>NC_137097.1:50581245-51192194 GCF_949357685.1 Gobio gobio | reverse complement strand
GGTCATAATGAGGTAATTGGGATGTGCCGTGTGGGCAGTGATGCTGATGGGCCGGGAAGGGAGCACTGGACAGCCATGCTGGCGAATCCCCGCAAGCCTATTGAACACTGGCACCAGCTGGTGGAGGTAGACAGTGTGACCGCATGAAGTGTGTGTGTGTGTGTGTGAGCATGTGAAAATCAATCAATGCGCTCAGTGCATTGTTTATAGGCAGTGTCCTCTATGCGCGCAACGTCCTTTCATTTTTGCACCTGATACCTGTTCGTCCTTATGAGCACACCATTTGAGCAGGTTCACATGTCTTAAACAAGACTAGGGTTGTCAAAAGTAGGGGTAACCATTTGCATGCATGTCCTGTAAATAGTGCTTGCACTTTGTGGACAAATGCTTCTTTCTTTGATAAAATCCCTGTCTGGTTGAGATATTAATGCAAACACAATCAGTTATGTTCTAAGTGAATGTAAACAGATGGAACAAAAAAAAATGGATGTGTGCATTAGACCTTACAGTGTAAATTCTGTCTAATAGAGAGCTGCTGCTGTCTATTATGTTGACGCTATTAATCAGAAAACATTGGCATGAAAAAAAGACAGAACACTCACTCACTGTTTATGTGAATAATTATTTAAAGTAATGCTTACTTAATAGAAAAATGCATAAAGGCTACATTCCTTTGTTTATAATTTAATTAGTTAATGTAGTACTTCTATTTCTTGAAGAAAAGAAAGTTTAAATATTGTTATGATATTGAAATTGTGCGATCAATTTTCTTTGGTATTGGTATGAAGTAAACAGCTAAAATTTTGCTTTCACTAGATAAGACTAAAAGAATATCTAGAATGAAAGAAGTAAAATAAATACATCTCTGGTAACTCTTTCTTTGAAGCCTATATATATTATGCATTATAATAAACATTTTCATAATGCATGTTAATGCATTCGTAATGCACTATAATAGACCTTATAATCTTAATCAGTAGAATACTTATCTTTCTCCTGATTATATAAAATAAGAGTTATATGTAAGGGCTAATGTATTGCATATTAAATCCTGACAGCAGGATCAGGACCCCTGAAGCGGTTTGTTTTGCGACTGATTGCACATCATTTTCCTGTTGCATGGAGACTTACCAAATAAATAAATAGACATGAAATACAAAATATTATTTAGACTCGAATCAGTATGTGAGAAGGAAACATAAACGCAATGGTCAATCATTCAGTTCAGTGGTGTTAAATGCATTAATACCTCCCTTAGTTCATTAAAACACAATCAAAATTCCATTGCAGTTTCTAGGTGTGATATTCATTATAATCTTAAGTTTAATTGGTCAGTATATAATATATGATGTATTATAACTGTGGTTAACTTTTGTAATGCATTACCAAATCACCTTCTTAATAATAATGTATGTTCATTGATTTTTACCTTCCCAGGAGAAATCCATAAACACATATGTGTCAAAGAGTGCCACAGCCTCCCCTAAGCCACACATAGTGGTGGACAGCCCTCACTCTGAGTAGAGATGTGAGTATCAGTATACACACATGAACATAAGCATACACACCATAAATAGAAGGGTATTTCCTTACACATGGGGTCTGTGTGGGTAAATGTATCAAAGTGTTATACTGGAGTACTTCAGGTTTCAGTTATGAAGTAATAACAGAAAACCTAAATGGCAACAGCAACAGGATATGTTTGTTAGGTCCTGTTTTAGAGTGCAACATATGGTTACATTCACACAGTTTTGTTATCAACAACTGCATTCTATAACCAAATTGTCTGCTCGCAGTTTCAGGACTCAAAGCTGACTTTTGAGAGCGAGTGTTGTTAATCTGTGCAATGTAAATGGGACCGCACTGGACAGTCGGCTGAACTTCTGATGCATATGGCACACATATGGCACTTCGGGAGTTTCTAAGTCGTCATCCGGGAGATGTCAACTTTACATTTCCACTCGAACTGTGAACAACGAACTGTGATTGGTTGCTTTACATGTCAGTCAGACGCGTTCTTGGCCGGGCCATGTCCAATGAAAACTGCGTTGGAATCCAGACCTTCTGCCATCATTCTGAAGGTCTGGCTACACAAGACTAGTTTTGTGACCCAAATTCCGCTGTCTATTAAAACAGCATATATAGCCACTATTGGTTAATTAAGATTTGACACATTAACTTGCTCCTCAATTATTATTATTTACTCGTTTTTATCATATCAATTGTGATAAGACTTTCTGCTATTTAAAGTGCCCCTTTTATACTATTTTAAAGGCTCCTAATTTAGTTTTGGTGGTCTCTGGTAAACACCAGGTTTACATGCTTTCAAGGTCAAAAACCTGTTTCATTTTCTCATAATATACACTGCACATCAACACATTTTTCAATGATTCTCAAACAACTCAACGGATGAATCAGTCTCTCTAAATCCGTCCTTTCCACGAGCCTACTCTGCTCTGATTGGCCAGATGGCTCAGTCTGTTGTGATTGGTCTACCACGTACAGCGCATGTTTCGAAAGCTAAATGCCCATTACTATAACTGGAATTCAGCGCTGTTTCTTAAAGCTCAGCGATTTCACGCACTGTAAAGACCTTAACAATGCCGTTGATTTTACCATATCAATCCGAGCGCAAGTCTGATGATGAAACTTTGGAAGAACTATTTATTCAACGTGAACCTCCAACGCAAGGATGACTTGAGCAGGATGTTTCTACGCTACTCAGTTTGAGGTACATTATTAGATGAACAAGTTTATGTCCATCAACAAACCGATGTGAATATTTCTTATATAATGTAGTGCACATGTGGGAACTGTATCAATAACATACGTTATGAATAATGCATACTTTAACTAAGTAATGTGATTGACTGATGTAACAAACGTTTGTAAAAAACAAATGTTGCTCCATCCTTTATCTTTACTCATAGTAGTAAGAACGACAGACAATCTGCATTAATAAGCCACGTTTCCACCACAGGTGCTTTCCCCAGGAACTAGAGACTTTGGGCTGGTACCCTGTGTTTCGACCACAGGGACCGGGGTCCAAACGAAGTTCTGGGTAAATATTTCCCCCTCCAAAAGTCCCTGCCATTGAGGTAGTACTTTTTCAAAGTTCAGGAACTTTTGGGGGTGGGACTTGTGCGCTGAACATGCTGATTGGTTGACTCCACGCAGCATTTTATTTCAACCCCCATTTTTAAAAGTCTGTTGTGGTGCGTGTAGTAAGAATTGTTTCGCTATTCGAAACAACAATGGAGTAGAAAAAATACGACCAATGGACCGACAATTAGGTTCAGGCTTTAAAAAGCTATGTGGAGGACGAAATCCAGTGGGAACTGGAAAGTTTTGTGCAGTCCTACGTCACCGGACTAATCTTCACGGTACTTTAGACCACGATGGTAATGCAGACAGCAACTGGTCTGGGGGGAAAAAATTCCTGGGGAAAATTGTTCTTGTTCAAAAACTACATATTTTGAACACCCGGTAGAAAATATATACATCAATAATTATTCATATTTACAGGTTTTGATTCTGAGGAGCAAGCTGGTCCAAATAATCTGAGCACTGACCCATCTTTCAAGAGCAAGCATTTTGCGAATCCCACGTTGAACTGAGATGAAGTCGTCAGTAAAATGACGTTTGAAGGCGGGTCAAGTTGTTAGCGGGCGGACAACGTACAACATAGATGGGCATTATGCAAATGTATTTTCTAGTCACACAGTGGGATTCGAAATACAAAGGACTCATATAGGCGTTTCAGAGTCCATTTTTTCTTTTGGTAGACAATAACTTTATTGCTTATCATGCACTTTCAACTTTGCAGAACGTTTATATTCACAAACAGCTATACTATACACAGCATGAAAGGGGATATTCGAAAAACCATAACAGGAGCACTTAAGAAGGCAATATCTTTTATATTTAATCACTACATTCTAAATCAAATTGTTTTAAAAAATTGATATTTGTTCATACTGACAGAATGCTTTTCTAAGCTATTTAACAGTCACACCTGGTAGTAAATGCAGTTGTCAATCCAAAACACTATGAATGCAGCCATCTGTTCCCTGGAGCTGTTTGTGTTTATGTAACTTGCTGTTTGTGTTTCTGTGTTTAACAGTGTTTTTTTCCTCTGTGTTCCTCTTTCTCATCCTCAGGTCAGCATTATCTTTTTAGCAACAGAAACACATTCTTTCTTTTCACCTGTGAATAATTTTTCATCAAGAAAGAACCAGAGAAGAGAGACTGTGCTTGCATTAGTGCTATTCCTCTAAATCAACCCTGCGGACCCAACACAATATATAGAAGAACATCTAGACTAGACCGGACTCACTTACACTCACAGGTACATCCACACACACACACACACAAAAACACAAACAGACATACACACACATGGAATCATAACAAAACAACAGGCATGGATGGTTTTGCTTCAGGAATGATGTTAAAGTCAAAATATTTCATGATTTATTCAGGGGAAATATGACAAACATTCCCACTTTAAATAGATTATCTTTATTTAGTTATTTGAAACTGAGCCTACAAAAAAAAGAGATTTTAATTACTTAAAAAAACATTAATAATAATAATAATAATAATCAGGAGAGAGACCTGATAGATTATGGACCACGAATGTTTCTGTGTATGTGTGAGCGCATGTGCGTACGTGAGTTTGTACGGGTGTCTGTGTGTAGCTTTAGAAAATCTCTAAAAAGTGTTTTCAGTCGGACAAGTAGCTGCAAGTTCTCGGAGTGGTCTTCTCTGCCAATGCAGAATCCTTGCAACTGTTTCCTGTTTCTCTGGAGAGGAGGACTACTTTATGACCGTTCCAGTTTGGAGAAGGAGAAATAAGGACGGATACGTTGGCCAAATCATGTCGTGCAGTATTGAAATGTGTCCCTCTGCTTTTTACATTTTTATCACCTTCTGCTTGGAGTGTTTCCTTATTTCTTTGTTTACTAGAGTCCAACCATTCTTCTTGTTCTACCAGATACGGAACGAAATGGTTTGAGAATATGTTTCCCTGACCTGGACACACTGGCAGACTGAATCCCCTTGAGAACTCTTCCAAAGGGAGCTATCATTGATTTCAAATATTGCCAGAGGACCCTAACTGAGATGGACCTTGGATTTGTGTGCACTTCCTGGAAACATATCCTAGGGGGAAAAGATCTGGCCATAGTATTTTATTTTTATACCATGCCAGGATATTTTTCATTTCAAAAGAGGAAGTGTGTGCTCTCCATCATCCTTCTGCCAAGAGGACTGCTTCGGAAAGACGCACGAATTTATCCTCTGTTTCCTCCCGTGTATCCTATGTGTTTGTGGGAGTGCTTTTTTTGTGTCGTTATGCGTTGGCTCGTCGGTTTGTGTGTGCGCGTGTATGCCCGTGTGTCGGTATATGTCACCGTGACTCCGTGTACGTCTCCACTTCCCTCACCCCGTCCTTTGTCCTGCACAGAGAAAATCTCGTTTTGAACAATCAAGTGTCTCCTGTCCTGTGTCTTAGAGGAACTATTTCTTGTGTAGGACCTGTTGCACTTGGTAGGGACAGGGTCTATTTCTCAGACGCGCGTTTCGGTCGTTCTCAGTAGAATGTGGTAGTGACCTGTCTCCGTTGTGTCCCTAACCAGCTCGTCACTGAAACGTGTCCCTAGCCTGATCTGTGTTCTCGTATTGGATGTACTTTTCTTTTTTTTGTAAATGTGTTCTGTGTGTACGAGGGGACAAATCTGGTGGCCGCAGCTGTCGAGGAATAAAATGTTGGAAGTTTTTCATTGTCTTTAAAAGAAAAAGGGAAAAAAAACAAAACAAACTGGTTCTCTTCATCTCTTTTGGCTAATGTGACTATGTTTTCTGTCTTAGCATTCCTTGTAAACAGAGACAAAGAGGTCTTTTATCGTTTTAGTGCCACGAGATAATTTTCCAAATTACGGACTGATGCACTTCAGATGCAAAGTTTTTCTTTCTTATATTTGTTCAATCAGGTCGCTGCTTCTCTACTAAGAAACACAGTGACCAAGACGCTTAATTCACACCCTTGATATCCAGGGTCACTGCCGCTATTAAAAGGATAATTCACCCAAAAAGGAAAATTCGGTTATCGTTTACTCGCCTTCATGTCATTCCAAACCGGCATGAGAACACATTGAAGGTCAAAAAGGTCCAATGTTGTTTTTGAACCCTATTGGCTTTCATTTGAGACATTCTTCAATATGTCTTTTGCAGTTGAAAGAAAGCCATGCAGACATGACAGTGAAAAACTGATGACAGAATTTTGAATTTTAGGTGTACTATCCCTTTAATATCACAGTACAACCACTGCCAATGCTACCGCACACATCCCTCAGTTGAGGAATACTGCATTACCAATCACTAACATTCATGTTATTGAAATGTTCATCATTATAATTATTTCCCATCGAAACCCCCTGAGCTCATATTTTCTCTGTTTCTATTATTAATCACACGCCGGGCCTCAGGACGCACACACACACGCTCTCGCCGGTGTGCACTCAGTCCTTAGTCCGTTATCGTATATCAGCTCTTGTTGTTTTCAAAGAGGCCATTGATTCCGTCATACACGTGGATGTGGTATCGACCCGCAGTCTTCAACCCTATCCAGCTCCTGTCTCCAGGCCCATATCTTCTGCTGCCTTAGATCTTACACTGTGGAGGCACAATCCCTGTGGGGTGACCTCTGACCCCTTCATCAGCTTCCACACAATACAAACTTTGACAATAGCTTTCTCTTCCGTTCAGCCCAGTCCATATTTTTCTCTCTATCTCTGTTCGTCTCCTCTCTTTCCTGTCTCTCTATGTCAGTGCAATTCTGAATGATCCTGAGGAAATGTGTTTGCATGCTTATATTAACATGGATGATGTCAACTTGATGCAATGATAATTTAATAAGTGATGCTCAACACAAACATCTGACGATGAACTTGATACTAACACTACTAATGACAAACATGTTGACCTAGCAACCTGTTCGATATCATCAAAACACTGATGATTAATGTTGTTAATATTGTATATCCTCTTTGAAATGGTATTACAGTTTCTGGGTATATTTTTCTTTGTTTGTTCGTTTGCTTTTTTAGTTTTCTTTAAAAAGGTTTACTTTTTTATATGTTCAGATTATGCTGAGACTTCTGTTCAGATTATGCAGTCAGGGCGAGAGAACATTTCAGCTGAAAAAAAAAACAAAATTTAAAAAAATAAAAATCCCCCAAAAAAATCCCCAAAAAACTTTTAGGAGGATGATTATGTGAATGATAAGGTGATGATTCTAAGGCTGGAGCGATGATGGCTGAAATAAAACATATGTATGAAAAATCATTGCGATGTGTTTGCGTGATACAGCTGTTCGTGTAATGGGTTGTGAATCACCCAGACTTTTCTGTCTACCTCTTACATTGTTTCTCACCCCCTTCCCCCTCCTGCTGTGCATTAACTTGTGTGTAATTATTTAGTTACCATCATACATTTTTTATCGTGGACCCATTTTATATAAACGCAGTGTGGAGCAGTGCATCCATGTACGTGCTTCTGTTTTTCTGTATTTCCATAGGCACGCAAACACACAATCATGCGTGTCATATCCATAAATCAAACCTGGCCCTTCCCTGCCTCAGCCTCGTTCTTCACATCAGGTTTTATCCTTATGGCTTTTCCGGGCAGACAACTTCCTTGTGTTAATTGCACCCATGTGGTGCGATTCTTAGTAGAGGGTTTGTTACTGCCTGATTCCTCGGCCTCCATCTTGACTAATCTAATGCACTGTTCATTCGAGCCTCACTGTACGCAGAAGAGCCAGAGTCAGCACTCTGACACACACAGATACAGGAAGAGAGAGGAAGGTGCAGGGAATTAGCATGTGTGGTGAAGACTGCAAATGTGCTACGGAGAAAAGCAGGGGCTAAATCTCAATAAGAGACCCGGAGCCAGTTACATAAACACAGCCAGTATGGTAAGACAGTGTCTTAAGAACTAGTCTGTCCAAATTTGACCAATCTAATGCAATTGATTTATATGCAATTGACAAAAAAAAAGTTATGACCAGTCTTGAAAACAATGAGATGACTAATTCGGTAGTACTACCCTAGTGAGAAAAATGTATATCAAAATGTATTTAAAATATGTTTATTTCATATACTACAAATCCATTAACATGTTCACTGACAAATTCGCTTGAGACTTACTGATTATAAATAATGTATTTGGAATACTTTTTTATTGCACAATGCATTTTCTTAACATTAAGCCTGAAATGTGTTTGAATATCACTATAAGTAAAGTTAGGGTGATCTCTGTATAAGATCAGTCTTTGAAAGCAAGATATTTAAAGTGTACCTTGCAATAGTTCTATCTTAGCAAAATCAAATATACTTAAGTATATCTTAAGTTGGACCTCAGCACTATTTCTGGATTACTAAATTTAGTACATAATTAGTTGTTCCAATTTAGCAGACTTTAAGTATATAAATTTAGTATAGCCTACCAACAGTACACTGTAAAATAAAATCAGGTTTCCAATTGAACATTTTCAAATCACATCAAATTTTTTCAGTTGGCCAAATTGAATTTCTGTGAATTGATGCAATATAATTAACATAAATTCAATTTGGCTAACTTAAAAATGTAGATGTGATCAGTCACTAGAAATTTTTCAATTGGAGACCTGATTTTGTTTTACAGTGTAGGCCTTTATAATAAGTATGTAAATGTATTTGTAGTAATATATGTATTTCAAATACATTTTGGTATATTTTTTTCTAAGTAGTTTATGTAGCGGCCCCAAGAACAAACGAGTGATAAAAGAGTGAAAAAAAGAGAATTGAGAATATTTGGGGAATGTAATAAAATGAATATGACTTTATTCAGCTACAATATAAGTTAGACTCAATCAATGATACGTGGCATAATGTTCGTTACTACAAAAATTACAACCCATCTCACAGCAGTTCGTACATATTTTACGAGGTGGCTAATTCGTACGAATTTGTACGACCTCACTTGTACAAATTTGTACATCTTTTGCTAAATCGTAAGTATTTGAGGAGTTGCCAAATTCGTGTTAATTTGTACGAATTACCTACCTCAAACCCTGCCCCTAAATCTACCCGTCACTGTGGTTTAGACAAAACATACAAATTCATATGAATAAGGTCATACAAATTCGTACAAATTGGCCACCTTGTAAAATACGTACGAATTGGTCGTGAGATAGCGTTGAAAAATGTATGTAGACTGGGGTTACAGTGACGCACTTACAATAAAAGTGATTGGGGTCAAATATTAAATCTCAAAACTATCAGTTAATGAAACCATAGCAACAAAATGATTTTAGTGTAAAATACTAAAGGTTACACAGTAAAGTTATTTTCAATTTTATATTTTTGTTACCATGATGATGCATCATCTAAAGGTGCAGGCACATTTACCACTGTTCGGCGAATATTTCAATATGAATTGATGCAATCTGGAGCAAAGTTTCCCCACGCAGATATTGCTGCATTGACCAACAGAAAGCTGCTTGGTTTGAAAAGTGAATTTTTTTGTGAGCTGCACTTCTTACATATGATTTTTCGCAGGTGAAATCTAGTCATTTCAATAGGAATCCACACAATTGCGAATTATACGCGAGGCCTAAAGATTTCTCCATGCCGATTTCACAACTTCTTTCAAGTTGGTCGAACAGATTCTCCACGTTGACCAATAGAATGCTGCTTGGTTTGATAGTGACTTTCTGTGTGAGCTGTGCTACATGCAGTGCCACACTATTAAACCATAAAATCAAAATGGACAATTATTGTTTTTTATTGAATATTGCAGTATTTATTATAAATGATTTTTCCGTGCACATACTTTTTTTTTTTTTATTTATGTGCCTTTAATCAAAATAACTTCCCCTCCCTCTTGCAGTGACATCTCTTCTCCGATGACGTATTTACTAACGTGAGGGCGGGACAACCTGTCACTCACATGACATCACAGCAAACCACACCCATCCAATCAATTTTCAAGTCCTGCCCACATTTTTTCTTGTTTGGGAAGCCGTTTCACTCAGATATAGGCCTACGTAACAATATAGTCACAGAAGACTATTACAACTTTTGTCACTTTTTAACAATAGACAATGGACTTTTTTTGCCCATGAAATTTCGCCAAAACGTTACTAATGTGACAGCAACTTAACACTAAAATTAGCATAAAAAATGACAGCTTAACAATAAACATGCCACAAATGTTGTCGATAGAGCTTGTATTGAACTTGTGATATTCAAGGAGTGTGTAAGAAGAATATGGTATAGGTGAAAGAAACAGGATACATCCACACGGAGACGTGCATCTGCAACACGTAGGCACTGTGAGAGCAGCATGAGAAGCGCACAGCCGGAGACACTGCTGAGGTGAAGACACGCCAGTTAGCACAACTACCCATTCCCCAATATACACACACGCTGAGGGGTGGGGGTGGGGGTCGGGGGAGCTGCAGTCTCCATGGCAACATTCCCACAGTGCAAAAAAAATCATTTAGTCAGAAAGATATTTCACCCGGCTCACTGAGCTGAAAGAGAGATGGGGGATAGAGAGAGAGATCAGAAGAGAAAAACTTGAGGAGCGGGCGTGGTGTAGAGCTGTTTTTATCACTGTGAAAAAATATTATAGACTGAAATTAGTAACGTGGTGCAATTATCATTACTGCTAATAGCTGTGAGTGTAATGGAGAATGCTATGTTCATTTTCACAGCCTCAGGGAAAGGAGACATCCATTTCGAAATTGAGATTCGTTTTTGTAATGACAACCATGAATATTCTGGGAAAATATTAGTCTAATGTAGCGGTATTTGGGTGTTGTGTGTGCATGTGTACGAGATCATGCACCTGTTTTTCCTCACCTGTGCCCTGTGAAATGTACCTTGGAGACATACTGTTGTAGTCCCAGTGACCCAGATAGTGGTGGTATGTATTTGGGCGTGTACTGTTCTCTCTGGTCGCCTGTTGTGAGTTCCAGATGGCTCCTGTCTTCCAGCAGAGAGGACCAGTAAGGGCTGCATGTTTTAATCAGTGCCACCTGGAGGACACCTCTCCTGAGAATAATGTCGGACATCCAGGAACAAGACAACATTTTGTGTGATTTTGATAAGTGGACTACGTAAATGCCCAGGGTGATGCAGAAGAGCTTATAGTTATACACAGTGCCATACCTCAGATATGACTTTGTACTATTATTAAAAGACGTGCATCTCAAAAAACAACAGCAAATTTGCATGTATGTTTCTTCCGTCTTTTTTTTAGGCACATAATGTCTATTTTATAAGGTGATACATTTTCCACTATATGATAACATACATCCTCATTAATGAGCATCTACATTTGTGTGTGCAGCACAAATAAAAAAGAATTATAGGCCACTTCATTCATTACTATCAGTTTCCCCCCTTTGTCTGCTGAGTTATAATAAAAAAAGGACATTTATAAGAGGCCTACCATAAAATTGTGTGTGTGTGTGTGTGTATATATATATATATATATATATATATATATATATATATATATATATATATATATATATATATATATATATATATATATATATATATATATATATATATATAGTATAGTATACAGTATCCTCATGTGAATGTAAAGAGGACATTCAGGGCTTTTCAGAGATGTTTGAAGGTTTGACCGTGAATACTCCCTCTCCTTGGTCTTTAAATATGACTGAATAATCGAACTTACCACTCTTATGGAAATATGAAACTATTTTGTAATTATCATTTAAATCTGGCAAATTTAAATTGTTTGTCATAAATAAACATCCAAGGAAAACGTTTTAGAGTTTCATATCAGAATATGACTTTGTATTACAAAACAGGGCATCAATTTCACTTTTATACACCAACACTTTTATATATAAATTATTCCTATGAAATATGAGATATTATTATGAAAAGTTATTACTCCCTTATTACACTTCTTTTTTCATTACATGTTGCCCCAAGAACACATTAATATGCAAATGAGATATAATGTATATATACATTGTACAGAATGGACTTATGTCCATGTTCACAAATTCTTTTATACCTTTAATAACATAGTTGAGAATCATCTTTATACAAAGTTTGGTTAAAAAATAGCATGAAACCTAACAATTGTAAAAACATTGTTTTTGCCTATACATGTGTTTTCCTTTTCTTAAAGGATTAGTTCACTTCAAAATGAAAATTTGCTGATGTTTTACTCACCTCCATCTCATCCAAGGTGTTCGTGTCTTTCTTTCTTCAGTGGAAAAGAAATTAAGTTTTTTGAGGAAAACATTCCAGGTTTTTTCTCCACATAATGGACTTTGATGGCAACCAACAGGTTGAAGGTCCAAATCAATGCAGTTTCAAAGCGCTTCGAAGGGCTTCAGAGGCTCTGCACGATCCCAGACGAGGAATATGGCCTTATCTAGCGAAACGATCTGTCATTTAAAAAAAAAAAAAATGTTATATACTTTTTAACCTAAATTGCTCATCTTGCGCTGCTCTGTGATGCGCCACGGATTACGTAATCACGTTGGAAAGGTCACGCTAGACGTAGGCGGAAGTACCGCCCCAAGAGAACGTGCGAAGACTAATACAAACACCCTTTACAACTAAAAAAATCCATCTCCAACTTCAAAATCGTTTTATTTCATTCTTTTATCTTTTTTTGCTAAAGGTTATTTGTATTAGTCTTCGCACTTTCAACCTGTTGGTTGCCATAGAAGTCCATTATATGGAGAAAAATCCTGGAATGAACATCTTGGATGAGATGGGGGTGAGTAAATTATCAGAAAATGTTCATTTTGAAGTGAACTAATTCATTAATAACTGAATCCTGATTTCCTCTACAGAGGACATAGCATAAACAAAATATATGTTTCTTATGCTCAAAACACTGTAATAATATAAAAATTTAAAATAAAACGTAACAAAACTTTTTTTCTGGTTCTTAGGAGGATATATTGTATATACACTATATTGCCAAAAGTATTTGGACACCCCTTCCAAATCATTGAATTCAGGTGTTCCAATCACTTCCATGGCCACAGCTGTATAAAATCAAGCACCTAGGCATGCAGACGCTTCTACAAACATTTGTGAAAGAATGGGTCGCTCTCAGGAGCTCAGTGAATTCAAGCGTGCCACCTGTGCAATAAGTCCATTCGTGAAATTTCCTCTCTACTAAATATTATGGGGTCAACTGTTAGTGGTATTATAACAAAGTGAAAGCAATTGGGAACAACAGCTACTCAGCCACGAAGTGGTAGGCCATGTAAAATCAACGCATGCTGAGGTACAGTGTGCAGAAGTCACCAACTCTCTGCAGAGTTATTAGCTACAGACCTACAAACTTTGTGTGGCCTTCAGATTAGCTCAAGAACAGTGCGTAGAGAGCTTCATGGAATGGGTTTCCATGGCCGAGCAGCTGCATCCAATCCTTATATCACCAAGTGCAATGCAAAGCGTGGGATGCAGTAGTGTAAAGCACCGCCACTGGACTCTAGAGCAGTGGAGACGTGTTCTCTGGAGTGACGAATCACGCTCCTCTGTCTGGCAATCCGATGGACGAGTCTGGGTTTGGCGGTTGCCAGGAGAACGGTGCTTGCTTGACGGTGCTTGCAAGTGTAAAGTTTGGTGGAGGGGGGATTATGTTGTGTGGGTTGTTTTTCAGGGGTTGGGCTTGGCCCCTTTGTTCCAGTGAAAGGAACTCTTAATGCTTCAGCATACCAAGACATTTTGGACAATTTCATGCTCCCAACTTTGTGGGAACAGTTTGGGGATGGCCCCTTCCTGTTCCAACATGACTGCACATCAGTGCACAAAACAAGGTCCATAAAGACATGGATGAGCAAGTTTGGTGTGGAGGAACTAGCTAGATTGAGCCTGGTTTCTCCCAAGGTTTTTTTTTTCTCTCCGTTATGCCACCTGATGGAGTATTGGTTCCTTGCCTCCAGAGCAGCTGTACAGCCGAATCAAATTCTGTTGCATTATTTTCCTGTTTAACACTGTGAAGCTGCTTTGAAACAATCTGCATTGTAAAAAGCGCCATATAAATAAAGGTGACTTGACTTGACTAGACCTTGAAAAGAGGACAATTTGTTGAGAAATTGGATGTACAATGGCCTGCAAACTCTGTGTGAGACTTGAAGCTGGCGTCTGCTGATGAATCTGCAAACTATTCTTCAGTAAAAAAATGTCTTTAATTAATCGCACTCCTGACTATTGGTATTGGTAATGATTATCTGGTATTGGATCCTGAACTGTTATCCCCAAAAGTAGGATCTTGTGACACTGAAGACTGGAATAATAATGCTGAAAATTCAGCTCTACCAAAACAGGGAAAATATTTCAACTGTAACAATATTTAACAATATTACTTAATATCTTTTCTTACTAACCCCAAACCTGAACTGTTGCTTTTTTCATGCAGTAGCCTACTCTATTTATTTATTTTATTTTTGTAAATTTATATCATAAAGCCTCTAATTGTACTATCTAATAGGCAGAAACATGTTTTAGGTTAAGATCATAATAGGCAGCCTTATAATAAGTAATAATTAAATATATGAATCATGTTTTACTATATTTGGCAATTCAATAAATATTTGGGCCTTGTAATGCTGTCAATTAATATATGAAGTAAAGATTATCAGGGTTTGTCTTTTCTGTAGTTTTCTTGTTCACTTGCCAAATCTAATCTGGCCACCCTAGATCACAGAGCTGGACTAAAGCCTCCAAAATTGTGCCACTCCACAAAAGAAAATTCCCTGGAGATGAATGTGGAATAGAGCAGTAAATGCATCTCTAAAAAAAATCTCATATTTGGACACAGGACACTGGCCCTAAGTTCCGGACAATCATTGTAACCCTAGGGGCCATCTTCTGTTTACTGACCGCGAAAAGCAAAGGAAGTCAGTCAGGGGGTGTAAGAGAATCGCTTTAAATGGGTTAAACTGATTCAGAGCATTGTTTGAATGGGAGGTTTTAAATATGATGAACTTGATGCTCTTCGTTGCTCGCTGGAGAATAGATTCTATTGTTGGAATAAGAGCGAACATGAGAGCCCCAGGGCCACTTAGCTCGCGGCACGCTGTTCTCATTTGACAGCAGGTTGGGTCGCTAGGGGCCGTCTGAGTAATTATGCACATTCTTGCAGTAAAGAGCAACGGGGACAGGAAACAGGTTGCACACCGACCTAAAAACATGATTCTTTCTCCAATAACTTACCGGTATCCTCCTTTCTGGTATTCAGTAAGGTAGCGGAGACAGACAGACTCTGTGTTGTAAACAGCAGGGACAGTAGGCTAATTTAGAGTCCACCTGCAATGTGATTGGTCAAAAAGCAAAAGAAAAACTGTTATACAGTATTCTCCAACTGTTTGTAATTTATTTTTGGATACTTGACTTTGGTGACATCTGCTGTTTACTTAGTTGATTGCTCTTACATTTGGATACCGTTACAATACTAGGGCCTAATTAGATAATACTACTAATAATAAAAATACACCTAAATTTAGCCTACATTTTATAAGCTTTTTTAAAATATTAATTTCTTCAAATAATGTAATGGCCATGTCATTAGAAACCCTTTAAATAATAATAATAATAAACTCAGCTCTTATCCTCTGACCAGATTAGATAGCAGGTGAATAAGCCTACTTTATTTGTATAGTACCTGTCATACAATCTTTAAGTGCTTTACAATGAAAACGCATTTCAAAAATGCACCAAGTAGGCTACTTCACATAAAAACAGATAAAATACCATAATGTAACGTAAGATTGAACAAAAGGTGCACATTTTAAACTAAGTAGGCTAATAATGACATACATAGAACAAGCGGTGTGGATTTATGGATATTTCTGATGGGTGTTTGATTGTATTTTAGGTGAGTTTGAAATTTACGTACTTTTGGTATAAAAATCGATCACTCATAAATCGATTCACCAGCCCAGTCATTTACCGGATCTAAGACCAGACCGGATTGTCGATTGCCGAGCGTAAATACCGATATTTGTTGTCATTGCGATCTACATGAACGTTCAGATGAAGCTTTCATAATACAACTTAAAAGCGGCTGGTGTACATATAAACAACATCAATGACTGTATCAGTCCGTTTTATTCTTATTAAAAGTCTAATCTACTAATACTATCAGGTAAGACACACGAGCTAAATTAGCCATTGAAGCTAACATGCTAAGGTTCGTATGTGTAAGACTTAACGTTAAATGTGTTCACGTTGTATGTTTTAGTTTATTTGTATTTGCATTATCTTTATATATATTTCCCGTTTAATTTTGATGAGAAGAGAAAAATATAAATCAGCCAAAATGAAGCTGTCAATATTTTTTGACACGGACTGAATCATTTAATCATACAAAACATTTATTTGTAACCGTTTCACAAGGTATTGAGGCGCAGCCAATGTGTATGTCATGGTTCGGAACTCTAGCTTTTAGAATAGTCATGAATAAAATAACAATTCATTTCAAAATCACACTAAATAACATCACTTTTGAGTCAATAGTCACATTAAACATTAAGGGCAAGTGCACTACAATAATTCCATATTATATATATTGTTTAATATGCAGATAATGTTCATTATGAAATTGATCTAATGTCTGTCTTGGTTGTAGACCCAAGGTGACCCATATGGACCCCACCTCCAAGTCTGGGTTGAATCAGGTGTCAGATGTAGTGTTTGTCATAGAGGGAACTGCAAACCTTGGTCCATATTTTGAATCGCTTCGGAAGAATTACATACTACCGACTATAGAGTAAGACTCATCTCCTGTTTATTTCATGCTGACATTTGTTAGACTTCTTTACCAACCCACTCTGTGTGATTACAGGTATTTTAATGGAGGACCACCTGCTGAAACTGATTTCGGAGGAGATGTGAGTTGGACGTATCCGTTTACACTTTCTCTTTACATTACTGCTATGATTTCAGATATCACATCGGATGATCTTTTTTCTTTATCAGTATGGTGGCACTCAGTATGGACTGGTGGTGTTCAACACAGTGGATTGTGCTCCAGAATCCTACGTCCAGTGCCACGCTCCAACCAGCTCCGCTTTCGAGTTTGTCTCTTGGATTGACAGCATTCAGTAAGGACTTCCATGATTCCGTCACATTTGCATTTTACACTAGGAATTCTGAGATAAAAGTGTGCTCTTGGATGCTTAGAGAAGCTGTAAATTATGAGTGTATGTCTGCTTTTAAATACGGAGAATTGCACATTGAATGCTGATGCCTTTTGCACAGATTCATGGGAGGCGGAGCAGAGAGCTGCAGTCTCATAGCTGAGGGTCTTTCTGTGGCCCTGCAGCTCTTTGACGACTTCAAAAAGATGAGGGAGCAAATGTGAGTCTTGTGGAATCAAAATTCTGCTGTCTTATTTCTCCATCTTACTGAGATTTTGGACACGAAAGATACAATATAATTTGTGATGAACACAAAATGATGTATGGAAACTGCTCGAGGGCAGATTTTGTTTGCAATACTGAACTTATGTGACTGCATTTTTAGGGATGACATCATTGCACGCACAATTTAACTGTAAAAGTCCAATTGTATGTAAACAGGCTGGAGACTGGAGACATTTTCACTTGGTGGATGGAAATTTAACAATTGTTTCTTTCTTCAGTGGTCAGACCCACAAGGTTTGTGTGTTGCTGTGTAATTCTCCTCCATACTTACTACCAGCTGTGGAGAGCGTCAGCTATACAGGCTGCACCGCAGACAGTCTGGTCCAGATCATACGTGACGTGAGTCTGCACTTGATCTGATCTGTTACTTCTATATGTGAGAGTGATGTTGTAATGATATACCCTGTAAGGCTGGGCCGATTTTCAGCTTTGTTGTGCGTCGTTTGTCGTGCAGTGTACAGGGGAAACGAGGCGATAAACCTCTCCCGACTGGCAATCGGATGGTCGGATTAATTCCTGGCATGTCAGAAATTTTGGTCACCCCTTGTGAGGGTATCGCACAGTTGAAGCAGAGCCACGAACCGATTGCCCTAAGCAGTTTTTTCCCTCACTGTGCCTGCGCGTAGACAGACGTTAAACCATTTTATCTTTAATGCAGCACGAAAGAAATCGAAAAGAGGGAGATCTTTAAGTTCTGTAGCTATCAAACTAGCTGCAATTTAGCAAACCGTTGCTTGCCTCCAGTTTACGTTGGAAAATGGATAAACAATATTACCCATGTCTTCCAAGCCACCTCTTAAAATAATTTACTTGATCATTAATTTACTTGTTTCAGTTTTCATTTTATTTACTAATTTATTTAATATTTACTTAATTTTATTATCACGGCAATTGGTGATAAAGAAAAATGTCACGTTGCAATATGGGAAATGTTTCCATTTTAAACCATGAATGCGAGTCAGTGGATATCACACAAGCAATGTGAAAACTTGTGCGCGAAAGTTATGCTTGTGAAGTCTCAAACCTAAATTTTGAGTCCATTATTTAGCTACTATACAGAAAGTGAAAGGAAACACTTGCGTGCTTTCAGTGCATATTCTCTCAGAGACAATGAGAGAGAAATCTACTTCAACAAGCTGATAACAGTAGGCTATATATCTGTCTTAATTTATTTTCTTAATATTAATTTTTCGGGCCTATATATGTAGGCCTAGTGAAAAAATGAGAAGAGTAGCAGCCTATTTCGTGTTAAACAAGTTTTTAAAAAAAATAAAGTTGCTTAATTTCCATTGATGACTGATTATTGCAGGGTTCGGACATGTTAGGCCTATTACAGACTGTTAATCATTTTAATTATAGGCCTGTAATTCATTGTATAATCGACCTAAATGTTTTTAAAACATTTTCAATGAGGAGTAAGCTAAGCTAATCGATCTAATCTTTTATTATCCTCGCAATGCGTCAGTTTAAGTTAAATTATTGTAAATAATATAAATGTAAAAAATAATAAAAGTAGCCTAGACCTTCCTGAATAATAATAATTTAATAAATAAATTGAAATGCTAAATCCTCTTGAAATCGATAGTTGATGCTTTTGACAACATCTCTAGATACACAATATCATGGTCTCTTTGCGCAACTGACACCGGCATCTAGTGTGAGCAGTCAAGTCGCAGCTCGAAGATCGGACCGTATAGTGTGTGAGCACATGAATCGTCAGCTTTGGCTTTACATTGAATGCAATCTACTCGTACAGTGTTGGTAACCTTGCTGAAATCGCACAGTGTATGCCTGCCTTAATGTAATGTATTTGCCTTGATACTGATCATACTGGTTGATACTATCATAGTCTACAATATGATGTGTTATGTTGTTGTTTTTCCACTGTGTAGTCCTGCCAAATTTTAAGCTGTGCCATTTATTTATAGAAGGTGCCAGGTGGTGTCTGTTTCTCATATGTAGTTAATGAAATTATAAGAATTTTTATTTTTATTTGTAGCGGGGGATCCATTTTTCTGTAATTTCCCCAAGGAAACTTCCAGCGCTTCGATCTCTTTTTGAACGAGCATCTTCGGTAGCCGGTGCACCAGAATCCTCACACCCAGACTACTGTCAAGACCCCTTTCACATGGTGTTAGTCAGGGGCATTGCACTTCCTGGTAAGAAAGACACTTCTTGATGTGCTCATGAATGTGCTGTGATACAACCTCAACAGTTTTTGTCTGCAGGTGGACAGACCTCTTTTGGCACATGGGAGGATATTAAATAAAGTAGTATTTTATTGTATTATTTATGGGTGTCACGATTAGATACAATTCACAATACTGAACTCACAATACGATACTATCACAATACTTTAAGCAAATATTTTGTACTACTTTAAGCCAAGTTTTTAAAATTATTATTACTTCTAAGACGTATGATTAAAAAGTTAACAAAATTAACTTTTTTTTTTATATAACGATATATCGTTAGAACTCTAGTAGTATTAGATTTTCTCTGGTTAATGCTTTATGTGTATGTCCAGTTGCTCCTGGAGGAGGTTCTGGTCCGGTCTCCCTTAAACCTGTCTTGCCACCTCAGTCTCTGCCTGTGTCCCATTCTCCTCTGGGAACTGTGGCTCAGACTCCTCCTCAGATGAGCACAGCCCTTCCATACCAGGTGTGTGTCAGTTAATGGAAATGAATACAATTATATTTATAACTTCATTACATATACACTAATATATGTATGTATGTATGTATATGTGTGTGTATATGTATATATATTTATTTATATATTAGTAACACAAGTTTGAGGCCAGTGAAACATCACATCGTTCTCAAATTCATTCAGTTCAGATCCAAGAAATTTATACGATGCTGTGACTGAGATGCCAGTCTGCACTGTTTGCCACACGGAAAATAGCGACAACAAAAATATATATGGCGTTTTAATGAGCTGTTAATTGTCTCAGTTCATTTCCCATTGGCAGGTGAAGTAAAAGGTTAATTTTTGGCTCTGTCTCATTACTTCAGTGAATAATAATGTAGAATAATCAGAGCTCTCATCTCAATAACAGGCTGATCTCAGTCTACTCATTCTGAACATTTCTGTGCCTAATTGGAGGCACATTATTGGTAATTTTCAGCAAACAGAGCCTCATTTTGATTCTTAAGATTAAGACTAACAGCTGTTATAATCTCATTTGAATAGATCTAAGTAGTAGATGAGATGTGCATGAATGCATTTGTATTCTGTGGAAAGATCTGGCTTTGTTTTCAAACGAGGCTGTGCACACTAATGATGAAACCTGATGAATGTTGCCCTTCTGTTACACACGCACAAACACCCTCACTCTCTCTTCCCATAGAATCCCTCTCTAAACGCGGCCCATGATGCAGCACAGAAGGCGCTAGAAGCTGCAAGTCAGCAGAAGAGTAGATGTGAGACCAATTGTATTTCTGCTTTTTGGATCTTCTGCTGTGTTCCTGCTTCACCTATTTTCTGTATTTGAAACACCATTTACTGAGTTGTTTTTGTTTTGTTTACAGTTCCTCAAATGCCAACTCCTCCTTTCAGCCAACCAACAGTTCTCCCATCAGGAGGTAAACCCAGCCTATCTACAGTTACCACAGTGTCACCGCCAGTGTTAACGCAGCAGCAAGTTCCACCTCAGCAGCCACAACAGCAACCACAAGTCCCACCACCAGGCCAGCCTGCACCTAACCAGCAAACTCCTCAGGCCCCTCAGCAGCAGCCCAACAATCAACAGACGCCTCCACCAACTCAGCCTGGCATGGTCAGATTTGAGAAATATATTTCTGTGGATACGGTTTCATTTGGATTCTTCTCTGTATCATGCTCTTGGCCTTTTTAATATATTCTTATTTTTCAGACTGCTGTACCTGCACCTCCGGCTGGTGCACAGCAGGGTGTTGCCAACAAGATTGTGGCGTGGAGTGGAGTTCTAGAATGGCAGGAGGTGAGAAGCTTATACTAGTGATGTCGTGGTAATATTTGCATTCTGATTGGTGATTTGCAGGGTGGCCCCCTAATAGTCGACGAGAAGAGGCGTAGTTGACCAAATTTTAATTAGTCGGTTAGTCGCAGCTGGTCCATGGGGTAATTGCAGCATGCCGGGCAGGAAATACAAACGTTCGCCTATCATTCATCGACCTAACTGTGGCCAATCATTTGAAACAACATGTAAGTAGTAGCCTAGCGTTTGCCACTTTACATGGCAGCTCAACTAAAGATGTCAACTACATCTTTGCAGCCGACACTGACACAAAAGTACTAGTTTATTAATACATTATCAAAATGTTCAGACCGTCTCCTTTTTGTCCTTACACAATTTTTTAATCATTACTTTTGCCAGTGCGCCTCAGCAAGCTCTATGCATGTGCTTGAGCGCTTAATTTATATTTTAAAGGCCCAATATTATGATTTTTGTATTTCTCTGTAATGTAGAACAATGTTAGCAATGTTACATTCTTTCTCAAACCTGAAACTGAACCCATTTTCCGATGCCACGCAACCTCATCAAGGCCTTTTGCAGGTCAAGCGCCGATCTAAACGGTGTCTAACATGCCACTTTTCTATGCAAATGCGGGTGTAAGCATGGCATGACAGAATCGCCTTCTCTGTCAGCGCAGACCGCCAAGCTGCCCGGTCTTCCACAAGGTGATCCCACCTTGATGTTAAAGGCATTCATGTCCTGCTTGACGACATCCTTAAAGTGGAGCTTGGGTCGGCCATGAGGGCGGTGTCCCACAGCTAACTCCCCATGGAAGATGGATTTTGGAAGACGTTCATCCGGCATACTGTGTACATGGCCGATCCTTCTGAGATGTCTCCTCCGGATCACGGTGTACATGTCACTGCTGTTAGTGAGCTTCAGCACGGTGGTGTTCGGGACCTGATCCTGCCATGACAGGGCAGGCCAATCTGTTGTAGACAACGGAAGTGAAAAACATTAAGCTTGTGCTCCTGCCGCCGGTATGTAGGCCACGTTTCGCTTCCATATAGCAAAACGGAGAGCACACAGGATTCATATATGCACACCTTTACTTTGAGCGAAAGGTGGCTGTTGGTCCAGAAGCGAGACTGAAGTCACCCTAAGGTTTTTGAGGCACAGCCGATCCTGGTATTCAGTTCAGCATCAAGGCTGCTGTGTTTGCTGTCAGGGTTGAGCTGAAATAGACAAATTTCTCACCAACCGACAGCACTGTGCCTTTAATGGTGACATGAGGGGGAGCAGAAACGTTCTGAGCCATCACCACTGTCTTACTGAGGCTTATGGTGAGTCTGAACTCTGTGCACATCTCCTAAATTTCTTGTTCAGTGTAAGCCACAAAGGCAGCGTCGTCTGCATAGAGCAACTCGCGAACAAGGATGCGCTTCACCCTGGTTCTGGCCATCAGGTTGAAGAAGTTGCCATCATACTTGGTGTGCAGCAGAACCCCACCCGGTTCCGGAAACACCCATCACAGCACCGCCAAGAAATAGATGTCAAACAAGGTGGGAGCAAGGACACTCCACTGCTTTACTCTGCAGCAGACATCAAACTCATTTGAGCTGGCACTGTTGAACTGTACGGTTGTTGGATTATTGCCAAAAGAGTAGCCGGACAACCGAGTCACTGCAGAACATGGAAGAGACCAGAGCGACTCACATAATCGAAAGCCTTAGTCAGATCGACAAACACCAACAGTGTTGCTGTTCCCCACACTTTTCCTGAAGCTGGCATACCAAGAAAATCATGGCCAAGGTTGAGCGACCAGCACGGAAACCGTACTGACTCTCCGGCAGCACCTGGTCAGCAACAATCTGCAGTCTTGGGAGGATTGCACGGGCAAGGCCTTTTCCCGGAAGGCTAAGGAGCTTGATGCCTCGGTAGTTGTTACAGTCCTGTCTGTCACCCTTGTTTTTGTAAAGAGTGACGATGTTGGCATCCTTGAGTTCACTAGGGATGCATTTGTTCTGCCAGCAGCGTTGAAACAAGCAGTGAATCCGCCTGACCAGCACTGCCCCGCCACACTTCAGCAGCTCCGCTGGAATTCCATCGCTGCCCGGTGACTTGTTATTCTTCGTAGCTGCAATCGCAAGCTCAGTTTCTATTGTTGAGATCTCCGCATCCAGCTTGTTGAGGACCGTTAGTTGTGGTACAGCAGCAGAAACAGCATTCAAATTGGCGTCCACAGGAGTGCCATACAGCAAGCTGTAATGCTCAACCCATCTACCAAGCTGTCCCCAGTACTTGCATATAGTTCAACCTTCTCACTGAGGTCCTGCCAGTACTGCTCTTAGGCCTGGCGTGTGAGATGCTTGACATCATTCCTGGCCTTACGATAGTGAGTGATGGTTGAGTCTTTCTATCTTGGAGAACACTGAGACGGGCAGCGCGCTTGTCAGCTAGGGCCGGGAGTAGAGTAGCAGAGCTTGCAAGGAACCAATCTGGCTGTGTCCTTCTACAAAGGCCGAAGACCTCAGATGCAGCCCCCGTCATGGAACCTCTTAACTTGGCCCAGGTTTTTTCAGGAGGGTCGTCAACTCTGACGTGAAGGCCCTCTATACGCGCACAGAATCTTGCCACGTATTCATGTTTCCGCATTAGCTCGGTGTTTAGCTTTGGAGTGGCACTGTGAATCTTCTTTGAGTTTTAGAGTGCAGCGGACAAGGGCATTGTCAGTGTCACGGTCTGCAGAGTGCATGCTCCTGTACCTCTTGGCAGCATTGAGTTGGTGCCTCCTGACAATAGTGTGATCAAGTTGGTGCCAGTGTTTGGACCAGGGGTGCATCCAGGTAACCTTGGATCTGATGAAAAGGAACCCGGTAAGCATAGGCCATGAGCAGCGCACAACTCGAGAAGACGTTGGCCATTGTCATTGATGCTACCAATCCCAAAAAGAACCAAGACAAGCCTCCAGGCAGTGACATACCCTCCAACTTTGGCGTTAAAGTCCCCATGCAGGGCTAGATCGTTCCCGGCCGGGACGGAACGAATGACCTCGCTAACGTGGGCAAAAAAGACGTCCTTGTCCTACGGAGGTGCGTGCATGGGCAGAGAGGAGAGTGAGAAAGCCAGCCGAGTGTGACATCCGCAGGGACATTAGATGTGGAGAGCTAGCATTTGGTTGAGAGATGGTGGAGAGCAGGGTGTTCCGCACAGCAAAGCCGACTCCATTCATTGGATGATTATCATCTGGATGACAACACCAGAAAATGGTTAAGTTCCTCTTGCGCACCGAACCACTACCCTACAGCCAAGTCTCGCTTATAGCAGCAGTATCCACTCTGATGCGAGATAGTTCGCAATCAGTGATGGCTGATTTCCGGGGAGCACTGTTGAGGTCGTGCTTTGCACTCCAAGACTTCTGATGTTCCAGCCCGCCAATGTCAAAAGAAGATGAGGCAGTCGCAGAATGTCGACCTGACCATGCGTGTCCTTCCGAGCAATAATGTTCTTGAGTGACGGGGCACAGTGCAGAAGACGGATGTTTGCCCAGGACAGCCGCCTTCCTCTGGGTCCTGCACCACTAAATCTGACAGAGTGCAAAGCACGACCGTCAAGAGCAACGCCGGATCGCAACTTGGCCTGATACTCGCTGACCGTTGTCCTGCTAAGGATCATCAGCCCACTGAAAAAGCTGTGGTAGACCAACCAGGAAAATGTCCCAATGCTCTACAACAGCTGCCAACTCCTGCTGACAAGTTGACGTCTACTATTTTACCCATAGTTGGGGGGCATAGAGGGGTACTGTCACTTGCCCATGGTGACCTAACATGTACATCTCAAACTTTCTAACATGTACATCTCAAAGGCATTAAATGGCGCAAGTATCTATATGTCAGCACATGTATCTGTCAGAGCATCTGACAGGGCAAGTCGCTTTAAACTATACTTGTTAACTTTATCTTACCAGTTATTTTGAAGCCCTTAATATAAAGCATGGCTCATGATCTCACTCTGCATCCTTCCCTATTTTTCAGATGCGCTTCAACCTACTGTATATCGATATAAACAGTATTGCCTCATTCCATATCATTTATAAAAAAATAGAGAAATAGGAACATTGGAGGAAAAAAAGAAATGAAAGTACAGTTTAGAGTGCACGGACAAAAACTTTATGGATGTACTGACAGCAGGCCAGACAGTTCTGGAAGGTAATAGTAGCCAATCATCTGTTTGGTTTATTCTGTCATGTATATTTTTTTGGCCTCTTGGTGGTTTACACAATATACCAAAAATTGCAAAATAAATATGTGAGTGGGAACCTAACTACTGTAAAATTTCTATACTGAACTGTTGGGCTGGGCAATATGGCCAAAAAAATTATCACAATACATTTTTCATATTAGTCGATATCAATAATTATCAAAATAAATGTCAAATCTTTATTTGTTTTTTCTCCTAAGTGAAAGTTGTATTTCACTTAGGAGAAATGTATCTGGTTTATAAACCAGAGCGTTAATTGTGGTTTTAAAAATTATATCAAATATTTATCAAACTCTTGTTTTAATTTTATCAAGGAAAATTATATTGTGATTAATAATTGTTATTGTTTTATCGCCTATCCCTACTGAACTGTGATTAGTCTGGACTGGACTATATTGTTTAGTACAAGTAAGAACAGAAAATTATGAATTATGAATAACAAGCTCTTTTAATGTTGCTAATATGACAAAAAACAAGCCAGTGTTATTTTTTAACAATAACTATTAAAAATGATTTTCTTTATTGACAAAAAGCTGGAATAAAATAAAAGAAAAACTTAAATTGAATTAAAAATGAACTAAATATATAAGAAATTATAAAAAAGGACAAAGAACATAAATAAACTTAAACAAAAATTAAAATGAAGCATTAATAAATACATATAGTATATAAATAATACAAAAATAACACTGTTGCAAGCTATGACAGCATGTGGGTATTTTTCTATTCTCTCTGTTGTATGGATTGTGTCCAAAACAACTGCCTGCACCATCCAGGTGTTTGTTTGTGCTTTACTACTGGAAAATGAAACATAATTGGTGTCTCAATTAATCTCTCTGAAAGACTCCCATAACTCGCCTATGAAATGTAGGCTTATCTGGACGTGTGACAAAGATTGATTCGCTCACTGAGAGCGAATCTGGTAAAGCTATCTAGTCGCATTTCATTGATGGATTGTTAGGTGACCCATGGGTATTGTGCCTGAGGTGCCATTTGCACAGACTGTAATGGGATCAATGATGATTCTTGATTTCTGTTTGATTTATGGGAGAGGCCCACTCTTTAGATTTAATGAATCTCTATTGACCGTTCCACAATGGCCGCAAGATCATCTCAGGGGGCATCTCAGAAATGAATGTTCTCAAACACACAATCGACTATTGAAATATTTTGTTTTGACAGTGGGTCAACGCAAATGATCAGGAAACAAAAACACAGACGCACACGTCGTGGTCATTATCACCATCTGGTCAACAACATGCCAGCAAACCAATGCGTGTTTATCAAGCATGGCGGCACGCTCCATTGCTGAGGCCTGTTGCGGAGTCACCATCTGGATGATGAGTTCACACAGCTCATCGCACACCATTCGCAAACACAAACACTGCCAAGCTGCGCTGTGTAAATTAAATCAATAATAATTTTGCGTCACAACTCTGTCGATCAGCACATGAGTCCTGCATTTTATCCATACTGTCCTTTTGCAGCGATACTGTTGGGTGGTTTTTAGTGAGGATGTGCCCTGAAAAATTAGGTTCCATCAGACATGTTTCCTAGGTGGAAACTGCAGGGGTCTTGAGGCATTTAGCTTTTTTGGGGTTGTACTGTTTTGATTGACACAGCAGAGCAGCTGTTCCGTTGCCAGTGCGATCTCTCTTGTTGTGGAAGTTGCACACACAGATTGTTTATTTCACCGAGACCTCCTGCCTTGAGTCCCACCATCCATCTCTGCCAACAAAGTCTTTTTACTCTGTATGTTAACCTCTTCATCTTATTCTGCCTCTCCTTTTTTCCCTCCCCCTGTCACCTCTCCCTCTGTCTCCATCAATCACCGCAGAAGCCCAAGGCTTCCTCCATGGACTCCAACACAAAACTTACACGCTCCCTGCCCTGCCAGGTCCAAGTCAGCCAAGGGGAGAATCTGTGAGTGACTCCCGTTTGGCCCAGATTTGCATAATGTAGGATAAATGGTAGAGATGCACAGAGAATGAAGTGGTGTCCCCCCCCCCCCCTCTTTTGTTTCAGAAATACAGACCAGTGGCCACAGAAGCTGATCATGCAGCTCATCCCTCAGCAGCTCCTAGTAAATTATATTTTACATCTTTATTCCCTGCAGGATATATTACTCCGCTTGCAAAGGATTTATTTTCAATCTTCATTTTCTTGTTCTCCTTATTGTTGTTTTTCTACTTCTTACTCTCCTTCACTTTCTTTCAGTGTTTTCTCCATCTTTTCTCGGTCATCTCCTATTCATCATTGTCCTCTCTTCCTTTATCGTTTTCTTCTTCTTCCTGCATCATCTTCTCATTTTTGTCTTTTCCTCCTCCTTTTTTCTGCTCCGTCATCTCCTCCTTTTTATTTGTCATATTTTTCTCCTCCTCTACCCTTGTTTATTTTTCTGCACCTTTTCTCTTTCTCCTTTTTTATACTCTTTCATTTTCTCCTCTTCCTTAATCATCTCATTTTCTCCACCTTTTTCTTCTCCTCCTTTCCTACATTATCATCATCTTCTCTTGCTCTTCTTTAATCTTGTCCTTCTATTTCTTTTGATTCACTCCCCACGTTTCACTATGCATACTTCCTTGCTACTCACAATTTGCTAAATACAGTATGTCAAATGAGTAGAATGTTAATCTATAGACTATTCTTTGCACAAAAATTAGATACATTTCAAACTGCTTTTGTTGATGTCATCCTAATATGCATGCTGAATTGTTGGTCAAATGTCTGGGTCACATGGTTTATTAATAAAATTATCCATATGTGTTTTTTTTTATAGACTACTCTAGGCCCTCTGTTCAGGAACTCTCGTATGGTGCAGTTTCTCTTCACTAATAAAGATATGGAGTCTTTAAAGGGACTGTATCGCATAATGACCAATGGATTTGTGAGTACTTGAGCAGCATCATATTTATAACCTCCTACTATATGATACACCAGTCAGTTCAAGAATTAATAATCAGGCTAATAACTTCTCATATAGAACAGGTTTTAATGTTGCCTATGTATGTATCTCTCTGTTTTGTTGTGTATTTCCCATTGCAGATTACTAAAGAGAATGTGAGAGTGTGTAATAATGCTCTCCAGCCTCTTGGGGGAGTTATTCCTCTGCTTTTAAGTGTCACTGCAGCAAAATAAAAAGATTTGCACGTTTAGCTATGGAAAAAAAAGTCTCATGGAAGAAAAAAAATGTCAGCAAAGTCACATAGCCAGCATTTCCGCTGAAAATGAAAGGCTCTGAAATGAACCTTTACCCTGGAGCTAGATCCCTTGATGCAGACTAAGAGATCTGTCAGTGGTGAATCACCATTAACACTGATTAAATTCATTTTTAGGTTCAATCTGTGTCTGGGAAACGGCTGTTTAGTTCATTTTAATCCTGTCTTCAAATATAAAGTGTAGGCCCAGGCAGCTCTCCATTCACTCTAGTTGTGTGTGCTGTCTAGATGTGTGGATTGGCACATAGTTTGATGTATATGTGTGTATCTGTATCTGTGTGTGTAGGCTGGCTGTGTGCACTTCCCCCACAGTGCTCCATGTGAGGTGCGTGTTCTGATGCTGCTGTACTCATCTAGGAAGAGGATCTTCATGGGACTCATCCCTAATGACCAGAGCGGATTCGTCAATGGTATTCGGCAGGTCATCACTAACCACAAACAAGTGCAGCAGCACCGATCGGTGAGTCACACGAAATGGTGTTGTTTTCAGTACAAATAAACACAGTTAATGAGATGATGCCAACTAAGCAGCATAAAAATGTAAAATTGTTCATTAGTGCTGTCAATCGATTCAAATTTTTTTTTACTAATCAATCGCACATTTTTCTGTAATTAACCACATTGGAGTTATTCATATTTTTATATTGTAATCATTTCACAGTTACTCTGCAAATTAATGTAGAAACAACTTAAAGACAGTATATTTTAAATATTTGTTGTAATGGCATCTTTTTATGAATGAAGGACATTCTCACTGATACTAATACAGCCACTGATGTCTCTATGAAATAGATTTTTTAAAACATTAATGATAGACATTCAACATTACAGTTTAATTGAAAGATATCAATTTCAACATTTATTAGGCTTTAAAGAAGTGGTTGATAGGGCTGCACGATTTGGGGGGAATATCTAATTGCGATTATTCTGGTTAAGATTGCGATTTAAAATGCAATTTATTATTTTTTGTTTACTTTTACAAATGAAAAGTGTGTGTATATAACAACATTTTGGGTTTATATATTATTATGACTAATAATAATTATTATGATTATTATTATTGCTAAATAAAAATAAGAAATATTACTATTACAATAACATTTTCATTATTAAAATAGAGCATTTAAGAATAAATATAACATAATAGCATAATAATAATATTTATGTTTTACAGAAAACTTATTTTACAAAAAAAATGATGGGTTACCTGTTAATATGCAGACAGCCTATGACTAAAAATCATTAGAAAGGTCTAAGGATTTATTGTAAAAAAATAAATTGTCTATGTCTTTAATATGAAATATGCATCCACTTATGCATCCACTGTGGGGATTAAAACTCCTGTACATTGAAGAAAAATACATGGATTGTCATATACATTTATTTAGAAGTATTATTTTTCTTATTTTCTACTCAAAAGTTTAATTCATACTGAAGCCAGAGGGCGCCCTCGAGCAGAAACTCCACATTTGCCTCAGTGAAGTAATAGTTTTCAGGAAATCCCTAATGTGGAGCTCGCGCTGTAGGCTGAATAAAACAAAGATAGAAACGCTTTGACTGATTAAACATGAAGATAATACTTCTGCGACAAGATATGGTGTATTTGAGTTCTTGTATGGTGTATATTTTGTTGGACAACAGGTTTATGAACGCTTCGCATTACTAGTTTGTGAAGATGTTTGAAACGTGTTGTTTTTTCAAACGCACGTTATAAGCGACTCAAACTCGCAGTCTTTCAGACGGATCAGCATTTCCTCCTGATCACAGAGCCGTTCTTCACTAACACACTGTACATATATTTATTTAATTAAAATTTCAGCCTTTGCGCTTTCATAATCGCACATAACCCAAATCGCGATTGCGGTTCGATTTCGATTAATCGTGCAGCCCTAGTGGTTGATTATGATTTCACTTTTTAAACTTAAGTTAGTTTGAAATGTTGCTGTTTGAGCAATATCTGCCAAGTTCAAAGCAAAGGGAGATATTTCCTTTTAAAGAAATTGCTTTTTAAGGACTACAACAAATGGCTGGTAGGGACTACACAAGCTTCCTCCCGGGTTATTGACATCACTAACCCTGAAATTTACATAAATCCTGCCCCCAGGAACACACAACAAGGGGGTGAGATTATCATGACAGAATATGCTTGATAGTTAACTCCACATCAGCTACATAAATTCATCAACTAACCATTCAGGAACATCTTGTTGCATTCCACATGTTGTCACTTCTTCTTGAGTCTCTCCATCATTGTCCAACTCGGTTTGAACATAAAAGGCTGAACAGTTTCATTGCCTGTCTGCATGAAGTTAATTTGCATTTAAAGGGACACACAAAAACGGCACGTTTTTGCTCACCCTCAAAAAGTGATTTTTCAACAATTTTAACATGCTATAAAAAATGATCTTTGGGGTATTTTGTGCTAAAACTTAACATACACACACTGGGGTCATCAGAGACTTATTTTACATCTTGTAAAAAATGGCAATCAACCACCCCCTTTATAAAAATTATAATTTAAACCCATTATAATAAATGTCATATTTACCTGTGGCCTTCCTACCTGAAATTGAATAATTTTTAACTGCATAAATTATAAATTAAATGTAGATTAATCCTTATTAAAGCTACAATTTTTCCTTAAAGGGTTAGTTCACCCAAAAATGAAAATTCTGTCATTAATTACTTACCCTCATGTCGTTCGACACCCGTAAGACCTCCGTTCATCTTCGGAACAGAAATGAAGATATTTTAGTTGAAATCTGATGGCTCTGAAAGTCCTCCATTGGCACAATGCACGGTTCACTCTCAGGACCCATAAAAGGTACTAAAGACGTCGTTACAAAGTCCATCTCACTACAGTGGTTCTACAATAACTTTATGAATCGGCGAGAATAGTTTTTTTGTGCAAAAAAACCCTAAATAACGACTTACATAGTGATGACGATTTCAAAACAAGGCATCATGAAGCTTCGAAGCGTTATGAATCAGTGAGCCGAATGATGATTCGGATCGCGTGTCAAACCGCCAAACTGCTGAAATTTGGCGATTCAAACCGCTGATTCGACTCGCTGATTCATAACGCTTCGAAGCTTCATGATGCCTTGTTTTGAAATCGTCATCACTATGTAAGTCGTTATTTAGGGTTTTTTTTGTGCACAGAAACTATTATCGCCGATTCATAAAGTTATTTTAGAACCACTGGTGTCGAACAACATGAGGGTAAGTAATTAATGACAGAATTTTCATTTTTGGGTGAACTAACCCTTTAACTTTGTTCTGTAAATAACATTAATGACAGACTTCACAGCGACTTTCCTCACAACTCTAAGTTAATTTAAGACGTTATTTAACACTGTTATTATGAGAACACTCAACATTTTGGCATAATTCTTTGTGTTATTGTTTGTTCAAGCACGAAAGAACTTGATTCTGGCGCGCTGTCTGTGATCATGATACTAGCGCGAGTCTTTCTGTGCATCGTGTGTGTGTCACATAGACAAGACATTCACAGACAACGCTTTTTTTTGTCTTGTCACGCTTAAATGGTTTAAAAGAATTTCATGAATAAGAGCATGATCATATAATGTATATAAATATATATTTATTTTAACGTGTTAAACAAAAAATTAATTGCATGCGTTAACATGCTAACTTTGATAGCACAGTTGTTAATATAATACATAAAAAACCTGCATACATGAAATCTACATCTGAAGTAACATAATCTTTTTGTTTCTGTAAAATGTTTATGTGTAAAAGAACAAAAGATATTTAACGGTTTATTCAAAAATGAAATCAATGTTGGTTGCGTCTTGTGAGCAACTGTCTCTGGTTTTTGCATTTATGTTGCACACATACTGCACACAGTGTCTAAAATTAACACTTGTTAAGTACTAATTGTAAGTTAAAAGTAGCTTTGGCAATAACATAATACAAGGTTAAAGACGACAATGCAAAATGATATCCATGTGTCCCTGGCGCATGTCCTGGTTGGCATCAACATGCCAGCTAAAAAGCGTTTCAATGATCACTAATTAAAACGAGAGAATTGTCGAGGATCATTCCAGCCATTTTAAAGGTAGCCCGAGACAAAAGGCCCTGATTTACCATGACATAAGCGGGGGGGAAAAATCTTGAATTTCACTCTTAAAGGAATACACTCTTAAAGGAAGTAAAGCCCAGTCTATGGATCATGGCACTTGTGTGATGCGAACGATGCAAACTGCTCACTTTTTGGTGAAATTAGCTTTTTTTGGAAGCACCTATGGGGTTTGTCCAGATTCAAAGAGTGGAGTTGTGTGAGTGACTACAGTGGCGGCTAATTGTGTGGTTAATTCCAACAGTGGCAAACCATGTGACTGACAAACACTCATCTGACTTCAGAAACTAAAAACCGTGTGAGGAACCTTATTTCTCGATAAATATATTAGTAATTTTTTTGGAGATAGAAAATCAACATTAAGCGGGATGCAAACTACAGTTGCGTTGATTAGATTAGGCAAAACAAGAAAACTCTCCAAATTAATAGCCAGGGAGATTTACAAAGTACATTTGGAATTTGGAGTTTATTCTTTCACAATAAATTCTCAGTAAAGCATTTCTCAGATCTGCAGTTGTCTCACCTTTTTTGCATCTCTGGACATCTGGACAAAATTAAAATAATTTCAACTTGTCCTTCTTTTTCTTAAAGTAAATGAATAAATGTCTAGGTTACAGTGAGACACTTACAGTGGAAGTAAATGAGAAAAATAAAAATCACATGATTTTAGTGTGGATTTTAGTGTGGAATGTTCTGTCCGTTTTTTCAACTTCATTGCAATGACAACAGAATGTCTTAAACCCTAAAATGGCTGCAAAAATGACAAACTGACTGATTTTTTTTTCAAGAAAATTAGGGAATTGTGGGAATTTCTGGTAACATTGACACAAGTGCTGTTGATTGAGCATAACTGGGATTTAACCTGGACAAAAAAAAATCTTGTTTTTAGAAACATGAGTGCACATGCATGCAAAATCAATTATAGAGTCTCACACCTGTGTGCAGGCACATGATCTCTAGCGTAACAGTGTACAATAATAAAATAAAAATATATTCATACACGCATATACCATCATGAAAAGAACAGCATTTTTTGACACTTAAGAGAAACCAAACAGCTTTTTTGCTTGAAAAGTGTGCTTATGCTACTTTTTTTTTAAATTCTGTCAGTAATTTTATGTTCTTTTCTCGGATGAACAATGCTGGTCAGATGCAACCTGGACAGGTCCCGCCCAACCAAAACTTCCTCAACAGACCGCCAGGCCCCATCCCGGTTACGCATGGCAGCGTGCAACAGCAGGTAAAGCAGCAGTGCTTCCCCTCTCTTCTCTCCCCTGCCCTGCTCTCTCTCTATCTCTCTGGCCCTGTGCACTCACCCCGCTTGTCTTTCTCCTCGGCTTGAGATGGAATGTGCATGCTGTTCTAAACCTTCCTCGTCTCCTCCTCTCTATCCCTCTCTTTCTGCCTCAGTCTGTGGTGGTGGGCTTGCCCTCCGTCAGTCAGGTCACACTGATGGAGGACCAGCAGAGACAAAACAACATGGTGAGAATCAGAAATACAATTATACATGCATGCATGCACATACGCAGGACCATGATTCCTGCAAACACAGGATTTCACCTCTTGATTTTCTGCCATTTCAGCACCAATTTTCTGAACAGCGCTGTGTGTTAAAGGGGACATTGCTGAAACAAGTCACTTATGCTCAGCAAGGCTGGATTTATTTGATCAAAAATACACTAAAACAGTAATATTTTGAAATATCATTTTAAAAAACTTTGATTTTAATATATTTTAAATTCCTGTGATGGCAAAGCTGAATTTTCAGCATCATTACTCCAGTCCATAAATGCCTTTTTTGCCACTTTTGATTTAATAGATCTTTGCTAGATGAAAGTAATAATACAAAAAAACGCGTTTAAAAACGCAAAAAAAAAAATACTGACGTCAAACTTCAGAATGGTAGTGTAAGTCTAGTCCATATATCAAACTAACCTGCAAAAAATGTGTCATTAAGAACGTGCCATTGTCACCTACATTTCATTTACATAACACCTTTTCAGTATTCAGCATCTAGGCAGTGGAGTTGTTACTCATTTCAAATGCGAAGAGGTTAGCCTAACATAACAGAAGTCATTTACATGTAGAAGTCTTAAGGATACAGCCTGATTAAAGGTCAGAAAGAAGATGGTGTTACATCGACATGAAGTCTGGTCTACTTTGCAGCTTATTCTGTCCAGAAACTCTGTTAGACAGCATCAAACACAAACCATACAGCACAAGCAGTACAGTCCATCCCATTCACGTACAATTGACTGTCATGAGTCAGTTCTTTTAGGGGAATCCAAATCATACAGCAAGACCAATGTAGTCCGATTCCTGAATGAATGACTCTCGCGTTGGTTCTTTTTAATGAATTCGAAAACAGTGTGTCTCATGTTTTACATAAGGCTGTTGAGCCTTCAGTCAGTTTAGTTTGTTCTTATGACCACGTTTATTTTAAAATACAGATGAAATTTGTCATTAGTATTTTATAAAAAAATAAAATAAAGCATGAGAAAAGCTACTACATTATTTTGTTTGTTTTGTATTATGTAATATACAATACCAAATGTTGAATTGCATTTATTCCACCTCTGGAATCATCACAGTTTCCATCCCTAGAAGAAACAATTTTGCTTGTGAATATCTAGTTTACTTGGTAATAACTGTGTTAAACAAAAGTCTGAATATTTATATTCTATAGTGGAAAATGGCTATGTAAGTAAAACAAATAAGTTACAACTGTATTTGATGCGAGAAGCCTTGACTTATATTATAAGTGGACTTGCAGGAAAGTGTATGTTGCAGGAAAAATGCTACAAAGTGTGGAATATGTCCCCTTTAATACCTTTAACTCCGTTACAGTGGTCTGTATTCATGGCTCTCTCCTGTGAGACACTCACACAGAACTAGCACTTATGTAATTCAGTGTTTTACAGCAGTGCCTTCTCATGTCCACTTACTTACTTTTTTCATCACTGTGTGTAATTTTGGTTTCCATTAGCTGAGAGCAGCCGCAACGGGCAATCAGCAGCCTCCAGTCACTGGTGCTCCGCCCAATCAGGTGGCTCAAGCTCAAGCCCAGGCTCCTGGTGGCATGCTCCGGCTCCCAAACCCAGGCGCAAACCCCCAGCTCCGCAGTCTCCTCCTCAGCCAACAACCTGTAAGTGTGTGCAATGAATAGCACATTAAGTCCTTCCTTAAGCCACTGTCACACTATATTTTGAGCACGCAACATTTCTACAGACACTGCAACAGTTGTAATATGACGTCACAATCGGTTGCATCTTTTTTTTAAAAAACATAATTTGAAATGTGCATCCAAAATGTTAAAATATTCAAGTAGATTTAAAGTTGGCATTTTTTTAATATCCCCCCAATAACCACAACTGGCAAGTAATTATAGCCTTATTGTAACAAATTCTTCAGATGAATTACATGATTACAAGAACTATGGAACATTTTCATAAGGGCAAGTATGCAGTCAACTCCAGCATTATTGGCACCCTTGGTAAATATGAGCAAAGGTGGCTGTGAAAATAAATCTGCATTGTTTATCCTTTTGATCTTTCATTCAAAGAATTCGAACCTTTCATTGGAGTAAAACATTTGAAAGTGGGGGGTAACCCGCATTATGAAATAATTTGTTTTTCTCCAAAACACGTTGGCCACAATTATTGGCACCCCTGGAAATTCTTATGAGTAAAATCTCTTTGAAATATTCCCATTCATATTCACGTTTTTAGCACACCAGGGTGACTAGGAGCATGAAATTGTCCAGCCATGACTTCCTGTATAAATATATATATGAGGAAACTCAAAGGCCACATTCCCTTAATTATTCATCACAATGAGTCAGGGGTGCAAACGTGTCACCTTTCGGCGAAATTTGCTGTTTTCTATCAAAAATAGTTGTTTTTGAAAATGCAGGAAGGGGGGGGGGGGGTCTCGTGTTTTTGTCACCTTTTTCACCCCTGATCAGTAAAACCAAAGAATATAGATCTGGGCCCGTATTCATAAAGAATCTTAATGCAAAGAGTAGCTCCTAGTGACGAAATTCTAAGAAAATTCTTAGAAATGTGGGCGTTTACTCTTAAAATTAACTAAAAAATCCTAGTAAAGTAAAAAGAAATTCAGAAAGCATCTTAACCCTTAAAAGAGGTCTTAAGGTCAAATTTGTTAGGAGCACGGACGAGGACTTTTAAGAGGCTTAAGAGTTTCTTTAGCAGCGGAGAAAATGGCAGAAAGACGAAGAGGGAGAAGAAATGTGTTGCAGACAATGGATGACAGTGACTTAATAAGACGCTATAGATTAGATCGTGCAGGGATCATGTTTGTTGCATTAAATCCAACTTTCAAACCACCAATAAATAGACATGCCAGCAATCAGTGTAATTGGAAAGAGTGGAACAATGTTTATAATTCCAAGCCAATCAAATACCTTATAGGAAATTAACAGCATGGTAAATAATAAAAGGATTTATATACACTGAAAAAAATGATTTGTTGAATTTACTAAAAAAATCGTAAGTGGTCGCAACCAATTTATTTGATCTCAATTTAAACAAAAACACATGCAATTCCCATAAAACCAATTCAGTTTTTAAAATTAAAATAAAAAACTAAATTAAAATTATTTAAACGAGCACAAATTAATTATGCTTAATTTAATTTTTCAGTGTACATATATATAATGTGTGTGTGTGTGTGAGTGAGAGAGAATGGTAAAATAGGACAATTTGCGCTTGTAAATTCAAAGTGAAGGCTTAGAATAGACCCTATACTTAAAAGCACTCCTTTTTTCCCCTTTTTGGACAACCAACCAATCACAGTCTTCAAAAGACTGTGTCATACGTAGCAACGGGGTCAGCCCCGCCTCTTCACTAAGATAAAAGTTTTTGTATTTTCCTTGCTCAGAGTTGCTCTCAGATCGGTCGCGAATAGCTCTTAAGCTAAGACTCCTACGTAAAAGTTTTTAAGCTAAATTAGGAGTTTTCTGAGAGGACTCTTAGAATCTTTATGAATACGGGCCCTGATGTGCAGCAAAAGATTTTTGAGCTTTCCAAAATAGAAAGTGGTTGTAGGAAAATAGCTAAAGCATTGAAAATTCCCATTTCCACCATCAGGGCAATAATTAAGAAGTTCCAATCAACTAAAGATGTTACAAATCTCACTGGAGGACATGTCTATATATTGTTGTAATGCACCGCAGGGAGGAAAGATTGATTGGCCAAAGATTCTCCAAGGATCACCGATGGAGAATTGCAGAGATTATTTGAGTCTTGGGGGTCAGAAAGCCTACTTGTTCTTTTTTTTTCTTTTTTTGACCTGCATCACCGCAAGTTGTTTGAGAGGTTCTCAAGAAAAATCTTCCCTGCTCATCCGAAGACAAATTCCAGCATATTCAGTTGTCAGACATGACTAGAACTTCAAAAGGGACCGGGTTCTGAGGTCAGATGAAACTTTTTGCCAGCAAACCCACCAGATAGGCTTGGTGCAAACGTCCACGGTTAAATATACCGCTGGTTCTTAAATGTTGTTGGCCTATTTTTTTGCTGGAGGTCCTGGACATCTTGTTCATATAGACTGTACATGATTTCATGGATTCTAGCAAATACCAACAGATTTAAAAAAAGCTAAACCTGACGCCCTCTGCTAGAAATCATAATGGGCTGTGGTGGGATCTTTCAACAGTATGATGATCCAAAAACAAACATCAAAATCAACACAAAAATGTGTCACTGAGAATAAAATGAAGCTTCTGCCATGGCAGTCCCAGTTCCCTGACCTGAACCCTATAGAAAATGAGTGGGGTGAACTGAAGAGAAGAAGCAGCAACATGGATCTGTGAATCTGAAGGATCTGGAGAGATTCTGTATGAAGGAATGGTCTCTGATCTCTTGTCAGGTGTTCTCCTATCTCATCAGACATTATTGAAGAAGACTCAGAGCTGTTCTCCTGGGAAATGGCCGTTGCAATAATTGTGGCCAACGTGAACTAGAGAAAAACATTTATTTAATAATGAGATCCCCCCCCCCCCCCCACTTTCCATTGTTTTACTTCAATGATAGGTTAGAATTTTCAGATTTCTTTTTACATTTATTTATTTTCTTTTTAATGAAAGATCAAAAGGATGAACAATGTAGATTTATTTTCAAAGCCCCCTTTGATCATATTTAACAAGGGTGCCAATAATTCTGGAGTTGACTGTAAGTTAGAATCAAGAGCTTTTGAAGTCTGGACGTTCTTGAATTATTGACCAAATAATCAGTGTTCCCCATGTGTAAAATGTGTTTTATTCTAACAATGACTGGCAGGAAAAACCTGGCCTTCGGATATTCCAAGAGATAACACAGCCAAAATCATTATGAGCCTGGTGAATTGTCAAGGAGTAGGAAATAAATGTTTTCAATGTAAGAAAATGTTAAGTAAAGTTAGTTTGACTTCCCGTGGCAATATAAAGTAAAGCATTCTGTCAAACTGATAAGGTTCCAGATGCCTAAAACACGTATAATATACCATATATCCTATGTAAACTTTATTGCGGATATGTTATCAATCAACGTTGCATGTGTGGATAAAAGATACAGCTAAAAGACCATTTTGCAAAAATAAATAAGCAAACAAATAAATCTCAAGAGGGAGCATGCCCTGGGACCCCACTAAAACGGTTTAACCCTCCTAATGTTTAAACCAAAACAACGCCCTTGACCCCTTCAATATATCATTGCTTTGATACACCGTCATCTCTCTCTTAAGCAGGGTGGGATGCAGGGCATGCAGGGGATGCATCCCATCCAACAGATGGTCCATCCAGCACCAGGAGGGGGCGCTCAGATGCAGCCTCAGTGGAGGCAGCCTCACCAAGGTAACATTTAATTTCCAGTACAGTATCATTAGCAGCACAATTTATTTTTATCACATCTGTGACCTCATTAATTGTGTAACAGATTTCATTTATTTTCTGTGGTTTGTACCGCTATATATGTTTCATCTTTTATTACACCTCTTAGATACGTTTATGTAATAAGTTTCACATTCCCACAGGTCCACTGATGATCCCTACAGGTCCACGTGGGCCAGTCGCACAGAATCCCGGGATGCCACCAGTGTCGAGCGTCATGGAGGATGAAATTCTTATGGACCTTATCTAAGGACTGCTTTACTCCTCATTCTTTGCTTCAGAGGTTTCATTATGGAATACAAGAGTCATCCGAGCTCTGTTCTTTTTACTTTTTAGTTATAAGCAAGCACGTAGGGGAAGAGTATCGGTGTTTAGAGTGAGATCAGGACTTTTTTTTTGTCACTCATGTATTCGTTGATGCATTCACACACAAGCCTATCATCGTATCACGGAAGCGGTAACATGATTGTTCACACAGATGGGACCGAAGAGCAAGACATTTAAAAAAAACAGGCTCTGGCGCTTTCGTCATTCTACACCTCGTCTCGCCTCGAGATGAATCAATCGAATCCGGTTATTATTGTATTTTTATGAAAGTTTTACTTTTTCTTAATTTGTCTTTTGAAATCTAGTGATGTTGTTTTATTAAAATTAAATAAACTTAATTTTCTCAAGCAATTTTTGTGTTCGAGGTCTTCCTTAAAGGGATAGTCCACCCAAAAATGAAAATTCTGTCATGTTATTCCAAATCTGTATGCATTTCTTTTTTTTTCTGCTGAACAAAAAATATATTTTGAATGCTGACAACCAATATCCATACAATGGAAGTCAAAGCCAACTGAAACTGTTTAGCTACCAGCATTCTTCAAGATATCTTCTATTATGAATAACAGAAGAAAGAAAGTCCTACAGGTTTGGAAGGACATGAGGCTGAGCAAATGAACTATCTCTTTAAGGCACTTGTGTGTGTGTGTACACCTGGTAGTGGTGTGATGGCGGCGGACTAGTGACTTAAATAGACTGAATGATAGGTTGCAAAACGCTCGATTCTGCCAAATGGAGTCACAGCGTTAAAATTAACCACTCCAATATGTCATGGAACCATACAGTGGACCCCTGTGCCAAGTAGTTCTACCAGATGGCAGCACTTGGCCACGATTTCCTTGGCATAACACATAAGCAGGCTGGACACAGACACAATGTACGACTACAATCCACACATATACTGAGATATCTTGGATCAGTGAGGACGTATTATCTGCATAATCTGACACTTAACTATCCTGATAAACCATCTTGTGTGCTGAACAAACCATTTTAATGGCCGTCACTACATGTGACCGTCCCATCATGCTTATTCTTTCAGAGTACCCTGAGGCATTAATTATGAAGCTTTGTGTGAGACATTACTATATATCTGTCACATTAGGAATGCATGTTCTGAATCCGGCGCACCAGTAATGGGAACATGGAAGCACAGTGCGAGTTACCAACCGCTGACATTCAGGAGAATTAAACAGCCTCCGGTCAGAGAGCAGTCAAACATTTGCACTAGCATGCACGTTTTTCACGTGCAGACCTCTTAGTACACAGACACACATTCTCACACAGACAGGAAGTGATGTTAGTCCCTGTCACCTGGGAGACGGAGACGGTTGCTAAGATACGCTGACACTGGGATCTGATTCTAAGCTTTCTCTCCATCCCTTTTTCACACAGATAGAGGCTCTTCTGTCTCACAGTGGCGGCTGCTCATCCCTTTCGCTGCCTTCCAGGTCATGTCAACAGCTGAACAACTGTGGTCTACGCGCCCTTGGTTTTTTTCCCCTTCTCTTTCACACTTTTTAGTCTGTGGTTGTTCCTATTTAAAGCCAGCTCGGTTTAGATGGCACTCCTTGGGATACGCAGACTGTTTGCACTTATCACAGTTTGATGTGTGTTGATGCACATTTTCTGGCTTGTTATCGTCTAAATAAAGCATTGGAGTAGCATCGCAGCGAGTGCAGCGCAGACAGTGATGACTGGCGCCTCTGCTTCAGTATATTAAACGTGAGGAGTTGGGCCATTCTGCTCACTCATCTGGAAGAGCGAGTATTGTTGCAGTTCCAGTGGCCGTATGGCTGCATTTAATCTTGCAGCGTCTGCTCGAACGACGTTGAGCTGTGTGGCCAAGGGAATAAGTGGGTCACACAGAGTTTGTTTTAAGGGGCGATCACTTTGACTGACTTTTGTTTTAAATATAAGTAGAGTGTAGTTTTACCTCCAGAGACGTTTGCCTTGCACTGGTGGAAAAAAAGGTGCGATCGCTAGTGCTCCGGGGCAGTGATGCATCTGTGGCCTTAATGGATGTGCATTGATGGAGGCTCAGCGTGCAGGTGTTTTCTTGTAGTTTCTTGACATGCAAAACACAAGGGTCTGGTTTCCGTGCCCATGAGGGAGCATTTGAAAGGTTTGTATTCTGACAGTGGCGATGTTTATTGGGTGTAATTGCAGTGCTGTGGGGAAGCTGATCTCTTTCTTGTATGGCGCGTGTTATGGTTCGGTGAGGCAAAAGCAGCTGAACTCCCATGGCGAGTTGGGGCAAAAGCTCTGGTTGTATTGCACTGGAGCACCATGCTGGCCCTCTCTCTGAATGAATCAGATCAAGCGAGGAGGGGAAAAAAAGGACAAAGAAAGATGTAATGCATTTCGTTCACAGCAAGACTAAGCCTTCCACAAATCCTGACCTGATGTGGTACGGCGACTGACACGCAGCTAAGAACAGGAAGCGCAACTGAGAGGTCTGATAGAAAATTGTATTAGCCAATGGCACAGCCCATTGAGAAACACTATGCTTATCAAGCTTATCAAAATGGGTTCACTGCAGTGGCACTTTCATGGCGCTCATATTGGACAAGGGACATCGCTGACGAGTCTTCGCTGTGTTTTGACTGGTTCAGTCCACTTACTTTTTAATCTCACCATTCCACTCAAGGTTATCAAGACAAGACATGGAAAAAAATGTATACAAATATACACTCACCCAAAGGATTATTAGGAACACCTGTTAAATTTCTAATTAATGCAATTATCTAATCAACCAATCACATGGCAGTTGCTTCAATGCATTTAGGGGTGTGGTCCTGGTAAAGACAATCTTCTGAACTCCAAACTGAATGTCAGAATGGGAAAGAAAGGTGATTTAAGCAATTTTGAGCGTGGCATGGTTGTTGGTGCCAGACGGACCAGTCTGAGTATTTCACAATCTGCTCAGTTACTGGGATTTTCACGCGCAACCATTTCTAGGGTTTACAAAGAATAATGTGAAATGGGAAAACATCCAGTATGCAGCAGTCCTGTGGGCGAAAATGCCTTGTTGATGCTAGAGGTCAGAGGAGAATGGGCTGACTGATTCAAGCTAATAGAAGAGCAACTTTGACTGAAATAACCACTCGTTACAACCAAGGTATGCAGCAAAGCATTTGTGAAGCCACAACACGCACAACCTTGAGGCGGATGGGCTACAACAGCAGAAGACACCACCGGGTACCACTCATCTCCACTACAAATAGGAAAAAGAGGCTACAATTTGCACGAGCTCACCAAAATTGGACAGTTGAAGACTGGAAAAATGTTGCCTCAGGGTCTGATGAGTCTCGATTTCTGTTGAGACATTCATATGGTAGAGTCAGAATTTGGCGTAAACAGAATGAGAACATGGATCCATCATGCCTTGTTACCACTGTGCAGGCTGGTGGTGGTGGTGTAATGGTGTGGGGGATGTTTTCTTGGCACACTTTAGGCCCCTTAGTGCCAATTTGGAATCGTTTAAATGCCACGGCCTACCTGAGCATTGTTTCTGACCATGTCCATCCCTTTATGACCACCATGTACCCATCCTCTGATGGCTACTTCCAGCAGGATAATGCACCATGTCACAAAGCTGGAATCATTTCAAATTGGTTTCTTGAACATGACAATGAGTTCACTGTACTAAAATAGCCCCCACAGTCACCAGATCTCAACCCAGTAGAGCATCTTTGGGATGTGGTGGAACGGGAGCTTCGTGCCCTGGATGTGCATCCCACAAATCTCCATCAACTGCAAGATGCTATCCTATCAATATGGGCCAACATTTCTAAAGAATGCTTTCAGCACCTTGTTGAATCAATGCCACGTAGAATTAAGGCAGTTCTGAAGGCGATAGGGGGTCAAACACAGTATTAGTATGGTGTTCCTAATAATCCTTTAGGTGAGTGTATGTACATATATACATACATGCATGTATATACATATACATATATGTATTGGGGCACCCCTCAAAATCATTGAATTCAGGTGTTACAATCACTTCCATGGCCACAGATGTATAAAATCAAGCACCTAGACATGCAGACGCTTCTACAAACATTTGAGAAAGAATGGGTCACTCTCAGGAGCTCAGTGAATTCAAGTGTGGTACCGTGATAGTTTGCCACCGGTGCAATAAGTCCATTTGTGAAATTTACTCACTACTAAATATTCTACGGTCAACTGTTAATGGTATTATAACAAACTAGAAGTAATTGGGACCAACAGCAACTCAGCCACGAAGTGGTAGGCCATGTAAAATCACAGAGCGGGGTCAGCGCATGCTGAGGTACACAGTGTGCAGAAGTTGCCAACTTTCTGCAGAGTCAATAGCTACAGACCTCCAAACTTCGTGTGGCCTTCAGATTAGCTCAAGAACAGTGCATAGAGAGCTTCATAGAATGGGTTTCCATGGCTGAGTAGCTGCATCCAATCCTTACATCACCAAGTGCAATGCAAAGCGTCAGATGCAGTGGTGTAAAGCACACCGCCACTGGACTCTAGAGCAGTGGAGACGTGTTCTCTGGAGTGACCAATCATGCTTCTCTGTCTGGCAATCCGATGGACGAGTCTGGGTTTGGCGGTTGCCAGGAGAACGGTGCTTGCCTGACCGCATTGTGCCAAGTGTAAAGTTTAGTAGAGGGGGGATTATGGTGTGGTGTTGTTTTTCAGGGGTTGGGCTTAGTTCCATTGAAAGGAACTCTTAATGCTTCAGCATACGAAGACATTTTGGACAATTGTATGCTGCCAACTTTGTGGGAACAGTTTGGGGATGGCCCCTTCCTGTTCCAACATGAATGTGCACCAGTGCACAAAGCAAGATCCATAAAGACATGGATGAGTGAGTCTGGTGTGGAGCACAGAAATCGCAGCCTTCCCAGAAGAGTTGAAGCTGTTATAGCTGCAGAGGGTGGGCCAACTCAATATTAAACTACGGATTAAGAATGGGATGTCATTAAAGTTCATGTGCATGTAAAGGCAGGTTTTCTTTTGGCAATATAGTGTATGTGTGTGTATATATATATATATATATAATATATATACAGTGCTGCTTGGAAGTTTGTGAACCCCTTGCAGAATCTGTGAAAATGTGAATAAGTTTAACAAAATAAAAGAGTACTGTATTCTATTTAGTACTGTCCTGAATAAGACATTTCAAATAAAAGTTGTTTATGTATAGTCCACAAAATAGCTGAACCTGTTAAAAAGTTTAAATACCTTAAATTTGAATCTTAATAGTGTTTTATTACCTGAATGATCCACAAAAAAAAAAAAAAAATGCCCAATGGTCTCAAGTTTTCCAGCATCTTTTGCACATTTGAACCCTTTCCAGCAGTGACTGTATGACTTTGAGATCCATCTTCTCACACTGAGGACAACTGACGGACTCAAACAGAACTATTTAAAAAACTGATACTCCAGAAGGAAACTATATATTCATTAAGAGCCGGAGGATGAAAAATTTTGAACAGGATGAAGATGTCCACATTTTTCTTATTTTGTTTAAATAGCCTTTTTTTCAGTTAGTACTGCCCTTCCAAAACAACAGAAGATACATGTTTCCCAGAAGACAAATTAAGTATAATTTACCTTGATCTTCACATTCAAAAAGTTTTCACCCCCTGCTCTTAAGGCATCATGTTTCCTTCTGGAGCATTAGTGAATGTGAATGTAATAGTTGTGTTTTAGTCCCTCAATCATCCTCAGTGTGAAAAGATGGATCCCAAAATCATACAGTAACTGCTGGAAAGGGTTCAAATATCCAAAAGATGCTGGAAAACTGAAGAATTTGCAGGACCAAACAGCAGCTTGGATAAGCATGATGCTGCTGATTCCACTGGTATTTTGTATGATTCATAAAACCGTGTTTACTAAGCCGTTTAGCATATGCTGGAAATATAAATATACTTAACCTACGGCCCTATTTTTGAGAATTTTCTGAAAACGACATACCTAAATAAAAATGTCTGCAGCTCTTAACATGTAAAAACAACAATGTGTGGCTCAGGATTTTGTGTAGATTTGTTAGTCCATGACCAGGAAGTATAGAGCCAAAAGTCCAAAGAGAGAATTATTGTTTGCTTGTGATGTTGGACATCCTGAATGCATTTTGCTTAGAAATGGCTTTTATACCCCTGGACCAAGAAAAAACTTTTGTTATGGTGAGATCCCATCAAAACAAAGCAAAAAACAACATTGTGTGGCTCAGGATTTTGTATAGATTTGTTGCATACATTTCCTGGTCATGGACTAACAAATCTACACAAAATCCTGAGCCACACGTTGTTTTTACATGTAGGGCAGTCCAGCTCTAGATTTAAAGCACTCCTGCAATGTTAAGCTTTTATTCAGAAAATATTTGCTGTCACAGGCAACATATGCATCTGTAGATTCAAACATCTCAGCAAACAGCACATAAAAAAGTGTTAACATTGCAGTGCAAGTGTGCTTTGTGCTAATGCAGTAGTTAAACTTCAATGCAACTTTAAGTACCAACAAGATGGCCTGTGGAGTGTCACACATGGTTACATCACACATTATGTTGCATATATTGTTTTGTATTGCTACCTTTCAAAACGGCATGCAAAGAACAGTAGCCCCACCTTTCTGTCATCCGAAGAGGACAACACAGGGCTTGACACAAACATGGCATGAATTACTTACTGCGTTAGATGTATTTTGACATGCCCTTGAGAATAGCAAATTTTGATGTTGCTAAATCTGCTGACATGGTTTAATGCAGCGGAGAGGAAGCAACGCTTGCCACATGTCTTGTGGACCTGCGTTCAAACACAATGTGTTATGAAAACACAGAGGCACAGATTTATTTATTTATTTATTTTTTACAATAGACACACTCAAACATACCAGAAGATAATAATGGATTCTGGAGATCTTGTGGAGATCAGAGATTTTTTTTAAAGGAGTAGTTCACTTTAAAATGAAAATTAGCCATGATTTACTCACCCTAGGTGTATATGACTTTCTTCTTTCTGATGAACACAATCGGAGTTATATATTAATAAATATTCTTATAATGGCAGTGACGGGGTCCATTAAGTTTGAAGCTGAAAAAAAGTATCCATCACAGAAAAGTAACCCACAATAAATAAAGGCCTGAAGCTAATAAAAATATATCCGTATTTAAAATGTTATAAAGTAAATTATCTAGCTTTCGGCAGCCTTCTGTATTCAACTTATGATAAAAGCTTACCTGGCGTAACTATGACGTTGGAGGTAGCGTAAGCATTTTGAACTGCAAGGCGTTACACTTTCTGCGTAAGTTGAATACGGAAGGCGGTCTGGAGAAAGCTAGATCATTTACTTTAGCCTACGAAGTTTTAAATATGGATATTTGTCTTACAAAACCCCTTTGCTCTGCTTCAGAAGGCCTTTATTAACCCCCTGGAGCCATGTGGAGTACGTTTATGATGGATGGATGCACTTTTTTGAGCTTCAAACTCAATGGACCCCGTCACTGCCATTATAAAGCTTGGAATATTTATTAATATAACTCTGATTGTGTTCATCAGAAAGAAGAAAGTCACACTGCTTGAACGTGAGTAAATCGTGGGGTAATTTTCATTTTAAAGTGAACTACTCCTTTAAAGGAACACGCCGACTTTTGGGACTTTAGGGCCCAGTTTACACGTACATGGTTATTTTGAAAAATGGAGACATTTCCCTTCGTTTGCACCCTTCGTTTACACGCAAACGGAGAATTCGGTGTGACCAATGTCTGAAGCCCTTATACCATCACGCCAATTGATTAGCTAGTGACGCTTAGCGCCGCCTTAACACGTCATGTATTCTTATATGCATGCGCAAGGCGTCATATCGTCAGATTTCAAAGACGAAGGAAGCTACTACTTGAAGAAAGGGAATGGCTGGAATCGCAGTGTCTCGTTCCCTACTCAGGGAACCAAGGTTACATACGTAACCAAGACATTCCCTTTCATAGGTTCTCTCGACACTGCGAGTCCGTCGCTATGGGAACGATATACCATAACGCCTTCACGTACCTGAGAGTAGCTGGGAGGCCGTGGAAAGCGTCCGCTCAAGCAGATAAAACCTGGGACCCAGGAGCAGTCTCCACGCATTTAACCAAGTGTTAGGGGAGGACCAGCCTGCCGCAACACAAACTTCATCCAAAATAAAAGCCTCTTTAAAAAGAGCCTTATGACGACACCATTCTTCTAGTTGAGTGAGCGTGACATCTAGAGGCAGAGTGAGCCACACGCCTCATAGACCACAGAATAGCCTCAATCACCCAAAGAGACATGCCAAATGTAAATAATTGTGCCAGTCTATGCCACTGAGATGTACGGTTGACATAAGCCATGTTTCCACTGAAATTACCCAGAACAATTTGTACCAGGAACTTTTTTTACAGGAACTTTCCCCCCCCCAGATCTGCTACTGTCTGCGTTTCCACTGTGGTCTAAAGTACCGGGAAGATTAGGCAAATTAGTCCGGTGATGTAGGACTGCGCGCGGCTGCTCCTCCCAGTCAGAGACGGACTGGAATCATTTTTGCTCGATACTGTCTGCAACAATAACGAGGAGATGCAAGCAGCGCTGCTTTTGGTAGTTATGTATTGTTTTAATAAAGAGGTAATTAACAAAACGGCGGAAAAGAGATGAGCACTGATACTTAAGTGTATTCTGAAAGCTCGTAAAGCTAGATTTAAAATAAGACAACGTATGTTATTATCAGCTATTACGGACATTGACCGTGATGACTGAGACGAACGTGCGCCATCAGACAGAAAGAGCAAGACTGATATTTACTGAACGCAGAACGAACGAACCTCGCAAAAGTGTTCAGCGCCCAAGTCCCACCCCCGAAAGTTCCCGAACGTTGAAAAAGTACTACCCCGGGAGCAGGGCCGTTTAGAGGGGGAAATATTTACCCGGAACTTCATTTAGACCCTGGTTCCTGCGGTCGAAACACACAGAGTACCACCCCAAAGTCCCTAGTTCCTGGGGAAAGTTCCTGTGGTGGAAACGCGGCTATAGACCTTCAATGCCAGCACCGGGCAAGACCAAGGGGTCGTACGCTCCCAATCTATGTTCCAGGAGAGGAAAAATCCTCTAAGGCCACTGCTGGGGCTCAAAGAGTCACCTGTTAATCCCTCTAGGATGACAGAAGATCCCATGAAGGAACTCAGGCAGGACGGAAACCTAAGCGGTCCTGTCCCTTGCAGAAAACCAGGAGACTAGGAGGTAACATCAAAGAAGCACCCTCCATCTGTATATGCTCTGCAGATACAGCTGCCAGATATAGACCTACAGAATGGTCGGAGCCGTCCCTGCCAAAAAAAAACAACTTTGTAAAAACTCCAGTATTGAACCAAATCGGGCAATGAGCTGAATCTAGGTTACGTTGTCTACACAGGAGTAAAACGACTTCCACTTAAAGGCATAAGACGCCTCATGGAGAAGGCTCTTGAGTTAAGTATCTGTAATCTCTTAGCCGAGAGAGGAGAACACCTTAACGCACCCCGCTCAGGGTCAAGTAACAGACTGACCAGGTCTGAAACCCAAATGTGAGAGGGCCAGCGAGAGGTGACATGACAATACGTGACAACGTATAAGAACCGTTTGAGCACCAGGAACACTGCTAGCAACTTCAAACGATGTATGTGCCAACCACTATGCATTTCGCTCATACACCAAAGGTCAGGCGTCCCTGATAAACTGCCCATGTAAAGGATGCATCCGTCATGATTGTCCTGCGACGACAACATGCCCCCAACTGGACTCCTCTGCGGAGCAGAGGGAGCTTCGTCCATGGATGCAGAGCATGAAGCCCCTGCGTGTAACCAGGACTTTGCAAAAGGTTGGCAATGGGACGAGATCTCCTGACTCTTGGTCCATCCTTGGAATGGTCTCATGTGGAACAGGCCCGACTGACTACAGGGGACGCTGTTGCCATAAGGTCCATAAGCCTGTGGCAAAGGCCAACGTGGACTAAGCAGCCTGCCTTGAAATGACTTTTTGCGACTGAAAGCATGCAGGAGACTAACGTGCCCGCATCACACTAGAATCTAGATCCATACTCAGGAAGTTGTCTACTGACTTGGCAGCAAATCACTTCTGATGGTTTATGCATAAACCTAAGCTCCTCAATGGCAAAAAACTCCTACCGCCAATTCCTGGGATTGAGCTAATATCAACCAATCGTCCAGGTAGTTCAAAATCCGGACGCCCTGGAGCCACAATGGGGCCAGAGCAGCATCCATACCATTTGTGAAAGTCTGAAGAGCTAAGGTTAGTCCAAATGGAAGGACATGGTACTGGTAAGCTTTACCTTCGAAAGTAAACCTGAGGAACCTCCTGTGTCTCTTGACGACCTGGATGTGGAAATACGCATCCTTTAGATCGATAGTCACAAACCAATCCCGGTTCGAATCGGATACAGAATGGACTTCAACATCAGTATTTCAAATTTGCTCCCTCTGGGTGCAAGTTAAGCGACGCAAATCCAGAATCGGACGTAATCCAGCAACTTTTGGGGCACCACAAAATACCGGCTATAGAAAGAGGGGGGTAGACCTTCCATAGCCCCTTTCTCCAAGAGAGACAATTTTCAGTCTCACAGTCGGGGCCTCCCAAGGACGCACCGTCATGGGAAGAGCACCGCTGGAAAGACGTGGGCCTTGCAGAATTGGATGGTTTAGTCGTGGCGTATAGTTACATAACACCATTTGCAAGACTTCGGGCAGGCGTCAGTACACGGCCCAGCGCTCTGCTCTGTTTTGGCACCTAGTATACTGTGGGCGCCAATACATTTCCTAACCACAGAAAACCTCTGGCGTCTGTGGAAACAGGAAGCACATGTGGAGCTAATGAGCTCTCTGTCATAAGGTACCTGTATAGATCCCCGAGGCACAAGTGTGGCGGAGACCTCTAATATAGGAAAACTGTTCGACTGCCTGGCCGGGCTGACCCCCAGCATTGGGCTGTTGAACAGCATCATAAACGGGCCACGCAACATGACCCCAGGGCTTTCGTCTGAACTCCGAAGGCTAGGACGCGGAGTATCTAAGATGTTGCCCGTCAATGGGGCCCAACCTTAGACCGCCTGACATACTTATCAGTGAAACAGTTAAGGGTGCGAATGAGCTGGAGGTGGTTATCAGTCCAACCTCTCTGGACCTAAGTGGGATGAGTTAGCAAACACAGCAGACTCTTTTACCACAGTAGTCATAGACCCTCCAGATAGACTTTCTGTCATAGAAAATGGGGCGCTCTAACAATGAGACTCGTCTTTCTCTGTGATGTCAGTGAGAATAAGCCAAAGGTGGCGCTCTACTGACACCATTCCCGCCATGGCCTTTCTAAAGCGCGGGTGGTGCTAAGTAGCTATCAGTGCCAAGTTAGTAGCCCGTATGAGCTTCTTACAGCCTCAGGAGTCATGGCTTTGAATGATCCTATACGATTTGGAAGTCAGCAGGGGGCGTGGCTTCCATGATGAAGCCGAAGTAGGCACGAGATGGGCCGCGAGAGTCCCTTCAACAGCTGGCATATAGCGAAACAAGGAGAAATTGATATTGAACAACTGTTGTTGTTGTAATCTCTCCGGGTTGCACATCACGCTCCAGGCGGGGCACGAACCCGGGTCTTTCTGCATGGGAGTCGAACGCTCTACAAGGAGGCTAAATGCCTAATCTGCCATTTTAGAAACAGTGGCGAAATCCGTGCCACTTTAGGTAACGCGCGCCGGAAATGAGCGCCAGAAATGGCTGCTTGCAAGACCTCGAAACCTCGTGGTGGAGGTCTTGAAAGACTGGGTGGGGCGCGACTGGTTAATAAATCAATCATCCAGCTTCGGCTGGGATGGGTTTTGCGCGGCCTCGCAGTCCCATTCCAGCTCAAGCTTATCTACAGTGCGAGTGCATATCGTCATGGATGAATAAAACAGGGTCGTTGCTGTCGCGGTTTCGAACGAGCGGACGCGACCGGAGAAGAGAAAGAGAAAGGGGGAATCCGTCTGCTCACTCTCCATGTGCTCGCCGACGTCACCCCAAGCGTCTATCTCGTGCGGTGCCTCGGCAACCGAATAAGCAGAGAGGCGGGGGGTTAGACGAGCGGCCTCTTAATCATATCCAAAAAAGGCCACGGCCAGAAGAATCGGATCAGAAGAAGCGTTATTTTGTCACTTATTGAGCAGTAGGCTAGCTGGAGCCGTTTACCTCCAGTCTTTGTGCTAAGCTAGGCTAGCGGTGTGTGCGTCAGACAGAGTTATGGCACGCACAGAGATGAGAATGGTATGTATGGACTTATCTAACTCTGTGGGATACGGTGAATAAGCTAAAGTCCCAAAAAGTCGGTGTGTACACTTTAACAGAAGACAGTTCATGATAAAGAAAAGGACAAATCTTTTCCAAATCTATTTGAGAAATAGACAATTGTATCATCCTGACATTTTTTACTTTATTCCCACAAAAAGATTTTTAAAAAGAAAATTATTTAAATACAAAAAAAAATAAAATAAAGAAAATGCTTATCACTCGGACCAATTAAATCAATTTGTGTATGAATAGTATTCTGAATGTAATTTTGAACAAATGAACACCACGTCATTGACCCACATGGCAAAAACATTTAGCAGGCACTGCAAAACTGAGCAGAAATTGGGAGTGTTTCACTCTGCAGGTGTGGACATGGCGGAGAGAATTAATTCCGACGCGTGGCGTGAAACGCGCCTTGTTCGCTAAGCATAGCAGCGCTCAAAGGGCCGTGCGCTTTCCCGCAGCTCCTCGTGAAGGGCGGTAATCACACACAGGGCCTTATAGTGTACAGCGCGGCCGATCTATCTTCATCATGTGAACTGCATTAATCCTTCAGCCGGCCCGCATCACTGTTCATTTAATGGCCTGTGGTGTCCACATAATCAGTCAAATATCAGCTGCCCGCGAGGGAGACCAAAAGAGGGAGCATTACCAAGAAAAACACAGTCAACATGGTCGGACACACACATACACATACACACACACACACACACACACACACACACACTGCGCAACGAACACGACTGCCGTGCTGGATAAGTGTGATTCGGGTTGGGGGGAGCTCAAAGCAAGAGAAAGGTTTTAATTGGGGTGAAAGCGGAAGAGATGACGCGGTTGTAAATGAGGAGGGGGACAGCTTGCAGTCTTAATCAATGGAGATTGAGGGCTTTGACTCGGAGAGAGAGCAGTCAACGGGGAGACACACAGAGATCCAGGAAGATTTCAACATAGGAGGGTATCTGTGGGAGAGGGGAGGAGATTGGAAAGAGGAGAGAGAGAGAGTAAGAGAGAGAGAGAGAGAGAGAGAGAGAGAGAGAGAGAAACTGGAGGGAGGGAGGGAGGGAGGGATATCCACTGCACTGTTGTGTGACTGGAAATTTAATAGAGAGAGAGAGGGAGGGAGAGGAAGAAGGAGCAGGATGCTGAAGCTGGACGAGAGAGAGAGAGAGAGAGAGAGAGAGAGAGAGAGAGAGAGAGAGAGAGAGAGAGAGAGAGAGAGAGAGAGGGGGAGAGAACCAACTGGTGTAGAATTCCAGGGTTGAGCTGTGGGCTGTGAACAATGCCTCCTCTACTACTGCATAGAGCGCAGTTCGGGGGCAAAAGGCAGGAAGGGAAGGGGGCGGGGGTATTCTAAGAGAGCTAATGGTATAGATGTGATGTCAGTGGAGCGAGTGCGCTGCAGAGAGCGACGGAGGAGGGGAGGACGAAGGGAGTTCGTTCGGGGGCATGCCGATTCGGAGGGTGCCGGGATTGGCCACTGGACCGTACGAGCCCCTCTGAGGAAGCCGTAGCCGATAGTGTGAATATCATTTTAGGCTGAAAGACACAGCAGCTGTGTTCCACATCCATCCTGAGGAAAAAAAGAGAAAGGTATAGTGAGGTAAAGTCAGCCACAATATCATCTCTCAGAGGTTTATTGCAGGCAAAGAACTCTCCGCAGAGTCGGACGTGAAGAGTTAAGGCAGTGACTGATTCCTTGTGTCTGAATTTAGAATGTTATCATTATTCCCCCCAAACACCCCCCTCTCTCGCCGGCTCTCCTCCACTGACCTCTCCCTCCTCCTCTCACACCTCATTTACCTCCCAATTCCTCCAAGCACCAACTCATGTTGTCACGCCCCTGTGTATCGAGCGATATCCCTCACAATTATTTATCGCGATCTTCTGCGCAACCTTGCTCTAAATTGGTAAGAAAAGGTGAAGCGTTTAAAGCCTGATGCTGGGTGCTCGGGAGAGCGAGCAGGGGGCGGATTCGGCTACTGTATGTGCCTCGGCGTTGCTATGCCAACGTAACATCCAAAGTGGAGCGCGCGTGTGTTGTGGCCGCGCATATGCACTCTGTACCACACACGCATACAAACGCACAACATTTACTCCTACACAAACACACGAAGTGAAGCAGGACATTCTCATGCGTTACCAGGCCTGTCTAGTGTCGATAAAAGGACAGCTGTCTGTCTCTACCATAGAGTGCATCGATTGATTGACATGTCCTGCGTGTTGTGATGTGACTTGCATGAAATACGGTCTAACTGACATTCACCTGCGCCATTTCTCATTAAATAAGTAATTGTTTTAACGTTACATAGGCTACAACATGTTTTGACTCATTTATTGCCCAAACCGTTGCGAAAGGATGATTCTGTGGCTTTGTGGCTAGCAACAACACTGATGCTAGTTTAAATTGTTTGTATACAGCAAATAGTGCAATAAATATGAGTTAATATTGAGTATCTTACATTTAAAACATTTAAAACTAAATTTGGCGAGTTTGATGAAAAGAAGAAATGCATCTAACTCGGCAAGAAACAATTACCACATACTGGTCACTGGTCATAGTAGTGGAGAGACAGTAATTTTCATATATATATGACCAGTAGCCGCAGACCAGTCAAGGTACCCATGCCGACCCCTGTCCACCACTGAAAGCGCCAATAGTGGGCATGTGAGCATCAGAACTGGACCACGGCGCAATGGAAGAAGGTGGCCTGGCCTGATGAATCACATTTTCTTTTACATCACGTGGATGGCCGGTGTGTGACGCTTACCTGGGGAACACATGGCTCCAGGATGCACTATGGGAAGAAGGCAAGTTGGCGGAGGCAGTATGATGCTTTGGGCAATGCTGGGAAACCTCAGGTCCTGCCATCCATGTGGATGTTACTGTGGCACGTACCACCTACCTAAGCATTGTTCCAGACCATGTACACCCTTTCATGGAAACGGTATTCCCTGGTGGCTGTGTCCTCTTTCAGCAGGATAATGCGCCCTGCCACAAAGCACAAATGTTTCAGGAATGGTTTGAGGAGCACAACGAGTTTGATGTGTTGACTTGGCCTCCAAATTCCCCAGATCTCAATCCAATCGAGCATTTGTGGGATATGCTGAACAAACAAGTCTGATCCATGGAGGCCCCACTTCGCAACTTACAGGACTTAAAAGGATCTGCTGCTAACATCTTGGTGCCAGATACCACAGCACACCTTTAGGGGTCTAGTGGAGTCCATGCCTCAACAGGTCAGGGCTTTTTTTGGCAACAAAAGGGGGACCAACACAATATTAGGTCATAATGTTATGCCTGATCGGTGTATAAAACACTAACCAACACATTCACAGAGGTTCACAACAAATGCGCAATGTTGTGGCATCAGTGATTCTTTTAAGGCTGATTTATACTTCTGCATCGAACCTATGCCGTAGCTACGTTGTAGCCTGACATGCACCTCTCCAAAAATGTAACAAAGCATCAATTCTATGCAGACCGCAAGCCCTGTGACTGGTCTGCTAGAACCTCTCCCTTAGGTAAAAAAAAACTTGGATAGCGTTTCATTTCCTCATACGCATTTCTGCTTGCAGATTATAAATAATGAACAACTCAAGCAACAAAAGTCGCTGTTTGTTTGCTGCCTTCACTGCTGCTGCCCGTGGACACTGCCTACTAGCGGTCTGCATGTGTAATTAATTGCATGTCGACATAGCCTACAGATTAGTGGTCACCACTACGGCGTAGGTCCAACACAGAGGTATAAATCCTGGCTTAATTTAAGCCCTGTCTGTGAAACCGGGCCAAAGTGTCCTGTATTAACTCTGGGTTTTTCTTTTAGATCCAGTCCAGGTTTTCCATTTCCTATTCATTCTGCTCTAATGCTGCGTTCACACCGAATGCGAATTGAGCGTATGGAGCAAGTGATTTCCATGTTAAGTCAATGTAGAGACGCGTTGACGCTCGTCTGGAGGTCGTGCGGCGCGATAGACACGATTTTGCCTCATTCGTGCGAAAGAGGCGAATTGAGTATCTTACGCAAGTGATTTTATTTGGTGCATTTTGTGCATTCACGTGTTCGAAGCGAATAAGCATCTGAAGGCCGAGTTGAAAAATCTGAACTTTGGCATCTGTTCGCGCCGCGTTAACCAATCAGGAGCCTGCTTGCTGCTGTCACGTGGTGAAGTGACGTGATAAACGGAGTCACTCATTCAACATGGAAGAACGACTGATATTGGCAGTGAGCAGTCATACGGAGCTAGTTTGCTTCAAACGCTTTGGACGCGCGAGTGGATTCAAAATGTTCAAGCGTCCAACTAGACACGATTTGACACTCAATTCGCGTTCGATGTGAACGTAGCATAAGGGTACGTTTACACAACAATGATGTACTAAAAATTTTATAGTTTTTCTTTTGCTTTTTTCTCGTACAGATGACAACGTTGTCAATATGAGCCCCTTTCATGGATCCCCTAAAAAAACTAAAACGCTGTATTATGCATGCCAGGCCAGTAGCTGGCGATGTCACTTAAGAAACACTACACGACTGAACACATAATTGGCATGCGCATGATGTTACCATTTTCTCAAATTTGCGTTTTTGTCGATAAATGTATCATTGTATCCTATTATATTATTATCATATTTCAAAAACTTGCACTTTGAAACCCATTTTCAAAAGTTTGCATTTCAGGCCCCCAAAACACTGTTTTCGTGTAAACGCATGAAAAGTTTTCAGTTTTTAGTTGAAAATTATGTTGTGTAAACAGCCCGTAAGTTCAAATCTGGGTGAGAGAATGATCTCCATACTGCTTTTCATACTTGGAATAGGCATACCAGTAATGTTTTTTGTTTCTTCTTTTCTAAAGCATTAACAATTAATCATGGGTATTCATAAGCTAATGTTTCACAATAGCTAAACCCTGGGTTAGAGTTCTTTTCAGCCTATTTGCGGTGTCACTTTAATTGATTGGACAAACACAGCACATGACCTGTTTGCATAAAGCCATTGGGCAGCTTCATATTAAACATTGCGGAATGCGGACTATATATAAAAAAAAAATTCCTGACTGGACTTTGCGGACTATAGTGGTGAGAAGAATAATTATAATAATTCATAACTTCAATTGACATGTTTTTGATGAGCTTTCTGTTTTTCCTGTAAATCATTTTTGCACGTTCATAGTGGTAAGTCCATATATGGAACCCGGAAGCTGAGAGCGTAGCACTTTTCAAGAATGCGAACCGCCAATAAGCCCAAATAATAATAATAAAAATTATTATTATTATAATAACAATAATAATAATAATAATAATAATAATAATAATAATAATAAGAAGAAGAAGAAGAAGAAGAAGAAGAAGAAGAAGAAGAAGAAGAAGAAGAAGAAGAAGAAGAAGAAGAAGAAGAAGAAGAAGAGAAGAGCGTGGCACGTGAACTTTGAGCGATTTTGTGAGTTGTTTTGCTTCTGATTGGTAGATATTATTGCTATTGAAATAGGGGGCGTGTTCAGGTCTGTCTGAAGATCTAAAACGACTAATCTGGCTTTAGCATCTTTAACGATCATTTGCAGTGTGTTTACGGTTCCGCTTTTAGTTTGATTGACAAATGAGAACACACTTAAAACTTGACTGGTCGCATTTTGCGATTTAATCGTTATTGTATCTGTTGTGTCAATTGGTTAGGGCTAATATTTAATTTACCTCATGGGTTTTTAAATACACTAAATGTTCTCCAGGCTCGTACGGGTAAAGTTGGCTGCTATCTCTTCCTGCGTGTATTTTTCCATCTGACCCGCCACTACTCACAGGCAGACAGTGCTCTGCTTCCAGCTCTGCGAAAGGGTGAATCAATTTAAGAGAGAGAGAGAGAGGGACGGAGAGAGGGTTGAACAGCGAGAGAGCTAGAGAGACGGAGAAAGACAGGCGAGAGGAGACATCGACTCCGCACCAGAGCTTCTGACGGATATATTTTGATATTTTAAAAACAAAGGATCAAGAGTCGAGGTAAGACTGTAACATTTAGTAATATTACTTGGGAAACAAACATTTTGTACGTGTTGTTCTGTAGTCTAGGAAATGTGTGCAAACAGCCTTCGTAAACAACTGCGTTTAAAACGGTAATTTTGTATTTTCTATCATTTGCCAGTTGTACTAATGACTATAATAACGAAAACCACGTTTGAATATGTATATGAGTACAAAGGAATTAATGCGGCAGTATGTGTGTGTGTCTGTGTATGTGTCCAGTTGCGCGCGGCTGCGCGCACGCATGTGTGTCCGGGCGTCGATGTAAACTAATGAATTTGTGCTGTCGAAACACCTTTCACCAATATTTAGTGACCTAGAGTCATAAATAATGGATGGATTACTTAAGGATATAGGACTGCTTATTACAAGACGAGGAATTAGCGGCTATTCGTTTTAAACACTAATAAAACTAATCTGAAAATACAGCGTAACGTACGTGCGTTATTTTAGTTAGTTCTGGGTATGAATGTAATAACCTTAGACCTTTCTGCATGACAACAAATATCGGCCTCAATGCGTATTTTTCAGAGTGTAAAAGATGCTCACCAATGCGCATTTTCTTTAGTTTACTTGTCACGCTGTTTCTTGGTTTACCAATAACCAACCACTAAATCTGTTGCCTTCAAACTTTGTATTAGAGTTGGATTTTTGAACAAATGATTGAGTGTTTTTCTCTTTGGAAATGTAAGGGTATAAATACGAAGGCACTGTGTGGCCGGTGATAAATCACTAAAGCGCGCGCGGCTTGTCTGCGCGAGCTCCACCGCTCGCGAACAAGAAACAAACAGTTTAAGCGCAATGAATAAAGATCTACTGCATTTAACTGTGACACATGAAACGAACGGTTTAAATGCTGATGTGTTGTCGCGGTGGTTCAGCTGAGAGAGAATTAGCCCATAGGCATGTGCTGTGCGCTCAGATAGTGTGTGTGTGTGTGAGAGAGACTCATGAGTGGTGATGACTTGGGCATCTGTTGCTGAAGGAACAGGGTGCAATTCTTCACACATGTTTTTCATGCTGTATCCTATTTATGGATGGAATGAAGCTCTGCCTTATTACTCGGTGTATTGTTGGCTATAATAGTAGATGCTGCTGATGATATGATGTATTATTGCAATGCCATTTCAGAAGTAAAAGGGTGATTTTGAGTTGAATGTTTATGGTGGAAATAGTGGGTTATCAGATGATCCTGAGTTTGGGCCATGCTGTCATATTGGAAGAGAACGATTTAGGCTTTTTACAAAGACCCCAGGCTCAATCAGAGTGCATGTAAGAGAGCAGAAATGTGCTTTCATTGTCATATTCCCATGGCAACGTAAGCCATGACACATCACATAAATGCATTTGAACACAAGCTTTGAAGGAGTCTTTTCACGTTGCAAACCAGGTATGGCTGGGCCAAAATGGATGCAATCAGAATCATGACTGTTTGTTGGTAAACGCTTGTCTTTCACCTGGTTGAGCACTGGAACTTATTTTTCCAGTACATTTTTCAGAGCTACTCAGAGCTGGTTTGTGTTAGGCAGAAATTACAGCCTCAGTCACCATTTGCATTCGTTGTATGATTAAAAAAGAGGCTTTCGGTCTGACATATTGTTTTGTGGAGAGGTTTAGAGCAACATGGTGGTGGGTTAATGTTAACAGCATTTTCATTTTTGGGTGAACTTTCCCTTTAAACTCTGGAGTCACCCAGAGCTGTGTTCATAAAAACCATCCACCATGTTGGAATTAACGCTTGTTAATAACTCTCTAATGCCTCTTGAATGGTTTGAAGTGAGCCATTTACCTGCTGAGGATTTTCCAATGGGTTCTCTTAACTCGCAGGTGTTAAATTTAAAGGTGACATGAAGTTTTATGAATAATCATTTAAATGCCTTTGTTCACGCTCCATTCCTCTCTGTGACTCTGGCAGCCTGTGCAATATATTGCATGTGAAGTTCTAACTGATAAATGATATCTAATGTTTTATTTTTTACACCAGCTTCAAGTTTCTCTTCCTAAAAGGCCCTTTAAAATCAGACCTTTTATGTGTGTGCGCTATTCGACCTTTGATGCCTCACCTTACTTTTTCCTTTTCTTGTGCCTTTTTTTAAATGTATGAAGGGGCTTTTACCTTCAGTAGGTCAAAAGGTGACAGACATCAGCCATCAGAGAGGAAGTCATATGCAGACATGCTTTAGGGAGCAGTTCACAGAGAGCATTGCACCCTCAACCCTTCCGCTCCAATCAGACCCTTCAGGGCTGCAACTCAGCAAGTTGCTCCTCAGCGCCTGTGGTGGATCTAAATAATTAGATAATGATTAAAAGGTGGTTTAGAGACACAGAAAACGAAGGCAATGAAAGTCGTTTGGCATCAAGGAAAAACCAGACGCAGCTGCAGAACAGAACCAGACGCCTTTGTGGGATTAGATTATGTGCATGTGGAGAGTGAGGTGCTGTTGCATAGTGTTGCATGATAACCTGCTCATGTTACGGCCTTGATCATCTATTAGTGGGATAAACTGCCAACTGCCAACTTTTTTTGTTGTATTTTTGGAATATTCAAATGTTTTTTTGTTGTTCTGTTGAAGCTCTGTTGTGAAATATACGTCATAAAAGCCGACCAATCAGGTTGTGACCGTATCCCTATGCCTTTGGTTCAGTAACTTTAGGTTCGCTGTTAAAAATGCCAGTGTGAACGCTAAGCGGACCAGGACTATATGTTTTGTTTTTGTTTTTTGGTCTGGACCAAACAAACCAAACTACAAGTGTGAACGCACCCTTAGATGCTTATTTCAAGGAGCAATATTTCAGGTTCAATACAAGTTAAGCTACAGCATTTGTGTGCATAATGTTGATTAACAGAAATTAATTTCCACTTTGCGTTTTTCTTTTACAAAAAAACATAAAAATCTGTTACAGTGAGATATTTACAACGGAAGTGAATTGAGTAAACATTTAATGGTCCCATGGCATGAAATTTTCATTTTATGAGGTTTTTCAACATTAATACGAGTTCCCCTAGCCTGAATATTGTCCCCAAGTGGCTAGAAATTTAGATCGTTGTAAACCGAGTTCTGGGTGTCTGTCTCTGCCTTTGAGAAAATGACAGCCCAGATGAGCTGATCTGGAATTTTCCTGTTATGAAGTCATAACAGGAACGGTTACCTCCCTTTCCTCCGCCCAGAGAATTTGGCACGCCCATGCAAGCGCTATATTTGTCCTCGAGAGATCATGGCTTGTGAACGAGTGAATGCTGGCAGTTTCTCAGTGTTTGGATGTACAAATGAAAATAGAAGTATTTTTTCAGTTCCTTTTGATCTGTGATCAGTGATTTCTGATGTGTAGCTAATTATTCAAGTTCACACAGAACTGTATTATTCGTGCACACGCTGCGGCTTCTCTCTCTCCTGACAGAACTGTGTTTTCGTGTTTTTTAGCTTGTGAGTCAGTGTTTTGTACGTCCTTGTCGCGTCTATCTGTTCTTAAATGTGCATACAGTCGTTAGTTTCTGCTCAACATCGGCAGAGCAACATCTTTTGAGATAAACCTCACGCACGCGGAAGCTCGGGCTGCACTGGCCGGTCGGCCTTCAACATCACCGACCCCCAGTACTGCATCTCGCCCACAGCGGAGGCACCAAACGCGGCGCGAGATTAAGCAGAAGGGAGGTAAGCGTATCCGGGCTAGCCAGCCTAGCCCCACAATAAACTGGATTACATTCGATTACTGCCCTGTTGTGTCTTTTTTTGCGCTGTGTTCTCAATGTCACTGACGCTTTTCATATGATAGGAAAATATCAAAAAATAATGCTATAATCAACACTTACTCGTAACTCGTTCATCTCGACAGCTGTAATGGTAACGTTACATTACATGTGCTACAAAGTTGGTAATAATGATGAAGACGGACTCGGCGTGACTGGGACTCGTGTTTATTCAGAACTCTCAGATACAAACAAAATAAACTTGCACTGACAACGCTCTCACAACTCAGTAGTTACTATAAATAACTTTGTTAGCAATCGCTCCGTCTCTGGTCCGTGATGTCCGGTTCGCGAACAAATCATTCTTTTGAACCAGTTCTTTTTAGTGAACCGAACCAGTTCACCAAATCGGACTGAATCGTTCTAAACGGTTCGCGTCTCCAGTCAGCGCTGATCCATAATTTACTAAAGTTACTAACTTTCTGACATGAGTGACAGTCCCTCCGACTAGAAATAAACAAATAACTTGTAGTATATGCTAGTAACTACAACAGTTCACTGAACTGAGACGTACTGAGAACTGATGAGAAGTGAACTCAGGTCCATCCGTCTCTCTGGCAGCAGCTCGTGCCTGCTCGTGCCTGGTAGACCTCGTTAAACCACGCCCCCTCTGCTACAAGATCTGATACTCATTTATATGCAAAGATGTCAGCCAATCACAACAGTGGCCGTTTTTACTGAAGTCTCACAGCAGACACGTCTCTTGAAACAGGGCATTCAGCAACAGGGCAAACATCAGTATAGAAAAATGCCTTTTATTTCTAAATTATGACATTTTATGATGTAAAAATCATACTAACAATATAAGTACACCTCAGGAAACATTATAAAATAATAGAAAAATGCCATGCCATGGGACCTTTAACATCTCAGTAAAATAGCCAGGGGATGTACATGAAAATCATGAACATGGTTTTAGTGTGAGAAAAAAAAATTACTAACCATAAAATGACTGTAAATTTGATTTACACTGTTTTACAGCTTAAACAATACATAATGTTTAGAAGAATTAATGTAAGTGCTTTTTATAAAATTATAAGCTTCACATTTGAGCTTTTAAATCCTATTCACTTCCATTTTAAGTGCCTCAACATTTTTTTTAAAGAAAACAAGGAATGAATCTAAATTATTTGAGGTAAGTAACATTATCCCTGTGCTGTCGCCTGAGTTTAACTTCTATTGAACCTGGAATATTTCTTTTAAAAAAGCAATCAGCCTCCTCCTATAGGATCTGGATGTCCAGGGAGTAAACTTTGTGTGCAATTTGGAATTTTTATTTATTTATTTTACCTCGCCCTTGTTCACCTCTATTTCCATTAGGAAAATCAATGATGGATGTGTACAGTAATGCATTAATTAAACCAGTACGCTCTTTAATTATTAGAGTCATAAATCTGTCTTGTTTACTCATGAACAATGACAATGATAAGCAAAAAGACACGCTCGCACATGGGACATGGTTCAACTCACCTGCACACCTGTCTCTTAGCATGAAATTTAGATGACTCACAGAAGTGATCTCACATGCATGCACACACACACTCCACTGGGCTAAACTGCCTCATGGGCTTCTTCTTTTACATGCCAGGTGACACATCACACTAAGCCAATTTTTTTTCTGGAGTAACCATTGCACAACAATAAAAGGCTTTAACTAATTCAGAAGGGGCGTGGGATGGTCTTGTAGCATGTTGGATGCTATTAGCCATCCGCTAGTCTCTTGTGCTCTTGTTCCATGGGATCTTGAGCTAAATTCTGGCTGATGACATGCAGAGAAATTTTGCAGTACGATATTGCTGATTGATATATAGTGGGTTTGTCTTCAGTGGGCATAGTTGAAGGGCTTCCAAAGACCTTAGTTTGAAGCCAAAAGAATTTTAGTTTTATCTCCCATGATCTTCAAGCCATTACATTGCCAGACGATTTCCCATAGAGATAACGGCACAGACACCGTTTTACGGTGCACTGACCGACCGTGCTTGTAGTCTATATTCAAGGCATTATAACAGTATGCGAGAGTACAGCGTTTAATGCATCTTGCAAAGTGTTACGTCTACCGGCTGGCTGAATTATGACATTGAGCAAAGTTATAAAAGTGTAATGAATAAGTCAGAAGTGATGTCTGGGGACAACATTTACAACATTATGGCAAGCGCAAGACTCTTCTGTCTTATTTTAATGCACCGCACATAAAATATAAATCCCCTTGTTTAAGCGAGGTAGAGGAATGACCCTTCTTGGCCACCTTCTTTGCCTGAATTTGCTTTCGAACGGTCTGCCGACAAGAGAAGTCAGAGTTTTCAGGCAAACCATCTAAGTGGCATTCAAGACACGCCACTTTTGGCTGGATCAGGAGAAGGCCATCTCCAGGCTTTATTGAAGAGATGGCTTGACTGCTGAATTGACCACTGCCTAACTTAGCAATCCGAGGCGTCTCTGTCGATATGGAGATGGCTTCGTATAAATCATCGCATGTCACCTTGCGTGCTCAGAGACAGGGACGGAGTGACGAGGGGAGCAGTCTGCATACTCTGGCCTGCCTTCAAAACCGATAAACGGGGTGGATTAAGCCGTGCAAGAGCTGACCCATCCATGCTGATTCGGGTCTCCTTCGCTCTCCCTGCAGAGTGGGGGCGTGGAGGAAGAGGGCAACGGCATAATTAGCCGTGATTGCTTTGATTGAGTTCCCCAGTCCAGGCCTGTGTGTGCTGGTCCTTCAGGGGAACAATAAAGACTGTCAGACCTTTAATTATTGAGTAATTGTCAGTAAGGAATGGCAGTGGTTAGCGATATAAAATTAATACCGTAATCCAGCCCTGAAGTGACATAATTGGAAATACTGGAAACGTCTCCCTAGGCAGGAAGCGTTCTTGTCTTTCGAGTCTCCTGAGGCAAGATCTGGAAACCCACTGGAGCGATGGAAGTGCACTCATGTGGAGGTAAAAGGCTTTGGGGATGGAGGGACTCGGGTGAGAGGTCTGATATGTGAGGGGAGGGGGGGACATCTTGATCGTGTGTTTGCGAGAATGGACAATAGGCATGGATGGCCAGTGCCGAGTTAAGTAAATTGTCTGTGAGGGATTATTAATGAGTCCGTGTGGATGCGAAGCGAAATAGCCAGCCATGTGTTAATAAAGCAGTTTATCTCTGTTTAGATTATGTGTACATTAGCAGATTTTCATGTCTTGATTGGTTTTAATGTCTTGGTTGCATTTAGTGCTGGTGTGGTTGACGCGAGGCAGGTGAACAATATGAGCATTTATCTTTGTTTTGGCCGGAGAGAGAATACATGGAGGGATTTTAAGGTCACGCATGGTTTCATGGTGTATTTTAGGGTTTTCGCTTCATAAACTAAGTTGAGTCATGACAGATGCTGACCTCTGTGCAGCTATTTGAGGAAAACTCGCCAGCCAAGATGCTTTCAGAACATATACTCTGCACAATGTGTTTGTAGTGACTGCAGCCATGCTGTGGTTTATCCATGTGTGACTAATGCTAACTGCAAGTGATGGCGCTATGTTTAGCCCATCATGTTTGACTCAAAGCATGAAGAACTGTACGTCTTGAAGTGCTTTAACCATGATCCTAACGCATATTGGCAAAAGCACCAGGTCAACTGCAAGTCAACCTAAGATCCAGCCATGTGTTCATAAGTCATTGATTTCAAGGTGACGTGAGGAGGTCGAAATATGATGTTGTATAGATAATGGTTTGTCATATTGATATTCCCAAATTGTCATGATTGTCATGAACTGCTTATTTCATGGGTAAACAGCCAGAGCCTGACTTGTAAGGGTGGTCAGACAATGGTTCGATCATGTGTGAGTAAAGCTGACTTGGGGAAATGGAAGTGGTCAGGCTATGGTTAGCTCATGTGTTTGGAGAGGCAGTTTGGTAATGAGAGCATTCAGGCTTCAGTGACCTCGCAATGCAAGCACTATGGCGGTGCCGCCGCATTGAGCCACACTATCTGGAAGGAGTTTGATTCGGGTCACCGAAGGAATAAGTGAGCCAGGGCAGGAGGAGAGCTCGGCGCAGCAGTATAGACTCAAAGGGGCTTTTCCTGTCGCTAGTATGTGCTTTTCTGTGTGAAAGTAAGCGTGTTGACTGTGCTTTATAAAGCAGGCCAGCCAGAATACAATATATCACCATGATGATGATGATGTCTGATTAGAAGTCCCAGATTCAGAGCCTCATCTGTGCTGCTTTCCGTGGGGCTTTAAGCAGACACTATCCCTGGGGGAGAGTTTATTTACTGTGAAGTGGTGGTCACCACGACATGGGTTTGTGTGCGTTTGGGGATCATCTTTATGCTGTCCTCTGGGGTGGGAGGAAGTAGTCACGAAGAGAGAGTCTAATGCGAGGGAAGGACCTTGAATTAAGTGCGTTTTTCACCGTTAAGGTTGGGAATCATAAAGAAAGTAATGATTCAGTTCCTTAAAGATTCCATTTATGATTCTCTTAGTACTTGCGGAAGAAAGCTCTCACTTATTTAGACAAGTGTTTGAGTCGTTAGACTGATTCACACTGATAACCAAGTTTGAGACAGATATTGTGGCCTGCATCCGAACGCTTATGCAGTTGACATGTTTGCACACAAAGGTACCTCGCAAAACGGATTTCGGACAGACTTCTGAGGCAGCGTAAGGGTTTAACGACAGCAAAATAGAGAGAGCTTTGGTGATAACTAAACAAATACTGAATTACTACAATAGTAATAAATAGTAATAGTAATTACAATAGTAATAGTAAACACACAAAATGACCACCAACCACAACTTTCAGATGCCAACTTTAGTTTTTAGCTCAACTGTCACCGAATGGAACGCATGGGATTGTGGGATATCAAAGGCAGCAAAAGAACCTCTATCCTCCATCTATCCTGCCTTCAAAAATCGATCAGATAAAGGTATCTCAGGTCAGAAGACAGGAAGTGAAGCTAACATTGGATTCGGACGTGCCTTGATGCCTTCCTACCTTGGAATGTGTCCTCCGAAGGCAGCATTTTTAAGATTTTAGCCCTAGTCTTTTTGGTTGATTCATTAAAAAGGACTGAAGAATCATTAATTGACACATAATTTCTATGCATGTTTGTTGTTGTGTGCAACCAGAAAGCTCATCGCAATCAAAGGCATATCTCTGTATTACTGTTTGTCATTCATCACATTTAATTCATAGTCAGAACTTAGCTATGTAGGCATCGCATTCAGGTCTGGGACCATAGTTGAATGCAACACATTGTTATTTTAGTATTATTTATATACTATTATAGTATTTATTAATATGCTTAATGTGCTTTTATCAAATTTAGTTTTTAATACAGTATTTATTTTTAACTTTATTTTTATTTCAGTTTTAGTTTTAATCATTTTAGTGCTTCAGCTTAAATTTATTTTAGGTAAAACTTTAGTTTAGTGTCCAAGCTGCACATTACTAGCATATTGGCTGTTTATTAGTACTCATAAAGCACATGAAAACTATTTTTAATAGTTTGTTTTACAATAACAACAACATTGAAGCAACATCCACTTTTCACAATCCAGTCATTTCTCAATGGATAAAATCCCATCCCATCCTTATTTCTGCTTGTTTAGTATCTTGCTTCACTCAGAATTAGTTACATTATGTGAGTACAGTGGGTTGCAAAAAGCAGTTCACATTGACTTTTAGTAGGAAACTTTTCTGTCTGCATCGGCAGAACAATTTGAATTAACAGAATAAAAACTGGTTGTACATTTCCAACCATATTAAAAATATCATAGAAATATGTGCTATACATAGGTCCATTAGAGAAAGAGGCAAATGAGAAAATGTACACCTCTGCTCATTTACATTTATTCTGATTTAAGAGTGAGTAAGGTGTCTATGAAAGTGATGAAAAATTTGAGTTCTCCTGTCTTCAGGTGAAAGTGCTGTGAAAAAAAGGAGAGAGTGAAGGGCGAAGGAAGAAAGCTGGAGAAGGGTAGAGCAAGGTAGTGCAAGACAGAAGTGTCTGTGGTGTGACGTCAGCCCTGTTACTGTGATAAATCAGAGCCTTGGCTCCATGTTTAGAGTGATTATGCAGAGTGCCATCATGCGAATGTCCTGGCCTTTATTCTTTCACCCACACATATACTTCTCTTTCTCGCTCTCTTGGTTTTCTCAGTGATCCAGTGCAGGCCTATACAAGTGAGGATGGCCCAATGGCCCGGGGCCAGTGTGAGAGAGTTTTGAGCCAGTTGACGGAACTGTCAGTTCCCCTATCGGGCCGGTGCCTCTCTGTCACGGCACATTATGTTTGTTGAACTTGTACATGTGTTTTTATGCCTCGTAAACTTCAACATTTGGACTTCTGGGATGTTTTAAACATTGCTGTGGGAATTCTGCTGATTTAAATGTTATTTAGCAAGTAAGGGTCTTGGAAACATTATTCGAAAAGGGGAGAATTTGTTATTTATATTTAACATATTTGGTATAATAAACAAATATATGTATTTTAAAATGTATTATTCAGCGTTTTTATAGTTTTTTATAGATCAGCATTTTGCCATTTTTTTTGTTACACATTTTTTAAATGAAAAACATAAATATATTCTGATGCATAAAAAAATATGTGGCTAAAAATATCTAATTAATTATTAGTGGCGGTGCCAGTATAAATGATGGCAGGGCAAGAAAAAATCTGAACTGCTTGTGCTCGACCAACCCGGGCCAGCATAAAAAAAAAAGGCTTATTATTGAGCCCTGCTGAGTGTGTTGGGAGTCTACAGTGTGTTGACTCAGGCATGTGGATTTATTTATTTCATTTAGTTGCCCGTTCGTTAATTATTTGGTCGACCTTGTCATCTCTCCCTGTGTAGATACAGCCCTATGTAGCAGCAGTGGCAGCTCTGAGAGAGAGACAGGGAGTCCCAGGTGGGGTTCTGAATCCCCAGAGCAGAGTGATGGAGCCGTCCCAGCCACATAGCCTCGGAGTTGGGCTATGGTCGTCAGGAGCTCATGTGATGGTGACACGCAAGATGGTGAGTGAGCCTGTTACTATAGCAACCCCAGGCTCTCAGAGCATGCTTCCATTTCACCCAGTGTGGGAGAGAATGATGGAGGGAGAACATTGAAGTAGACTGCCAGGAGCTTTAGAGGTTTCAGGAGGGTCTGGAGAGCAGACAAGAAGAGAGCAACGCAATTTGGGGGTGTGGTGTGGGCAACTAAAGTTAATATAAGAAGAAAATATAATCCGGTTGAAGAAAGTTTAAAATGTTGCCATGAATAATGAATACATAGCAGAAACTTTGTTTTTAAAAAAGTGGACTGGATTTGTTGGTCTAAAGGTAACAATAAAGATGGCCTGATGACCCACGACCAGTGTGAGAGAGCGTTTGAGCCAGTGCCGCTTTGCCACTAAAAATTAATTCTTACACTTGTTGTTGTACATCCATTTTTATGCCTTGCAAAAGTAAACACGTGGTCTTCTAAAATGTTGTTGCAAATTGTGCTCATTTGTCACCCAGATAATGGTGTCTAACTGGCTAACATAGATGAGCTTTTGTCATAATAGCAAAAATGACCTATGATAGTTTTGAAAGCTATTATGTTTAATTACTGTAGTTTTTTTTAATTAATTGTTATTATTTACAGATTTATTTTAATAATTTGAGTCATTTTAATGTGAACTAAAAAAAATGTTTATTTGTAAATTTAAACTACTGTAAAAACTACTGCCCGACTGGACAAGCTAATCCTTATGGTTGAGCCATTACTTTGAATATGGGGAGTCTCAGGTTTAAATTCCGTTTTTCTGTAATAATTTGCCTACATATCTTTTTTAAATGAAAACTGCACTTGTTAATTATCTTTAGTAGGCTTTAAAACAACCTCATGGACTTAATCTAAAGGCTCTTTCTGAGCTGATTATGCAGCGCTGACTGACGACACTTGAATGGCTAATAATCAATTGGGAAAAATGTACAAGCTCAAGCTAAAACTGTAATTTAATTGATTTTCTATTGGGTGTTAAATCAGCCCGTCCGTAGCCACGCCCCTGAAGTGATGGCCAAAGAGGGATGGTGAGAGAGTTGAATGAGAAAGGAGGTAGAAAGAAAAGAAAAGGGACAGAGAGACGAATTTGTCCTCCTACAGAATGGTGCAACAAGCCGACAGGTTCGCATGAGGGAGGAGACCTCCAAAGAAACACTGCAGCATTGGCTGTCAGATAAACACAGCTCTTCTCCTGCTCTCCTCTGTTCATGTCCATCTCTCCACACCTCCCTTCCCGCTGCTTTACTCGCTCACTTTGATTCTGATGGCACTGCACTGAGAGAGACATGGTGTCTGTCTCCACGGTGACAGGTATCCATGGAGACATCCATCAGTCAGTATGTGTCAGCATTTCCATGGGGATGCGGATCTGGGGGTGTTTGTCAGCGAGTTTTGCACCGCACTCTTATCATGTTTGTCATAGATGGTGTTTATCTGTGTATGTATTAGTCATGGTGTCACTCAGGGTGTGGGGTGCAGCCTTATGGCCTCTTTAGACCAGGGCCAAAGTGTGTATGTGTGTGTGTTTGAAACAACTTTAAAACAGTTGAATGTGCAGAGTAGACTACAATTACACTATACACATGTGGCAGGACTTACCGTTTGTCTCAGTAACAGAAGACAGAAAGGTGGTTGGGAAACCTGTTTGGAAATAATCAATATTTTTGCATTTCCTGTTTGCTAGGGATACTGAAATTATACACTTTACCCTCAATATTCTTTTGGTATCTCTTAACCCAAAAATTCAGATATCAATTATTTACCCCGAGTAAAGAACAAAGAACAATTCTTTTTTAAATAAAAAAGAAAGTAAAAAAAAAACAATGAAACTCTTGAATGATTTGAATGGTTTGTACATGATCATAGTATTTTCATTTTTTGGGTGAAGTGTCCTTTTATATTCTAATGACAGCTCATGTAAGTACACTCACCAACATGTTTATACAGAAAAAAAATTGCGCGCACACCTGCACACACACGCAAGTGCGAACAGAAACATTGATTTCACAAGAGGACACATCCACACCCCACTGACCGAGACATACAGAGTTTGCATGGTTCTAGCCTGCAGAGCCACATGAAATCCCAGGAACGAGAGGAATGAGAGAGAGAGAGAGAGAGAGAGAGAGAGAGAGAGAGAGAGAGAGAGAGAGAGAGAGAGAGAGAGAGAGAGAGAGAGAGAGAGAGAGAGAGAGAGAGAGAGAGAGAGAGAGAGAGAGAGAGAGAGAGAGAGGTGGTCAAAAGTGCTGAAGTTTTCACAGAAGGGCCTGGAAACACGGCTCACTGAGATGAGCTGGCTGCGGCTGCACCGCCAACTGCAACAGTGTGATAGTTTACATGCTTCTGTAAATGGCTGAGAGACACTCTGATTAATGGCTGCTGCTCTGCTCTCCTCCCAGCCAAACAGGAATCAAGTGTATCAACACTTTTAGCACTGCAAAGTGCCAATTAATTGTTTGCCAGGAGCACGTGTATATATGTCTCACAACCTAGGGGTGTTTCGCTTCACAAAAGCCCTTTTATTACAGAGATAGTCAAGCGGGGAAAACTTTGGCTGCATTGCCCCAGCAACAGCGTAGAATAAACTAGAAATGGAAAGTTTGGCAAGACAAAGTCTTACCTCAAAGTTTTAAAGGTTGTTTAGTCCTTAAAGGGTTAGTTCACCCCAAAATGAAAATTACCCCATGATTTACTCACCCTCAAGTCATCCAAGGTGTATATGACATTCTTCTAACGAAAGTTATATTAAAAAAGTCCTGGCTAATCCAAGCATTATAATGGCAGTGAAGTACATAAAAGTGCATCTGTTCATCATATAAGTGCTCCACAGGGCTCCAGGGGGTTAATAAAGGCCTTCTGAAGCAAAGTGGCGCGTTTGTGTAAGAAAAATATATTTAAAACTAGAGACTAAGATAACTAGCTTCTGGTGGTCAGCAGTACGCAAGTGAAAGAGTAAAAAGTTACGGTGAAAGAGTAACCCTTGAACCCTTGACGCATACGTATTGAAGAACCCAGAAGCGCAGAGGATAGAGCAAAACAAAACACCGGTCATGAATTAGAAGTCTAAAACAAGACTTTTTATAGAGAAATGGCGGAGGATTTCGATATAAGAAAAGAGGGGCTTTAGTTTGTTGCTATGCCCCATCTGCGAGAGGCGTCAAAGCTTGCGATGCTCATATACATTGCGTCAGGGGATACTCTTTCGCAGTAAAGTCGACTGTGGAGCCGTGTGGAGCAGTTATATGATGGATAGATGCACTTTTATGGACTTCAAAAATGACCCAACAATTCACTGCCATTACAAAGCTTGGAAGAGAAAGGACATTTTTAATAATTTTATTGGTCTGACAGAAGAATGTCATATACACCTAGGATGACTTGAGGGTGAGTAAAGGTAGGTAGGTAGGTAGGTAGATAGATAGATAGATAGATAGATAGATAGATAGATAGATAGATAGATAGATAGATAGATAGATAGACAGACAGACAGACAGACAGACAGACAGACAGACAGACAGACAGACAGACAGACAGACAGACAGACAGACAGACAGACAGACAGACAGACAGACAGATAGATAGATAGATAGATAGATAGATAGATAGATAGATAGATAGATAGATAGATAGATAGATAGATAGATAGATAGATACTTTTATAGCGGTGAATGAGAGATTACATAAAACATTTTGTGTTCCCATTTGCTCAAATAACAAAAGAAAAACTCCACAATGTAGTTTTCACAACTTTGAAAAAGAGGAAAATAACAGAGATTGATAACGGTTGTCAGAAGAAATTAAGATGTCAACTTTACTGTCACTTCCACAACCACTGTATTAGAAACACCCTCACAGCAGTGTTAACTAGTAGTAATTTGATGCAAAGGTAATATAATACAGAGTAGTGTTATAAATGTGCATGCATTAAAAAAAATTAACATATAAAAAAAACTTTGCAGGATTTATGATGCTGAATGCTGATCATCATCACAGTCTGTGAAAAGGGTCAATTAGAAATTTTTGTTTGAAACCTAGGAATGAGCAATGATGAAGATTGACTTACAATTCACCGTGTTATATTTTAGCTTACTATATAGCTATAACTATATCTAGTTTGTAGATGGACCCCATCACAGTTTTATAGCTCTGTTTAAATGAGTAATAGAAAAACCGAATGACTGGAAGTTTAAAGGTCCCATGGCATGGCATTTTTCTATTATTTTATAATGTTTCCTGAGCTGTACTTATATTGTTAGTATGACTTTTACATCATAAAATGTCATAATTTAGAAATAAAAGGCATTTTTTTCTATACTGCTGTTTGCCTGGGCTGAATGCCCTGCTTCAAGAGGCGTGTCTGCTGTGAGACTTCAGTAAAAACACCCACTGTTGTGATTGGCTGACATCTTTGCATTTTATATGAGCGGAGGGGGCGTGGTTTATCGAGGCACGAGCAGGCACGAGTCTGCCAGGGAGACGGATGGACCTGAGTTCACTTCACATCAGTTCTCAGCATGTCTGAACTGTTTTAGTTACAGCATATACTTTAGGTTATTAGTCTATTTCTAGTCGGAGGGACTGTCACTCATGTCAGAAAGTTAGTAACTTTAGTAAATTATGGATCAGCGCTGACTGGAGACGCGAACCGTTTAGAACGATTCAGTCCGATTTGGTGAACTGATTCGGTTCACTAAAAAGAACTGGTTCAAAAGAAAGATCGTTCGCGAACCGGACATCACTAATGTATCAGAGACTGAGCTCAGCGATTGCTAACAAAGTTATTTATAGTAACTACTGAGTTATGAGAGCGCTGTCAGTCAGCGCGAGTTTATTGTGTTTGTATCTGAGAGTTCTGAATAAACAGTCACACCGAGTCCGTCTCTTCATCATTATTCTACCAACTTTGTAACACATGCAAAGTACCATTACAGCTGTCGAGATGAACGAGTTAAAAGTAAGTGTTGATAATAGCATTATTTTTAAAATAAAATAAAAGCGTCAGTGAGGCGCGTTGAGTACATAGCGCAAACAAAGACACAACAGCAGTAATCGGATGTAATCCAGTTTATTGTGGGGCTAGCTGGCTAGCCCGGATATGCTCAAGCTTACCCCCCTTCTGCTTAATCTCACGCCGCGTTTGGTGCCTCCGCTGTGGGCCAGATGCAGTACTGTGGGTCGGGGATGTTGAAGGCCGAGCTTCGGCGTGTGTGAGGTTTATCTCTGCTGATGTTGAGCAGAAACTCATGACTGTATGCACATTTTAGAACCGATAGACGCGACGAGGACGTACAAAAACACTGACTCACAAGATATAAAACACGAAAACACCGTTCTGTCTGGAGAGAGAGAAGCCGCATTGTGTGCACGAATAATAAATAATTAGCTACACATCAGAAATCACTGATCACAGATCAGAAGGAACTGAAAAAAGACTTCTGTTTTCATTTGTACATCCAAACACTGAGAAACTGCAAGCGTTCACTCGTTCACAAGCAATGATGCAATGATCTCTCGACGAGCGTTTGCATGGGCGTGCCAGATTCTCTGGGCGGAGGAAAGGGAGGAAACCGTGCCTGCTTGGACGTCAAACCAGGAGACTTCAGGATTGGCTAGTCTGGCCTGTCATTTTCTCAAAGGCAGAGAAAGACAGCCACAACTCGGTTTTACACCGATCAACATTTCTATCCACTTGGGGACAATATTCAGGCTAGGGGAACTCATATTAATGTTGAAAAACCTCATAAAATGAAAATTTCATGCCATGGGACCTTTAAAGGGTTAGTTCACCCAAAAATGAAAAATCGTTATTAAGCGAACAATCCTTTTAATTGCACCAAAGGCTTTAAATTGTGCTTCATTACTAAGACCTGATCTTATACCGTATTGACTTACACTGCCGTTCAAAAGTTTGGTCAGTAAATGTTTTTTTATGTTTTTGAAAGAGGTCTCTTATGCTCACCAAGGCTGCATTCATTTGATCAGAAATACAGTAAAACTATATTGTGAAATATCATTAGAATTTAAAATAACTATTTTCACAACGTTTTTTTTTTCTTCTTCCCTGTGATGGCAAAGCTGAATTTTCAGCATCATTATTTCAGTCTTCGGTGTCACATGATCCTTCAGAAATCATTCTAAATGTAATGTTGAAAACGGTTGTGCTGTTTAATATTTTTGTGGAAACCATGATAATTTTTTTTTCTGGATTATTTTATAATATTATATATATATATATATATATATATATATATATATATATATATATATATATATATATATATATATATATATATATATATATATATATATATATATTTTTTTTTTTTTTTTTTTTTTTTTTTTTTTACTGTCACTTTTGATTAATGTAATGTGGCCTTGCTGAATAAAAGCGTTCATTTCTGAATTTTCCAAACTTTTGAATGGTAGTGTATGTTTTTGCTAACACTTTTATTTATTTTAATAAGTGTCTGCTTACAGAGAGGCCGGACCCCAGCCCTCCAGTTGCCTCCTAATGAGGAGAAATGCAGGCAGACAGGAAGTATCAGTAGTCTCTGAGAGGAATTGTAGTGTGAGTAAATCAAGGAGTGTTTGTATGTATGTGTGAGAGAGTGGCAGAGAGTGCTGTGTACATGCGCTTATGATCTTAGAATGACTGTGTGTACTTAACATCTGATTGGATGAGGATCACAGAATACTTATGACTTGTTTTCTCATGCACACTCAAGGTTTCAAAGTGCCCCGCAGGTGTGAGTTGTTTACACGTCTGCATATGTGCGTACTGTCGTACAGTCCCGCACGTCATCTTTCATCTCGATCCGTAACATCACTGTACAAAGGCCCGCCGAGGCTGAGCGCTAAAACTTTATGACACATGCGAGAGGAGGATCTCTCCTCTACCATCAGCAGCCCCATCATTCCCAATCACATCCCATCAGATCTCATCCAGCCCTGCAGTCTTTCACAGACCACTTCGAATACGGCCGCGCACAGATCATGTCCTTGGTAGACGGCGGCGTAAGAACAGCGTGTAAAAATAAAGTGTGAAAGTAAAATGGAGGTCGGGATTAATTTGCTGGGATACGTGATGTGAGGTGTATGGAGGTGGGCAGGAGTCGCGCCGGCTTCCGTGCGGCCCTGCTCGCCCCTCTCGGCTCGCTTAGCCGTGGGTAGAGTATTGACTGCAACCATCGATTTACCTGTACAAACATTCAGCCTCAAACCCCATGTAGAATATTTCAATAACCTGGGGGGATTCTCTCCCCCGAGCCTACACATAAATCAGCCACTACACAGCCAACACAAAGCAGGCGAGTTAGCATACTATTAGTCATGTCTCTGACATTGTGCAAGCTCCCTGCAAACGTGGACGGGCGCTCGTGTGGAGTGTACAAAGTGTGGTGTGGGCCTGTGACGTCAAAACCTCATTCATTGGTTCAAATCTTGCACTTGAATTGATTATTAATTGACTATTAATTGGCTTAAAGGGTTAGTTCACCCAAAAATTAAAATTAGCCCATGATTTACTCACCCTCAAGTCATCCTAGGTGTATATGACATTCTTCTTTCAGATGAACACAATCAGTGTTATATTAAAAAATGTCCTGGCTCTTCCAAGCTTTATAATGGCAGTGAATGTTGCTTCGTTTTTGAAGTCCATAAAAGTGCATCTATCCATCATATAACTGCTCCACACGGGGGGTTAATAAAGGCCTTCTGAAGCGAATCGATGCATTTGTGTAAGAAAAATATTCATATTTTAAACTTTATAAAGTAAATTATCTAGCTTTCGCCAGATCGCCTTCCGTATTCAACTTACGGAAAAAGTGTAGTGCTTCTCACAGTTCAAAATGCTTATGCATATTCAAAAAAACGATGCAACAATTCTGCCATTATAAAGCTTGGATTAGCCAGGACTTTTTTAATATAACTCCGATTGTATGCGTCTGAAAGAAGAATGTCATATACACAAATTTTCATTTTTGGGTGAACTAATCTTTTAAACAGTTGCCCTGTTTGCATATGGCTAAAAATCTTCCTAAATGTTGAGATTAAATTTATTTTTTATGTTTGGAGTCGCAGAGTGTACAGATGAAAATATTGAAATACATTTTCGTATATGTTTCTTGAATCATAGCGATGGATAATTTATTGCATTTATTTATGTTTTATACATTTAATTCAATTTATATGGAGAGTTGAAGCGTGTTGTCAAGTTCAAATAGTTTGTAATCTCATAAGAGAAGATAAAGTTGTGAAGTTTAAGTCTGCTACATATTTTTTGGCTGTTTTGGGCTGTTTTAAATGACCTTGAAGTCTCTCAGGCCTCAACATGAGGGTTGAAGCAACATAGGTGTAGTGGACTTTATTGTTTACCTTGATTCGGAAAAGTGAGTTCCCCTTCTTCATATAAACATGCAGCTCAATTAAAAAGAGAACATTTTGGTTCAATATGTGATATCCAGTCTTTTTTAAGTGGGCGAGTGTCATAAATTTACACAGAGAGCACATTTATTTATGTAAAAGTTTTGGTTCAGTGCATCTCTGAGGCTGTTTTACTTGGATTCAGCATGGCAGTTTGAAAACCCAGGACCAGAACAATAATGAGAGACAAGATGGGGATGAAAATAAAGCTGAGCACACACTCCTTATACCAAAGATCAGATGACTTAGGTATGCAGAAAGTCTGAAGATCCTCTTTGAGGTTACTGAATCGATAAATAATATAAAGAAAAGTTAAAATGAGTTGTAACACAGACCTTATTGTGGTTGAGTAGCCTACCGACAGATGCATTTTTGCTGCCCGTAGTGAAGCAACAGAATAAAAAAGCATGTCAGCCTCACTCCCATGTGACTGCCTAAAAATAAAATATTGCTACACGTCACATTACTTTAGCACAACAGAGCTTAATTCTTCCTAGAAATAAATACGCTATAAACATTGGGGAAAATATTTTTTTAGCAATAATGTGCTCGATGTAAAATTGGGATTAAAACATACCAAAATGTTTACTGTTTATTTATTTTATTTTTTAGACAGAACCATGATGCATGGAGTGTAACATTTTGATTTCTGGAAAATCAGCCACGCAATGCATCAAGATGCACAAAAAGCTGATAGTGTAAAACATGGTATCAATAACAAATTGAATACTTAAAAAGAATCAGATTCACAAACCTGCGCACCTGCTACAAAGTTCAATCATTACTTACACTGCAAGATCTTTGCAGTAATCTTGAGTGACAAGCAGTGTGAATTTTCTGTCTCTCAATGAAGGACATCTGGCACATTTACTCTAAGAGCTGATCTTGGAAAAAAAATCCGACCGATGTTTTGTGCTATGTAATTTTTGGTCACAAATTTGACCTGTAGATTAGTATCGAAGATGTGCAGTTGCCACTAGAAACTCCCATCGCACCAAAGAGTCCAGGTTGTCAAGTCCGTGCTTTTTTTTTCATTTCTATATTATAACCCTAGTGAAAAACACCTATACCAAAAATGTATTTAAAACACATTTATTTCATAGTAATTATACTACAAGTCCATTACCATATATACTGACGTATTAAATGCAAGATATTTAAAGTGTACTGAAACTTGCTATAAACTTGCTACTTGCTATAACTTGCTATTACCAAAAATGTATTTAAAACACATTTATTTCATAGTAATTATACTACAAGTCCATTACCATATATACTGACGTATTAAATGCAAGATATTTAAAGTGTATAGAAACTTGCTATAATAAACACATTTATTTCATAGTAATTATACTACAAGTCCATTACCATATATACTGACGTATTAAATGCAAGATATTTAAAGTGTACTGAAACTTGCTATTGCAAAAAACGATTAAACAACGATGTCGGACAATTTTGAAGTTGGAGATGGAGTTTTTTTGTAAAGGCCCTTTTTATTAGTCCTCGCACGTTTGCTTGGGGCAGTAGTTTCACCTACGTAGCGTGACCTTTCTGACGTGACTGTGCAATCCGTAGCGTGTTGCAGAGCAGCGCAAGATGGGCAATTTAGGTTAAAAAGTGTGTAAATGTTTATTATCTCTTGAAAATGGCCGATGGTTTCGCTAGATAAGACCTTATTCCTCGTCTGGGATCGTGCAGAGCCTCTGAAGCCCTTTGAGGCGCTTTGAAACTGCATTGATTTGGACCTTCAATATTTTGGTTGCCATTGAAGACCATTGTGTGGAGAAAAATCCCAAAATCGTAATTTGTTTTCTTAATTTGTCAGCACTATTTCTGGATAACTAAGTGCATTTAGTACAAAATTAGCAGACTTTAATTACATCAATTTAGTATACCAACAGTACAATTGCAGGGTATTTATATTAAGTACATAAAATATGTAAATGTATTTGTAGTATACTCAGCATAAAATACATGTATTTCAAATACATTTTGGTATATCTATTTTTCACTAGGGTAGACATTCTTGCAGACTCAGTACACATATCTGAATTTGATAATTAATGAAAGATTTATGTGTATGGTTCAACATTAAGATAAGCAGTGTTATTATTATAGTGTTATTATTGTCTATAGCGCTATGGCAGCTTTCTGACATCCCTATTCGGTGTCTTTATTAATAGAGCGTTAAATTAGTTTTATAAGTCATGTCAGGGTCATCATGTCTTCATAATTACAATTACGCACTAAAACCATCTGATAGCCTTTAACTAACTTCTATTTTGGAATTAACGCTCCATCTTAGCCTGCGAAGACATACAGTAGAAAGTGCCTGCTGTTCAAAATAAATGCATCCTTATGCTGAGCAGAGATTTAAGTATGTATGGTTTTTCTTTTTTTTTTTCTTTTTCTGAAATGTTTGCATAATCAGAGTCTTTCCCCAATGGTGACGACTGCTGTAGAGTTTGTGTGGAGTTTATGTTAGCTCGCTCACTGTCTGTGCTGATGATAAGGTACTTAGCCGACTGCTGAGCCTAGTTAACGCACTGTACGGCTCTGTGTGAGGAACGTATGGCCCAGTTATTGGATTTAGTTACATTTCATTAACATCATCTCAACGCTGAGGATCAGGAGCGTTTTGTGTTACTTGCACCATTGATCTCGCCATTTCACACCAAGATAACTTAATCATCAGATATTTTTAGATATATTGCTCCCTGAATGCCAGAGGCTATTCTATATAGCTTCCTGATTTCAGTGATTCACAAACATTTAATTGATGTCTTGTTCTGTAAAAACTTCACTTTCCTTAACTGCAGTATTGTCTCAGCTGATATAGTGCAGCCACCCAGTGTGTTAGCCGGCAACCGCCACTAAAATTAATTGTCACAATTTTATTACAGGGGAAACAATAACAGCTCAACATACACATTGTTGTAGTGCCAGTGCATCTGTCAATGGCAATCTGCCCGACCAATAATTACCATTTTTCATAGGTCCACATGTTTTGTTGTATAACAGCAGATGCATGGGTTATCTCTGGGGTTTTGCTTACATGGCAGAATCCTTTTTTTTAGCGGCCCCCCCTTGTCTGCGGCGTGCCACCTCAAACATCTCCCTCTAAAAGGAATAAACACAGTTGCTGGACTCAACTCTGAAGTAAAAATAGACTAGGCTTTTTTTTTCTTTCTCCGCATCAGCTGGCAGACGTGGGGGGGAGAGTATGTTCACGTTTGCACTGCTTTCCGCTTTCCTTCAAATCTCTCGCCGCAGTATGTGTATTGTTCGTGATGGGATCTTAAGTGTAATGCTGAGGCATGACCTCTCTATTACAGCTGATATCATAGAAGGTTTTGTAGCTGGAATAAGGAGGCCACGTCGCTAGCCCCAGAATCCATACCAGTGTAAATCCTAAAATTGGACTTTCCCTCAAGATGGAGCAGCGCTCTGCAACCGCTTTTTGTGGATGTGTACAGTATTTGTGCTAAAAGCAAGACATGTGCGTAGGCGAGTATTATCATTACGAGGTCAAAGGTGATGCGTGTCATTTTTTCCTTTCACGCCTTAAAGCAGTGGTTCTCAACCGAAAGCCCCTTATATAACAGCACTATAAATTTAGTAAATGAAGAAGTTCTTGAAACTTCGTTGTGGTTGCCCTATACTTTCCCAGTTTAATGATATGCTATAGTCAATATACGTTTAACTATAATATATTACAGAAACTTTATGTTCTTAAATAAAACCAATAGGTATTGCGGGGGAAAGAAACATCTTGATTGTATGATCTGTGTTTAGCATTTTAATTAAGTTCGATTGTAATACAAATATTAATGTATGAATAATAATAAGTAATTTTGAGTTCTGTGGCCCCTGGTCAGGAACCTTATAGAACCTTTTTTTGCTTAAATGGCTTAACCATTTAAGCCTGACCAGACAAAAGAAAACTCACTGTTTGTGAATGTCCTGTCTATGTGTCACACAAACAACGCACAGAAATATGCGCGCCAGTATCAAGTTCTCTTTCGTGCTTGAACAAACAATAACACAAAGAATTATGCCAAAATGCTCGTTTTGTCGAGTGTTCTCATAATAGCAGTCTTAAATGAGTTAAATAACACCTTAAATGAACTTAAACAGTTGTGAGAAAATCAGATACGCGTGCGGAGATCTTAAAGGAGTGGTTCACTTTAAAATGAAAATTAGCCCAAAAAAGCCATCCTAGGTGTATATGACTCTCTTTTTTCGGATGAAAACAATCGGAGCGTCCGCCAGACTGCCTTTTGTATTCAACTTAGAAAGTCTAACGCCTCTCGCAGTTCAAAATGCTTACGCTACGTCCAACGTCATAGTTACGCCAGGTACGCTTTTTTCATATGTATGGAAGGTAATGATGGGCAGACCGAGGCTTCGTGAAGCACTGAAACAGTTGAAGCAAATGTGCCATATATTGTTTCGAAGCTTCGAATCAATTTGACACCCGTCTCTACGGTGACACCTAGTGGTCACTTGCATGTGTTGATCTGAAATAACCTTGACGATACATGTAAAAAAAAAAAAGTTTTTAACATCTGTTTGACAACTACATGATCTTGTTTTTTTAACCTGTAGCCTCCTCATTGTGGACAACTATAGATTTTTTTTTGGTCATGAAAAATTATTAATGATTGATAAATATGATTAATAAAAATAAATAAAGCCACAATGTGTCACATTTGTTACATAACATTTTTATTCAAAAATATTATTTGCTCTGCTGTTGAAGGACTTAGCCAACTTCTTTTTTTTTACATGTAATTTTTCCAGGCTTTGAAAAAATCCTCTCACAAGGGACACTTGTTGCTGGCATGCACAACTATTTTTTTGCAAGTAACTTACAAATGAGGGAAAATCACTGCTATCACAAAACCCACGAGGTGAAGACGGATTAACTTCACCTTTAAACTGCGAGGAATTAGGTTTATACAGATGTGTGACTGTGTGGTTTGTTCAATCCCTTTCAATCAAACGCAGTTTCGACAGGTGCCACCTGGTGAAACACTTCGAAGCTTCATTTAGCCATAGTCACGTGACATTGGTGTTTCGAATCACTGTTCGGAGTAGTGTTTCGAAACATCTGCACTTCGGGATCTCGGCAAAGCACCAAAACGTCAGTTTTGCGTCAGCCATCCCTAATAGAGGCGGTCTGGCAGGAGCTACATATTTTTACATTTCAACACTTTACAATAAGGTTCATTAGTTAACATTAGTTAACATGAACTAATAATGAACTGCGCTTATAAAGCATTTATTAATCTTTGTTAATGTTGATTTCAACATTTAAAGTATTAAATCATTAGTTAATGCATGTGAACTAACATGAACAAACCATGAACAGCTGTATTTTTATTAACTAATGTTAACAAAGATGAACAAATACAGTAACAAATGTATTGCTCATGGTTAGTTCATGTTAGTTAGTTAAATGTCATTTTAAATGTTAGTTAAATGTAATTTTTAATGTAAAAATGCAGAAAGTTGTGTGTGATGGGTAGGTTTAGGGGTAGGGTTAATGTAATGTAAAAGCCATTACGCCTATGGAGAGTCCCCTCAAAGATAGTGAACCAGACGCATGAGTGTGTAAAAAGCATTATAGGATGGAGGCACTGTATGAACTGATGATCACTTTAGAATAAAATTTGGCGTTGAGAGAAAGTTTGGCAAAAGGTAACCATGGTAACTGTGCTGTGATTTGAAACAGAGAGTGAGGCTAAGATCCTCCAGGATGCTGATGCAGAATGTAGGCTAAAGGGTTAATATGTTTCAGTGCAGCAGGTTAACCTTTCATCAGACTTAGAGGCCAGCGGCGTATTTACACACCGACTGGACACAGACGGGAGTGTGAGAGAGAGTGTTGGTAGAATGGGAGAGAGGATAAAGGCAATCAGTGGCGTTTAACATGTTTATGGACAGAGACATAAAGCATGTGATAAAGGGCTCAAGGTGGGTTGAGAATTTGAGTGCGTGAGACAGTGACCATAACAGGATCACAGTGTCTCGCGTGCACACTGCAAACACATTTTATGTGCCAACCATTCAAACCACATTTCCCAACAGGCTCACAGCTGACTCAATTTCCTGTCATCACTGTCATTTTGGACTCCATTTCCCATCAACATCACAGCAGATGCCATCTCCCATCACAGCTATTTAATTGGCAGTTGACACTTTGAGCTAATTGTAGCTCCTGTCGATCATGCATGAAGATGACACAACACAGATAGATAAAATAAGGTGACCGTAATTTCCAGGATGATGTTTTAATAATTACTTCATGGTGAGCGCTCTTGCCCTTCTTTTTTGGCTCACAAAATGCAACGTTAGGAATGAGCGCGATGAGATTCTGCAAACATCAGGGACTGAGCCCATGATCCATTTTAAACTTCAGACGTAACCTGGTTAAGTCATGCTGTTAAATGCATAACCTCCTTGCAAATGCGGGAAAACAGTATGTTTCTCATTTACCCACACTGGACTGGTCTGTTTAGTAAAAGTGTATATAACACCAAAACGTTGTTATCTTGAAATCATTTTTATGCAAACAACATTATAATGATATATTATAAATATTTATGACTCTCTAAAACCCTCAAAATCTATATTTATAGCAGGATTCCTGCTCCATTCATATTTAGAAAGAGAGCTCCAATAATGATTCTGACATTGTTTTTATTTTTTATTTGTTAACATGCTAAAGAAAAGCCAATTTAATATTCCAAGCCTTCTGAAGTCATTCAATAGCTCTGCGTGAGAAAAAGACCTTATTAAAATCACTATATACTGAATCTTCTCCTCTACACCCTTAAAAATAAAGGTGCCAGGAAGAACCAAAAAGGGGGTTTCACAGTGATGCCATAGAAGAACCATTTTTGGTTCCCCGAAGAACCGTTTTGTGAAAGGTTCTTTGAAGAACCTTTTTTTTCTAACTATTTTATAGTCTAAAGAACCTTTCTGCGCTACAAAGAACCTTTTGTGCAATGGAAAGGTTCTTTGGATATTAAAGGTTCTTCATGGAACCTCGCCAAAGAACCATTTAAGAACCATTATTTTTAAGAGTGTAGTGAGCTGTTAACACGAGAACCACCAGATCCAACCACCAGTTGAATAGACAACTTTTATGATACTTAAAAAAATGTTAACCAGAACAATTTGCTTCAGGTGGTATTAGAACATCTAAGTCAAAAATATGTTTAACATCAATCAATCAACCTAAATTTATTGGGTTACATCAGCAAAATAGAATTAAAGGGTTAGTTCACCCAAAAATGAAAATTAGCCCATGATTTACTCACCCTCAAGTAATCCTAGGTGTATATGACATTCTTCTTTCAGACGAATAAAATCAGAGTTTTATTAAAAATGCCCTGGATCTTCCAAGCTTTATAATGGCAGTGAATTGTTGCTCTGTTTTTGAAGTCCATAAAAGTGCATCTATCCATCATATAACTGCTCCACACGGCTCCAGGGGGTTAATAAAGGCCTTCTGAATCGAATTGATGCGTTTGTGTAAGGAAAATATCCATATTTAAAACTTTATAAAGTAAAATATCTAGCTTCCGCCAGATCGGAAAAAAACATCAGACGTCAGACGTAACGTAAGCATTTTGAACTGTGAGAGGCACTACACTTTTTCCGAAAGTTGAATACGGAAGGCGATCTGTTGGAAGCTAGATAATTTACTTGATAAAGTTTTAAATATGGATATTTTTCTTACACAAATGCGGCAATTCGCTTCAGAAGGCCTTTATTAATCCCCCGGAGCCTTGTGGAGCAGTTATATGATTGATAGATGCACTTTTATGGACTTCAAAAATGACCCAACAATTCACTGCCATTATAATGCTTGGATTAGCCAGGACTTTTTTATTATAACTGATTTTATTAATCTGAAAGAAGAATGTCATATACACCTTGGATTGCTTGAGGGTGAGTAAATCATGGGCTAATTTTCATTTTTGGGTGAACTAACCTTTTAAAGGTTAAATTTGGTCGAAATAGCTCCTTAATGCAGCCCCACATTTTCTAATACAGTATTCCCACGCTAAAATATTTCTGCTGTAATTATGACAAAGCTGCTTGTTTTCAAACTTTTTTTAATTCAATAAACAGGGCTAATTAATGTAATATATTTAATTAACCACAATTAATTTTGTGATTCCAGAAGTTCTGAAATATATGCAATAGTTATTAAAGGTAACAAAGATTTCAGTTCACATCTTGATTGTTTTAGCATGGGATTTAGATTCTTATTAACATATTAAACTAATATAACTCTAATTTATTAATTTAAATACTTCTAAGTCATCTTGAGTCCCTCTTGGAAGCTTGCTGAGGGACCGTAGTGGTTGAGAACCAGTTTCATTTTCATTTAATCATTAATATTTGCACATTTATTTAGTTTCCTTCTATTAAATAGTTCACCCAAAAATGAAAATGATGACATTAATTACTCACCCTTGTCGTTCCAAACCTGTAAGACCTTCGTTCATCTTCGGAACATGAATTAAAATATTTTTGATGAAATCTGAGAGCTTTCTGACCACCCCCCCCCCCCCCCCCCCCTCTATAGAAAGCAACATCATAAACCACTTTCAAGGCCCAGAAAGGTAGTAAAGACAATGTTAAAATAGTCCATGTGACTCCAGTGGTTCAACCTTAATGTTATGAAGCGACGAGAATCTCCGAGAATTTTTATTTATTCAGTGCTTCCAAGTTCTATGTCAGAACTCCGGCTCATTATTGGCCACTGATTGGCCAGATTCCTGCATGCATGTGTCGTGGTGCTCATGTGAACAGCGTCAGCCAATAGTGAGCCGGCGTTCTGATGTAGAGCCCAGAAGCGCTGCACCGTGTTTACAATGTGAGCAGCGTAGGAGACTGACATGGAAGAGAAGAAATTGTTTAATAAAGTTGTTCTTTTCGTTTAGTTTTTTGCGCACAAAAAGTATTTTTGTCACTTCATAACATTAAGGTTGAACTAGTCACGTGGACTAACAATGTCTTTACTACTTTTCAGGGCCTTTAAAGTGGTAATAACGTTGCTATATATAGGGTGGTCAGAAAGCTCTCGGATTTCATGAAAAATATCTTCATTTGTGTTACAAAGATGAACGAAGGTCTTACGGGTTTGGAGCGACACAAGGGTGAGGACTGAATGACAGAATTTTCATTTTGGGGCGAACTAACCCTTTCAAATTGTGAAAGAGACAGAACATAAGGTCCAGGGCTACTGAAAACACATTTGGGGCTATAGCGGTTACCCACCTGGTTACCAGCAGATGCAGCAGGGAACAACTGAGGCAGGTATTGCTGCAGGTTGTGACTGTATTAGTGATGCTTGAGTTGCAGTGTTTATAGAAGAGGGCCTGGAGCATGGCTTCCTGTTACATGACAGCTCTACAAATGGCTTTTGCCCATAACGGCATGTTAATGCTTACAGTAAAACACTGGTTATGGTCACCATGAAGCAGCAGCAGGGGACGTCACATTTGTTCCCCTGACTGGAGTGTGTGTGTGTGTGTGTGTGTGTTTGAGCCAGGGTTCATCACCTTGTATTTGTGCTTATTAAAGAGTCTGCAAATATTTTCATGCAAAAATCATGATTCATTAATTCAGTTCGCACTTAATCTAAATGTAAGATAAGTTAGGGAAGATGTTGCATCTTTAGAGCATGTATATACATTTGCAAAGAGTAAAGAATGTCTAAAAGGAACATTCTTACACTCTAAAAAAAAAGGCTCGTAAATTTTGGTGCTTCAGTGGTTCTTCAGCGGTTCTTCAGAGGTGCTATATAGCACCTTAGTCAAAGAACCGGTGAAGAACCTCTGATGAACCGCTGAAGAACCTCTGAAGAACCGCTGAAGAACCACTGAAGCACCAAAATTGGTGCTATATAGCACTAAAAAAGGTTCCCCTATGATTACGAGCCAAGAACCATTTTTGGTGCAATATAGAACCTTTTTTTTTTTAGAGTGTAGGTAAGGACAGGTACACACTTTGTGCTCCTTTAACGTCCATCCATATGCATAAAAATGTTAGGACAAAGACATTTTGTCTATTAGAAAGTTCAGCTTTGGTGAACTCTTGACTAAACTGTGTAGTCATATAGTGGAAAGACATTTTACCAGTAGACCTCTTGACTCAATACAAAGAATGCAACAAAGATGGTATATTATTGTATGGTGTTTATAATTATTATCATTCAAAAGAAATGCGCCATATCCAGTGGCAGATATTCGTTGCAGGGTCTGAAGTTATTTCTAGTTTTCAAAAGTTGCATGTGACTTTTCAAAATGAACAAAAAATAACATGTATGTGCATACACATTTGTTTGGCCGAAATTTTGTCTGATACCCTTTCCAGTGAACATAAACAAGTATAATCGTATGCAATGATTAGTGAACGAGAGCCATACAGACATGCTTAGATGTGTGTTTGTATTGTCATTGTACTGTAATTGTGTATTTCATCGAGTGTTCAAACTAATTTTATCGCCTCCCCATCGCATACAAGCACAAACAGTGGTAGTTATTTCTTCTCTCACTGTTTTATATTCATTCCTTTGTGTAGTCTTCCTTGCATCTCTCCCATCTTTTTGTGCTCTTGTTGTTTTTGATGCACCTATGTTGTCGTTCTCCTCTTTCTATCTCTCTGTCTGTTTCATATTCATCCATTTCTATTAAGCCTTCCTCATGCTGCTCTCTCTGGGAGAAATTATTAATATTAATGTTTTCTCCCTCTCCTCTCTTTCCTCAACCTCTATCTCATTCTCTTAACATTTCCCTCTTTATAGCCTATATCTGTTCCTTACTGTCTGTCTCTCTTTCACATTTCACTTGGATCTCTCTCTCTCTCTCTCTCTCTCTCTCTCTCTCAGTATTCATCTATTAGTGTTGATGATTCTCTTCTATCCCTGCAGCTGTACAGTCATCTATCAGTTTAATAATCTCTCCATCCTTCTGCCTTCTGCCCTGCTCTCTCTCGCTCCATCTCCTGTCTCACTTCCTCTTATTTTTCACTGCGCCGAGTGTAAAATCCTGTGTTAAATGAACATGCATGTCAGAGTACGATAATTAGGGCCATCATCATTAGTAACGGCCTGTATCTCATTGGATACCCTTATATAAGGTTACTAGAGTCTAAATAACCTGCAGTGAGCCCCCTTGCATGGGGTTCGTGTTGAATTAGCAATCCATCAGCTATAGCACATTGCGCCCGTTAATGCTGCTGTAAGACCCCATGAGCCTCAAGTCTATGGGCGAATATGGACATAAAGATTAGTACCATAGTTCACACGTGCATTATTATTGCAGAAAAGCACAAGGGGGCTAAGCACATAAATCTAGTGAAGGTGAGTGTAGCCAGATATGTTCTGTGTATTGCATATAGCCAGGGTCCAGAATTAACTCACTGCAAATATGAGTAAAATGTGTTTTTTTTATTTAAACCATGTATTATGTTACTCACTAGCAAGAACGGTAGTCTGACCATCACTAATGTAAGTGATGAACACGATTTAAAAGTATCATTTGTGACCCTGGACCACAGAACCAGTCATAAGGGTAAATTTTTTTGAAATTTAGATTTATACATAATCTGAAAGGTGAATAAATTAGCTTTCCATTGACGTATGGTTTGTTAGGATAGGACAATATTTGGCAAGATACAACTATTTGAAAATCTGAGGGTGCAAAAAAATCGAAATATTGAGAAAATTGCCTTTAAAGTTGTCCAAATATCCATAGCAATGCATATTACTACGAATAATAAATGTTTTATATATTTACGGTATCTTCATGGAACATGATCTTTACTTAATATCCTAATGACAATGGATATAATGTATATTTGTTGGCTATTGCCACAAATATACCTGTGCGGCTTATGACTGGTTTTCTGGTCCAGGGTCACATTTAAAGATGAAAGATGATATTTTGATTAACAATGCAACAAAAACAATTTGAAAAAAAGAAACGTATGCATAGATTAATCATTCCCAATAATAAAAATTAAATACAAAAAGTATAAAAATGTATACTAAAGAAAACCTCTGTAAAGAATTTACCGTTTTATCTTTTAGGGATAACTAACCCTTATGCTGTGTTGAAAACCCTGTAACACTTTTGATGTTACTGGTCAAAAATCACCGGCCTTTTAAAAATTGCTTGTAAATCGCTGGTAATGCTATATTATCACTAAAGATTAAAAAAAATTGTCAACAATTATGACATAAGTAGTATAAGTAGTTATACCCTGTGTGAGCAAAGTCTGTAAGTTTTAGTTAACATGCGATAACATTAACTAACATTTTCGGGGAAAAGAATATCCTCTCCGGGTCAAAATGACCCAAATTCAACATAAGGTTTTTTTTATTTTTTTTTTAGGTTTTTTTTACTGCCTAACTTCAGGTGGCAACACATTTGTGAAATATTATTTACATTATGCTTCCCAGATGTAAATATGAGGAACAAAACTTCAATGGGTCTCAGTGATTTTATGACAGATGCAGTTTTACTGGGAGAAGGAGACTCTAATCTCACATATGATGCTGCAAGTTATGTATTAAACCTTGCATACAGCAGGCAAATTGAAGTCTAGGGTGTTTTAGGTTGGTTATATATAACATGAATACCTATCAAGAGGATCATTAACATGCACAGAGAGACAAGAATCCATGTGCATTACAAATGTACAGTAGTTGAGTTTTCCAGATGAGAGATGGAAACACCTTTAGGCCTTGGATCCCTAAAACTATTTTTGAGGCATTCATTTTGTTCAACATTCATTTGATTGCAAGTAATTATTATGTGGCATTTTAGCTATTATGTGCACCTGAAATATTTGACTCTGTAAGAGTAACAAAACATGGCTTTCTTCTTTGTTTCTCTTTTGCAGTAAAACATGTATTCATCACAAAGCGGCCTATCACATTAGAGGACCTGTTACGGAAAAGATGACTTTTGTAATTGTATCGGTATGAAAAAATAAACAAGAACAAAACACGCCACCAACCAAGGAGACCGAATATTTCTACTGAAAAATGACATCCATTGTGGGAGGAAGCTACAACAGGTAAAGAGACAGCATTCAAGAGACATTGGAATATCATCCTCTTTGGAATACAGGAAGGGTCATGACCCAGTTGCCATGCGCATCACCACGGTGACCAGCCTTCCTAGTCCCTCCCCCCTCCTCCTCTTATTGGTTCAGCTGCTGTTGCGGCTCATCCTCCCAGGCCAAGACACAGTCGGAGCCGCCTCCACCTGTCCCGTGCCATGCAGTTGCTCTAATCAAGCTAGTCGAGTGATCTGTACAAGACGAAACTTAGAAGAGGTGCCAGAAAGTATATCAAACAACACACGATACCTCAACTTACAGGAGAACTCGATACAGGTAAATATGGACCACAGCATTCTTTTCCCTTTAGACTTTGGGAAAGGATGTTTATGTTTATTTGTTTGTTATTTGTAGCCTTATTTAGTATCCGTTTTACTAATGTTGTGTTAGCACTAATAATGTTAGCACCTCAAATATTGAGGTTTCAGTGTGAAGTCAGTTGTTAAGATGACCTACTTTGAGTGTGAAGGTTTAGATTTATTCTCAAGATGAAGAAAATAACAGAAAATATACGGCTAACCCTGGCACTGAAAGTGTTAACCAAAAACAAGCCTATTAAAAATGAGGAATAATAATAATGCTTTTCATCAAGCCTCCATTTAAGCATATAAATTCTGATTTGGTTTGTTGTGTCCTCGAGCCCCACTTGAAATGATTAAAAATCTAAAAATGTTTTAATACCTGAAGGCATCCTAGATTCTTTGGCTTCTTTTTCTCCCATAGCATTTTACCACAAGAGTGCAGCTCTGACAGTTTCCACCCTCCTCTTCAACACCCCCAACCCAGTGTGTTTAACACCCTCCTCCCCTCCCCTGCTCTATATACAGAGGGGATTGTGGCAGTAGGCCAGGAGGAAGCTTCTCGCTGCCCAAGAAAAGCAGTTCTGGCTACATCAGATGCACTGAGACAAATGGTTTCAGAACCCATAGTGTTTATGATGTGTGAATGTTCTCTAGTCTTTTCATTACGTTTTAGCGAACTCTAAAAAAACTGTTGCTATTCTAATATGACTGTTGTAAGTCATTTTTTTTCACCATTACTAAGATTTACAGTTACAAGCCATTCTGTTGGGTTTTGAAGTGTTAGTTCACCAAAACATGAACATTCTGTCATTGTCACTCTCATGTAATTTATAACCTGTGTGCTATTTTCTGTGGAAAAGGAGAGTTTTTTTTAAAGGAATTCTCATGTAGTGATTTATCTTAGTTCATAATTACCATTTCTGTGAGGCTGTGTGTCCACCAAAGCGTATTTGCCAAGGCTAGCGTATTTATCCAATTGTTTTCAATGGCAGCAGCGTGATGAGGCACTGAGCGTCTATTTCACGCTGAGTGCTAAGTGCTCTGCGGGGTTTTTTTACCGGTCGCCAAGAGTTGAAGAATGTTCAACTTTGGCTAAAACGCAGCGCTCATCACTGTCACTTTTTACCCAGCCGTCCAATCACAGTGGAGGACGGGCGGGACAAATACCACACAGACCAACCGCCACATCCCGCTTGTACAGCAATAACATGCGACAACAACAAGCACGTCTCTTCATCCAAAATTATTGCAAGAGCAAGTATGTTACATTGTGTTGACATTTTTATATTCAGAAACAAACTATTTATGAAATCAAATACTAGTAACATTTCCGTGGATATTCCACATAGCCTATAGCGTCTCAACTGAAAACAAAAAACAAATGCTCTTAAGCACCAACAGCAAGGGTTTTTAGAAGAGCTCTGGTGTTTTCAGTTGGCTAAAAACCCTTTGGTGGACATGGCCTTAGGATCCAGAAAAACCCACCATAAGCGTATTCCATGCAACTCATATGCTGTTTTCCGAGTCCCCTAAAGCCATATGATAACTGTGAGGAAGAAGAACAGACTCAAATTTTTTAATTCATTATTCAATCTTCCTCTCTGAAACGGTACAACAACATTTCAGAACTGAACACTGTTCAAATGCCAGTTCAAATGTGTCGAATTACATTTGAGTACTGCAGAGGAGGGGAAGATTTTCTGTGAACAGTAACTTAAATTTCATTCTGTTCCTTGCACGGGCCTGTCGTATGGCTTAATTTTAAAGTTGATTTTATGTTGTTGGTGTTTTTTGGTCCTTTTTGGAGATGGAAAACGCTTGAAGATTTTTCCTTCATGCTTGAAGAAAATTACCTTTTGATTTTCATGGATTAAAAATAACAGCATACGGTTTTGGAACAACATGAGGTTGAGTAAACAATGACAAGTTTTATTTTTGAGTGAACTAACCCTTTAATGTGTTTTTCTTCAAACATTAGGAGTGACTGATAACAACTTGCAAAACATTTTATCTTTAAAGCACAACAGTCAGTAGTGCATGTACTTTTTCAAAACTTTGTCTATGACTTTGTATTTTCAAAAATGTTCACCCTTCACAGGAACAAATTGATCAGACATAACTCTAATCCTAAACTTGTACCTGTAATTTTCTCACTTAGGTGATAAAATCAGACACATTCAAACATTTGCGGCACCTGGAGATCCTCCAGCTCTCCAAGAACCAGATTCGTCAAATAGAGGTGGGTGCTTTCAATGGCCTCCCAAACCTCAACACTCTGGAACTGTTCGACAACCGACTCACGCTGGTGCCATCGCAAGCCTTTGAGTACCTCAGCAAGCTGCGAGAACTGTGGTTACGAAACAATCCAATCGAGACCTTACCAGGCTATGCCTTTCATCGCGTTCCCTCGCTGCGACGTCTTGACCTAGGCGAACTCAAAAAGCTGGATTATATATCTGATGCAGCCTTTGTTGGACTCATCAACCTGCGCTACCTGAACTTGGGTATGTGTGGCCTGAAGGACATCCCTAACTTGACTCCCCTGGTGCGACTGGAGGAGCTAGAGTTATCTGGGAACCGTCTGGAAATAATCAGACCTGGATCCTTCCAAGGCCTGGAATCTTTGCGCAAACTATGGCTCATGCACTCTCAGATGTCGGTCATCGAGCGCAATGCTTTCGATGATCTCAAGAACCTTGAGGAACTCAACCTCTCCCACAATTCCCTGCACTCTTTGCCCCATGACCTTTTCACACCCTTGCAGAAGCTGGAGCGAGTTCATCTCAATCACAACCCTTGGGTGTGCAACTGTGACGTGTTGTGGCTAAGCTGGTGGCTGAAAGAAACCGTGCCGAGCAACACAACCTGCTGTGCGCGGTGCCACGCACCACCCTACCTGAAGGGAAAGTACATTGGAGAGCTGGACCAGAGCCATTTCACCTGCTATGCCCCCGTCATTGTGGAGCCGCCCACTGACCTCAATGTGACCGAGGGCATGGCTGCTGAGCTCAAGTGTCGCACCGGTACCTCCATGACTTCTGTGAACTGGATCACACCGAATGGCACCCTAATGACCCATGGCTCCTATCGGGTGAGGATTTCTGTGCTGCATGATGGCACACTGAATTTCACCAATGTAACTCTGCGTGACACTGGCCAATACACCTGCATGGTGACCAACTCAGCTGGGAACACTACGGCAACTGCTGTCCTGAATGTGACCGCAGCAGACGTTAGCGTCAACTACACCTACTTCACCACTGTCACTGTAGAAACTGTAGAGACTGCGGGAGAGGAAGATTCTGCATTGCGTAACATCAACGAGACCGTCATCCATATTCCCGGGCCGACACCTTCTGGGCACCTCTGGCATGAAGTTGTCCCCACTACTGCCTCTTCTCTCTCAATCCTTGGCTCATCGTCTTCTCCCCGAACCAAACCCACTTCCACAGTCCCCATTTCTGAGCCCAACTACCCCTCTGGAATAGATGATGTGATGAAGACCACCAAGATTATCATTGGTTGCTTTGTGGCCATTACCTTCATGGCTGCCGTCATGCTGGTGGTGTTCTACAAGCTGAGGAAGCAGCACCAGTTGCACAAACACCACGGGCCGGCACGAGCCATTGAGATCATTAACGTCGAAGATGAGATCGGAGCCGGAACAGGCATCCGTGGCAGCGGCATCTCAGGAGGATCCACAGTACCGCAAGGAGGGTCCGGCGGACAGAGCTTGCGACTGCACCACCCTGAAATCGTCAACCTCCCAAACCTTGCACGGGCAGAGCATCTCAACCATTACTACAAGGCCCATCACTTCAACAATAACATGATGGGTCTGGGCCTTGGTGGAGGCCTAAACAATAACAACAACCCTTCGCCCTGCTCCCAGGCCCAGAATACCCCCATCTCTTGCACGCAGGTGCCAGTCTCTGCAGGTAGTACATCATGCTCCATGCCTTCTCCAATGCCTCTGCCGACCCTTGGCATCCACGGGTCACTGAAAGGCCTGATGAGTAAAGGGCAAAACCCACAGATCGAGCCATTACTCTTCAAGAGCGGCTCCAAGGAGAATGTTCAAGAAACCCAGATCTGAAGTTGAGAAAGAGAGGAAGGGAGAAAGGGAGTAAAGTAAATGTACAGATAAGAAATGGAGAAAGAGTATCAGGGAGACAGAAACCGATGAAGGGTATTGGCTGTTCAACCCCTTTGGGTATGTTCTCAGGAGTAATGAGAAAGGCAGACCAGCATTGTATGAAATATAACCTACACAAGAATACAAGATACAGCTGTGAAATCACTACAAAGTAAGTACGCTGGCAAAGAGTGGGGGAATTTCTAGAAGGAAGACAGGCAAACACACCGCAGTTTAAAATCAGTCTTTGCCATACTCTGATCCGCACATATCAAGGGGATCATCAGACATCAGCAAACAAAACCACACTTGCCAATACAATTTAAATCAATACGTTTTTGTGTAATGCAAGATTGATAATTATGTGCCAAACTTGCACCAATCTGTGCCAAAGCAAAATCTTTGCACATCAGCATCACTACGCATGTGTACAGACACATTTCAGAAGATGCAAAGATCTGTGTGTATACTGTACACCATCGTATACAGATCTCCATCAATAAAGCAGGATGCTACAAAATTCAAAACCATACGCACCATTAGGTAGGAAGTGTATATAGAAATACATTAACAACCTTAAATATTTATGGACACTGGCTGGGAACGAAAGATCATGTGTGTAAATGGTTTAGAGAACCGTAAAGCTCAGATAACAAAATGGATCATTAAAATTTGGTTGCGGTCCGTGGTCCTACTAAGGAAAGATGGATTAGCAGACCAGCACTGTGTAGAGGTCCTGTGTTTCTTGATGATGATGGACTCAGTTTCTCCCCTTTCTCAAAGGCTGTCACAGTTAAGGAGAAGAGAGGAAAAGCTAACAAGAACCTAAAGCGCAAAAAGACAATGAAAGATATACAAATTTTAAGAGAATATATAAACTATGAAAGTATACATGATATATAAATATATTTTCATTCAGAGAAATAAATTATGAAGAATCTTTACATTTTTCTGACTGAAGCCACGGCTTTTGAAGAATTAGCAGCTGCTGTTGTAGCGCTTTGTCACTGATAATTCCTTTCTCTGCATAAAAACAAAAATGCATCTAAAACTTGGTACAACCTCATGGGACTTAAGGGCATCCTGAGGAGATAGAGGGACAGGGATGGATATTCTGGAAATTGTGTTTGATTTCAGATGCTTTGGCTTTGTTTTTTAAGTCTTAAAAGGTTTCTCTTTAATGTTCTACAACTAACAGGGTTATTGAGAAGAGGTAATTTTAATTCACATTATAATTACTGTTTGATTCCGCAGGCCTTTGAGATCCAAATTGGGTCGATATCACCATTATCAACAGAATTATAAAAGACAGTAATGATGATACTATGTAATGCAATGGAACAAAATACTGTAAAAGTTTATCTACATGCTGCTATACTGAGAAAATGCGTTTTTAATGGGACATTTTAGTCAAATCCAATTTGATTTGAAAGCTGAATAAAAATAGGCTCCTGTTGCCATTACATTACTACTACTATCATCATTATTGAGAAACATCAAATGTCAAAAAGCGTAGCGGATTTATTTGGTTTAATTGTTTTTACCTAGAGGTGATGTCTGTGTAAAAAAGTGTTTGTCGCTACAGCTGATAATCCCCTCAGTTACGCTGGAATAGCAGTGGACGTACTGACAATGACAACGATTTGCTTGATGCTCCACAAAGCCACAACAACAACTCCAAACAAGGAAATGGATGGGCCTTAAAATGGCCCCCTCAATGGCCTGTCCCCTTTGTTTTGTACAAGACAAAAACTTTACCAGGACCCTGCTTTTTTTTGCCAATGTGATTCAAGGAGATTCAGAACAGAACACAAACTCTGGTGAATACGGCAGGGGTAAATGGATTATTGCAAACACTGTGTCCAGACATGTGGACGGAACTACTGTTTGAGCAGGAAGCGAACGGAGGATAGCTTTTGAAAGGTAAGAAAAAACCCACACAGTGAACGAGATTGGAGTTTGGAAAGCTTTTTTTAATGAAAATGGACAAATAAATGACAACTATAGAAACTTATAGAGCTCTTTTAAACAAAACTATTAAGATAATAAGTGTCTTTCATTATTTGTTTTGATCTAGTTTCTTTTTGTTTTTTTGTTTTTCAAAATCAAGTGTTATCTTAATTGTAATATTGTTATTGTTATTATAATTAGCTAATATTACACTCGTTATAATTATGAAAAATGTTCTGTTAGCAGAAGTCACTTCGAAATAAAAAAATATATACATATATTTATATATATTTATAAATATATATATATATATATATATATATATATATATATATATATATATATATATATATATATATATATATATATATATATATATATATATATATAAATATATGGCACACAAAATGGCAACTGAAATCGTGAATCTTGGTGGCATTTGATTTGTTCCATGTTTTTGTCTTTTCTTTTTCTCATGTATTTGAGGTATCACTGTATGTAACCCTTGGAGTTTATACGGTTTGGAGACAGTTCTCCAAAGATGCAGACAGAATGTGATTTGGCTGGTGGTAGTGTTCTTCTCTGCAGAGAAAGAGATATGAGCGAGAGGAAAGAGAGAGAGAGTTTCTGATGCACGCTTGTTCTCAGAATGTCACCCATTATCAGTGCCGAGAAGTGCGACTGTGCCATGTCAACACCATGTTGCCACGGCAACACGCCTTCGCACTAATGTGCCAAACGCTGTCAGAGCCAGGGTGCCATCTTTGTGGGTCCCTGTGCCTGTGTTTGTCAAACCTTGTTAGCCTACAACACGTTCAAATATCCACACGCGAGCACACCGCCGTGTCAATTGTCATCCGACATATTGGCGCACCCATACTCTGGCACAGTGTCCCAACTGGTTCCTATGGTGAGGTTTCCCTGGCAACTGTTGCTGCTGCGACAGTCTCCATCACAGTGTTCAGTTCTCAGATGCAAATGCGAGGACAGAGGCAGTATAGGACGCCATTTACGAGGACATAACCGTGTTCTTAAATCGGAAATTAGCATATTCGCAGCACACTGCATATCAATAAACCTCCTTACCATTGGCATTCATGAACCTTGAGTAGCAATCATCGAGATGCCCATATCTAACACGCCATTGATCTTCCATAGGCACATCATCCCCTACTCTTGAAATTATCATATTCTCCCTCTCATACCGACGATTTGCATATGTTCATTTGCTTCTCGGGTGAATTACTTACACATCTGTTTGCGTGTGTGTGCATATGTGTGTACCAGACAGTAATCGTATTACATTTGTGCTTAAGGCATATGCTTTCTTTCCAAAGCAACTTACAAGAAAGTATTGCCAGGCAGATTGGTAGTGGAACAGGGCAGAGACTGTTATAACATATCACATATCTCATGATCTTCACCTAGCCTGCATCCTCAGATATCTCTGGCTTCCTGAAGTCTTTATGAAGCATGCAAATGCTGTGACAAAGGTAGGAGGACAGGAGCCCTCTCTCTCTCCCTCGTAGCACTGCGGTATCTGAGTCACAGGGCCCAAAAACACACACACTCGTACACATCAAGCCGGCAAATCTCAGCCGTGGCAGAGAAATACCCTGCTCACCAGCTGGTTAGGACTTATGCAAAGTGCACCAGAGAATGTGGTGTTGCAGGTTTTGGCTTAACCATGTGTCTGAGTGTATGAAAACTTTGGAAATGGCCATTTCAGCTTTTGTAAGCTTATTTGAAGACATTCAAGTGTTTCGACCAATGTTTTTCATTGATATAATTTCTGTTGTCCTCTGTGTGTGTGCGCGTGTGTGTGGGAAAGCGAGTTTATGATGTGACTATAAGACACTCTGTATTGTCATTGCAGTGTGTTTGATCGTGCACATGGTGAGCTTGCGTATGCATGTTTGCGACATCTGTTTTTTTTTTGTGAGAGATGGCTAGAGTCAGATATCCATTTCCAAATCCCCGGTTTAAACCTCTTTAGCATATTATACTTGTGTATGATCTTCTGAATGATGCTCTTAGCCAAAATGGACCCCCAATCAAGAAGTCAGGGGCCAACCATGCCAATTTCCTACCAGTTGAAACAGTAGGAGGTACTTCCTTAGTGGCAGACGTGATACATAATTCAGAAATTCAGATATGCTGCGATGGTCCCTGTTTTTTGTGTTAAAGCTGCAGTCATGCACATGCTTTGACAGACAAATCTAGGACAGCTCTTGCTTTTGTGTTTGGGGGGTGGGAGGGGGTATAAATGTCTTATTCCAGCCTTTACTTAATATGTTTGTATTTGGTCGTTTGCACTTTGGTCCTGGATTCATCAGCAGAAGATCTATAGCATTGGTCCCTGAGACAGTCACAGTCTGAGCCACAAAACCAAGTTGAACACACACACAACTAGCTTGTACTCACTTGAGAGTACGCCGCTAGAATATCAATTACATCTAAGTTAAAAATCATACTTCAGCCCTACTGCTGATGGAAGCTGTAGTGATGGTCCGTTTCTAAAGCAGCTGCGAGAGATGGTGTCATTCTTCACATATACACTGCTTCATTGTAATTGTCAGGGCTAGACAGAACAGACAAATCTTTCATGGCAGGGTGTGACTGTAGCTTGTGTCCCTAACAAACACAATTTTTACCACAGTTCCACAGCCCATCACGGTGCTCTGACACAGCTTAAAAAAACAGCATTGCGCAATGAAAAAAACTCAATCACAATTTTGCTGTCAAGTAAATGGAATAGTTCATTTTTTTTGTATAGTTTAAGACTTTGTAGAAAACATATCAGTATGTAGTATGTAACTGGCAAATAGTTCCCTTTCAGTCGGTCACGTTTGACGTTACATCGACGTCACCAACGTATTGGGATCACTTTTTGGAGCCCTATCAGCTTCGAGTGTATACATAACGAGCCAATGCACCTTGGCGTGCGAGATTTGCATCTCGTGCTCCGCCCCGCAGCACGGGTATAAATACGGTGGCGATGCAACTGTGTGCGTGGTCCGCTTCCTCCTGGCGCGGTTTACGTCCACTCTAACGGGCAGCGCTTACAGAGCCTGTGGACAGGCTGCGTCCGCCCTGCATGCCATGGTGTTGCTCCAGGTGCATCAAGCCCAGGCACTCATGGACATGCAGGAGGGTAGACATGACCCTGAGCTCCTGAGGGAGCTGCCCCACCCCGGGTACGTCTGTGTTGCCGTTAGTCCTGTTAGAAGCCTTGCTAATGCTTCCCAGCCCGTCTCGCTGGCTCATCCATAATATCAGACTCGGCTATGCAATTCAGTTGGCAGTTGGCCTGGCGGCCCCCAAGTTCAGGGGCATCCACTTCACCTCCGTGCTGAAGGATGGTGCTCCTGTTTTATGGGCGGAGATCGCAGTCCTACTGGCGAAGGACGGGACAGGGCCGGTCCCTCCAGCTGATATGAAGACAGACTTCTACAGCCTGTACTTCATTGTACCCAAGAAAGGTGGTGGGTTACGGACAATTTTGGACCTGCGGTTCTTGAGTCGGTCCTGCTCCAGATGCTGATGCAGAAATGCATCTTCGGGTGCATCCGTCCCCGAGACTGGTTTGCAGCGATCGACCTGAAGGATGCGTACTTTCATGTCTCAATTCTCCCTCGACACAGACCGTTCCTACGGTTTGCGTTTGAGGGGTGGGCGTATCAGTACAGAGTTCTACCCTCGCGCTGTCCCTGTCGCTCCATGTCTTTACGAAGGTTGTGGAGGCAGCCATTGCTCCCATGAGAGAGCGTGGTGTTTGCATTCTCAACTACCTCAATGACTGGCTGATTCTAGACCAGTTGAGAGAGCAGATGTATGAACACAGGGACATGGTGCTTAGTCACCTCAGCTAGTTGGGACTTCGGGTCAACTGGGAAAAGAGAAAACACTCCCCCGTGCAGAGGATCCCTTTTCTCGGAATGGAGTTGGACTCGGTCAATCTGGCAGCGCACCTCACAGAGCTTTATATGAGACTGCTTCAACACTGGCTCTACGACTGGGTCCTGAGATGGGACAATCACACAGAATTAACGCCAAACTTTCAGCCCGTGGTCAGACCCTTCACCCAGAATAAGTGTCTCCATGGATGCCTCTACCACTGGCTGGGGGGCCAAGTACAATGGGCATGCAGTGTCGAGTCTAGGGACGGGGCCTCAACTGCAATGGCACATCAATGACACAAACCTCAAGTTGTTAGCAGTACGTCTTGCGCTGGGCTGCCTCAAAATGCAGCTACGAGGCAAGCATGTACTGGTCCGTTCGTACAGCATGGCGACCTTTGTGTACATCAACAAACAGGGCGGTCTACGCTCCCATCGCCTGTCACAACTCGCCTGCCATCTCCTCCTCTGGAGTCAAAAGAGTCTGAGGTCGCTTCACGCCACTCACATTCCGGGCCTGCTCAATCATGCAGCCGAAGAGCTCTCACGACAGCAAATGCTTCCGGGAGAGTGGAAACTCCATCCCCAGGTGGTCCAACTGATTTGGAGAGGCCTCGGGACCACACCGGTGGACCTCTTTGCTGCCCCGGACACGTCGTACTGCCAGTTGTTTTATTCCCTGAACAAGGGGACCCTCGCAAGTATGCGTTTCCCCAGTGAGCCTTCTAATCCAGACAAAGTCAGGGAGGACGAGGAGCAGGTCTTGTTAGTTGCACCGTATTGGCCCAACTGGACCTGGTTCCCGGAACTAGTGCTCCTTGTGGAAGGACCTCCTTGGTCCATTGCTCTGAAGAAGGACCTGCTTTCTCAGAGACAGGGCACCATATGGCACACGCATCCAGACCTCTGGAAACTCTATGTCTGGTCCCTGGATGGAACACGGAGGTTCTAGGGGATCTGCCACAAGCAGTGGTAAACACTATCATTGCAGCTATAGCCCCATTTATGAGGTGCCTCTATGCTTTTAATTGGAACCTATTTGAGAAGACCCCTGAAGATATTCGGTCAGTTCTGTGCTCTCCTTCCTGCAAGATGGGTTGGAGCGAAGGCTATCTCCCTCCACCCTCAAAGTGTATGTTGCCACTATCGCCGCACATAATGATGCAGTTGATAGTAAGTCCTTGGGGATTGTCAGGTTCCTGAGGGGAGTGAGGAGATTAAATCCGCCTCGCTCTCACTCTGTACCCTCTTGGGACTTATCTCTGGTGTTTACGGCATGGCAGAGTGCCCTTTGAACCTTTACAGTCAGCGGAGTTGAAAATCTTGTCTTGGAAGACAGTGCTCCTGACTGCATTGGCTTCCGTTATGCATAGGGGACCTACACACATTTTCGGTCGAGGAATCATGCCTGGAGTTTGGGCCGGATAACTCTCATGGTCCTGAGACCCGGCCCGGATATTTGCCCAAGGTCCCCACCACTCCCTTCCAGGAACAGGTGAGGAACCTGCAAGTGCTGCCCTTTGAGGAGGCAGAACCAGCCCTGGCTTTTCTCTGTCCCGTCCACGCTTTGCGGTTATACGTGGACAGAACGCAAAGCTTCAGAAACCTCAGAACAGCTCTTCATCTGTTACAGAGGCCTTGCACGCTCGGGTTGAGGGCCCACTCCACTAGGAGTGTTGCCTCTTCCTGAGCGCTGACGCATGACACCTCGCTGGCAGATATATGTAGAGCTGCGGCCTGGGCAACAACTAACAGGTATGCTAGATTCTATAGCCTCCGTGTAGAGCCGGTTTCTTCCTGTGTGCTCACTTCAACCAGCCAGTAACACCAAAGTGCCCATTCTAAGTGTCTGCTTGCTGTGCCATTACCCTCCCGATGGGCCGGATAAATGTGCTTTATTGCTCCAGTAAGTTCCCCGGCTAGGTGAACCCTGTTGAGTTCCTCCACCATCATATGGCTGTCAGATGTGGTGGAGCATCTGACGCCAGGCCCAGTAGCGTAAGCACACACCAGTACTGCGGCCCCTGCTGGGCTAGGTGCCATATGTTGTGACCCTTACGGCGGTCCCATATGTGTATTCTTCAACGGTACGGCTCCCTGCGGCGAGCCCGTGTCTTTCCCTTGGCAGAGTCCGCTCTGCTGTCTTTGTCCGGTGTAGTCTCCCGCCTAGATCGGCTGGGGCCACTCCAGAGACTCCAGTATGTTGCACTGCCCAGATGGCCAGTCCATATGTGTATCTTCCACACCCTGCGGGTAGGATGTGGACTCCGCAGTTTCCCCCCGGGGCATGCTTTCCCAGCATTATCCTTTAATCTGCTGAGTGGGTCTTGCAGAACAGCAGCAGTGACTCTCCTTGCGCAAGTTTCCGCCCCAACAGACGGGGGTCTGAGGGGTTTATGCAGGGCGCTGGAAGTGGCAACAGCTGTGGCGTTTTCCATAGGGATCCCAATACGTTGTGACGTTGACGTAATATCAAACGTGACCGACTGAAAGGAAATGTCTTGTTTACGTATGTAACCCTCATTCCCTGAAGGAGGGAAAGGAGACGTTACGTCCCGTTGCCACGGTTGCTGTACCATCACTGTAACAAGTCACGATTCGGCTACTCAGTGAAAAACAAATGTGTGCTGCATCCGCTTCCGTATTTATACCCGCGCTGCGGGGCGAAGCGCGAGATGCAAATCTCGCACAAGGTGCATTGGCTCGTTCTGTATGCACTCCAAGCTGATAGGGCTCCCAGATGTGATCCCAATACGTCGGTGATGTCGACATAATGTCTCCGTTCCCTCCTTCAGGGAACGAGGGTTACATACATAACGCAGTTTCGACAGAAAATATCAAGCAGCACATGATAATAAGAATTTTTTATTGAGCAGCAAATCATAATATTAGAATGATTTCTGAAGGATCATGTGACACTAAAGTAATGATGCTGAAAATTCAGCTTTGCCATCACAGGATCACTGTACATTTTACAATTGACTTAGGTTAGATAAGCCTCTAGAATACATCTTTAAAACAAACTTGTATTTTTAACTTGATCATCTTTTTATGGCCTACATTGACAAACCTCATATTGAATTCTGTGTTATTATTATAATTGGCTACAATTACTATTATTTGCTGGTCAATGCACACAAAACTATGGTCTGCTTTAATGTTGAGGGTGAAAGAGAGCTATAAAGAGGACCAGTGTGTTGTTTAACCCTGAAAACTTATTTAGCCCCTGAGATGAAGTGTGTGTGACAGACTTGGAATTGAGCATTAAAAGCAGCTTGAGTGTGTGTGTGTGTCAAAAATCACACGTAATGATTTATTGTGTTTGGGAACGTGTTGATTTGTTTCAACATGTGCCTCGTTTGCCATTGTAGTTGTTGTGTGTGGGTTCCTTGATACCCTTTAGGAAATTGATGTGCGCATGTGTGTGTTTGAGGGGTTTTATGAAGAGAATGAGATCAGTTGTTCATCACATCTCCTTGCGTCATCGCACTGGTCTGTACAAGAGCCTGCAGCAGCTTGTCAAACACTGATTGCCCCTGAGCACACACACACACACACACACTAATGCAAGATTGTATCCTAGACCCTCACCTTAGTCAATAAAGAGTGCTTTTACCCGCCTCTCCCTCAAACGCTCAGAGGCATTAATAATTTGCCTACATGTGACACCTCAGACTCAGAAACCGCGTCAGTGTCTTTGTGTGTTTTTGTACAGTTTGTGCCATGTCATCTAATGTAATCCTCCATGGTATAAGCTGCTCAAATGTCACTGGCTTTTTTGATTGGATGCCACTTGACTGGCTGGTAAATGCACATGGCCCAGACATGTTGTATACTGTGCTTCTACATGTCTGGAGTAATATCCATCCACATCATGTGCCGAAGCCCCATGACAAGTCCTAGGTCTGGTTTAAGAGAATGTTGTGGCTTGACTTGCCTGCTTTGAGCTTTGAAGGATGTCACTAGGTTTTGTGATGGTGGTGATGAGGCTGATTATCATCCTGTGTTATGCACGTGTTTCCTGGAAACTTCATAAAGACCACATTTTGGGATATTGACTCCTTTAAAACAAATATCTAGGCTTTGCAAAGGCTATGAAGATAAGGTTACAGTTGGGTGTGCTTGCTAATGGGAATTAATTACATTTCTAAATTCAGATTATTTCATAGGACAAATCCCTTGCAATATTGTTTTCATATGCTTCTTCAATCCTGTGTGTATTCCCACAATGCTCTATGGTTAGAGACACCGTGATGTGTTCTGCTCCTCTGGTTTAGAAAGTCTTGCAACTTTTGTTGTCACTGCAAAAATCATTTTATCAGTAATTTTTGTTATTTTCTCTTTAGAAGCAAGGTTGCTTAAAACATGGGCAGGGGTTCTAAAATATGATGATCCTTTCCTAAAAAAATAAAGGCAAATGTATATTTTCAGTTATTTACTGTCTGAGAAAAATATTAAGTGTGATGTAAAAAATAATAACATTGATAATTATGCAAAACATATTTAATTGCATTTCATATATTCAGTGCATGGACCCCTTGCATAAAATATTAAGATTTAAACAAACTAAAAAATGCAGTAATTAAGATTTTTAAGAGAACATACCTTGAATTAATTGAGTTTAAGCAATTTTGCTGCTAAAATAGTCAAATCATCTTGTTGTGAGGATGTTTAGATATTTATACTTGAAAACAAGATGAAAATCATAGATTTTTTACAGTGTAGGTTTGTGTAAATGTGTGACAGCGTCCTGAATGAGTCGGCCCTGATAAAACCGCTGAAACAGCATCTTGGCTCCTCTCTGAGGATAAACTCTCAGTTGAGTTTCAGACCGTGCCTTTTGCGGCTCTTCAGCCTCCAACACAGTTACTGTTTATGGTTTATGGGCATCGTAATGGCTAGATGCCATGTGTGCTGTTTGTTTGAATGAAGTTGAAAAGTGAGGTTGTATGTTAGAGGCAGTCCACTGGAATACTTTGAAGTGGACAATCTCCAGCCAGCCTGTGGAGGGGCTGGTGAGAGGGCAATGAGCTGTGCCCCGATCAACTTATGATGAACCTGCTCATGCTGTGATGCCATAAAGCAGAAGCTGCAAGAGAACCTGATCTGGGTTCTCAGGGTCAGAGCGCCGGTGCCATCTGAGACTGAGTGAACTAAAGGATCTGAATGTGACCCAGTTACAGTGTAGCATGGCGGAACGCAGAACAAGATTTGCAGAAGAGGCAAAACAAAATCATGCCATTATCTCAGCACATTAAATCTCTCACACGCGCTGATTTTGGTGCAATAACTTTAAAAGGCACAGAGCAGCATAACAGTAAACATTTATCAATATGAAATAAAGCTTAACTAGAATTATTGATTTCACTTTAAACCTCTCCCCCCTTCTGTCAGCTTCCAAGCTTTTGATTTATGTTCACGGAGCAGTCATTTTTGTAAAACAATTTCCTTTCTATCCTTCCCCAGTGGGGTTTTCCCAAAACCCCAACCACTGAAGATTATTAGACAACATTCATGTTCTAGCCCAGAGGTTTTTAAACTTTGGATGTCAGGGACGCCCAAATATGAAGATCCCTTTCATAAAATATAAAGGCAGCTATGAATTTTAACCCATTTATATTGTGCGAGGAAATTGAGACAACAAAATGTCAACATTTCCTAAATTAAAGAATTGCCATTATCCACCTTATTTTTCATCACAAAAGTAAGCTATTTCCTGTGATTGCACAAGACTTTAGATGTATTATCCACCGTAGTATTTGGGCTACAAACTAGTGTATTTATGCTTACGGTAATAAATTAAAATATCCTGTTAACAAATACCAGTTTGCAATATCAAGCAGCATAACGGACACCGGAAGCCTTGCTATCTCAAACATATTCTTAAAACTAACATTTTCAACATCTTCAAAATCAATGTTTTGATCATAGTTAGTGAAGAGGCTAAGGCTGCATTCGAAATCGCGTACTATGTTAGTAGGTACTACATTTGAATTTGAACGAACTCCACGACCATTAAAAAAGTACATTCTATATAGTATGAATGAATGTAGTATGACTGTAATCCGGACATACTACATCCGCCATATTGTCATGATCATGTGACCTACCAGCGTGAGTTGCGTCCCATCACCTCCATTCATAAATTATCTCCTGTGGCCTCATGGGATAGTAAAGTGTCCATCGTATGTGCACTTCAGAATCTCGCCGGAAGTAGTAGGTCATCCGGGTACTTTTCGCCTACTGTTTTTCGAATACTATGAATTCGGACATACTATTCTGTTGGCGTACTGTTTTCGCATACTATATATTCACGAGTTCGCACTTACATATAATTTATAGAGAGTAATTAAATGCGTATTTGGCGTGCTGTCCTGGGGGAGGGCTTCGAGCTCGGAATTAGGCCCGAACCCAGAGTACCCCCCGTATATGTAAGTGGTTTTAGAGTTAAAAGGTGTGGCGAAGGGGTGGTGGAAGGGTTGCTGATAACTGTCAACAAACGGAGGTAGGATTGCTGCGTGTATATATACCTCTATTGTTGATTAGCTGAGTGCTCTCCACCTGTGTCAATTATCTAAACGTGCTTCTCCCGAACCTTGTTAATAAAACATCATGTAGAGAAGTGATCGATTTTGGATTGTTTTTCGGATCATTGGCAAGGTTTCAAAATGATCATTTTTACCTTCAATGCCGTTCGGTCCAATGTCCGCTTTTAGATTGTTTCCGACAGATACTGATACGCCTCTGAGCTTTTCAAATTGCTCATCGCCTCACCATCACAGGCTACTGAATCTAGAAAATAGCTAAAAATGCTACCGTACGTGATACGAGGCCACTTCTTCACGTCATCCTCCCAACCAACTACCACGGAGGGTAAAGGTACTGTTGTTTCACCCTTTTGAAAGTTCGTTGGGGTTATGTTCCCACATCGTTAGCAAATTTGGATAGCTTGAATGACTGTCCACCTATTTTTATGCGCATTTTGGGATATCGCATAAAAAACTGCTGAATGGAAACACCAAGATGAAAATAAAAAAACTTGTTTGAGTCGGATAACTTTTCTATCCGATACGAAACCGTGCGCATAAAGTCCTGCTTGTTTACTTCGAACCGGAAGACGCTCCCACTTTTGACGCAAGGCTTCATGGGGTGTAGGAAACTTGTGGATTGTTTTGCTTTCTTCCTGCGGTAACTATGAGTGAAACCTCACTTCATTGTTTATCAGACATTGTGAATTGCAATTATTCTGTCAATAAAAAATGTAATTACTTTAGTGAAGAAAAAATATACTTACACTATTACACACCTCAAGTTTTTTTTCTTGTCATGTTGTTTATAATGAATGAATTTATTGAGGAATACTACAAAGGTTGATGACTAACTGTACAAAAATAAATGAGGAGGAGGGTAGTGAATGATGTCCCGGGTCACTAAAGACCCAAAGTATGTGTTAAGAGTCAAAAATAGTCAAAAATCATTCCCCTAGACCACAAAAACTCAACCAGGGCTAGATAAACTCATACACTTAGTTGCTAATTCTGCTGATAAATCTATGACAAAGATCAGGAGATAAAATAGAAGGAGCGATGAGATGAGACTGGCTGTCATAGGACGTTCGGACATGTCTTGTCACTTTTCATCATGTCTTATTTGAGCGTTTGTGCGTGTAGGCATGTCTGCGTCAATGACTTTGTGAACTAAGTAAGAAAGGTGTTCGTACATCTACCAAACAGTGAGTGTGTGGGCATACAGGAGTGTGCGTTTGAATGACGTGTGTGGCGGTGTGTATACTGTATGTTGTAGGTGTCTGTGTGCTCATTCTGTGTGTTTGCTCACTGATAGCCTAGCATGTGGACATTCGTCCATCTGCCAAATTGAGTCATGTGTGTCTTGGTGCAAGCATGTGTGTGTGTGTGTGTGTGTGCGTGCAGGGACATTGCTATCCTTGTATGTCAAGCGTTGCTGTGGGCTGTGATGACCTCACTGTTAGTAACCTGCAGGAATGAGAGGCGCACAACTGACATCACCCCGCTCTCTCCTTTTCTCACCCTCTTCCTCCTTTCCTACATCTATATCTCTCAACATGCGGATAACACATCAGACCTTTTCGTTCTGAGTCACTGACTTGCAGAGAGCGAAAATGAAAGAGAAAAAAAGAGACATTCTTTCTCTTCATACATTATGCTCTTAATTTAGCCCTTTAAAGGGATAATTTACTCAGAAATGCAAGTTCTGTCATCATTTACTCAACCTCAGGTTGTTCCAAACCGGTATGACTTTCTTTCTTTTGTGGAACCCAAAAGGTGCAATTTTGACATAATAATCTTAACATTCTTTTGAATATAATGAAACCGAGGCTGTAAAAGGGCTGTAAAGCTTCAAAAAAGATGCAAAAGCACCATAAAAGTGGTCCATTTGACTCATGCACTGTAATATTCAAGTCTTCTGAAGCCATATGATACAGTAGTTGTGTATGATGAGCAGTTTGAAATTTAACTTGCTATTCACTGATAATGTTCCTCCAGTGAGCTGTTATGGCCATTACGACCAGGTCATTGAGTCAGTGAGCTGAACTAAAGCACCGAATCAGTCTGAACCATTGAGAAAGAAAAGAACTGAATCAGTCTGCATCATTCAGAGTGGTTTTGTGAACTGGAGCAAATAATTCATTGAAAAGATCTTGCACATGAATGATTAATTTATGAGACATTGCTACTTTTACACTGTTTCAAATTGAAAAGTGTTTTAAATTTCAGCCTATTTCTTACGCAAAGCTTCAGAAGATGAAATATATCGTATTGGACTATTGTTATTAAACATTTTGGAGCTTGAATCTTCATTCACTTCATTATATTGAAAATAATTATAGCCAGAAAATTCACTTTTGGGAATCAATTCATATCGTTTCGGGATGACGGTGTGAATAAAATATGACATAGTTTTCATTTTTGGGTGAACGATCCCTTAATTCTTTTGCCGTTTTACCCTTATTTTCCCAGATTCATCGCTTGTTTCTTTCTTCCTTTCTCACTCTTTCTCCCATCAGCCCCTCGTTTATCCTTTCTTCCTGTAGGACCAGAAATTCACGACTGTCTGGTGTTTAACACACAAACACACACACTGCAACCACAATCCTCTCTTGAGAGGAAGAAAAAACAGAAACACAACAGAGAAGCAAACTGATGCCTCAGATATTTCCTTCCCTCTGTTCAATTAAACATTCCCCCCATCTGCCACTTTGGGTTGTTTGAGTCCCTCTGAAATATTGAAAGTAGTTGTTAATGTGATTGTTTCTCCTGACTCTGTTTGAACCTGTTAGATAAATCGCTCTGGAATGTGTGTATTATTAACATCTGAAATGTGTGTGTGTGTGTGTGTGTGTGTGTGTGTGTGTATGCGTGTGTGCGTGTTTGTATGCGTGTGTGGAGGAGGGCAGATTCGTTCTGCTGTAATGGTTCTGTGCCAAATCTTTTTCAGACCATTCAATCTCTGTTCATGTGCCATACTGATAAATTTATGGAATAAAAGATGTTCTTTTTTCACAAAATGAGTATTGAACTGTGGGTGGTTATTTTGGATGTTTTTCATGTCAAAAACAGGATCAAACAAACAACGGTTGCAAAATGGGAGATGTGAGTGTGTGTTTTGTATGTCTGCTTGTATGAATTTAGACATACATTTTAAAGTTGACATGAAACTTCGTTCGCAGCCCAATTTAATTTAGTAAATGTACGTATTTCTCAGTGAAATAGGATATTCAGTGAGAAAAGAAAAATAGGATTTGATTTTATCTATTGTGATTGGATTGGATTGTGAAAAGGGGAGGGGCTTAGAATTAAGGACTTGATAACATCAGCCCCAAAAAAGACCTTTTTCTAATGGAACACTGATGTATCACACACAATAAGACCACTAAGACAGTTAATATGGTTCATTTTGGGGCCATGTTGACATTAAACATCTGACAGTGATTTGTGAGAGTTTATGGGTGTGTTTTCAAATGGAATCGGTGTATGTGCGTTTAGCAGCCATTATGTCAATGTGTTGTCGCTGCTTTGACACTAGAGCTGTGACTTGCTAGCTGCGGGGTGTTTAGGTTGACCCCGATAGCTGACCTCCGCCTGCGCCGTGCAAGTGAGCATGTGTATATACGCGTGTCTCTCTGGGCTGATGTTTAGCCTGCAGTCTACACGCCTCCTGTGCTGGCTGAGGGTTAGCTATGGGGTCAGCATCTGAATACTACTGACTCAGGGTTACAATTATTGGCTAACCTAAGGGTTTGCATGCTAGTCTGTATAAAAGGGTGACATTGTGATTGTGTTCCTTCATGTCCATTTGTGTTTTGCATATTAGATACAAAAACAAGGGACAGGCAGAACATTCAAGAGCAGCTCTGTGCGTGCTTCTGCGTAAAGGTTTCAGCTGATGTTTCATTCCACATGAGTAAAGGCGTTTTCTCATTGCATGAATAAAAGTATGTATATGAGAATCTGTGTCTTTATGAAGGGATAGCATTACAGATGAATAAGGTCAACTCAAATTTAATTTAAAAAATCTTAATCTGTATTTTTGTCTTATTTTCCAGTAAAAATATGCTTACAACCCAAAACACAAAATAAGGAGGCCTAACTTCTCAGAGAACAATTTTTTCACATTTGCAAAAAAAATTATATACGGTATATAATTTATATACCCCCCCCCTCCCCCCTCCATTTTTGGACAGGGTTTCCTTAAAGTACATTTGTATTTTCCATGAAAATACCATTTGAATATGCTAATAGCTTCATGATATATAAATCTATTAGACATAACATTATGACCACCTTCCTAATATTGTGTTGGTCCCCCTTTTGCTGCCAAAACAGCCCTCAGCCATTGAGGCATGCACTCCACTAGACCCCTGAAGGTGTACTGTGGTATCTGGCACCAAGATGTTAGCAGCAGATTCTTTAAGTCCTGTAAGTTGTGAGGTGGGGCCTCCACGGATCGGACTTGTTTGTTCAGCACATCCCACAGATGCTCGATTGGATTGAGATTTGGGGAATTTGGAGGCCAAGTCAACACATCAAACTCGTTGTGCTCCTCAAACCATTCCTGAACCATTTGTGCTTTGTGGCAGGGCGCATTATCCTGCTGAAAGAAGACACAGCCACCAGGGAATACCGTTTCCATGAAAGGGTGTACATCAGTGTTGTGCGTGAACGAGTTCAAAAGAACGCGTTCATTGAACACGCTCATTTTTTCGTGAACGTTGAACTGAACGCAACACATTTTTTAATAAAGAACTTGAACGTGAATTAGTTCACATTATGTGTCATGAACGGCAGACATCACTGTAAATGAACGTTGGAATTTGTTTTCCATTGAAAACTGAGTGACATCTGTTTTCTCTTTTGAAACGCAACGAGAGAAAGTTCCTCCCTCCTGTATTCTCGCTGGTGCCGCTTAAATCATGTATCACCAGACAGAAATGGTTTTGACATTGTGTGCGCAATGCATTGCGGGCAACGTAGTGTCCGGCTGAGAATTGAATAGCATACTGGCTTCCGCACAACGTTACCCGTGATGAATTGCAGCAGAGCGGGGTAGGCATAGCAACGCCGCGTAGCAGGCAACGGCGAGAGCGCGGAGGGCTAGAGGAGCGAGAGAGAGAGAGAGAGACAGACCAAAGACGAGAGTGAGAGAAAGCGCTGCAATTTAAAAAAAAAAGGCTAGTGGAAGTGATGGCACGGAGACGGACACCGACAATTGCAGTGTCATGAGCAAATGTCTACTACAATGAGCAGCTTCAAAGAACGTATAGTGATTTCTAGCTCGTAGTGTGAAAAAAAGTATTTATTTGAATATCTCACGAAAAAAGTTAAATGAACTGAACTTTGAACTAGTTCAGAATTAAAATTGTGAACTTTGAACGTGAACTGTTCACTTTGAGCATGTATGAACTGAACTTGAACTAGTTCAGAAAAGCTGTGAACTGGCACAACACTGGTGTACATGGTCTGCAACAATGCTTAGGTGGGTGGTACATGTCAAAGTAACATCCACATGGATGGCAGGACCCAAGGTTTCCCAGCAGAACATTGCCCAAAGCATTACACTGCCTCTGCCGGCTTGCCTTCTTCCCATATTGCATCCTGTAGCCACGTGTTCCCCAGGTAAGCAACGCAGACGCACCCGACCATCCACGTGATGTAAAAGAAAACGTGAATCATCGGGCCAGGCCACCTTCTTCCATTGCTCTGTGGTCCAGTTCTGACGCTCACATGCTACAGTAGCTCGTCTGTTTGATCGGACCAAACAGGCCAGCCTTCGCTCCCCACGTGCATCAATGAGCCTTGGCCCCATGACCCTGTCGCCGGTTCACCACTGTTCCTTCCTTGGACCACTTTTGATAGATACAGACCACTGCAGACCGGGAACACCCCACAAGAGTTTGGAGATGCTCTGACCCAGTCATCTAACAATCACAATTTGGCCCATACACTTGCCCATTTTTCCTGCTTCTAACACATCAACTTTGAGGACAAAATGTTCACTTCCTGCCTAATATATCCCACCCACTAACAGGTGCCGTGATGAAGAGATAATCAGTGTTATACACTTCACCGGTCATAATGTTATGCCTGATCGGTGTATATCAATGTACTCTTGTACTGACAAATTACTTTTTGTATGAGTGGTTTCAAATGTAAATTTTAATTCGACCATACAAACTACAATTTGATACAAAACTGATGAACGAATCTGAAAATCACAATGCTCTGACATCCATATTTGTTTTTGGTATTGAGTTGAGAGGAGGAGATCAGCTGAAGGCAGCGTTGAGCGTTAGCGTGCCCTTCACAATGCTGGTGTGACACACCTCACCCAGGGTGCCCGATCCACACTCGCACTGAATAAATTATGTAAGCAGCTTAACAATCCTCATTCTCACCTCATGGCACACATACATATGTACGCTAGTGTTACCACAGGCTCGGCTGGGTTTCGTCTTCACACCTCATCAGAATATGAATGTTTACACTGCTTCTAATGCGTGCAAATGACCCAGCACCGCATCACTGAATCCTGGATCATTGTTAATATCCCACCAAAGTATGAACTGGTCAAGGTCTGGTCATATTAACAAAATTCCAGTCAAAACCAATACACTGAGTCATGTAGGCTACCCAGCAAGTAATTTTCTGTTTAAAAGATGTCTAATAAACTAGGCTGTTTTTTGGACTGTCAGTGAAAATTTAATAGACGTTTAACCATAGCCCAAGAATAGACTAGTCATCTAGAACATGAACATGTCAAAAAAATTAACCCAAACACCTTGTAATCACTGTAGACTTTGCTTACATGATGGAATATCATACATCTCGCAAGTTTTTGGCAAAAATGACACGTAACCAAAGTCAAGGTTATTTCAGCTAGAAGTGAGTTACTCAAAGCCGGACTATATTGGGACTATAGTTAACCGAGACGTTGAATGACAATTATTGCTTGCTGAAGTAGTATCAGTTTAGAGTATGCTTTCATTTTTTATTCACAAACTGTTCGTTCCATCTTTGGTGTTGTGAAAATATGCCTCTCTTTGCCTGTCTTCTTTAACTTTCCTTTTGAATTCAGTCCTGTCTTATGTGTTTTTGGAGGTTATGTGTTTTGTATTGACCCCTGTTTTCCACCCTTGAACTTAATAAACCGAACAGCTCTCACACTAAAAACTACATCCTACATCTGTTGAGCTGTATTGTTAATAGATGTTCGAGCTGTTCTCTGTAGTATTGAGGCTAAAGGGACAGTTCAGCCAAAAAAGGCAATTTTTTTCACCATGAGATCATTCCAAAATTATTTTATTTTTACCTCAGACCACAAAAGATATTAGACTAGGGGCCTCATTTATAAAACGGTGCGTAGAAACTGTCCAACGTTTGATCTAAGATAATTTCTCAAATGTGTGTACGTGTGATTAGGAAAACAAAAAAGATGATCTTGAAATTGTGTGCAGCTGAATGGTTTAAGATCTCTGCTTAGTAAACGTCCCCTAATATCATATAACAGATTGTGCTTTAATTTGTAAAACATTTCCTTTAACTTGTGGAGCGCGTCAGTCAGTTTAACCAGAAAACTGGTTTTCTTTAGTTTTGTTAATGTGTTCATTATTTAAGTGAAAAATATTTCAATTTCACACGCCTAGTACAATTATGTAGTTTTGTTTCATTAATACAGTGTATACTTTTTTTTACACCAAAAGAATGGAAGTGAAATGTGACAACATGCCCCATAGGTAACATGACCATATGACGGCTTAAAAATGTTATCTTATCAAATAAAAAAAATATCCAAGACACACTAAAATATTTTGTCAATAAAATACAATTATTTAACTTTTTCATATAAAATAATGGCATTTTTTATTAATTAAAACAAACACACTGCAAAACACATACAGCATGGTAATAATTAATCATTTCTGAACATTGACTATAGACTATTCATAAAAATATAGCTAGAATAGAATAGCATAATTCTAATAGGGGCACATTGTAAAGGAGTGTTACAACATGCCCCATCTGCTGGTTAAATAAGTATTAAACAACTGTTAAATTACAGATATAAGATTACAATAATATCACATTTGTCTAATTTTAAATAAACACAAAAAGCAGAGATGAAAAATTAACTTAAAATTTTTTCTTTTGTATGGTTAAATAAATGTTCATTGTCTTCCAAAGATTTTTGAATTTTGTCCATTTTTTTTCTCTAGTTGATATGGCAACTACTAAATACACTAAGTTTCGTCATGCTGATGTGTGGAAAGTTTTAAACCATGTGTAACTAACCCCGCGTTACTTTGTGCCCCGCACTGTCAGGGAAAATAACTATAATCAGGGTAATAATAATAATAATTATTATTAATATTATTATTGCTACTGCTTATACATTTCCAAATACCTGCAGTACTCCGACTCTGCCACAAGAAAAAGTGCGTACGTCTGCTCAGACCCTGGACGGTAAGCACTTTTCCACGTCAAAGACCATTTTTATATATATGAACTTTGCCTTGGATTTTAGCATCCGCACACGTTTGCCTTAGCTCTTACTGTAATGAAATTATTCATGTGCTATATTCAAAATCTTTTGAAGTCATACATTATATACAGGGCCGGCTCTAGCTCTTTGGTTGCCCTAGGCGAGATTGAGTTTTGCCACCCCCCCCCTCCCTTAATTGTTAAGCCCACCGGCAACTATAGTTGCCAGTGTATAGTTGTCATTTTCCTTCTGTAAGTATTTTTCTAGACATTATCCATGTTTTATATCTTAATGACACACAAGCAGACAACCAAATAAAGGATTTCAAGGGGGAAAAAAAGTATTAACTTCCTTCCTGTCACATGAGACTGACAACTTCCTACCCCTACTTACAGGGAGCACAACGAAGGCAAACCCTCCCAAAGAAAGGTTATTTTTATGTTACTAATAAGTATTTTTTGTTGACATATATATATCAACATAATCATGAAGGTCACTAGAATCATCCAAACAAAACAAATCTTACAACAGATCTGTAGTTTTTAGTATACTTAGTCAAACATAATAAATTTGATTATGAATAAAGATTGATCTGTTGAAAGCAGTTATTTTGAGTTAGATGCTAAATGTTCTCCTCTTATACATATTTGACATTGAAGGGGTGCATACAACATATTTGCCCACCGGCAACTAGTTGCCACATGATTCAAATACGATTTTCAAGAAAAAATACAAAAACCTGGGGAAAATAAATGCAGAACAAGCCATTCAGAAAAAATTGGGCACAAATGGGTTAAGTATTTATAAAAACTATATAAACAAAAATGCTCCTATAGTTACTCCAAGACTTAAAAAGCTAATTATGACTTTATAGTCACTCCAACACTTCAAGAAAATCAAGAAAATTAAGACTTGAAGGATCAACTGCAATAAATTGGTCATACACAAATGCTAGAAAGGATGTTCAAGGATATTTACCAAATATTAACTCCATAAACTGTGCAAAAACTCTCTTAAGCACCTGTAAAGACACTTAAGCAAATTATGACCCATAAACTGGATTAACTTTACCCTCTACAAACAAAAAATAATAAAATAATAAAAGATGAACAGTTGTTTCTGGCATTTCTATTCACCTTCAAAATTGACGCAGCATTAAAATTTGGCTCGTCAGGATTTCCTTATTGTCAGTGAAATGCGTAGTAATATGTAGATAACTAGCTAGCTAGTTATAACTTAGTGACAGCAATAAAACGTCCAATGCCATCCAATATTAGTTGATAATATCGATAATACGAAGTAAATTTATTTTGTTTGACACCTTTATGGCTGAGATGAGAAGACTTACCTCTATACTGTGCTTTCTTTTGATCATCTGCCTTTCTCTCTTTCCGTCCCTGTGCACTCGAGGGTTTAGACCGCTTCATTTTTGAAGAAAGCGCCAGTGCTGAGCACTTGCCTGACCTAACGCCTGAACGCCTGTGCTCGACAATATTCACTTTCAATTCAATCTAATAATCAGGTTAAGTAATTAAACGTGTGGCTGAGGGGGCGCCCAATGATGATCATGTTTAATAAACAGTATGTTTTATTTCGCTTGTTTTAATTCTATGCTTAATGGGTAGTAAGTTTAAGGGCGCCACTAGAGGGCGCCTGCGCGCGCCCCCAACACATTTGTCGCCCTAGGCAACCGCCTAGCTCGCCTATAGCAAACGCCGGCCCTGATTATATATTATGAATGGATAAGAGACTCGTGCAAAAGCTCTCGAATTTAATTTGCGAAAATTTGGTCACAATCCGTTATGCGATACAATTTTTGCAATTTATTTTTGTACCTCACAAGTCTTATGAACCACCATTTTGGTACTTTTATGTCGCCTTTTTGGAGCTTGACCGCCCCTGGTTCACTTTTATTGCATGGAAAAGAGCAGATACTAAACCTCTCCTTTTTTATTCCACAGAAGAAGAAAAAGTCATACAGGCTTGGAACTAGATGAGGTTGTGTAAACGTTTTTGCGTGAACTATCCCTTTAAGAAGACTCCTAGTCATAAACTCAGTATTACAATCCTGAGCCTAGTATCATTTTTACTTTGTGAGCCTTAAAACCTGTCTATCTTTCGCAGCCCAAGTTATAAGAAATTAATGCAGCTGTACCGTAGGTCAATACGGTTCTTTGATCTCTGTGCTGACTTAAGCTCCATCCCTTCCATATGCCGTCCCCCCAAACAACCCCTCCTCGTTTCTCCCAATCCGCTCTGCACTAATACAGTTGTAAAGGGTAACCTTGGAGACGAGGGTTAATCATCCATCCCATAACTACCCTTTCAATCTCCCCCCAGCAACCCCTGGCCCACTTTTCCCTTCCTCTTAAATGACAGTATGTTTCAGTTTCAGTATATTCTGTAATTTTCCAATGATCAACCCTCGCATCCTGTCCTCTCTTTCTGGTGTGTCATCATCTCTTTCCCCCTCTCTCCCCTTTGTTTGTCCTGTAGAAGGACGTTTGTTTTCCTGTGGGGAAGAGGAAAATCGACGCTGAAAGATGAGTTATTGATTGCAAAGCAGGGTGCATGAGTGAGTGAATAAAGGAAAGAAAGACAGGATGAGTGAGTACAATGACACATCAACAACATAACAACAATCTAATGTCAGATACTCAAATCCATGCATATAGCCTACTCTAATGAAATATTATTAATAGTGCCTTTCAGCACTAATGGTAACATAAAATGCAGCCTGTGCCATGTTGCCCACGGCTTGACTAAAAAGTCTAGCAAAATAGGTGCGAGACAGCTAAATTTACAGGTCTTCTGGTTCACACCTCTGTCAGACTAAAGCTCATTTGCGGTGATGAGAAGATACATCCAGTCCCGGCTTCAATATCTTAATATGCATCTTCTTTTTTTTGAAAGAAAAACAACGATAGCACTTCCTTGTACTTCCAAATGATTTGGAATTAGAGAGGTCGAGAAACCTGGAGAAAAAAAAAAAAAGAATTAAAAACCACTGCAGAAATGACAGAACATCAGGTTACATCACAAATGTCACCACGGTCACTGTTGCTAGCGGAGATATGCTGTTTCCATGGCACTGAGGGGCTTGAGGATCTGTGTGCTCGGAGTTCAAAATCATTTTTCTGGGTATAGGCGTACAGAAATGCAGCGCACGCATCAAAAACATTCTGTTCATACCGACTCCATATACAGTACATGTGTTAAACCATCACAGATTGTTGAAGACGCCGTCTTAATCATGCGTGCGTTTACACACGTTCTCACGTTTGGAGATCAGTACTGTTCACATTCAAGATAGCGGTGCGTAGTGCACATAGCCGACTTCATTGCAGGTTGGCTGGCATTAATTAAAATTAATTAATGCACTTACAAATGGAGTCTTCATGCTCTGCTTTAATGGACTGATGTCTTTATTTGTCTTTAAAGAATAATGCAAAAAAATTATGCCAAAAGAAAATTCATTTTTGATGAAATCTGACTTTCTGACTCCTCCATAGACAGCAACGCCATCGCAACTTTCAAGGCCCAGAAAGGTAGTAAAGACATTGTAAAAATAGTCCATGTGACGGCTCACCAGTGTCGGCCAATGGTAAGCCAGCGTTCTGACGTAGAACTCGTTGAATAAAGTTGTTATTTTTGTCTTGTTTTTGCGCACAAAAAGTATTTGTCCCTTCATAACATTAAGGTTGAACCACATGGACTATTTTAACCATGTCTTAAAGGGGTGATGAATTGAGAAATCAACTTTCCCTTGAGCTTTTGATATATAAAAGGTCATGGTAATATAAGAATATCCTGTAAGTTTCAGAGCTGAAAATGTCCTTGTTAGTCAAAGAAAAGCTTTTATTGAGTGTGTATGGTTCGGGGTTATATTCACCTATCAGGCGGGCCAAGTAATGTTAATAAAAAAATAACATTCCAATCAATATTGGGTGGATGAGAGAGGAATCGTTGTGTTTGTTTGATAAAGGCATTTTGCGAGCCCTGTGGGCGATTCATTCCGGTTGCCGTTTCCCCACCGGGGAGCTGAATCTAATTAAATATGCAAAGCTTATCCAATCCTAGCCGTGGCCGTTTACTTCCAAGTCTTCAGTGCGGCACGCCCATAAGAAACGGAGCGTTTCTTGAGAGAGCCTCAAAACCAGGGCAGAAAATAGCCTATTACTTTTTCATTATGATGTTTTTGAATGTAAAAACCATGCGAATGTCATTAAGTTGACCTCAGACAACAGTATAAAAAATTTAAAAAGCCAGTTTATGACACCTTTAACTACCTTTCTGAATCTTGAAAGTTGCAATGACCTAAATTATTAACAAGCTAGATTGCTAACGACTTCATTTGTGTTCCATGGGAAAAGAGGATTCCTACCAAAATCTATACTTATTTATAGTAGTATAAACAAAATATTTTATATTAATGATAATAATATGAATATTAATTAATTAATTAATTATTATTATTATTAAAAAACAAAGCATTTCCCAATATAAAGAACCTTTTGTGGAATGCAAAGGTTCCATGGATGTTAAAGGTTCTTCGTAGAACCATAAAGGCCAATTACAGTTTTTTTTATTCGCTTTGGTACTATTTTCACAAGCAAGGTGTACATTTTCGAAACTCATAGTGCTAACATCACAACAGATCATCAAAAGTGCACTTTTTTCAAACATTTCAGCATATTTTCAATTGTGTTAGTACAATACACAAAACCACAAAGTATCCTTTTCACTACACAAAATAAGTGTTTCATCTTTATAAATGTTTCATTCACAGTAACTGCCTTTCATAAAGCTCTTACTATCAAACTTTTGATTTGCATCTCTTCTCGTTCAGTTTAATACATTTGTCTTTTATTTAATCCAACTGATCTTAATGGTTAATCAATGAATCATTTGGTACACCAATAGATTTCTATATATATTGATTATATAAACATAGTTTCTACTTTGTTTGCAATTTCCAAAATGGATAACCATATGAAATGAATTATTTTTAAATTTTCTGCGATTTACCTTAGATTATAAGGTGTGTGTTTGTGGTCTGGTAAACTCTACATTATGGGGACAAAAAGACAGCAATATCCTAAATCCTTTTCCTTGCAGGGACATTTTTTGGTCAAGCTTATAAATCATAGAGAACGAGTTTTTTTGAAAATGTGAAAATGCAGAAATGTTTCTTTGATGTGTAGTGTAAGGGGAAAGAATATAGATTTCGAACAGTATAAAAATCATAATGTCTATGGAGAGTGGGACAGAAATATTTTCAATTTGTGAATAGAGCAGAATAGAGTATAAGGGAGTGGAAATAGTCAATGACGGTGTAACATCAGATTGATCAGAAATCAGAAGAAGGGAGACAGATGGTATCAAATATAGAATTTTACATTACAGTATGTATGCCATGTGATACTGTAAACAGATTACCATGGTAGAGATTGCCACATTACTGTAACTCACCCTTATAAAGCTCAACTACAGTAGATTCAGTCATATGGTACAGTGAGAACATGTATGTGAGAACATGTATGGGCAGCAAACTCTGTTATAGCACAGAACCTCATGGCTGTGTCATAACTGTATCACACCTTTTTGATAACACACTGAATACTATTACAAACATAATTGGATTCAATTACATAAGTTAGGTAATGCAAGTGTATTTTCTAATGAGGAATATGTAGCCTGTGTTACTGTAGATACTGTAGATAATTCAGCAACGAGGGAGATTTGAAACATGTATCTTGCATTGTTTGCTGTTGGATGAACTGATTGTTTAAAGTACTAAATTGAAAGAAGATCACACTGTTGTGTTTTGGTGATTAAACCAAATGTTCTCATTACATATTACAATAATCTTGTGTTTGAAACAGTGATTATGTGGACTGAAAATATGTGCAAGTGAATGAAAGCATTACATCAGATTTTGAAAGAATGACTTGTTGTGTTACAAGTGTGATCAGTTTGGATTTTTGTACGATGAGTTTTGAAAATGTACACCTTACTTGTGAAAATAGTACCAAAGCGAATAAAAAAAACTGTAAGAACTTGTAGTGTATGTGAAACAATGATTCTGGATAGTACCAATGTAGGGAATAACAATTTTTGGGTTCACAATTTAAAAGTATTGGGTATATAAGACATTGTAGTAATTATTATACAAAAAATATAAACAAAATATTAAATACATTAAAAAATGTAATATATATATATATATATATATATATATATATATATATATATATATATATATATATATATTAAATTTTTTAATGTATTTAATATATATATATATATATATATATATATATATATATATATATATATATATATATATATATATATATATATATATATATATAATTTATTTTAATTTGGAGTGTTTTTAATTATTTTTCTCCATGTTTCTTCGAATCCCTAATAATCTGTATTATAATAGTTATTATTATTAACAAGCTAATTTGCTAACGACTTCCAAGGGAAACAAGGATTCGTAATAAAAGTCGAAACTTATGACAGCCAAAGCAATACAAATTTTTTTCATAATGATAATATTAATATTGATTGATTTATTATTATAAATATTATACATGGGATTTGGTAGGTAATATATACTTTTCCCTTGGGACACAAATGTCATCAACAATTTTAATTATTTTATTACAAAAATACATTAAACCAGGGTTTAACCTGGGTCCTTTTTCATAAACAAAAATGTCCTTGTGTGACACAAAAAGCGATTTTTTTGATGAATCTATTCTCCATTTCAGTGCAGTTCTAATGAATAGAGACTGAAGCTTTCAAGCTTAAAAAAATATTCCACATACTCAACGTGATAGTTTAGATTGATAAAAGAACTGAAATTCCCCAGTCCCATTCACTGCATGCAAAAGAGCAACCAAACATAGATCAACATATCAGTAAACCATGACAATTTTAATTTCTGGGTAAACTTATCCATTTAAACAGGCCATTTCAACAGGCTTCAGGAGATTGAATTGCATTCAATTAAATTAGTGATATCAAAGCATATCTATTTATGGATTAAACCAAGAAAAGCCTTTAGGATGAGAGACGCGCTGTAGAGCGGAAGAATATGAATTCTGCATGTAAATACAGGTGATGCCAGCAGACACTCACACACACACACACACACAAACACAGGGCCTAAAATTGACACTCGCCAAACGCCAAATGCGGACAGTGCTGCATCGTAACGGAAGTTTAATGCTTGCCAATTTAAATATTCATGCACAAGAAGCGAAAGAGAACTCAATTCGTTATTCATGCGCTGTGTTGGAAGTTTTCTGTGCGCAAACATTCGAATTGCGAATACTGAATTGAGTCCTTCTTGTCTTCTTGCGCTTGAACAGACATTCAAACAAAATCATGTCAAAATGCCCGTCTTGGCAAGTATCCTTGTAAACACAGGCAGTTATATCTTAAATAACTGTAAACAGTTGAGCACACTTTAAAAAACATGGGTTGTTTATGTTTCATGGCTGGTAAAAAATTGTCACCGGCCATTGGCAAAAAGTTTGTTTTGGGCCCTGCACACACCTGTTGATGCCAGATCCAATAGACCAGTACCTGAGTTGATTTACTGGCAGGGTTTTATTTACTCTGGTACTAAGCGTTACACATACACACATCCATAGGTAGGGCATAAACTCAATCAGGTTCAAATGAAGTCTGGTGGACTTGCAGCAGGATTCTAATGAAACTGCATTATTTATAGAGCAATCTGACAGGGATGCCTCGGCCATTACAACCATAATGCCTCTTTGGGATATTAATGAATACTTGTCTTCTTAGTATATTTGTATTCACGTGGGGAACCAATGTCACATCTCCCGGTTACGTTACCCTGGATACCGGCGTCGTCTAAATGTCCCAACAATAACACAGAGATAACAATGCAGCACTGTTTAAAGAGAGCGTTTTCAGCCGGCGAGGAGAGCAGACAGGAGCGTGGCAGAGGAGAGAAGAGAGGAGGAGGAGGTGGAGGAGGAGTAAATACACAATTGGTGATCAGTGAAGTAGCATTAGCATTGTTCACACATCCCCAGCCAGCCTCATCTCTCCTTCTCCCCACCTCCCTCTCGCGGTCTCTCTTCCTTTCTTGCTGCAGCGTTGCTATGGCGACCGAGAAATGTGGGAATACCTCTGTCCTTCAGAGAGAGGGAGCAAGAGGGAACGCGAGGCTCGGAAGAAAAGCGCGTGGGGGTGAGAAGCATTTGTGGGGACCCTGAGCGAGCGATGCAAATAGACGCAGTAAGAGAAACGAGACAGGCCGAGGAACAGACGAAGTTGCGGGTCTCGTCGCTCACGCGCAGGCAGAGAGTTGGAAGCGATGGCATTTTAAGGAGAGTCATCGGCGTGACTCACGCAGGACACATTTTCTGAGCCCCAAAGCGCTGCTGCTATTTGTTGATCTCTCTCCCTCACATTTCTCACACTACCTCCTCATGCTATGGCGAGACTGTCGTTTCTATGACGACTGGCGGCCTAAAATAGTTAGCGCTCACCCCCTGCTTTGCTTTCTCCGTGGCGCTGTTTTCTTCTCTTACCTCCCAGCCGCACACATCCCCACCCCTCCAAACCTCCGCCGTACTGCTCACTTTATTGTGGGACGCAATTCCGGAGGGCCGCTTTCTCTCTCGTTCAGCCTCACTTTACCTTTCTCTTCCCTTCATCCCGTCTCTCCCTGCAAAGATTGCATTCAGATTCATTTTATTGGCAGCTTGTGTTTCCATGGCAACATCTTGAAACCATGGCAACTATTTGAACCGAGCCAAACGCTCTTTCAAAACGGCTGCATTCACCCCCCCCCCATCTCCTCCCCCTGCGCGTCTAGTCAGCCACAGTGAATGTGTATGCATGATGCGACTGTGTGAGTATAAATGAGCATGAGACTTGCATATGAACGCAATACGTGCAAACACATGTATGAAGATTCCACAGGTGTCACAATCCCGTCCCGTGTGAACAAACTCGTGGTAAAAGTGGAATTAGATTGAATATCATCAGGTGGGAAATGTGAAGTCATCCTTCTGGATGTGATTGTGAACATCATCATCTAACAATGATGGCAGATAGAGGAAATTCAGTTAACACTGTCCTGCTAAAAAAGAACAAAACATTCCTAGGCTGGTTTATGCTGGTAGAACAAAAATAGTGTCATTGATATCGCCTTAATCTGGCCACAGCATATTGTGACCATCTGTGCGTTTGGGTGGACATTTATTCCAGGTTAAAGGCATGTGACATTTATCAGAACGATTATTTTAACATACTTTTTATTAAAACCCAATATAGTACCTACAATAACAGCAGAGCTGTAACTAAAGCATTACTGTATTTATAATAATATAATATTCATCTTTCATCATTATTACTAAAATAACACATTTTTAAAGTCAACAAATGTTCATTAAATAACACAGAGGTAATTAGGTTCTCAGAAACTTTCCACTAGGGCTGCACAATATATCGAAATATCGCAAATGTACATATCGCAAGGGCACGCAATATCTGAATGATTTTAATAAGCTACTTCAACATTGTGAAAAGTGTACATTTTAGGTCGACGTATATAGCAGAGAATAGACTGGGCACACGACTGTTACTTATGTGACTTCCTTGACATTAAAAAGAGTTATTAAACACAATAACTTGAGGAAAACAACTCCTTGCAGTCTCGTGCTGTCTGACACACACACCGAAACATGCGCACAAGCCGCCTCTCTGAAAGCATGTGATCCCTTCAGTTCTGTTTCGTGTCTTATTACAGACTCAAACTGTTAATTACACACACACAGTTATGTCAAAATGTCTTGGTGAGTATTCATATAAACACAGTCGGTTATGCTTTAAGTGAACGATGTCAATTGGGGAAAGAAACCGAATGCGTGTCAATAGGATCCGTGCATTAGGTCTTAAAGTGACAGCCTGCTAATACAGTAAACCTGCTAATACAGTAAACCTGCCGCTGTCTGTAAAATAACAAAAGAAACAGAGAAAATCTCTCAGTGATCTTCGCTGAATAACCTTTGTAGCTTTATTATGTATCAGTGTATATTTAATTCATGTGAAGACTACCGTTTTTAGTTCTTATTTTTAATAAAGATAAGATTTTAATAAATATTTTGTTAAAATAACAAAAATAATCATCCACCCCTAGTTCAGGTGTCTTTGTTTACCTGGATGTTCTTGATGTTAAGTTTTTGGTTGATACAACTATATATTACTAAGTCAAAAGATTTTTCGGTATTTAAATATTGGCATTACATTTTTTGTTTGTTTACATTGATGTTAAAATTATATTGTCAGATTTGTGGCATTCATTTTTGCTAAAACACTGCTGGTCACTTTCAGAAGTTGTAGCGATGCTTTCTTTTCCCAGAAAGAATGTGAAACACATAAATGGTCTCATTCTCAGTTTTGAATTTTTTAAAATATAATTTAAATCGATTTTACACACTTAAAGCAATATCGTATCGCATATCGCATTTTTTTAACAAGGTATTGCATATAACATTTTTCTTCAATATCGCACAGCCCTACTTTCCACCATTTTGATCATTGTTATATTTTGTATTTTTCCCCTATTTTTTGTACTATTAAAGGGATAGTTCACCCAAAAATGAGATTTCTATCATTAATTACTCACCCTCATGTCATTCCAAATCCGTAAGTCCTTTGTTCTTCGGAACGTTCTTCGGTCATCTTCGGAACGCAAAATAAGTTATTTTTGATGAAATCCGAGAGCTTTCGGTCCACTCCCAACGTGATCACCCTTTCAAGGCCCAAAAGTATACAACATTGTTAAAGGGGCTATATGCGTTTTTCTGAAATTTAAACTCGCGACTGACACCTGTGGCCAAAAAACAGAACTGCTCTTATTTTCTGCTCGCTCTCGCAGCGGTGGTGACGTCACATCCGCAGACAGCGCGGGAAAAAAACGACCCGCCAGAAAATAGGAAAAATAGGATACAGGCTTATAGGTGCACCCACTGTGAGCGGACAAGGTGTCAGTATGCTCATCAGGAGATGTTTGAGTCATAAATGGTAAAATAAAAAGGCTATTGTTACGTTTATTTTGGGGGAAAAGTTGCATATAGCCCCTTTAAAATAGTCCATGTGACTACAGTGGTTCAACCTTAATGTTGTGAAGCAACAAGAATACTTTTTGTGTACAAAAACAAAAATAACGACTTTATTCAACAATTTTTTCTCTTCCGTGTCAGTCTCTGATGCTGTTCACGTGAGCACCACAACACATGCGTGTGATGCTGCAGGCGGAGGGGCCGGCCAATAATGAGCCGGCGTTCTGACATAGAACCTGGAAGCGCTGCACTGTGTTTACCACGTGAACAGCGTCAGAGATTGACACGGAAGAGAAGAAAATGTTGAATAAAGTTATTTTATTATCATTATTTTGCGCACAAAAAGTATTCGTTGCTTCATAACGAATTTATGCGAACATTTTAACGATGTCTCTACTATCTTTCTGCGTCTTGAAAGTTGTAATTATGTAGCAGTCTAAGGGGGTGGGGGGTATTTCATCAGAATTTTGCAAATTTCATCAAAAATATCTTAATTTGTGTTCCGAAGATTAACAAAAGTCTTACGGGTTTGGCAAGTAATTAATGAACTAACCCTTTAACCAGTTTCACAAGTTCACATTTACATAAAATAGAGTAAAGGTTATGCGTATTTGGCGTGCTGTCCGGGGGGAGGGCTCAGAGCTTGGCATTTGGCCCGAACCCAGAGTACTCTCCCCGGTTGTGATAGGAATAGTTAGAAGTGAGGAGATGGGGTGGTGGAGCGATGCTGATAAACTGTCAACGAGAAGAGGTAAGTCTGCTGTATATATACCTCTTATCTTGTTAATTGGTTTGATAACCTGAATGCGCAGTCTCGTGTTAATTAGGTTAATTATCTGAACATGCTCCTCCCGAACTTTGTTAATAAAACATAATTCATAGTATATAACAAATATTTCCATTTTGAAGTCTCCCTGAAGAAGCCACCATAGGATTTACATGCCTATGTGTTTACCATCTCTTGGTCAGTTCTCATTTTGACAATGTCCCAAAAGCCTGCAGTATGCATATGTGTGTACAGTATCTGGAGAGATGAGAGGACCAGTAATGACCTTTCCACCTCTCTGCTAATTAACATGTATGAACTCTTGCTCAACAGCATTAATGATTAAGCATGAAGGTGTACTTGCTCTCATTGTCCCAGAGCAGGAGGATAATGGATGGGGAACAAGAATGTCCCAAGAGCAACGTGTTTTGTTCTAGGACAATTACACAACCGTTTCTCAACTAACTCAATTTGGGTTATGTAATTTCAAATGTGTTGGAATTAAATGCACAGTTTGGTAAAGATCTCATTGAGTAATGAAGTGAAAAGTTGATTTGTGAATCTTGTTTTTTGTTAATAGGCTCACACCACTAATGGACTGCAGAGAAGATTCAGTGAAGATAAGCAGCTATATTTATTACTTCTTTTAAAAAAGAAATTGCAAATATAGATTTCTTCTGATCTGCACAATCATCCCCACATAGTATTTCCTCGGTGGGATAGTGTTCAGTGTGCTGAATGTTAAATACATTTCTTTTGCTGTGAAAGGCTGCCCAGTCATTCCAGATTAGGTTCAAAGGAGCATTAATACATCTCATTGAATTATTTCCAAATGAAGTAACCGATTTAAAAAATTAGGCAACATCACAACATTTCCACTTCTGATGTAACTTCTAGCGAGAAATTACTAGTTATTAAATATTCGGTTAGTTATCAACAAAAGCTCACGCTATTTTTTGATCATTAAACCGTTACGCTGCCTCCGTTTCGTGAGGTACCTTCAAACAAGTCAACTGCCAAAGCTTTCAGACGCAGCCCATGTAAATACAAGTGTAACGAGCAGGTGTTAACCAAGGGGTGTATACATTTTATTAATGTTTTTAATTTAAGAAGACCCTATTATTATTGAAACGTTTGAATGCTTCTTTGAGCTACATCTGGGTGGTCTTTTGGATCGTGTGTATTTTATATTCATGGCCTCAACAGACCCTCTATACTGTCAGCATAAAAAGATGTTATTAATCTATAAGGCTATTTTGACCAGTGGTGTTTGGGGATTATCATAAAACTTCAGAGGCGGGTTTTACATATTTTGGGAATCCATGTTTTAAATAGTTGTATCACATTTGCTGTTTTATTCAAATATGATAGGCCTACCTGGCTGAGGGTCTCCACAGTCATTTGTAATCTACCAAAACTGATGGAAATATTGCGACAGACACATCTTCTTCTGGCATGTAATGACACATTTGTGTGTGAGTGAGTGGAATTGCTAATACCAAAATAGACTCTTACAGCTGTAGCTGTTCTTTTTAAAAGTGGTAACCAATCATGGGCTTTAAAACAGCCATGAGAAACTGAATGAGTGGAAAGAAGCAAATGCTTCTCTTTCTAATACACTGCCGGCATTTACAGCACCCGTTTACAAATGGCCCATAAGAGCTGAAGAAATGCATTGCTCAGTGTAACGTGCTGAGATCAGTGGATGTTTGATCAAGAAAGCCCAGTGTTTACTGGGACAAAAGTGAGCCAGAGAGACAGGATGCTAACTTGATGTTCTCCGTTTTCAACATGACACAAATTTCTCATTTTTGTTTGCATTCAAAACCGGAAAGCTCTATTCTGATTGGCTGATATGACAAACTTCCCAGGAGTAAAGACACACGGGCTATTTCATTAGTCTGTATGAAAACAAAATCATGTTTACGGGTACCAGGTTGAGCACTTTTGAAAAACAATTAGTGGATATGCCAAAGAATCTTTTGTTTGAAGCACATAGATCAGCGGTTCCCAACTCTGGTCCTGGAGGACCCCCAGATGTCTCCCTAATCAAACACACCTGTAACAACTCATCTGTTCATTAGAAAAGAGTCCAAGACCTCAGATGGGTGTGTCAGATAAGAGAGACATTAAAAATGTGCAGTGTTGGTACTCCAGGACCAGGGTTGGGAACCACTTAACTAGATACCACAAGTAGAATCTTTCGCCCTCACGCCCTCTTTTTGGAATGACTGGATATTGCCCATGACAATCTGCTGCACAACAGTAAATGTGACCACCTAGTATGCTGTTCTTGGCCAGAATGAGCTGCAAAGTAAGATGATGTATTTGTACAGTATATTTTGTCATCTAATGCAATAAAAAATATTTATTGGCTTGTCTTGAATTTTGTTTCGAGTTTGGAATAGGTCTACAAAGTACTGTATTGATTTTTGTTTGTATACTTCAACCTTGTAGAAGTAGTAAGTCATCCACTGCTGACAGAATTAAACATTCAGATAGTAATGTAATATAAATGCAATAGTAAGTTTCTTCAGAAAGTTCATATTTCCTGGAGCGAAATACTACTAGTTACTGTTTGGTACTTTGACTTACATGATTCTTAGAGCACTTTTTTGCCGTGACCATGAGCCACTGACTTGATTTGTCTTGCTGGATTGATTGTGTTCACTGCAAACCTAAGGACTTGAGACTTGCATATGTGCGCCTCACTCCCACCTCTGCTGTTTTCCCCACTGCGGCTGTGAGTGTGGATCTAAATTGGGGCCCTGAGTCCCAGCATGATGCCGGCTGAAAATGAGGACGTGTGCCTGTCTCATAGACATTTAAAGTTTTCTTTTGTCTTTTAAAGCTGAGATAATAGAAGTTCTCGTATGACTGTTCTGTTAAGTCAGTGTGCGATGTTGACATCTCAAGGAAACAGAAATATAGATGAACCTCAGTGCATAAACATTAACCTTTATGGTGTAGAATTCGACCTCCCTTATAATGCATGGGGGTAAATTAACCATAAATTGAATGTCAAGTCACTTGAGTGTGAAAATGTGCTTATGTGGTTATCTATTATCTTACAAAATAAAGAGTTGTTTCAGGGAGCTCTGGGCTCCCAAGGATGTCAATGGATAACCATCAACAGCATATTTTCCCAACACACCTCTCTGTCTTAAGGCTTCCTGTGTGTGTTGTCTTTGTTCACTTCCATTTTCATCCTGAAATAAAAGGCTTTTTCCTTTTCTCCCACAGCCACTAAACTGTAATTAGCGTAAATCTTTTAATTAAAAGACCTCAGAGCCTTTTTAGACAGTCTGTGATAGCAGATGAGCCCACACACCTACAGCAGAAGTGTCACTGACAATTAGCCAGACAGGGCAAAACCATGCAGTCTCCACAATTTGATTGCGTTCACATGGAAATAATGAGGAATTCCATACGGCGGGCTGGCGAAGTGTTTTCAATGGGCCGATATAAAAATGACAGCCTTGCTCTGTTAAATTTTAGATGCCTATAAGTTTAAAGTAACATTTCATGTTTGCCCGTCTCACTCAATCTGATGCCGTTAGCTCATTACACTGGTCATGAAAAGAACAGAAGAGAGGATATAATACCACCACCAGCACCTATTAAATATGTGGAAATTGTGTATTTACGTGTGTCATAAATACAATCGTAACTATTTTATATCTTTGTGAATTGGTGGCTTAAGGTGCAGTCATATTTACGGAAATTTCACAGGCGAAATCCAGTCATTCCAATAGGAATCTGCACATTCAGGAGCTTTGAGTGAACGCGAAAAAAATTCCCCATGCAGATTTCACTCAAGTTGTTAAATGCGAATTCGCCACGGTGACCACTGGAAAGCTTGGATTGAAAGCGAATTCTGTATTAGCGGTGTTTCATACATCTCTACGCTATTGACAATCGACCTTTTTTAAATTTCACTATTGTGACGCAATTCATATGAATTTGTTATGCAAATATAGATTCGATTACGAAAGTTTTTGTACGATCTGCTTTATGCCCTACTGATGGTTAGGTTTAGGAATGGTGTTAAGGGTGAAGCTTTATTCGTACTTTTTTTTTTCTTTTTTTTTTCGCGCATTTCTGTACAAATCATGAATTCATAGGAAAACACAGTTTTCTTATGAGATCGAGTTGCCATGTCCATATTTGACTACAACCCGTGTAAGACTTAAGAACAATTCGGTATGCAACACTGTAAAAAGTGATTGTGATTTTAATGGTAAAAATGCTATGGTAAAAACAGTTAATTGGTTAACATTAAGTTATTGGTGGTTGTCAGTGTATTACAAAGGTGAAAAACAGATATTAGTACTTCAATAGGTCGGTATACACTCTAAAAAAAAAGGTTCTATATGGCACCAAAAATGGTTCTTCGTCGTACTCATAGAGGAACCACTTTTGGTGCTATATAACACCATATCTTAACATGTTCTGTATATGGTAGCGGTGCCATATAACACCTTAGTTAGAGGTGCTATATAGCACCTTAGTCAAAGAACCGGTGAAAAACCTCTGAAGCACCAAAATTGGTGCTATATAGCACTTAAAAAAGTTTTCCTATGATTATGAGCCAAGAACCATTATTGGTGCCATATAACCAGTGTATTAACATTATATCAGTTAATGAACTACGCTTTTTTGCTGTACATTTAAGATAAATCTGTAAAATCTAAATGAATGCCACCATATTTTTTACGGTAAAGTTCTAGCAACCACAGCTGCCATTTTTTTGTTTACCATAAGTAATGATGGTTATGAATAAATGAGGTTATGAGGTGGATAATGTTACAGAGTTTCACTCCTCTGCCTTCCCAAGTTTCTATACTGTAATTACATGCATGATAATCTCCCTCTGTTCTCTCTCTCTCTCTCTCTCTCTCTCTCTCTCTCTCTCTCTCTCTCTCTCTCTCATGGAATTCATGCATAATTACTTGCATAATTATAGTTCTCTCCATTCTGCGATTATGGTTTTGTCTTTCTCACCGTAGCTCTCTCTCTCTCTCTAGTTTGCTCGGATTGAGGAACATATTGTATAGGCTGTTGTATCGCAACGGCTATTGAGCGGCATACAGTGCCTCTCCTGAGCACTGTCCAAATGGAGTATGTGAGAGGCCCTGCTGAGAAAAAGTGGCACATACTCCCTACTTGTACGATTCACACAAGTGTTTGTGTGAGTCCTTGTGCTCTGGAGTTAAGAGCGCTTGGTAAGAGAGAGATGCAACTTTGTCAACTTTCTCCATGTAATTTTTTATGGAGAGAATGTGATTTCCCAACAGGTACAATTAGGAAGACTGATGACAATGTCACTGATACGTTGACAGGACCATGACAGCTGGATGTTAGGTCTCTAGAAAATGTCTGTGGGGTTTTATTTTGTTATACTTTGAAGACACATTCTTAAAAAGCAGAATGTTTTCAGATTGGATTGGGACAAATAGTTAGCTTTATATAAACACTGTCTCAATTCACTTCTGCACATTTTTAGCCATTCTTACAGGACAAATTGTTGGAGCGCGTCTCGCTGGCTCATCTGTGACTAGGTCAGCCAGTCTTTGTGGTGAATGAAACCTATGGTATCCAAGCTAATGTCGGGATACCACCATATAGGAAGAACCACATCCAACAGGAGTAACTGTCAACGCAAGAAAAAAGCTGTCTAAAAGAGATGTCCAGGTAGTCAGGATTGTCTCCAAAAAACTTAAAACCACATCTTTCAGGAGTCAATATTCATGGTCGGGCTGCTATAGCCAAATCTTTGGTCACGCGTGTCAATGCCAAATGTTGGTTTTCATTGGTGCCAACAGTGCAAATCTTGGGCTGTGGGCAATGTGAAACATGTCCCACGTCCGTGGGAGTTATGGTGTGGAAAAGCCTCAAAGAAGCTTAACACCTGCACTGTTGCTGCTCAGAGTGTAGTGCGGGGGTGAAGGGTGTGTCGTGCATCAGCGTGATAATGCACCAATACACACATGAAAGAGAACATGAAAGTGAAGTTGAACATCTCCCATGGCCTGCACAGTCACAAGATCTAAATATTTTTGAGTCACTTTGGGGTATTTTGGAGGAGCAAGTGAGAAAACTGTTTCCTCCACCAGCATCATAATGACATGGCCGCTGTTCTGGAAGAGGAATGGCTCAGAATCCCTCTGGCTACTGTGCAGGACTTGTCTCTGGAATTCCCAAGACGAATTGATGCTGTATTAGCCGCAAAAGAAGGCCGTACACTATAAATGATTGCGGCCTATTACCAGGTGTTTCACTGTCAATGAATGTTTGCACTGAAAATTCTAACAAGAAATGTGCACTACAAATTCCCAAAATTATGCACTTTATTAACTACGAGAAAAAAGAAGTGCGTAATGTTGGACATTTATGAGTCTGAGGGGCTATCAGACTCCAATGGATGACAAAATAGTCTTATAACATTCATGAATTAGATGGTCAAGTAGGCTACATAGTTCATAGTGTATGTCATTTGGGATGCAACTTATGCTTAAAGCTCATTTAGATAGCCAAGGGAACACATATCTCGACAAAAAGTCTAAAAAACAAAAAATTATTGATTGGCTATAGGAGTAGGCACAAAAAATATTATTTTAGTATATAGGCTATAGGAACAGCCAACAGAAAACGATAAACACTAAATAACTTAAAGAAATCCAAAAATATTTCTGTAAGGGTCAAGTAATAGAAAGGTGTTCGAAATATATATATAATTAGCTCAGTAAAATAGGCTGTAAGTCAATGGAAAAAAATGTTTTACGTTTTGTTTTACCTCGCTTTACACACGAGATCACTGTACATGTGAAAGGCTAGATTCCATGTCTGTTGATGCTCTTCTCACACAGAGCCTTTATGGTAGTAACTTTAAAGCTGTACTGTCAGCAAATTGTTAATTTATATGGTTTCAGAAATGAGTAAGGGGCAAATCTAACTTCATTACAGCTATAATCATGAATGTCCTGAAGCTATTGTTGAGTAAGTTAGGTGCGCTATCTGCTGGTCACTTCGAGAAGCAAATTTGTCTCGGTTGATAGTTCAAAAACGTAGCCTACAAACTCAACGGGCTCCGCTTGTCTCCTACTTTAATAACGTGCGTAGTGTTTCCCTGACCAGATTCATTTCATGTATCTATGTCGCTGTTGAATACTGTTAAATTGAAACAATTATTTCTCAATTCTCAAGCCCACCTTCTGCCGGTGATTCAGCAACTCCGTCGTCCTGGATCGAGCGAACCTCGGGCCGCAGATTCTCCCAGCGGAGCTGCGGTGGTGTGTTTGTTTTACTGGTGTGTAAATTAGCCGTAATTCGTTTGCTCAGTAATGACGTGGGAGAGAGCTAATTGGGGCAGTGTTGATGGGTGCGTAAATGAGTCTCTAGAGTGATATGCTAATGAGACCCTGATTCTCCAACTCTCCTGGATCAGCCAGCAGACATGATCATTTTAACAACCCCACAAACAAACGTCTTTATGACGGCTTTTACTTTGTTTACTAGGTATAAAAACAACACTTTTGAAGTTGTTTTCAAGTGCTTTTATTTCAAGCTATTTAACTTTACATACAGTCAAAGCTTGGAGAAGGATAAAGCTAGTTTAATCTGATTACACTTACACAAAACAGTACCGTGATAACCATACTTGGTGTTTTTGAACCATTTAAATAGGCTACCAAAGTAAACGAGTAAGGGATATCCTTGAGTAGGCTACCATATCTGGTACCACCACAGTACTTTTTGTTGGAGTCGAAGTTAAAAAGGCAGAGAAAAGACAGCATTATAACAATTTCTAAATCTAATTTTTTATTTCTTTTTGACACTCTCGTGGTGTCCATAATCCCTCTTTTACAGCCATCTTAAGGGCATCTTCATGCTTGTGCGTTCACTTCTTCTCTTCCTTTTCTGTTACAGCTAAACAGAAAAAAACAGATAATATTACATTTGGAAAGAATTTAGAGGTTTGAGGTTTTATCTACAAACTAAAGTGAGTTGTTTTGAAAGTGATAGTGAGTTTAGGCATCTTAACATTATAATGTACATTATGACAATATTTGGTTTTGTTAAAAATTACATCTTAGTGTTATTAAATTGGCTTGAGAGAGTCAACTTACTGAAATCCTATTTAAATGTATTATTATTTTTCTGACTCAAACTCCTCCAAGAGCTTTAACTCTACATACTCCAAACTCTGCTCAGACCTTCAGACTGTTCTGACTTAGTGTGCTATATCTTTTTTAACTGATCCGACTTGTGGTTTTCCTAAAAATGACGATCAAAACTCAGAAAAATCCCATTGACTTTCATTGATGGAATGTTCGGATGACCCAATTATCTATCTATCTATCTATCTATCTATCTATCTATCTATCTATCTATCTATCTATCTATCTATCTATCTATCTATCTATCTATCTATCTATCTATCTATCTATCTATCTATCTATCTATCTATCTATCTATCTATCTATCTATCTATCTATCTATCTATCTATCTATCTATCTATCTATCTATCTATCTAGCAGTCAAACTTGAAGCTTTTAAAACTTTTTAAACTTCCTGGTCCGGCTTTCTCAAGCCAACTTCAAAGTTTGTCTAGACAAACATTTTCTTTGTCTAGTTAAATTATTAGTGTTTTAAAATATTAACATTAGGACAGGCAAAGGTAATTAAAATGTACAAATAATAATATCCACCATAAACAGGTATCAAAATCTTGTGCATTCTAAAACATTATGTTAAAGTCAAAGTTGCACACTGGACTGGCTGGAGGCTTTTGGCCGTACCTCGGACTTCCAGCTTGCACTCCACTTCATCCACTCCTAGGTCATTGATGGCTCTGCATGTATACTTCCCTCCATCAAACAAGCTGGGCTTGCGGATGTTTAAAGTCAGCACGCCCTGATTATTCTGCATGAGAAACTTTGGATCCTCTCCAATAATCATCTTATTTTTCATCCATATAATCTTTGGCTGGGAGGAGAACAAGAGAGAATGAGAAAGAGAGAGCATTGTTGCTTAAATGGCTTAAAAACAACTGCATGGGTAATGGGTTTATATAGTCACGCAATACACAAACACTTACTTTCGGGTACCCACGGACAGCACAGCTGATGGCGGCGCTGTAACCTGCAACGACGGACCTGTCCATGAGAGGTGTGATGAATTTAGGAGAGCTGGTCATATCTTTTTCCTTGTAGCTTTGGTCTTTATTTTGAAGACCTAAGAGAAAGAGACGGGAATAGGATTACACATTACATATATTGCTTCAGCAGACACTCGCGCACTAATCATCATGTAATGCAACATTCAGTGTTTCGAGATTCATTTATATACAGGTACCTGTTTTGGTGATGACAGCTGTGTTTTTGCTGACGCCAGCATCATCGCTCATGCCACAGATGTTCTCACTGAACACACGGAAGGAGTACTCATTCCCCATCACCAGATCAGACACGGTGCAACTAGGTCTGCGATTGTGTTCAAGAACCGTAAACCACCCCTAAAACAATGAGAGACAGACTTGTGGAGAAACAGCCATGCACATAAAGAACCTCTGAATTGAGAAACACAGAAGAGACATTTATACACCAAAAGTATTGTTGACAAATGAACAGTACATTTGTACGCTTGCTCTGTGCATTGCTTTCATTTACATTTATTCTTTTCGCAGATGCCTTTATCCAAAGCGACTTACAAATGAGGAATACAGCAAGCGATTCATCTAGAAGAGGCAGACAAACACGAGAAGTGCTCAGGTTTCAGAGATTGCTTAGAGTATCATAAACTAGAATAGGGATTATTAGTGTTAATGACAAAATATCAATGACATGCTGTCATTGGCCTGGTAGGTAGCGTCATTGAAAAATAAAGCTTCAAAAAGGGTGTTTAAAAAATATATTTTCAAAACTGATGTAAATTTGAGAAAATACAAATAGCTGGATAAAAGTTTTTTTTTATTATATCAAAAGCTTTAAACCTACTGATATTTATAAAATTTGTTTACATGAAAGGAAAAAAAAATACTATGGTAGTCAATGGTTGCTCTATTTGCTTTGTTACAAAAATTCTTCAAAACATCTTTTGTGTTCAGCAGAACAAAGAAACTCAGAGGTTTGGAACAACTTGAGGGTGAGTACATGATTACAGATTTTTCATTTTTGGGTGAACTATCCCTTTAAGTAAAACATATCCAAATGAATTTTTAAAGTACACATTGCCTGTTTAGAGTATAAAAAAGGATTATCCACAGTATTGACAATGAATGGTGTTTCAAGGTAAACTGGGCTCCGTGTACTGGTTATTGTATTATTGCGAATTCCGGGGTGACGAGTGAGGGATCGGTTGTGGGTGAGAAACATATAACTTAATTTTCTTTTTCAACATCTTAAGACAATGTTCACAATTAATATTAGCAGTTGTTTGGCTTTTTTTTCCTGAAAAAAAGTATGATTAATATATATAACATTCAGATTTTGTGATAAGTATATATATATATATATATTTACTTATCACAAAATCTGAATGTCCTGCACCAATGGTTTCCATGTTGGGTTTAGGTCAGGCTGACTAATTGATCATGTGACCAGCTTACTCAAGACAGATCAGGCTATGATAAAAGGATTTGATAGGAAAAAAAAATCTTTCTTATGCCCCACACAAGACACTAAAGAGTATGCATCCCGTGGTACACGTTGCCTGTTTTAGGGTTAAGACACAATTTTAAATAGTTTTCTTAGACTGCTCATTTGTTTGGGCACTTGCACGACCTGACATTTCGGGGGTTTAAGATAACAAAACATAAAATAATATGTATAATTTAAATGTACTAAAATGACTAAATAGGTTTAATAAAATAAAGTGATATATGTCATGAATTTATCAAATTATTTTAAAAGGAAATAATGCACATGGACACAAAATATGCAAAAAAGTGACCCAGATACAGACCTCCATTTCTCTATCCACCATTGTTTAGGATATCCCCTAAAATTGATGTGATAGGTTTCCTGTGCTACTTCTTGTCAAAAATATAAAAAAATATTTGAAAAATCTATTTGAGAATAAGAACACAAATGATGCTTTATATAATATTTGGAGTTGGTGGTCCAGTGGGTTAAACCATGGAACTGATACGCAGAAGGTTGCTGGTTCGATCCCAGCGGTCACCACCAGTGTGTACTTTACTCCATGTTGCTCCAGGGGGATTGTCCCTGTAATAAGGGCACTGTAAGTCGCTTTGGATAAAAGCGTCTGCCAAATGCATAAATATAAATATTTAACTTTTTTTCAACTTTGCACGATATATAGAGTATTAATTTTTTTATCCATACTATAGGCAACCTACAACCACTCATGTGTGTTTACTTATTGATTTGAAACTTCTAAGAGCCAAAAATATTTGGTACAGGCTGGACAAGTTCTTCTACACCAGACTCTATACGCTCAGTAAACCATTTCCTCAAGGTGCTTGCACTTTGTGCAGAAGGAGCAGATAAAGGTCCTTTCTAAAACTGTTGGAAATACAGCTTTCTATAATGTCACTGCATGCCATAGCATTAAGATCAGAGGTGTCAAAAGTATTCGCATTCATTACTCAGGTAGAAGTATAGATACTGGGGTTTAAAAAGACTTCTGTAGAAGTTGAGAGGAGAAGTAAAAGTGTAAAAGTAACTGGTTTCAAAACTACTTAAAGTATAAAAGTAAAAGTAATGTAAGGGGAAAAAAATGCCATTAAAGGGGTAGTTCACCCAAAAATGAAAATTCTGTCATAATTTACTCAAATTGTTCCAAACCTGTATGAGTTTCTTTGTTCTGAAGATTGAAGAATTTTTGTAACAAGCAGATTATATGCAACCATTGACTGCCATAGCATTTTCCCCCTACTATGGCAGTCAATGGTTGCTCTATCTGCTTGGTTACAAACATTCTTCAAAATATCTTCAGAACAAAAACTCATACAGGTTTGGAACAACTTGAGGGTGAGTAAATGATGACAGAATTTTCATTTTTGGGTGAAGTATCCCTTTAAGGACAAAAGATTAGGCCGCGCCACAGTGCATACCCCACCTCCTCAAAAAAACATTTTTCTGAAGGCCATAATGACTATAATGTTATATTAAAAAGTTAATGTTGAACATTTTTAGATGCACTTGGCAACGCGTTTCAGCCGCATATATTCCCATTGAAAATGAACGCATTTTAGGACAATGCAAATACATTAAAGAACCATATTGTGTACTACTGAGCATTAACGTGTTTCATGGAGTGGAAGATTTGATGACTAGTTGCCTATAAATATTGTAAAGGTGCAAAAAGTCAAAATTCAGAGGCATGTTATCAATAACCATTTTTTGAATGTGTGATCAGTGTGGCCAGATTGGGTCAACAATTTCCAGCCCAAAAACCTCACCAAATGTACAATTATATATTTTTTTAAAAATGGTTATTGATAACATGCCTGGTTATTGATAACAAGTTTGCACCTCTTACAATACTTATAGGCAACTAGTCACTCCAAGAAAAAAACCCAAAACTTTAACTGCCAAAATAATGTGATATTATTTTATTGCCATACCAATCAATGTTGATAAGTAAGTTACCATTTTATCTCCTTAAAGCATAACATTGATGATTAAAAAAAAAAAAAAAGTGCCCAATATAGAGATTGGAAAAAGCTATGTAATTAACAGGCATTTCACACGTTAATGCACACACCAATGTCAAAATGCGTAATTCATTTATACTGTAGGCTACAATAATCCGTCAACAAATACATAACAACAATGCGCTTACCCTTGTGTTGCACTTTGCTTTGACAAAACTACAGTATGTCTTTCGTGAAGTACATGGCACATGCACATTTAGCACAGTCAAAACGGATTAGTCGTTGATTTTAACATCTTTCAGCATCTGTCGGGGTTGCTAGTTGCAGATGTCCTAAGTGTGTGTATGATGATGGACAGGAGTCACGGTTATATTTATAAAGAGTCTTCGAGTCACAGGTGTAATTCACGTTTGAGAGTTGAGTCACTCTCCCACTCTTTACTGTAGATACAACTTACTGTGTATTTATGCCACTGGCATAGCGATCACTGATTCACTGGAATATACAGCTACGAGTCATCGCGCTAAAAACCCGGCTAAAGTCATGAATGAGGCTGAGCACGTCTGCCTGCTGATCGCTGATTGGCTGAAAGTACGTGCTCGTCGGCGAGAACCCGCCCTATCTGGCAACATGGTGTGTGATTTGTGCAGGTGCAGGCGTGATTGATAGCCTACAACCCAATAGGGTGTCGGAATGGTTTGTGTTTATCCTTCTCATCCAACCACAATCAAATTCACTCTGTCTGGATGGCGCGATTTATCTGGATAGTTTTTTTTATTTTATGACAAGCCGGAATGAAAACATGCCGAAATGGAATAGGAGTAACGAGGCTATTTTTAAAATGTAAGGAGTAGAAAGTACAGATAATTGCTTGAAAATGTAAGGAGTAGAAGTAAAAAGTAGGCTGAAAAATAATTACTCCAGTAAAGTATAGATACTCAAAATTTCTACTTAAGTAAGGTAACGAAGTATTTGTACTTCGTTACTTGACACCTCTGATTAAGATTTAAGGGGTCTAACCAAACCTGCAAATTAGAAAGAATTGTCCACATATATTTGACCAATACTGTGCTGTTGCTGGTCCCAGTTTACCTTGGTTTTCATGTCGGCCTTTTGGATAGTATAGCCAATGATGTCTGCATTGCCGTTGTCTTTTGGAGGCTTCCATTCCAAAGCAGCATTGAAACCCCAAACATCAGTTACAGTGACAGCCATCGGTGGCCCAGGCTTGTCTGCGAGTATGGGAATGAAAGGGGAAAAAAATGACTGTAGGTAAGTATTACTGTAGAGCTTGACACTGATACACTGTCCTAATTTTAATCATGAGACTAATTAATGTGTGCTAATTGGAGAAGAAGCTACAAGTGAGTGAGCAGAGAAATGATAAAAATGAAAGAGGAATTAAATAATATGGGGAAGAGGGTGAAAACATGAGCGTGAGGTAGAGATAGTGAGATCAAGCTACGAAAAGATTGAGAGTGAGAGAGTTCGAGTTTGCGGCTGGGAGCGGTTGGCATTAATCCTGGGCAGGCTGCTGGGATGCTGGCAGCAAACTGTGACTAAATGGCTGTCTGGCTCATCTGAAGGGTTTTTGCACTCTCATTAGCTTACCTCCCAGCGGGAACACAGAGTGAGTGTCCCCTAATCCTATCCTAATCCCGTTCAACACCAGGAATAATCCAAACAAAACCCCGCAGAATAATCCCTGCAACCGAACTGACCTATGACATGCTCAATTTTGATGAAAGTGTAAGTGTTTAATATGAAACCTTTCTGACAGTTTGGGAGTTAGAAAATCAGCGTCACATTCGAAAGTGATCCTCAAACAGTTTCTATGGGTTAACAAAATTAACCTGACTCACACTTCGTAGGGAAATGAACCTTTTGAACTGTGCAGTTTAATCCTTTAATTTTATGTGATCGCTGTATTTGTGGCCCTGGTTATGACTATGATGTTGACGTGAGTGATATACAAATGAATTTGCAACTTCTTCAACACCTTCAGTAGTCAAGTAAACTGCCCTGTTGAAAAAAACAGCATATGCTGGTTAGGTATGTTTTGAAGCATGGCAGCTGGTTTGAGCTGGTTTATGCGGGTCCTTAGCTGGTCATGAGCTGGTTTAAACTGGTTATAACCTGGTCCTGAGCTGGAGCTAGTTTCTTAGGACCAGCACCTTGACCACCTTAAACCAGCTGCCATGCTTCAAAACATACCTAATCATGCTGTTTTTTTCAACAGGGTATTTCTATAGCGCTTTATACAATACAGATTGTTTGTTTTAAATCAGCCTCACAGTAATAAACAGGAAAATTACAATGATGCAAACTTAATCAAATTCAAGTGTTGTTGTAAAGCAGCTCTACTGAAGACAACAGTGTCATTATCCTGCTCGAGTTCAATGTTGATTCAATTCAGTCCAAAAACAGTTTCAATGTTGCAAAATCTGTCAATTAGAAAACGAAATCGATTTAGCTATAAAGCAGCTTTGCAAAAGACAGTGGTGTCATAAACCAGCTCAATTCAGTTTTGTTCTCATCTGATAGTGTGAGTGGAGTCAAATCGATGATATTACTGATTATCAACTCTTTCCCCACCAGTGTAAAAAAAAAAAAAAAAGCCAGCCATCGCCAAAGTTTTTGATCATTTTCACCAAAATGGCATGCCCCCCAGAATATTTTGTTGTATGAATATCTGAACATGCAATAAATCAAAAGAAAGAACAGACACTCTGCTTCCAAAAAAAAAAATTATAATAATTATTCTACACTTGAATATGGGTAAGTTTCATAAAAAAAGCAACATTTTGAGCAAAAAAATGAGAAAATCGGATTCAGAACGATGATACATAGATAGAGTAAATCAAGTCCATTAACACCCCCCTAATGCTTGCACAGTCATGTAGCTCGTCCTGGGTCGACATTCAGTATTCATTCAGATATTCATTCAGTAACATTAGGCAGTTTTGATTTATATGTTGTTTAAATGTTGGTGATCGCGATGTTTTACATATGCATATGATTACATATGATATTGCTTGTTTCTATATCTTCTTCGCATGTGTTTTGATCAGGAGATTCAGTACTCTTTCAGAAGATGTGTCATAGTGTCCCTTACCGCAAAACAGTGAAATCACGGAAAATTTTGTGATAGTCGGGGAAGTGGTCTCCACAAAAAACGGAAAATTCTGTTTGGGGAGGGGAAAGACTTAAGTGTCTTTTAAACCCCAGCTAAGCAAGCCAAAGGCGACAGTGGCAAGAAACCCAGACTTCCTTAAGGTGTCAGAAATGGACAAAAAAACCTAGGAAGTAACCAGCCTCAATACAACTTTGAAAGTTGCAATGGCTCACCCAGATTTTTTCTCATCTATTTTTCAAGCTAAACTGTTAACAAGGTAAAACACTCTCCCCGGTTTCACAGATGAGGCTGTGAATGGATGAATGTTTGAGCTGTTTTAACTGAAAGCAACTTGCACTGATATATTTTTAAATACTGTATGTCAGTGCCATTGTTTTGTCTCAAGATGCACACCTATAATGTTTTTTTTTTCTATGGCATGTTTATAAATGTTACTTAAATGTCCTAATTGAACTAAAGCCTAATTCTGACTTACTCAAGCCCTAACTGTGCAACCGGGCATCTGTGTCTTTAAATTCACCTTCATATCACTTTTAAACCATCACCCCTATTGTCTTTAGCCATCGCATCACATCTCATGCTGTTTTTGAGCATTCCATCACAGCATGTCAAGTTGAAAGCCTTGTGGGCAGTGCTCCGACGTTTCATTCAACAGAGCTTTGGGAAGCTTGAGGTAGGGGAGCTTTGGGAAGCTTGAGATCTCATTCGCTTTTTCCATCTCCCACTGCTTTTTCTGTCACTCCTCATGCAGGCCTATTATTAGGCTCGACTCAAAATGATCAAAAATATAAAATTAATATTTATGGCTTTCAATTAAGACCAATATTTCAGGCAACCCACAACTCTAACCCCTGAATTTGAAATTATGTTGTTGTGCACATGTCTATTAAAACATTAACCAAATCACTTTGTTGACACTAACCTACAACCTGGATCTCAATGGTGGCTTTGTCCTCATTGTTCTCAATCTGTACGGACAGGGTGTACTGGCCGGAGTGCTCTCTTACCGCTTGCCTGATAAACAAAATGGTGTCGACACCACTTGTGCGGACATTCACCAGTCCTGTGTCTAGAGGTGCGCCATCCTTGAACCAGGTCACCACTGGACGTGGTTTGCCCTGATAACAGTTAACATGGTGTAAGTTGATCATTTGAAACTGTTATAAAGACCAGTGACTGAACAGCAAAGTAGCACTACTCAAGTACAGAGCAGAACAATGTACGTGCATGACTGACCTGGAAGGGAATGACAAGGTTGACCTTCTCACCCACTTGTTTGATGTACTTAGTCCTAAGCTGCCGAGGGAGGCGGATTTTAGGACGCTCTGAGAGAGGAGATTGAGAGGAGAAAAAGACAGAAGAAAACGTGCTGAAAATGACAACACACAGAGTGGGGTGTTTATATACTTCATGTTCAATGTGTCATAGACGAGTGTGTTGTGTCTGTGTTAAATCTGTATTTGAGTAGGGATAGTTCACCCAAAAATGTAAATTCTGTACATCACTTATTCAAGAAGATACTTTGAAAAACGTGGGTTTTTTTTGTCCACACAATGAAAGTCAGAGTTGTTTTCTTGCTTTCAGCAAGTTCGCTACAACCTCCCATTGCGATTTTATTGAGCAATCTAGATATACCTTGAGAGTGTGTGTTTTTTTGTGTATGTATGTACATGTGAGTCTCACCAACAATCTCCCGAATGGTGACAGCTTGCGCCAACACAGCTGGAGGGCTATGGCCAGCGATGTTCACAGCTTTCACCCTGAACAGCATCTTCTCTCCAACAGGCAGCTCTCTGACCCTGTAACTATTCTTCCCAACAGGGGTCTCGTTGGCCTGCACCCACTCAGTGGCTGTGAGTTCCACCAGGGGCAAAGTAAGCGGAAAACCAGCAAGATATGTAAACATGTCAAAAAAATGATTTAAAAAAAGAAAACTATTTCTTCACTGTGATCGTTTGAAACTGAGATGGCACTCTATGTCAGCACTATAGAAAAGCTGTGGTGATGACCCACCTCCCTCAATGCAATATTCAATGATGTACCCGTCGATGCCACCAGCTCCAATCCTCTCAGGGGGAAGCCACTTTAGAGCACAGGTACCATCTGTAACGTCGTCCACAATCAGTCGTATTGGTTCACTAGTTGGAGCTATGAAGGTGTAGGGAAAACAAAGATAATGAATGCTGATTGAAATATGTTTGTTGAGAAACCAGTGCAATTAACCCAAAGTTGCAGCAGACAGTCTGATGAGGAACTAACCGATGGGCATGAAAGGTTTGGAGTTGGCGCTGGGCTGGGAGATTCCAATGCCGTTAACTGCAAACACCCTCATCTCATATAGCACACCCTCAATCATCTTCTTAGCCTCATATGTTGTGGACTCGTAAATGTCAAAGTTCAGCTTTGTCCATCTGGAAGAGCCCTTCTTCTTCCTCTCCATTAGGTAACCTGGAAGTACAACTAAAGTAGTAAGAGGTATCCTACACGTGTGAGAAGTTAATTCATTACCTACTTAAATATTTCCTTATGTAGAACCAAGAAGCAAGACTGACAACATACAGTCAAAATATTACAATGTCAAACACAAATGGTGAAGATCTGCTTTACCTTTCACTGGAACCCCACCATCAAATTTGGGTGGATCCCACTGGATACCAGCAGTGTCCTCACCCACTCCAGTGCATTTCACATTTTCAGGTGGATCAGGCACATCTGAACACAGCACAGAAATAATAAAGGAGGAACGGATGGGACATAGCAGATAATGAGGACAGAAAGACGAAGTTGCAGATGGTTAACATGTATGAACTCACCAACTATCTTAACCATGACATCAGCCTTGTCCTCTCCTGCTGGGTTGAATACACTGATATGATAAAGGCCTTCATCGGATCTCTCTGCCCCTTCAATAACAAAGCAGCTCAGGTTCTTCCTGCTCTCCACTCTCACACGGCCTTCAGCCTCAGAGATCTCCTGGATCATACAAACATCATGTCTTCAAGCATGTGTAATATAAAATATTGGAGATGTTACATTTCAAAGTTGATTTCCAAATCCTATGTGATGTAAGAAAATGAGAGAGAATATGTTCCTGTTGGAAAGATCAGCTTGAATTTTCATGCTGGTTTTGTCTAGGTGTTCACCAGGAAAACCTGAGTGAATGGGGATCATCCAGCATGGTCTTTTTGGGTAAACTGGTTGACCATGGAATGCTCGATGTTTAAAGTAGGATTGGTAGAGACACAATTCGAAAAGCAACCAGCACTGCTAGTCTTTTCAGCAGGGTTTTATCACTGAATCTGATGTGAAAACAAGCCCATATGCGTTTTTGGCTTTGCTTAAGATGAGAGTATGTGACAGTTTGCCAGCAAGCTCTCACAGTATCTCCTTTTTTCCAGGAGACAGTGGGAGGGGGGTCTCCTGTAATGTCAACATCAAACCGGAGCTTGTTTCCTGCAACGACGATAATGGTGTTTTTGTTGACCATGCTGCCAGTGGTGTCCAGGTGGATTTTGGGTGGTTCTAGAAGAAAATAGAAAGAATTTTTAAAAAACACAACAAAACTGTCGCCTTGCAAAACTATAATGTTAAATTTGTTGATGCAGGTAAGACATTTACCTTGACGAGGAACGTAATCAATCTTGATCTCTGGGAACAAAAATATAGATCTAGGTCAACGTTGAAATATAAAATCTGATTAAAAAAAAAAATTATTGCCCCATTTATACTTATTTATATGTAAGACTCATTAAGACCTATAGTGCATTATAAGAACAGTTATAGTTAGATTTATAATATTTGTATAATTACTTATGTCATGTATTTGCTTTTTCAATGCACATGCTCATAATCTATATACAATGATATACACTTATTTATAAGTATTAATAAGTCAGTCATATGATTCCATGAATGGTAATTTTGATTTGTTAAAATCTGTATCTCCTAAGCCATATGCATGGTATTGCTTACATCAGCTTGAAATTATACTTAAAACAATTATGTTGTAGTGTTTTGCTACTATGTAACATAAAAAAAAAAAAAATGCAACTGTTTGTATTAATGATTTGTTTGTTTTTTCATTATTTTATTACAGGAATTATTGTTCATTAGTTACATTTACAAATAAACAACTTAAAATGTATAATGAGCTCATCTTCATGATTTCTTGACATTTGCTTTAGGAAAATTGTCTCCAATGTTTTCTCTTTACTTAAAACCATCAATGATGCATTTATAGAGATTAGTAACTAAATTATCACTCACAATAAGTAGTTATAAGAAAGCAACATGGCTATTAATAACGATATATTCACTTATTTGACAGAAATAAGTAATTGTAACTATAATAAATTAACATTATAGCAACGCAGGCTGCATCTTTATAAATACAATCATGGAACCATATGACTGACTAATTAATACTTGATAAATCAGTGTAGAATGGATTTTGAGCATGGACATTGAAAACTTAATGACAAAATAATATAAAATGTAACTATAACAGTTCTTATAATGCAGTATCGGTCTTAATGAGTCTTTATAAATATATTTATAGAATAGTAATACTTACTTATAATGAATTATAACCCCAGTTATAATTATTTATAAGCATGGGCTTCTGCTTCTCTCTCTTACCCAAAAAGTTGAGTTTGGCTGAAAGGGAAAGAGCATATCCATCTGGTACAAAGGTGTAATCTCCTGCATCCTCAGGCTTCACGTCATCTATCATCAGCTTGTGAGTCCTGAGATACCAGGATCAAAAATGTTACGACATAAGAAGTGTATGCCACATTATTTCCCCCAATAAAGCAATGATGGAGCAAAATTGACATTTCGATGACTAATCTGTTTTAGTGTCATGACATAAAACAATATTAGTTAGGTCAAGAACAAGGTGAGCTTGCTTCTGCATGAATCGATAAGGGTGACTGTAAGTGCACCGATATACCTGCCGATGTGTGTCATTTTGATGCGGTCACTTGGAATGACCTCCACCCCATCTTTGTACCACTTGCCAGTCACTTTCTCATCAGACACTTCACACTTGAAGACAGCCTGCTCTGCTGCCTTCACTGTCAGATCAGCTATACTCTGCAAAACCTCCAGTTCCTTCTCTATAAAAGAGAAAAAGGGGCCAAGAGGCAATTAATACTAAAAATAAATACTGAAATATCAGTCAAACAGGGGAAGGATTAAGAAGGGAGAGTTTTACTCTTTCAAAAGAAGTACCTTCCACTTCCAGCTCTCCCTTGGACTCCCCTCCGCTAGTGTACACATAGTATGTTCCTATGTCCTCTGTGGTCGCCTCATTGATGATGAGCCAGTGCTTTGTCCCATCTTTCTTAAAGCGATACTTTCCATCTCGGCTCAGTTCCACTCCATCCTTCATCCTGAGAGAGATGAAGAGAGACAGAGGGAGAGCAAGACAGAGAGAGACAAAGATGGAAATAATGTTCATAAGGAGAAACAGAGGAAGGCAATCTATGCCAAGATGACTGAAGATAAAATAGGAAAGATTGGGACGTGTACAAAGGGAACATGGGACATGACGGAAAGATGTAGCGCAAGAGAAAATAAACTTTGCCCACGCCTTTGGATACAGCAGAACACAGTTCATTATTTAGCATGAAAATTACTTTACTCTTAAGCTTTAAAGTGGAAATAATTAATGTAGTAAAGAGTATACGACTGGAAACCTTCCATCTGCTTGTCTGAACATGAGCAGAAATGTCGAAAAGCACAAGCAGTCACAGACAGCGCTCAGCTACATTGCTCACTTAAACAGAGAGAGGTAATGACAGAGAAAAATGCATCATCTAAATCTAAATGTGCCATTTATTACAGGCTAATAGGTTTTTGTGTTGTTTGACATGACTATACTGTAGTCGTTGTTAAATGATTCATTGTGTTCTATAATTGTTGGTAATAAACGGAAAACAAAAAGCAGTCAGATAATTTGCTATTTAGGCCTATTTAATGTTAATAATGGCTTGTTAATTCTAAATGACTATAATTAGCGATACTGACCTTGATAGTACCGGAATTAATTTAGTCAGCTAGTGATGTATTGAGCATTTCAATTGTGCAGCTGGTCTGGTCAGTATATGTGTAGTCTTGTTGACTGAACTAAATAAGCAGGTGACCAATTCAACAGGTAAGTGTCACCAGTTTGGTCCGGTATCTCACCATTTCACATTGCCTGCCTCGTCAGACACTTCAACCTCAAACTCCACTTTCTCCCCAACCACCACATGGACGTCATCCAACATCTTAGTGATGGTGACAGGGGGTTCTGTTCATATAAACACACCAATAAGTGGTTAATATATTCAAACACACAGTCACACTTGTACAGCAGAATATGAATATGAACCACATTTTCATCAAAGTACAGAGGAACTTCTGTAACAGGGGCAGATGGCAACTACAATCCATGGAGAAATAAGACAAAAATTATATCTTACAAGAAATAAAGCAGAGACCTGGCTCAAAAGCAAACGGCTCAGTAAAACAAGGTAAGGACTCACAGCATAGACAGAGTTTTAAAATAATCAATAGGGCAGATGGCTACCACTCAAGGACAGACAGGACACGGGATGGCGACAGATAAGAAAAGACAGAACAAATGAGACAGCTGAATTTGCAAAGAGGGGGTGTGCTAATGATGCCAGTGATGAGGATGAAGAAGATGATGATAATGACAGTGTACCTTGGACAAAGACCTCAGTGAAACTCTTGTCCTCTCCAACCACACATTCATACGCGGCATCATCAGCGAGGGCGCACTTGTTAATAGTGAGCTTACGGATACCACCAACACTCTCAAAGACATATCTAACAGGGAGAGAAATTCAGCACAAACCTCATGTAAGGCATCGAGCATCAACCTTACCATCATGCCCTCCTGTGACATTGTCTTTTCCCCATCCTTACATTCATAATCAATGAATAATCAGTGCACCTTTTGGTCTCTCAAAATGTTATACAAAATAGTTCATTCGAGTAATTGTTTAAACACACAAACACACTGGATCATACTTGGCTGAAGGTTTGATCTCCTGTCCATTTTTCAGCCATTTGACTTGAGCATTGGGGTCAGACAGCTCAACGCTGAGCTGCATTCTCTTTCCTTTTTCCACAGAGTAAGCAGGTTCCAACTTCCTTAGGAAAGCTGAAACAGAAATAGCGCAAACATATACAATCCTTACAATCTTCAACTACCGATTCCAAAAAAATGGACAAAACAAAACTATATATTAGGGATGGATTTGAGCTCTGAGACCTTCGTATGCATGTTTGTGTGTGACAAACTATGTCTGTGTGCATCCATCGCATGTCTCACCATCACTCTTTTTGGGCTCCACCTTCCTCATCTTCTTAAGTCTTTTGAGCATGCCCCTGAGATCAGTGATGCCATACTCAAAGGCGATCTTCTCATAGTCACATGGTTTGGCCTCTTTCAGGATATCCCAGACATCCACATCCACCTCAGGCTCCTCCTTTTGCTTCCTCTCTCTGAGGTACATAAGAAGCAAAAATATTTTTGGTTACACTGTTCATTGGGCTCCAAAAAAACATTGACCCATACAGACAGCTGGCACACTAAACAAAGAATCTTAGAAAATGAATAGCATTTATTCACGTTTATATCTGGGATCTGTGTGTGTGAGTGTGTCTGTGTAGTCTTATATGTTCTCTTATGACCCCATACAGAACATAAAGTTTAAAGTCTAAATCTACAGGGAATAATTGACACTTTGCATCATGATGGCTAAAGTGAAAACGAAGAACCTAAATTCCACATAAAGTAAATAGAATAATAAGAAAAAACATGGGGTGTAGAACATCTTACAAACCTTTTCTTGAGTAAAGCACTGAAGTCAAGATCACCTGCATCCTCTCCTGCATCTCCCCTAGAAATGAACAAGATGCATACAGCATTTTAACCAACATTTACATTTATGAATTTGTTTTATCCAAAACTACTTCAATTGCGTTCAAGACATATATTTTATCAGTTCATGCATTTCCCTGGGAGCCGAACCGATGACCTTGGTGTTGCTAGCACCATGCTCAAACTGAAGAACAAAAAGCCTGGCTCAGTCCTGAGGCTAAACCTTTACCTCCCGGAGCTGGACCTGGAGCCAAACACTCAGATATGCGGGAAAAAACTCTCAATCTGTCTATGAGATTATTACTGCTCAGAAGAGCAGTTTCTGGCAACAGACTGCTCCCTCAATCATATGCATAGTGTAGAGTATATAATCTTGCATGTATAAACATGAGGCGCATAAACCACTATATCTGCGCATGCACTTACAGCAGTATCTAAATGTAAAGTGACACTGACAATATGAAAAAAAAAAGCCTGATAACAGTACATTGAAACAACGTGAAATCAAGACATCTACAAGTTACTAATGAGCAAGAGACACAGACATACAAACAAACTTACGATCGTTTGAAAGCCTCCAAAATGTTTGTTTCCTTTGTATCCTCAGCAGCTGAAGGAGAAGATGAAATTCATGATGATGTTTGATTTGCCCCGCAATCTGATTACTGTCAAAGCCAATAAATGTGTAGTGCTGATTTACTAAGTGCTGTAAAACTAACAGGAGAGGATCTAATCAGCTAAATACCTATTGAATAATGAATCAGCTGTATTGACTTAACGCTTACACACACCAGGTGTGTTAACTGATTTTTTTCATCTGAAAACAGTATTATATGCTTTATAAATGTCCTGTGACATACATGAGGATCTCCAAATCTCGCTATAGGTACTAGTCAGATTCAGTGATAACTTGAGATTTTGTGAGTCTGTATACAAATGTTCTTTGAATAATTAATCACTTTGTACCCATAACTGCGCAATATCCTACCTTGGACGGTGATTTCAAACGTGCAGATGTCACACTTGTCTTTAGATGTGACCTCACAACGATAACCTCCAGCATCCCCATCCACAACCTTAACAACGGTCATTTCGTAGGTGTATATCTGGTATCAAAAATGTAAATAGTAACTCTGTGCTCTAGTAAACAAATCCCAAATAAAACACATGTTCCTTCACACACTTTGGTGTTCCTATCGTAGATTTCTTTGAACTGTAAGTGTTTTCCAGCCTTGCTGCCCAGATCCAGCCATTTCCCCTTCAACCACTTCATAGTTGGCTTCCTTAGCATCTGAGAGGAGTCCACCTTAGCCACAAATGTGACATTTTTCCCTGTAACCAATAAATGAAGACATGGGTAACATTGCTGAACACAATATTGCCAGTTACTTTGTGTATTTTTATTTTTATTTCACCAACAGAAATATTTTCAGTAGAACTAAAAGCTGATTAACTGTTGGCCATCTCCGAGCAATACACAGTAGAAGCATTTGTTTCCAGAATGAATGTTTTATTCTTTAAAGTTGGTGTCTAATGCTATTTCATGCATTCTGACTTATTTACACAGTTAAAGAGTTGGATTCTCATGCTAAACATGGCTAAAATAAAAAATAAACAAAACAAGTTGGACGTCCGACGTATGAGTATTTCTGTGCCAAATACACTCCTTCAGGATTCGGATAGGTTTTGGATTTTTTTTTTTTTAGAGTATGGCCCTGTATGATGGCATAAAGGGCAGATTTCCTTGAATGGGCACTTCTCCCGGATGAGGTCGTGCGCACATCGACCAGAGCAAAAGCCTGGCCATCAACGAGCTTCATTCGGTTACAGAAGCCGTCGGCAGCGCTGTCATTTTGTTTTTAGACCACAAAATCAACAATGTCACTAAAGAAATGTGGTTTTGGTTGTGAGGGAAAGATTACCCAGCGTTAAGGAAACAGTGGATGCAGTTTGTTTTTCCGGAGCAGCAACGGAGTTCTACAAGTGTGTTTGTTTGTTCCCCATCATGAGTCGAAACCGCAGGCGGTGAGTGAAACTGCATCAAATGTCTGTGTTTTGTTGGCAATCGGCACGTAAGTGCATATAATGTAAACAAAACAAATGTATAGTGAATCGAAAGTTATCCAGGGATAATGCGATAATGTAGTGAGTGTGTGTGCGTGCATGCTCGTGACTCTTTAGCTCCACCCACTGCACGCCTGCACAAGCTCGGCTGTTTTCGGAAAGAATTGGTACAGCATATCTTTCTTTTATAAATACGATCAAACTAAAGACACATCGGAGATATGAAGGATACAATACTACTCTATAGGGACTCATGATTAACATGAGATTAGCAGTAACTGTGCGTGTTATGTACCCTTTAAAGCCTGGGACACACCAAGCCGACATCAAAGAACTAACAGCGACGAAAGCTGACTATATTGTTGCCTCTCGACGGCTGTGTCTCGGCCAAAAAGCTGCGCTTGAACACACTAAAAAAGGTCTAAAGGCGACTGTCAACTAGCACATGTGTTCTACACCTGCGTGTAAGTAAATATCTATCTATATCAGCAGGTATCAATAGTCTATTTTCGTCATTCAAAAAGGGAAAACGAAACTAGGACGGCAGATATACAAACCGTAAACAAAGCGCTTGCTAACCATTTTGAATATCAATCATGCTGATCACTTTCTTCATTCCAGTCGGCCCATGTTGTTATAAAAATATTAGTGTATTGAATGATCAGGTAAGATTATAACAGTCTACTGTCTTTACCATCTTGACTTCTTTGCTCGCTTTCATCACTTGCTTTTATTCTCATGCACTGACTCGTTCGCTAAGCTGAACAGACAATCTGTTCTCTCTCTCTCTCACCAATGGCCCGACTGTGATTCAACATGCTGAATCGGGATCCGACTACGGCGACTAGAGGCAACGTTCTGAAAACCTAAGCCAACTGACGCTCAAAAACAGACAGCCCGATAGCCAACCATCGGCATGATGTGTCCCCGCCTTAACAAGTCAGCTTTTTAAACAAATAGAATGAGTGAATGATTCAATGACACATCACTTACTGGCGTAACGATTTAACCTGCAGAACAAGTCACCAAAAAATACCACTAATTTTAGATATTAGATACAGCAGAGTGGATTCAGCAGTGCAGTTGTGGTTCAGAATCTCACCTTTATTAACAGTGACACTCTGAGGCCTCTCCACAAACAGGCCACTTGTCTCAGACATCTGAGGCTCTTCTCCTGGGACATGTTCTACCGGCAGAGTCAGAGAATGAAAAAGTAAACTGATATGAACTGCTAAAAGCTCACATCAATGGACACTAAGACAGGCTATAGTCAACGATGAATGGAAAAAAAGAGGCTGAAAAGAGTGAATTAATCATAATATTTACTGTTCATAAGGATGTGAGGCAGCCTGTGGTAAAGCTTCCCTAAAACATTTAGCACCATCTAGCAAACCTATACCCATAATTACAACACAAAAACTATTAATTAATTACTCTCACCTTTAAACCTTTCCAGATCTTTAAACCTATAGTTCACCCCAAAATAAAAATTCTGTCATCATTTGTTCACCATCATGTCTTTCCAAACCATGACTCTCTTTCTTTTGCGGAACATATTTTTTTATGAGGGCGAGTAAAAGAGGACAGAATTTTAATTTTTGTGTGAACGATATTTTTAAGATCTGCACTGGGATGTGAAAGACACTTTCAAAATTTCCTTTGCATGAAAAATAAAACTTTTTTTTTTCATGTATATGTCATTGACAATACATGCTAAAGGATTTGTGTGTCTTACCATCCTCAGGCAATTCTGTATTAAAGAAAAAGAGAGAAAGAGTGGGGGAAACCATTAGGAAGTTATATAGGGCACAACATTAAGACATTATAAAGGGCTCTTCTAAGACATTCATATACACATACTGTACATACTAACACAAATACATAGAAAATCCATTTGTCCTTCAGCTTTTCAGAATGAAGTGCATAGCCGTTATTTAAGTTACTTTCTCAATTAACCAGTCATTCCAACTGAAACCCATTAAGATCATACACTCAAAAAAAAAAGGTTCTATATGGCACCAAAAATGGTTCTTGGCTCGTAATCATAGGGGAACCTTTTTAAGTGCTATATAGCACCAATTTTGGTGCTTCAGTGGTTCTTCAGCGGTTCTTTGACTAAGGTGCTATATAGCACCACTAACATATACAGAACATGTTAAGATATGGTGCCATATAGCACCAAAAGTGGTTCCTCTATGATTACAACGAAGAACTATTTTTGGTGCCATATATAACCTTTTTTTTTTTAGAGTGTAGTGGTAAAAATGGGTGGGTGGTTTTTTTAAGTTGTTGATGCTGGTTAAACTCAAGTTAAATGGCTTTGATAGCTGGTTATTTAAAACAAATTCTGGCATTCTTTTCCAGCTCTCCTTCAGAATCAGATAACATCTCTACAGAAAAAGTTGACATGAATGTCACAAAAAAGTGTGCATTTATTAAAATGCACAGCAAACGGCTACATAAACTACCCATGGTGTGATAAGACCCAGATGATACATTTCCATTGTCATGCATTTTCATAAAACCAGAGAACAAAACATCACTCTGTTTTATGTTTATGCAACTTAATGTGATACACCGAACATGGATGAAAAGTCACAGTGCAATGCATAGTTTGGCTTATATTTCAAAACAACTGCATAAGGCTCTTACTGGAACCATGGTTATACAGTTTAGAACGACCCACCCTATTTTATAAAGATGATTTACCCGTATACACTTATCCCAGATTAGATAGATGTAGAAATAGTTTAACACCAATGTCAGCAACTAAACATATACACTGTGAAAATGCTAGTCCAGCTCTTGGTGCCCTGACCTCATGTTGCTAAATGTCCTGACCCTCACACTATCACACTCTAATGCTGGATCTCATACACAGATCCAGATATTTCCAATGGTGAAACTTTGAGAGGGACAACCACTATACAGAGTATCAGTATACTGCATAACCTTGACTTCTTGAAGACACCCCATTTCTATTCAAAGAGGTTAAATTAAAACATGGTTGCAAGACATCAAGTCGATGTCTGTGAATCATAAAAGTAACACCAACCAAATTAGTCTGAATGAAATAGTATTACATTTCTTAAAATATCATGTAAAATGGTGGTCAGATGTTGAAATGAAACATCTTTTGGTTTATGCACTCAAGCACACATACTTTGATATATACCCACTCTAATAAATAATGTATATATCCACATTTTCTCCAATGAAACATATTTCACCTAAACTATAATTAAGGGATATAGTTTAAGGTGCTGTAAACTATTTTAGCCACTATGGAGTTTCTGAACTATTAAAAATCTTCTGTATCTTTCTGTATTTAAAAACACTCAAAATGTTTGACAGGAAGAAAGCACTTTGTTTAGTTTTTTTAGTGATATCTGTTAGGTAATAGATATTTCTTTCCATTTGCCTAAAATCACTTACAGCACCTGTTGAGGCTAAAATATTTATAACAAATTCTGGATGCTTTGGCGAAACTTTGAATAGACAACGGAGACTGTTTTCTGTTATTGTGAGTCTCAAAACACAATTTTGTCGCTAAAAGACTTGTTGGTTCACTGACCAACTAACTAAAATGAATGAAAAATGTCTTGCTGGTATTCGCCAAAGCAATCTCAAATTTCAAACCATTTGTTTCATGTTGGTCTTGTTTTGGCCAGTCAGAACCCCTGTGACAGACCTGTGGACCACTGACAGAGACAGTGACTGACATTTAGCCACATGCGTAGTCACAGATAAGCAACTAGCACATTGACAAATATGCACACACACATAGCGAGCCAAGAGGAGTGTTTCTTTCCCTTACCGTCGCGGCCCTCATCATCTAAATTAAAAAAAACAATGGAAGCATAATGAGGTTAAGGCAGCACATACAGAGAGACGGGTTAAAACACCAACATTACTACAAACTACATCTTGCCCCTGGAGCCTAGAGCTGGAGAGAAAGTTTAAACAGAAATGGAAAAAACAGCACCTGTCAAACACAGTCAACAGTTAATAAATGTAACTTGTTTTGATATTTAGTTGTATAGCAATGACATTCGTTCATTTTAGGTGTCCAAGTACTATTTGGGGTCACCGTGGGATGTTTGCACTCAAATGTAAAACACATTTGAATACTGTGTACAGATCTCACCCTTCAGCCAAGGCTTTGGCTCTATTTTAGAGGGAACGATTTGCACCCCAGTGCGGGTGTTCGTTTATGACACCAAATTCATGATAACATGAACTGAGAAATTGAAACACGTACCATATATGCACATGGTCAATGGGCTGCATTATCATAATGGCTCACAATCAGATTCAGTGCACATATTGTTCAAAGGAATGCATCCATTACATACACCAATAAATGCAAACACACATATACACATTTATAGATGTATAAAGTTTAAATCTCTCACCCACTAAAGCTTATTCTATAAATGCAGTCACACAATCATAATTTAGAAAAATAAAAATTAAATGTATTTTGATCATAAACTAAATTTAACAACCATTATAAATTATTTTCACAACATTGACAAATTTCATGGTTGTTGTTTTTTTGTCAGTAAAGTGGAAAGAACGAAATGTTTATCATTGATATGAAGCGAAATTCATAATTACTATCAAAAGTAGAATGATTGTAAATAGTAATTCTAAGATCATATACTCACATTGTTAAAACTACCCTAGTTGTTTCCTAGAAAAAAAACTGTTTACTGCATTCTCACATTCTGCCAACTAAACAGTAATGATGGCATCTCCCACTGCCATTGGAAAATAAATCAATTGGCTTGTATTCGTTTTTAAATGCATGCAAGAAAGCAATAAGAAGTTGTCTTCTACAGCACAGCAAGCTTAGCTTTTGTTCATAATGCATTTTCAGCAGTTAAGTAGGATATAATGTTATTTATGCATGTAGAAACAATATACTGTAATTTATGTAAATTGTATTATGTAGACACATAACAGTAAATAAATATGGTTCTGCATGTGAACGTAGTTAGTTAAATGCACATTTATTAAAGCCGGCTGTGCTTCTACTTATAAAGGCAGGAGATCAAGTCAACGATATTAGTATGTCTTTATGCATTAAGATGAATAATTATATTGTTGTTCGACTAAGCAATGTACTAGACTAGATATATGTGTCAATATATAAGCAAACGGTTAAGATAAAGCACTGCTAGTTGGTTTCCGGTAAGATTCACTGGCTTGTTTTCTGTATCTAAAGATGAATTGGAACACCATCAATTAATGTGTAATTTAGCACACCTCTTAATCCTAATCCTAACCCCCTGCAGCACTAGCACACACACACGCAAACACACACAAAGCTCATCTGTAGAAGCAAAGCTACCCCTTGTGCCCATAACAGACTGAATGAAGACATGGTGTTCATGACCAGATTCAGAGCAGGTGACCCACCTTCTGCAGGCTTATCTGTAGAATAAAAGATACTAAGAGTGAGCTTGGCTGCTTTACTAAATATTCGCAATCTGTTTGATGTAATGAATCATTTTAGAGTAAAGAAATGCATGTACAAACCAGCAGGGGGAGCTTCCTTCTCTCCCTTGGCACCTGAAAGAAATGAAATTTATAATCACAGTATTCATTTGGGGTCATGTTAATGTACAAGTTAAAACTCTTAAACTCATATTAGTTTTGTCAGATTGTAAATCATGAAACTGTCCAAGAGGGCGAACATTTTACTTGACTCAGACTGAAATCAGAAGAATAAATACACGATTATAGAACATCCTCATAACAAAACATTTTTAAAGTTGGCCAAACCTATTTTTAAGTCTGCGTTTATCAAAAACCCCCACTGTTTTTACAGTCTATAAAGTGAAGGCAGAAGGTATTTTGTAGTACAGGCATCTGAGACTCTCCGCTGTCCGTTCCTCTGGTCAACAGTAGGTGTAAACAGCTTTTTGCTACATCGTACCACCATCACCTTCCAAGTCACAATCTTGGCATCGAATTGACTCAGAATCTGTAGGGAGTGGTAGGCCCTTCACTCTTTAGTGTTAAGGATACGAGACACCGAACTTGGCCTTGGCGCTGAGGGTCAGATTGCGTGATCTGCTTGCATACTGAAGTACAGACACGTCTATTTTTGATTAGGTTTGTCTTTCAGAGCGCAATATGTTAATGGGGCTCAGGCACTTCTGGTATATCTCCACATCCCAGAGGAGGAGTGGGATACGGTGATCTGGCAAGTTATAAATGCTTTCCCTGCCTCAGGATCTAAGAAGCTGGCTGAGATGTCATCCCAAAAAAGAACAGAGCACCGGGATCACCAGGCAGCTGAAGGTCACGTCTATACACAAACAGGGACCTGTAACAACTCCACTGGGAAATGCACAAATGCTCCGAGCAGCTCTCACCTTACGCATGATGAATTAGTCTGACAGCGTTAATTTGCTTGGCTAAAATATAGTTAAAAATCTTGAGGATCCAGTCAGCTTTTTATTAAAATGGCACTTTCCTCTTAAATCCATTAAGGCAAAGCCGTGCATGTGGTTTGTTTTCGCTATGAAAACCAATATAATTATCTTGCTCTAATCTGTTGAACTCAAGTAAATATCTATTAATCATCTATTACTTCCTTGGTAAAATTCAGCTGATTAAGTCTTGCTGGTTAAACTAAAGAAGAAGCCTGGTGGCGAGTCGAGCATCCAAAAAGCATGCAGGACATTCACTCACACATTTACATTTTGTGTCCCAAAATGTGACTAAAACTATATCATTTGTATTATTGTTTCTAAAATAGTTTCCACTAAATTAAATAACGCTGAATATATATATAAGATTAAAAAAAAATGAAAATGTATAATGAAAATGTTGCCTTGGCAGTACTAAAGCTGAAATAATAAAAAATAAAATAAAGCTAAATAGAAAAAAAACTGATACACATGACAAAAACACATACAATTGCTAAAATATAAAAATAAAATAAAAAATATGAATAGATACTATAATAGGATATAAATAATACTATATTGAGGCAGATGATTCTTTTTCTACCTGAATTCTCTAATGGCTCCTGATCTCATCTCAACTCAACTCAACTCAACTGTTGGGTATTCTCTGGTTTCCAGTTGTCAGCACTCTCTCCGTCTTGCTAGTCTTGGTCCCTGTCACTGCTACATACAGTCAGAGCGCAAAAAACTAACAGACACTCACAATCAACACACAAACACACACGTTCTAAAAGTGTAGGTGTCAGAAGAAGTCAAATGGAGGCCAGTGTGGCTCTAATGCTAATGCTAAAACACTAATGCACAGAGATGTAACGTAACCACCTTCACTGCAGCAGTCTTATTACTGTTTAAACAAAACTTATAAACTTGTTTTTGGTAGCTGAAATAAAGCTTAAATAAGATATTGTAAGTAGATAAGTACTGAAATAAAAATAAATTAAATAATTAAATAAAGTATATAAATAATACTAAAATAACATTGCACAGCAGTTTATTACCCCATTTCTCTCCCTTTATTATTATTTTTCTTTGAAAGGGACCAGGAGAACGATAGTGATAGTACAGAAGCCCATTTGGAAGCATATCAAAATAATTTTTAAAACAAGATAATTACAACTTTAGAAAACTCAGATCTCACAATCTTACTGTATTTATTGCAGTTGCAACTTCATATCTCAGAATTGGACTTTATTGATATGATATTTAAATCTTTTTAACTGAGGGAGAGAGCCAGACTGAGATCATAAGGTCAGTAAGAAGGGCCCAATTTAATGTGGTCGTGTTAAATTAGCACGGAGAAGACTTGATATCTAAAAGTGCATTACATAAACATCATATGAGAAAAGTGTAAACGACCAGTCTAATGCCCTCTCGTCTCCTATGCCTCTCTCTGTGTCGATAATGTGAATCCATTTCCATAAATACAGCATCTATGATTACATATCTACTCCATATATAGGCTGGAGAATATTTCAGTTTTTATGTCCGTAATCATTTCTGTCTGAAGGTCCTATTAAGCTAATCCATAGTAGTTACAGATACGCTACCCCCCGGCGCCTGGTCATACAGCGATTCTGAAACCTAGAAAAATAACCACATGATGCCCTGAAATTGAGTGCAGGCTGAAATACCAGCATCAGCATTTGAAACGATATCATATACATGGCTGCACTCATAATTTGCTCACTTTAGTTACATTAGCCTACAGCGCAAGTACTCTCTCCTTCACTTTGCTGACAAATCACGCTCTACTCTTTGTTCCTCTCTCTTCGACCCCTCACTCTGTTTGGCCGAGGAACTGCCGTTGAATGTTCACAAAGGTAATCTCTTATGACATTTACTCCACCACTTTTCTACAGTTCTCTACTCCACCATGTCTTGAGCCATAAGCCACCTGACCAATCAAAATGCAGAGTGAAGACAATTACGAGAGGATATGTCAGTTAATTTCAACCATTTTGACAGGCCAGTGGGGGAAGATAAACTTTCACAACATTGTGAAGTCTCTCAGACACATCTTGGGATGTGATAACTGAAAGCAGGGGCCTCACTGCGTGTGGCCTTGAGTTAACATGTCTACCCACACCACTATGCGTTAATGTCGACAAATGCCCTTTGCATATCACCACATATATGCTTCCAATGCACTTTGACTTGTCACATACAGTGTTATACAAACAGAACCTGAATGAATGTCTGACTCTGAGTGTTTAGAGTCAGGCTCAAATGTGTTTCGAGTGTGACTAAAAAAACCCCCAAAAAACGTGACCTCTGCCCTTCGAAAGTGCGGCACACTGAAGTTGGGCATTTTAACATGGTGCTCAATGAGATTCTGCTTCCTTCTGGAGCCTGTCCCTAGTGGCCAGTCGATGAATTGCAGTTTAAGTCACTTCCGTATTGGCTTCAAGAGAAACTGCGGGAGAATTGTATACTGCAAATACAATCTAAAATGAATGCCCTCTCAAATAAAGAACAAGGACAAAAAAATTTAGAGTACTGAATAATATTAATCAATACAAACACAATATTTTAAAAGATATTACAAGCATAATATTCTAAATGTCTTAGTCTTGGGTCTGGGTCTCAGTTAATGTCCAACAGTAGCCACATTCAAATCCAGACTCAAAACACATCTGTTTAGCTATTTGCTGAATGAGCTCTGTGCTTTGTCCGAACTGCTTACAATTTAACCCTGTTTTTTTATTTTTGGTTTCATCTTTGTATCTTTTTACTCTTTTAATTCATTTATACCTGTATCATGTTTTTATTTATTTGAATTCTTATTAAGTTGGCTTGGGAGAGCTGTTATAACTGTTTTAATTATCTTTTTTTTTGTTTTTTTTGTTATGGCTGTCTGGGTGGAAGAGGTTGAGAGACGGGAGAGCGATCAGCTGTTCGCTGATTGGCTTGCACGAAAACACGTCATGCGAATTTCCACTCGAGTTGAAATTTTCCAACTTGCCCGGAAAGCACGATTTAGCGCCATTCACAACGCCTAATTCGCCTCATTCACATCGCCCGCCACGTTGCATTTACTTTTGTATGTAATCTACTTGTGCAAATAATTACATTTGCTTTTGGTGTGCACATGCCATAAAGTCCCTTTCACACTGAGCGCGATGCGATAAAGGGAGGCGAATCACAGAGGAACAGACCTTTCACACAGAACACGAAACGACTGATCACCTCCACCACCATTTACACCTGCACACTGGGCTAATTTGGTACCACCATAGACTGTAAAAAAAATATGGACATAGTGTCCGTGACGTCACCCATAGGATTCTGAAGAGCAGTTTTGAAGCGTAAAATAGGGACGAGCTGGCCATTGCCCGGATAACAGAAAATGGGCAAAGAGGCGGGACATGGGTGGAGCTGAGGTGACGCGATGTCATGAAGGGCAAAATTAGCCATATAGACCAAAACCACAATTTGTACCAGGCTGTAAACATGTTTTAATCTGCTGTAAAGTTGGGCATTTTAACATGGGGCTCAATGAGATTCTGCTCTCTTCTGGAGCCTGTCTCTAGCTCCGTACAAGTGATCTAAGGCGCAAATCTAATTGGACGGCCCATTTCATTGTGGAGGGACGGTGGCAAAAATCGACACAGGTCGGAAAAATCCGTGCTTTTTTCGCATCGCAAAAGTTCGCGCCCCGTGTGAGTAGCCCCATAGGGATCTATTGTTTCGATCCAAGAGCATCATCGCGGCGAACATTCACGCCGAATTTCGCTTTCAGCGTGAAAGGGCCTTAAGAGTATATTGGATCTGTGCAGCTCTTAAAGTGACAGCAGCCTAATTGCTGCAGCCGTCTTTATAATAACAAAAGACAAAGCTGTTTTGACTGAATAACTTTTGTAACTATATTTGTAATGTAGCAGTTATTTTACATTTTATTTCAGTCATATCTTTGTTCAGTTGTTTTTATTATTTGTGCAATTGTTGCTATTTTTTGTTGTTGTTCTTTTTAAATTACTGAGTGTTTACTTGTCTTTAATAATGCTTGAAATTTATATTAGTTAGGCTAGTTGTTTTTGCGGTGGTTTTTTAAACCATAGGTAAGTGTTCTTTAGCCTGTTGATTTTTGTTCATGGTATTCAGCCACAATTAAATGTTTTGCATTACTTAGAATAAATGTGAATGATATCTAAGTTTTACCTTATTGGAATCGAAATTAGGAATCTATAAGCATCGGATAAGAAGAATCAGAATCAGAATCAATAAAATTCAAACGATAACAAACCCTAATTTGCTGAGAGATCATGTTTTTTGTGCAAACAACCAAAATGAATTGATCAAAGTGAATTGGAATTAAATCAATTGCTTGTAAATTGGAAACAAATTGTATCGATACCCAGTCCTACTGTTTTCTGGGTCTGTGGTCCAGTTGCAACAAATGCATCATGTTAGGAAAACCTTCATTAACACAAGGGTTTTTCTAATGTAAGGGGTTTGTTGCAACTGGCTGGTGGCCATGACTTCAACTCTGATTTTTAATGAATTCCACTTAAAATATTTCAAAATAAACAGACTGATGGGAACAGCCAAGTGATGTATGTAGTGTTTCTAAGGATATCACAACAACAAAAAAAAGAGATGTTTTTTCCCCTCAGGCTTCATTCAGCTCCTCAGATCCAGATTGAAAGCAGCTATTTTTACAAGCGGTATGTGATGGAGTGTCTTTGGCATTAGAAGCATTTGGAGTGGATACAAGAGCAGGGAGGGTCAGCTGCACATGATGAAGTCTCCCCGTTTTATGAGGATGGAGAGAGTGATTCTTTTGGCAGGAAGAGAAAACACTTAAGAGAAACGTCACAATATCTATCAGTCTCTGCGTGACAGTACTGATGATTTGAGTTATGGATGCAGATCGTAAATACCGCTTTCATATATGGAAATATGAGGTGGTAAGGATAAAAATGAAGATTAGGGAGATGGTGACTATGCAGAAACAGTTTGATCATGATCATCTGATCCGAGAATAAAAATAAACTGGTTGCTATGGGTCATGCTGTGAATGTAATTACAAACTATATAAGAATTTAAGTTTTACAAGAATTATAATTAATTTTAATCTGAATATCACTGAATATCATAACAAAAATGATTTACATAATTTACATTAACTTCAAAACATGATTTAAAATAAAACATTTAATTAAAAGTATTCACTCTCCCAGTTTTTATGAAGTAAAGACAGGCTATCATATAAAATAAATGTCAAAAGGTGTGGTTTATGGTGTGATGATGTTGAGATTAATTATGGCCTCTGTACTTCCTGACAGTGATCTCTTTCTCTCTTCAGGATAGCACATTGCATATTAAACCAAGCAAAATTTGAGCTAATCTTGACAGCAGTGATCACCATGAATGTTTGTAAAAATAGATTAGACATTTTAGTTCCTTTTTTTGGGTCACACATAAATGATATGCAGTATACACCGATCAGGCATATAGCCCTGCCCCGTCGAGACATGGACTCCACTAGACCCCTGAAGGTGTGCTGTGGGATCTGGCACCAAGATGTTAGCAGCAGATCCTTTAAGTCCTGAGGTGTGGCCTCCATGGATCGGACTTGTTTGTTCAGCACATCCCACAGATGCTCGATTGGATTGGGATCTGGGGAATTTGGAGGCCAAGTCAACACCTCAAACTTGTTGTTGTGCTCCTCAAACCATTCCTGAACCATTTTTGCTTTGTGGCAGGGCGCATTATCCTGCTGAAAGAAGACACAGCCACCAGGGAATACCGTTTCCATGAAACATGGTCTGCAACAATGCTTAGGTAGGTGGTACGTGTCAAAGTAACATCCACATGGATGGCAGGACCCAAGGTTTCCCAGCAGAACAATGCCCAAAGCATCACACTGCCTCCACCGGCCTGCCTTCTTCCCATAGAGCATCCTGGAGCCACGTGTTCCCCAGGTAAGCGACGCATGCGCACCCGGCCATCCACGTGATGTAAAAGAAAACATGATTCATCAGGCCAGGCCAGGTCTATTGCTCCGTGGTCCAGTTCTGACGCTCACATGCCCCCTGTTGGCGCTTTCTGCAGTGGACAGGGGTCAGCATGGGCACCCTGACTGGTCTGCAGCTATGCAGCCCCATACGCAACAAACTGCGATGCACTGTGTATTCACACCTTTCAATCAGAACCAGCATGAACTTCTTGAGCAATTTGAGCTACAGTAGCTCGTCTGTTTGATTGGACCACACAGGCCAGCCTTCGCTCCCCACTTGCATCAGTGAGCCTTGGCCGCCCATGACCCTGTTGCCGGTTCACCACTGTTCCTTCCTTGGACCACTTTTGATAGATACTGACCACTGCAGACCGGGAACACCCCACAAGAGCTGCAGTTTTGGAGATGCTCTGACCCAGTCGTCTAGCCATCACAATTTGGCACTTGTCAAACTCACTCAAATCCTCACGCTTGACCATTTTTCCGGCTTCTAACACATCAACTTTGAGGACAAAATGTTCACTTTCTGCCTAATATATCCCACCCACTAACAGGTGACATTATGATCAGTTATTCACTTCACATAATGTCATAATGTTATGCCTGATCAGTTTATATATATTTTTTACGTTCTTTACATAAAAAAGTTTTAAAGGGGTGGTAAACCACGATTTCACTATTCTAACTTTAGCTAGCGTGTAATGTTGCTGCTTGAGCATAAACAACATCTGCAAAGTTACAACGTTCAAAGTTTAAAGCAAAGGGAGATATTTGCTTTTAAAGAAATCAGTTTCTAAGAACTACAGCAAACGGCCAGCAGGCGACTACAGACATTCCTCCAGGGTTGGTGACATCACCAGGCTCAATATTTACATAAACCCCTCCTCCGAGAATATTAAATAAAGGGGGGGGGGGGGGGGGGTAGGCCATTTTGTATCGCGGCGCTGTTGTGGTATAGTTAGGCTGGAGTGTTGTTGCCGCGATGCCAAGGAAACGCTGTTATTTTCATCCGGATTGCAGGTCTGGGGTACTTGCTCTGTTCAGCCTTCCTTGGGACGGGGGTGCGTTGCAGAGCATTTAACATACAGCATGTTATATGCACATGTGTTTGAGACAGCGGGGAACAGGCGCGCGGGGCTCCCTGCAGCACATCAAACAGAGGAAAACATCCACCGTCTTCACGATTTCAGTGCCAGATTTGCACAACGTCAGCTGCGTGAAAAAAACACTGCCGGTGCGTGGATGCACGACGCGCGCGCTGCACATTTCACGGAGGACAACACAAACTTCCACAAACTTCGCGAGTTCAATACAGGATATGCACAACGGCTTGTCCTGAAAGCTGGATTTACAAACAGAAGCTGTTTACGGGCCACAACCTGTAAGTCTGATTTATTTTTCATCGATGTGTTTTCCTGTAATAGGTTGTAGCAAGGAAGTAAACAGATGACAACACTGTTCTGCAAACCAGTCTGTTAAATACTCATTCATACTTAACGTTATCCGACGAACACCTAACGTTACAAACACTAACGTTAAAATCTCAACAGCGAACCTGACATTAGTGTAAATGATTCTTTGATTAGAGCTTTTATGTATTGTTTATTTACAGGCATGCTAAACATGGTTCTGTGTGTGATTTGGCTAACTTACTAGTAAAGCCAGTGTTTAGTGTTTTGGGTTAATAGTTCTTGCGACAGATATTTGGCTATAATCGTTCTAAAAATACAAAAGGTAAAGTGCCATTCAGTAGCGATCACTATAGATCCGCAGTCTTTACTCTTGAGGACTGAACAGGTTCTGCTCGATCATCTTCACTAAAATGTTCTGGGTCTGATTCGGGCTCATATGGTTTTATTGACGCCGTTGTTTCTTATACTGACCAAAGCACAGCCTCCGGTAAAGGTAAGGGGCGTGACGTTTCCGACAAACGTGCACTAGGCGGTTAGCGAATCACAACACACTGGGCCAGCTAACCAATCAGAGCCCACTGCGTATTTTTGAGGGACTGGCTTCATACAACCCGGAAAGCATCAGACCGTTTTACAAGGAGGGACAGAGCAGTGTAGAATAAATGTCAAATATATGAAAAATAAGGCAATTTTTTTTAAAACGAAGCATGAACACATGTTACAGTGCACCCCACAAACACAGTCAAACCTTCAAAAGAATGTGTTTTACCACCCCTTTAAATTGTTACATAATTTTATATTACAATTTTTCTTTGTAAACAAAACATTGACGAAAAAATAAATAAAATTACATGTGAAAATTTTAAAATAAATACTATTTTTAAATCATGTAAAATAAATATGAAATAAAAAAAATACACAGCATACACAACAGTGTTATTTTAGCATCATCGAGATTTTTTCATTTTAATTTCAGTTAAAGTTTCAGTAATTTTGTTGTGTATTTTTGTCATTTTAATATATATATATATATATATATATATATATATATATATATATATATATATATATATATATATATATATATATATATATATATATATATATATATATATATATATATATATATTTTTTTTTTTTTTTTTTTTTTTTTTTTTATGTCTATGGTGTCTCTTGCACTGATCCCGGCCCAGTGAGCCATCCTTTTTGATCAGCCATGCCAACACTTTATTACTTACAATACTCACGCAGTTAAATTATTAAATTAAATAAAATATTTTGAAAGTTGCTTTTAAAATCCACCTTGTTTAAATGGACATGCAGCTTCTACATGAATAGAAATTATTTATACTGCGGGTGCTGAGGAAGCAGGAGAAAAGGTTAACATTTTAACAGAGTTAAATAGATACAAATTAGCACAGTGGTTTTGCCGGTGCGCTCAAGGAAATTTTCCATCCTGCCCGCAGTTTAGTTAAAATCTAATCAAATACTCATGAACCAGCTAATCAAGGTCATTGGGTTCACTTGAATATTTCATGACTCCAGATCTCCAGGAGGAGGACTGATCACCGCTGAGGTGTGCAATATGCAACAGCGGTTTATGAATACAGTCATGGAGCGATATCAGGTCATGCAGTACATATCCCATTACGGTTAAGTTGGAGGACATATTCAGAAACACACTAAAAGCGAGCGCTCACACATCTGCGTGTAATCCATCATGAAGGAGATGCATGCCAAGGAGCATGTTGTGATGTTAACGGGTATGAGGTAATGCTACACTATCCCAACTGGAAATTGAATGTTAAGACATTGAATGGTAAGACAACTGTCGCTGCATGTGTGTGCGTGTGTTCATGTTTTTCTATCTCGGTGGGGAATTCAACCTGAATGCACACAGACTCATGGGGACTGCCACCGTGGGTCCCTAAATTTAGGTCGCCATGAGGAAACAAGCTTATAAATCATTCAAAATTTGTTTTTTTGAAAATGTAAAAATGCAGAAAGTTTTAGGGGTAGAGTTAGTGTAAGGGGATAGAATATACCGTTTGTACAGTATAAAAACCATTACGTCTATTGAGAGTCCTCACAAAGATAGTGAACCAGACTTGTGTGTGTTATTGCAGGGCAGGTGAAAATTTCAACCACTGGCCCAATCGGGCCAATAGAAAAAATCTTTAGCCCTGTATGATAAAGTCAACTTTTGTGTGTGTGTATGTGTTGGTCACACACAAACAAAATGGTCAGAAAAAAGAGGATGGAGCTAGAATCTGTCCATCCTGGAACACAGAGTTCACAGAGAGTGTCTGCGTCATGATTTCTGTGCTCTGTTGTGGTGAAAATAGGGGGATTTGGGAAAAGGGGACATCATAATAATGACATTTCAGATGCCAAGTAAGAGGCTTAAACGTCACTAATTCTCAATACTCTGGGTGTTTCATTAGCAGTGTTACGGGGAACCGAACTCTTGTTGTCCTGCCAGGACAGAAATGACATTATTACAGCATGGCAGGGCAACACGCGCTTATAAAGAAGGAAAATGAACATCGAACATATCACAGAAGATGTTTAAACCACAACCAAGTAATCAGAGAGCCATTTCAAAGCATTTAGAAATCCTAAAGAATTGTTCACCCATCTCAAACTGTCACAGGCCAGACATTTCACTATTATGGTAAAGCCTGGATATTATATTAGACTCTTTGTGAAGTAATTTATATTAATGTGACTTACTTAGGCTTTATTTCAGCCCCAATTCAATATTAATGCAAATGCACAATTTATAGCGCACAGCCTTGACTCACTATTACAGTACTATCATTCCAGAGTGCGCATAATCGTGGAGCAATATGCACAGACACACACTTTTCCACTGTCAACATGCCTGTTTGTAAAATTGCACACCCTCCTAAAAGCTGCTCAAGGCCACGGAGCTATTCTGGAAGCTGTTTATTAAGGAATCGTGCTCTTTGCCAGTAACTACGGATTCAGGAGATCCAGACAGACTTTGTCCTGACAGGTCTCGACTCAACGCAAAGTGGCCCGTGTATGTGACTGGGGGACTTGAGTGGAGGGTGGTAAATGTGATCTTTAAGAAGCAATAAACTAAAAGAGGGGCCTCGTGTGTGGTCTGAAGTGTGAAGCTGGGATGACAGAAAAAAGAAAGAATAGATAAGAGAAGGAGCAACAGATAACAATCCAGTTATTTGACACTCCTGATGCCATGCTGTCAGACTGGGTTTAACACCAAGTCATGGGGCTGAGTTAGAAGGAAAAACTGAATCATAACGGAGACATGGCAGATCTCAAGAAGGCATGGTGACACTGATCTGACCTTGTGTGTGTGTGTGTTTTTAAAGGGTCGTTCCCCGGAGACTTTGCCATTTGTTTGCTAAATGTGTTCCCATGACAAACAAATGATGTACTTAAAGGGATACTGAACTTAGTCACATTGCACAATGATTTTAAATCTGTTTAATGCAAAATAACTTTAAAATTTTTTTTTATCTCTTTATTAATTATATAAATAAAAAATAGTTTTTTGTAAAAATGACTTTTTATTTGTGTCAGCCCCATTATACATGGTCAGATTATTTGTATTAGTTTTTAGTCAGTTTAACAAATAATTAAAAGAAAAATAATATTTTTTTTAAATGTATTTTTAGCATAAATGGTTCCGTTTCCTTAGAATTATTGTGGATTATTCCATCTTCCTCCATCTTCCATTTACAGTAATTACAAATATCCTGATCTGTTTTCCTTAACGGCGTCCACCGTTAAGCAGCTTAGCGCCACAATTACTTCCCTGTACATTAAATACGTTTTGAGACTATTTGCAGCATAAGTTTAGCTTATTATGCTGCTGTTGCTGGAGTAATGCCATCTCTGTGAGGATGACTTAGACTTCATCAGAGAAATTCAGCAGCAGCTCGAAACCATTCGTTTCTTTTGCCATCCGAACCTCGCTTCCTCTTTAACCTGGACATTTTTCAGTGTCTGTCAAATCTGTCCGATTTATTTCTGTCTCAAGACTGTGTAGTCAACAATGAAAATGAAGAAGGTCACATTTTAGAATTTCAGTTCACAACATCACTTACATGGATGAACATTAGACATCGTCTTCTGATATTTGATGCTAATGATTCCATCTGCTGGTTACAATCCAATGCCTGCAATTCACTCTCCTTAAAAGCTCCATAAAAAGGTGTGGTAGCTAAAGCTTTTAGCTCTGTATCAGTGCCAGCAACTGAAATCATACTGTATGTTCAGAACTAACCCCCTCCAAATACCAGCTCTAATACTTTAAAGACCGCACTCTTGATATGTTATTGATTTTAAATTGTGCACTACTTAAATCAATAGATTCATTTTCATAATGATCAGAATTTCGCTGACATGGTCAATTGAGCATCGAGGATTTGAATGAAGGTCTTTAAGAAAACATTTCTGCAGGTGAAACACTATATTCATGCAGCTTTATGTGATATCCTCGGAGTATGCACATTTAATTTTTCCCTCTTGCAATGTGATTCTGCCTCTCAGACCAAATATACTTCAAATAAAGTTAGCATTTTGTTATAGGCACAGGAGTGTATTGTCCACTGGTTGATGATTAGTTATAAAAGGCTGGAATACGCTACACAATTTTTTCCCAATTTACAGTCTGGACGAGTCAACGCTAGTTGCCGAAAATCAGAGTTAGTGGGCTGTCAGAGTTGAAAGATTTCACAGAAAATCGTGATGACTATGAGTATTTATCTTCAGACTATGATTTCATCCAGTTTTATTTGAGCCGATTTTAGAACACATATTCTTTGTGTTTGTCGTGCATCTTCTAGCAAAGAGTTTGTTATGCTCAGAATGACCTGAAAGTCTGATAGTGTGTGGTCGTTTAGTGTATGATGCACAGTTTTTATGAAGCCATCAACTGTATGATGTCTAGGTTTTCAAATCTGTTTAAAAGATGCATTGTGTGTTCCAACCTTAGCAATAATCACATTGATATATACTGTATAATTCAAACTGATGGGTATCAAGCAATAGAGTGTTTTCACAGTCTAGTTGTCTATACAGCCAACCCCCAAACTGAAAATTGACCTCTCACTCTAGCTGCTGCCAAACCAACCTATAAATTTCATCTTTCAACAACCGTCACAGCCAAGGCAGTCTAAACATTTCCTTACAATAATACATACAGGCCCATGATTTACGTTTTATGCAAAGAAAGCAATATTTCTCAGTCTCAGCAGATAGTTAGCTAACAAAAAGTGTGAGCCAATGATCAAGATTTATCTACTGATTGTCTAACACGGCTCGCTGAATGAAATTATCAACAAATGGATGTTATTATGAATGTTAAGAGTGGGCCAGACACTGATGCACTCTGCCAGTCAGAGTATAAGAGCATCATTTACATTAACGTGACATATAAAATGACAAAAGGCAATGATTTAAATATACCGTGGTGTTAAATGTAAAATCGATACTGAAAATGAACTTAAAGAGGCTTACCTGGCTTCTTCGGTTCAGGCATGGTGGTTCGTCATATGTCGGTCACCCTGACTTTTCTCTCTCCCACACTTTACTCATCTTTCATCCCTTTTATTCCCTCCTTCCTTGGCAAGCATGTCCTCCCGATCCTTGAATAAGATAGAGGAGGGTGGGTGAGCACAGAAAAGAGCGATACATGGAGGGAGAGCAACAGAACGAGTGTCACTTGAGACAACTTGGACAGGACGAGCAGACGAAAGACAGCGACATGGGTGAAAAAAAGTTTAACATTATAACAAACAGGGTGTCTCTATGGCAAAACTGTTAATTGGTGATCTTGTTCAAGCATGCTGTGAACCAAACTATTTGCTAATGGCATGATATATTTGTAGATATATTGATTGACAGCCTGTTTGACATCTGTGATCATCTATGAAGTGACTGTTACCTCAGAAAATTAAAGAGAGACATGGATAGAACAGAATCAAGCCTGCTGATAGGCTGTCAGAGGTTAAGTACATTTGACAGGTGACCTTTGACCTTACAGCTCTCTAACCACCCCTTTCTTTTCAACAAGTACATGTGCTGACAATTCTGCTCATTCATCAGGCCAGTCATAAATCCTCACGTCACACACTGAGTGCGAGAAGTGTGACGTTTTACGAATAACAAGGCTAAACTGTGAATGAAAGGAGTTCAAAACTAAGCTCTTCGCTAGTGGGTTAATGAACTCAACCGAGCGCATTCAATACATGAGAATAATGAGATATATAAGCCACACTCTTTCTGTCACAATGCGCTTAAAGAACACTTAAAGAATTCTTTAAGACGTTTTGTTAAATGATGATGTTTAAATTAAAATAAATTTTTTAATACTTTTATTAATCAAGGATGCATTAAAATCATAAAATGACAGTAAAGTAATTTAACACTGTACAAAAAAAAATCTAGGCCAAATCATCCTATTCATAATGAGTGTGTGACACTGAAGACTTGAGTTATGATGCTGAAAACTCAACTTTGCCATCACAGGAATAAATGGCATTTTATAATAATACATTAAAATAGAAAACAGTTTTAATAATATTTCACAAAATTACTGATTTCACTGTAGCCTTGGTGAGCAAAAGAGATTCCTCTCAACCTTTGAACGGTAGTGTTTATAAAATGTTTGAATATCTGGCTTAATATTACATTTTCCTCAACTAAACTTGCATAACATGTCATTAAAAACTGACTACATTTAATTAATATGACATGACAAAACACTGAGTTAAAGGATATTTTCTTCAAAAGGCAACAACTAAAACAATAAAAATGTCAAATGTAACACTTCAATCATGGTGTAAGACGCTGAAAAAAATGAGAAACGCAGTGGTCACACAATGTCTTTGACTGCAAAACGGTAGAGATCAGAGTTGAGTCAAGTCCCTGGTGTGAGTGCTTAAAGTGTACAGTTCAACAGCGCTCTATTAAATTTGACACACCAATAAACGCTCTTTTGAACTTTAATTTGAGGGAGAGAAGACTGGGCAGAGACTGTGCTATCTATAGAAAGTGCAACTTGAGAGGCAGGTGTCATGGAGAAAAAAATAGGCAATATTACAAAGGAGAGGAGACAGAAGAGACTCACGTACAACCACAAGCACAAGACATATGAAGAGCAAAAGAAAGTGATATATTGAAGACAGCCAAGAAACAAGATACGTCATGCTTCACAGAGTGCTAACTTAATTTATTTGATTCAATTAGATGTAATATAGACTCCGTAAAGAAAATATAAATCATGTGTCAGACTATAAAAACTCCCATCGTGAATGTAAGCAGAAAATGTTATACCGCTTTATGATAAAATGTCACGCCGCGAGTCTAATGACACATACATGCCTTCACAGTGATGAGATGGCTAATTATAATCCTGCAGGAGTGTGGGCCTTCACTATTGTCTGAGGGCGTGATGACATACAGCTATGACTAGATGGAAGAGATGTATATTCATTTCAAAGTAGGAATGTCTTGGAAATCACATGGCAAGGGTGCATGGAAAACCCAAGCCCTTCTGCTAAAACAGTCCATTAATCAATCATACGGGCTCTCTTAGAGATGTGTTCAGTTATGGAAATGCCAATACACCATGCTGTATCACTTACCTCAGTGCCATCTGATTAATGTAATTGAAAGGGCGTGCGTCTGTTTGTTTTTTCTCATGCCTTGGATCTTAATGGCAGTCCGGGGGTCCCGTACTGAGTGGCGCAAATAGGTACACTATTGATTCAGGGAAAAAGAGTGTAAGATAATCATTAACTTTGATTTACAGAACAATAGGAAGGGCGCAGTACAGTACAGAACCAAATGAGGTTGTGGAACACAACAACTGTGTCGATCTAAGCTATTGATTAACCTGTGGCCCTGATGGCCCATTCTGGATCCGTTGTCAATACAGTTATTATCGTATAGGCTCACTACAATGACAGATATAAGGAGTAAGCACAGGAGCACAGGAGTAAGTTCTCAGATGCTTGGGGAACATTACAATATTTGCGTAGACATAACCTTGGTCATGTCTGTAGCGGCATTGCATTATATATGTCAGACCCAAGGACAACATCACTAAATGATTACATTATACAGCAGGGTGTTTCTTTAACTATGGCCACTTCTGGCCCTGTGGACTTTTAAAAAACTAGTTTATTAAATGTGTCATTCTCCACACTGCGCCTAGTTTATTATATTTATCATGTAAATATGCATCACTGAAGACTTCTTGTCATTTTTTTCCTGAAAGTCACAAACATTTTCACCATGTGATTACCAACGCATATCAAATTATGTTGTTTAATAGCGTTACGCGGTGAAAATGACATTTTTGGACTAAAACTTCTTTTTTCTTTTAACATACTTTTAGAGCTAGAATTGCATAAATACACACAATAACATTTTCACAATTTCTGCATGTTATTCCCTGATATTTTCTTTGTTTTCTACACACTACTTATCATAATTTTGTTAAACAGTTGTCATTTTGTTAAAAATATAAACCATCTTTCACATTTTAAACGTTTGTATTTATTTTATTTTTGTTAAGATTATTATAGTAAAAAAAAAGGCTATTTAAGATGGATTTCATTGTTTAAGTCAATCTGGGACAAGGATAAGAAAATAAAATATATACCAAAAAAAAAAAAGCATTTGAAAAGACGGTGATGAAAAAAATAAATAATAATTGCAAGTTAAAATCTGTGGTGTCTCTGCAATTAAAGAAACACCCCGTAGGCAAAATTTACATGGGTTTCAACGTCTGAATATTGAAAACAAGATCCTAAAATAATAATAATAATTGGAGGCAGTAATTTGAGATGAATAGTAGTCATCAATCAATTTGGCATGTGACTTGACTTAACTTGCCATGTTGGTTTTGGCGTGGCCACATTTTCCTGTGTTACTAAACTACTCTCTAGTGTCCAACTCCTGTCATTACATTTTCTTTACTTGTGACAACAGCTAAAATGAAGTTAGTAACAAACTTAACACAGACTACCAGTATATCGGCGCACACATTTACTGAGCGGCCTTTCAAGCAGGGTGTTTTTGTTGTCCAGTTTACCCGTTAATGTCTTTTGAAAATCCGTCTCACAGTCAGTGACCCCTGTTGAGTGCAGGCTCAATGTGATCGTTGATCATACAGAGACATGGTTCCTAAAAAATAAAAAGCCAAAAATGTTTTATAAAAACATAAATTTGCAGAAAAATGACCGCTGAGTATGGATTAATCGTGGAGGGAAATCCCTGTCATGAAATGAATTACAAAAATAATGTCAACAGCGACTCCTACTGGTTCTGTGATTCATGTTGCACAAAAGTCAGATGTAATTCAAGTCCGTGAACAGAAGGGGCAGTACGTCCTTCATTTTCTGGCTACTATAAATGGAATTAAAATGAACCAAACTTTGTGGATTTTTTTTTAATTAAAGCACCCGTGAACATATTTTTAATTTTGTTGGTCGAAAAGGTTGACTAGGTACCAAATAAAGTTAAATGTTGGATCAAAAAGGTTATTTTAGAGCTAATCCATTAATTAAATCCAGTTTAAAATGAGAATTTGATAAAATACACAAAAGACTGAGTCCCGCTATATTACTCAGGCTGCACTGCAGTGTCTATTCACAGGCGCGATCCCACTACTGATCGGCACGGGGGCTTTGACCTGCTCCGTCTCCGACCTGGGCCGGTTCACCCCTCCTTAGACGACCTGGTAGTCCCGGGCTCCCCCAGGAGCACCATATCGATACCGAACTTAGTGCGGACACCCGATCGGCATAGTCCACAGCAGCCCAGAACCCCTGAGCTCAAGCGGTCCGCCAGCCTCAGCCTCCCAGTAGCTTGGATTACAGGCGCACGCCACTGCGCCCGGCGAATGAACAGCAGATTCTAGCAATACTTCAATGCAACTGCGCTCTAGTGTGCAGCGCGCCCTCTGGCGGCTACAGAGAAAACTAGAGGCTGCCCGTGCCTTTTCTCTTTAGCCACTAGAGGGCGCGCCAGTGTTGCCTTATCCGTTTAACTTTTACATTAGCGGATTTTTTCTTCTTGAAGTAGTCAAAATCTACCCAACCGTCTACTAACTACTTTAAATATTTTTTTTGGGTAAGGCAATTCGTTTATTTAGGGTCTGTTTTGTCTGAGCATGTTGCTTGTTTTGCAGAAAGACAAAGTTCATTCTAATTGGTTAACGGAAACATAGCAACTATATCAGTTTTAAAGCCCGAGATAAAATAAATAAAAATATACTAAAATAAGAAAACATGTATTAAAAAAAAAAAAAAAAAAACTGAATACATTATTTGTGTTATCCAATCTGATGTTCTGTCTGTGTGTGTGTGTGTGTGTGTGTGTGTGTGTGTGTGTGTGTGTGTGTGTGTGTGTGTGTGTGTGTGTGTGTGTGTGTGTGTGTGTGTGTGTGTGTGTGTGTGTGTGTGTGTGTGTGTGTGTGTGTGTGTGTGTGTGTGTGTGTGTGTGTTTAATGTTTCTAGGACTTTTGTTTTGAAACGCCGTATTTCCGTTGCACAGACGGGAAGTCTCCTCCAGGCTTACGACAAAATGGCTTCGATAAGAGTCATGTCGCTTATTTTGTCAGTCCTGTCAACTATTACGCTGTTATGGACACAATCTGGTGAATGCAATAATGGTCGAAAGGTGAGTTGAATATGTCCGTTAAACATTATTCTCGTCGTGTGGATTTTATGTGGATTTTCTGATTTCTTGCATGTGGAGCTTGTTAGCATGTTAGGCTGCTATCTGATCGGTCTGTGCGCGGACTGATGTAAGTTAAGTTAAATGGGTTTGTCTGTCAGTTAGGAGATGCGGTGGACACTGATTTCAGCGGATTCTCTGTGCCACTGGAGCACTCATTTGAAATGGGTGAGTATTAAGGTAAATATTTAATAGTCAATCTGTCTATTAATGCCTCTTTGTCATGTCGTCAATGCTGGTGTTTGTTTCAGATGATGTTCCCAGATTTTTCCTTCGTGGTGCCCTACAGTTCAGGGGTGGAAGAGAAAACGGTGTGTATCTTTCACAAAACCAGCTCTCTGAGAAAGACAGGAATACATTGAAGGTGAGAATCTGCGTTTTTTACTTAAAGAGATAGTTCACTCAAAAATGGAAATTAGTCCATGATTTACACACCCTCAAGCCACCCTAGGTGTATATGACATTCTTCCTTCAGACGAACACAATTGGAGTTATTTAAAAAACAAAGTCCTTTCTCTTCTAAAGTGTATCTATCCATCATAAAACTGCTCCAATCATTTTCATTTTTGGGTGAACTATCCCTTTAAGGCTAGGATATTTGTTGTAAAGATTGAAATGTCATAGCTCTGTCTGCTGTCTCTCTGGTATAATATTGTATTTCTCTGCCTGTATCCTCCAGGAAGTGGCAGCAGTTGATGGTCTGTACAGGATCCGGGTGCCTAGAGTCTCTCTACAGGTGGATCGGCTGGCAGAGAAACAGTCTGAAGGTTACCTTACAGCGTTTGTTAGAGCTGTAAGTCAACCTCCTGCAAATATCAACATTAGATATATTTTAATTTTAATATCAGTGTTTATGTATATTTTATACACGTTTAAAAGTTTGGGGTCAGAAAGAATTTTATTTAATTAAATTAATTTATAAAAATGTTATTTATAATGTTACAAAAAATATGTCAGTCAAATAAATGCTGTTCCTGTGTACTTTCTATTCATCAAATAAATCTGAAAAATGTATCAGGGTTTCTACAAAAATATTAAGGCCAGCTGTTTTTCAACATTCTTATTATATATAAGAAAAATTGTGTGTGTGTGTATATATATATATATATATATGCGCAAATATTTCTTAAATATATACGTACGCGTGTATATTTACATGCATGCATACATATATAATTATACACAGTACACACATATATTATGTAAACACAAACTTTTATTTTGGGTGTGATTAATCGATTTCCCAGCATTCATTAATTAATTAATCGGGGTGTAACGGTACACAAAACTGACGGTTTGGTACGTACCTCGCTTTTGAAGTCACGGTTCGGTACGGGTTTGGTACGGCAGGGGAGAGAACTAAATATAAAATTGCTTTTTATTTATTTTTATTAAACAGTGGTTTACTGAACAAATTGTGTCTGTCCTTAAATTAATTCAATTATAACTAAAAGTTTCTTAAAGATAATGCTGTAAACTATATAGGGAGCCCTTACTTGAACATTACTATAATATTAAAGGTTAACAACAGAGCCCAAACTATTAGCCTAAATTCAGTTGCTATTTATTTTTAGATATAATAATCAACACTCAAATAGCACCTTGTATGCAAACATGTAAACTTCACATAAGGTAGTTTTTGCATTAACTTCTATATCTAATTATAAAATTATGTTTTTACTCCAATTAGTTGTTGTAGTCATTTCTCTAGTGCAGCTGTGGACACTGAATGACGTGTTCACCCGTGCGCATATATAATGATTACACGTCAGAATAAAGAGCATCAAAACGGCATTTATCATTTGATTTTCGTGATAAAATGGACAGAATTCTTAATATGTTTGTGTTCAAACTCGGATTGAAGTGTGTTCCGTGTGTAAAACAAGCCGACTGTTAAAGATTGCATTCTGTAACGTTCAGTACACACATGCACCTTACCGGAAGTCCTGTACCGAAACAGTTTGGTAGGAATACGTATAACGTTACACCCCTAGTGTGTAAAATATTTATAGATATTTTAAGATATAAACTAGTCTCTGTCTTTCTTTTTTGCAGTGCTCGTTAGTGGAATCCCACCTCAGTGATGTCATCACCCTTCACACTGATGTCAGCGGATATGTCATCGGCATTTCCATAGTGACAATCCCAGGTTCATGTCATGGAATAGAGGTGGAGGATGAGGTTGACCTGGAAGTCTTTAACACAACAATAAGTGTTGTGGCACCAGTCACTGCACCTGCGTGAGTGTACACACACACACATACACAAACTTATGCTGTTACACATAGCCTGCTACCTCTGTAACTTAAGGCCCGGGTATTCTTAATTTTCCACAACCTGCTCCATCTCACACACATAAAGTATACTATTTTCGCCCTGAGTGCAGAAAGACACGTTCGACGCGTGTGCACTATCTAGTGGATTTTGTTTCCAAAGCACTCAAGTCACTTGAACGCGGACGGCCGAAGTATAACTTTAGGCATTAGTCTGCTCTACAACAGTGGTTGTCAACATTTGACTCAACAGCCCCCCTTTGTCCAAGACAATATTCAAAGGCTCTCCTATCTAAGCAGATATGTATCTCTGCCATCACATTTTTGAGATTATATAAGGTCCACCCCTTGGAAGTTTGCAGACCTCATAGTGGATTGAGATCCATTGGTCTGCAGATTTACTTTATAATTTGATCACTTCCTCACTTAGATTAGTACTTTTAAAGAGTATTTCACGAGTATTTCCACGTCACAACATTTATTGAAGTTAGGGATGAATAGGGAGAGAATGGAGAATAAGGGAGAAAGGGATGGGAGTCAGGCTGATCTGGGCATCTGGTGTTGGCAGCCGGGGGACTCAGAGGGGGGGCATCATCAGTTAATTTTAGAACGAGTGATTAGGACTCCTCCGATGCAACCTGGAAGGGAAGAGAACAAGGGATGGTAAAGATGGTTGAATGGATTAGAGAGGGGAAGGGAGGGTTTGAGAGAACAAGACAAACTGTACTGTAAGGGGCGGCCCGATATAAGAAGATTTTGAGAAGTCAGGTGATGATTGGTTGAGGCGTGGCCCCGCTCCCGAACCCCAGTTAACTCCATATAAACATTGCACCCACAAATTGCATTATCTGCATATGTTATTATCAGCTCATTTGGAAATTCTTTTGTTTTATGGCTCTGATTTAGACCCGAAACGGCACCCTACATTGAGAGGATGGAACAGGAAATGGAAAAGAAAGGCAAAAACCCGCAAGAGCAGAAATCCTTCTTTGCCAAATATGTGAGTATTTTTGTATGACGTGTGAGACTGAAGACTCATTACTGATTTGAGTGAAAGGTAGAAATTGTTTGCATATTGACTAATATTAATGTGACCATTTCTTCCCGCTACCTAGGTAGTAAAAATGGCAAACCTTATGCGTTATCACATTAATCTTTTATTTCACCTCCTTTATGGAATAACTCCTTTCCAAATGGCCTCTATTCCTGCTAATAGTTTTTTTGTTCTACTGTGTCTCTTTAGAATTAGTTTGTGTATCAGTGGACCGCAATGCCTAAGATGAACGTTACTGTATGTTTTTGGGTGTATTTTAAACTAACAGTTATTTCATTTGCTGCTCTGCTCTGTCGAAGTTGCTGGTCTGTCCTGTCCTGTCCTAAATACACTCACCAGTATTAATGTCCCTCCTTCTAAACGATCTCTAAATTCTCCAGCAGCGTGTGTCGTGGTTGGCTGTTCTGCATTCACTATGCTGTGACTGTGCTGTGTCTGTGTTGACTTTGTGCTGGTCTGTGCTGTGTTCCAGTGGTATTTGATTCTGGGAGGTGCAGTGTTCCTCATGGCCACCAGTTCAGCACAGACCCCACCAGGGGGCGCCAGAGAGCAGAGCTGATTTCCATTCATTTCAAGTACTGAAACTCATTTAAGCCTATTTGGTTACTCTGTCACTCCCGCTGCATTTCTCATTGTGTGTGTATATGGGTCTTTACACGCACCCACATACACATACACACAAACTCAAATCCTCTGATCCTTCTTCTGTTTCAGCTTATTCAATTTGATGTGCGTCCTTGTGCTTTTTGTGTCCGTTTCTTGCTGGGTCATGACCAAATCAGTGGTGTTTTGATCAAGTAGGATCTTTTGGCCAGTAATATTTGCAGGTGATGGTTGTCTCTGAAGCTCAGAGATGTTCATGACCCACTCTGCTTGCTTCACTCTTTCCTGTTCTTTCAGTCTCATTTCTCCTGATGTCTCCCTCACAGTGGAAAGTCATTTGTTAGAAGCAGTAAGTGGTGGCTGGACAAAGAGAGTAAGGAAGGATGAAACTGAAAATGATTTGCTTGGGAAAACTTGCCAATTAATTCAAATGCCTGTAATTTCCCCGCACCTAATCATTGACTCTGGAGAGGAACCGTCATGTGTTGCATTTCAAACCGCTAACAAATATGTGAACCTTCTTTTGTGTTTTTCTTTTGTCTTTCATCACCAGTGGATGTATATTGTTCCTCTTGTTCTTTTCCTGATGATGTCTGGAGCTCAGGATCAGTCTGGAGGTGGAGCCGGAGGAGGGGCGGCCAATGGTGGAGGACGATGATTCCCATGCCAACAAAAACTCCTGTGTTGTACATAATAAATTAAAACAGATTTTTGTTCACTGACACGCTTCATGACACATTTACAAACGAAGGATTGTTCTAGAGAAATAATGATTGAAAAGCTTAACTTATAACTGCATTCTTGGATTGTTTTACTACTGATTTAATAAAATAATTTGATGACCGTTAAAGTTGTCAGCACAGTTATTTACTTTTTGCTGCCGTTCGTATTTATAATACAAGCACCTTGAAAACTAAAGCCGCGGTCACACTAGACCTTGAGCTCTTAACTTTCTACGGACACTGCAATGGTCACAAAATGACTCCACATTCTGCTGTTTCCAAAAAAAAGTTTGCATCCTTTACTGCAGCTAAAAGGTCATGTTGGGGTGTATCATTCTTTTGTTGGTCATACGTCTTCATGTGATATGAATTTGCATACCAAACTTGAACTTTGGAACGCAGCAAAATACATTACTTGTGTTTCCTGTCTCTCACATTTGCATGCGTATGAATCATATGAATGCAATTCAAATGTTCATCTAATCTAATGTTCATCTGTGCTAATGTCATAGCACATCTAATGTTCTTGTCTTTACCTCCTTGTCTGGTTTTCTGACCCAGTGCCATTTGGGTTTGTTTTAAATCATGTTGATGCTGGTAATACCACTTCTCTTTGCACCTTGATGGCCTAAATAACTGAGCAGGAGCCTGAAAAGCTTCTTTACTTAACTATTAGAAAGTGAAGTGCTTCAAGCTACATTTTGGGTTACAATGCATTTACACTAGCCATTCAAAGGTTTGGGCTCATTAAGATTTAAAAAAAAATAATTCAACATTGAAATTATGCTCTGCGCTAAAAAAATTAAGGGAACTCTAAAAATCTCACACTGGATCTCAACGAATGAAATATTCCATTTTAAAATATTTATATACATTTTATAATTTAAGAACCAAATTATGTGACAGTCAATGGAAACCAAAATCATACTAAAAATCAATGTAAAAAAAAAAATCCATGCTGATCCAACTTGCATGAAGTTCATTACAGCAACTCATAATGTAAGTCAGTATGGCCCCATGTGCTAGCCTGGCTCCGCCCTCCTATGTACTTCCGCTCAATTTTCATTTTTCATTTTCCTTCAGTACTCTTCAGTAATCTGGGACTGTGGTATATTCTTAGGTTTTCTCCGGTCAAATTTTAACTGGTCCAATCAGCGAACAGAGGGAGTGGCTGAGAACGATGACGTTGATGTCGTGCGCTAGTTTGAGTTGTAGTTCAGTAATGGCGGCGGAGAAAGATGCGAGCGAATTTCATTCCGTTGTTGCACCGCTGCCGAATATCCAGAAGTTAAAGCCGGAGCAAGAACAATCTTTGCTGAGTTTTGTTGGTGGCCATGATGTTGTGGCCCTCCTCCCCACAGGGTTCGGGAAAAGTTAGATTTTCCAGCTTGCTCTGTTAGTGATGAAGGAGTTGGCTGAAGCCCTATTCGGACGGTAATTGTTTCTCATGCGGTCGGAAGGTATTGTCATCATTTACAGTCAGGGCCGGCCCTGACCAATTTGCTGCCCTAGGCAAGATTTTACTTGGTGCCCCTTGTATCAAGGTTTAGCACTACATGTTATCAGTCTAAGTTGCGGAAACACTGGTACTGTTTTATTTTTTTAATGCATTGATGTTTTTTAATTTTTATTGTTGTTGTTTTATATGATGTCCAGTCCATTCTACCCCATCATTATGTTCATGATATTATTATTATTTAATTTTTTTTAAAAGGCTTGTGATAGTTAAACTATACAAAAATAGCACCTACGCCACATTACAGCCTAAACACAAATAACAAGTACAAGCACAAACTATTGAGAACTAGCAAAAGTGTTTGTTTTCCAGTAGATGGCAGCAAACTTCCACTAATATGCACATTCATGTTTTCACCATGAATTAAACTGAGAAATTTAGATATTTAATGTCAAATTTACATAAAATTTTGCTATTTTAAATAAACCTGTATATAAATATCATTACTAATTTCCGCAAATACATTTTAAAATGTCCATATGTCCCCTTAAAACTGCACAACTGTAGAGTAAAAACATTAGGCTATTAAAAAAGTGATATTACATGCGTTTAAAAAAACAGATATGATTTTTTTATTTTTTGACAAAATACACTGTCTGTGGCCACTGGAGAACCCAAAACAGCTGCTTGCATATAGTTTAAGAATTAAGGAATTAATTAGCGTACATTAGTATTTTACTACTATGCAATTAAATAAACTGTTCATTCATTACATCACTTTACCTCTGTCTTTACACTGCAAAAAATGCTCTTCTTCTTTAGTAAATTTTTCTTGTGTCCAGTCCAAACATCAAAAAATTCTTAAATCAAGATGTATTTACTAGTAAAATGACATTAGATAAAAAATTTTCCTTGTTTTCTGGGGGGAAAAAAATCAAAATTAAGTGAGTTTTAGCTTAAAACTAGCACAATTATCTGCTAAATGGGGTGAGAAAAATGATCTTATTTCTGTTTGGGACAGAAACATGAAACAAGATTTTAATCAGAAAAAAGATTATTTTTCTCACCCCATTGGCAGATAATTTAGCTTGTTTTAAGCATAAACTCACTTAAGAAAAAATAAAATTTTACTTATCTAGTAAATGCATCTTGGTTTAAGAATGTTTAGATATTTAGACTAGAAACAAGACAAAAATACGAAAAAGAAGAGCATTTTTGCAGTGTTTCCCTTATCTTGCCTGCATCAGAGGGCTTCTGTTTTTTATGACACTACAAGTCGGCCATCCGTCATAAATTATCAGGCAACTTTCACCGTGTCTACACCTGGAGCGAGCGGCCAACACCCTTAAAAATGAAAGCAATCCTGTCTACATTAGATGCGGCGAGAGGCGACGCGACACAACAAATTCCCAACGTTAAACTGATCACGCGTTATATTTCTGACGCACTTCAGTAGCTCGGCGGGGGAGATCGATGAGGCGGACCGGGAAGATGCGGGGGACTTAGTTACGTTTTTTTGCGCTTTATTTGGTAATATTTAAAATGAATGTGAATAAAATAGTATCAGTAATACATTTTGGCGCCCCTATGGATGAGTGGCGCCCCTAGCATTTGCCTATTTCGCCTATGCCACGGGCCGGCCCTGTTTACAGTGGTGATTTTATTGCCGTCCGTGTAAAAACCCGGCCGAATTACCAACTGCTTTGACAAACACCAAAGTCGTGTGGTAATTTAATTGCTGTCCGAATCCACATCTCAAGAATAGTTTTCAAGAATATATCACTTCAAAATTCACTGTTTATATCCTTTTTGACCACTGCAGAGCACCGTGCGGTTGCGCTTCACTGTAATTTGGATGCATTTCTAGAATGCTGGCAAGTATTTACAAGAGCAATATATTTCATCACCGCTCAAAAAATAAAAAGAAGAAAAGCACGTAAAACATTTGAATTGGGCCGTTATTTACGGCAGCATTTATTCTTATCATACCAAGCATATGACATGTTACGGACCACGTGAGAAGCGTGTTTTCCGATCACAAAACTCTCCCCTCCACCATGAATAAATAATAATCCGAATGCACAAGTTTTAGGTTTTATCACTGAGGTGGTGCACATTTAATTTTACGGACTTCCATGTGAGAAACAAAAGGCGAACGGCGCATGAGACCAAACTTTAGCGATTGGTTATGGCAGATCCAGAGTGGCTCTTGGCAGATCCCAAAATAGTTTTAAACTTCAACAGAGTACCCGCCCTCAAGGAAGTAAACGTTTGTCAATGGAGAGTGGCCAGACTCTCTGTACAAATGAAATGTACGAGAGTCTGGTAAGACCAGGCTACCCATGTGCCTGTATAAACTCACAACATCTGGGCATGCTCCTGGTGAGATGTGGGATGGTGTCCTGGGGGATCTCCTCCCAGACCTGGATCAGGGCATCAGTGAGCTCCTGGACAGTCCGTGGTGCTACTTGGCAGCTTCGGATGGTCCAATACAAAATGTCCCAGAGGTTTTCAATTGGATTCAGGTCTGGGGAACGTGAGGGACAGCCAATGGCATCAATGCCTTCGTCATCTAAAAACTGCTTACACACTCTATCCACACGAGGCCGGGCATTTTCGCGCACCAGGATTAGGTTTGACAATGGCTCAGAGGATTTCATCCCAGGACCTAACAGCAGTAACGGAACCGTTGGCAAGTACATGGAGGTCTGTGCGACACTCCAAGGATATTCCTCCCCAGACCATTACTCACCACTGCCAAACCGGTCATGCTGGATGATGTTGCACACATAACGTTCCCCACGGCATCTCCAGACTCTTTCACGTCTGTGACATGTGGTCAGTTTGAACCTGCTCTCATCCGTGAAGAGAACGGGGCGCCAATGGCAGACTTGCCCATTCTGGTGTTCTCTGGCAAATCCAATTAAGCTGCGTGGTGCTGAGCTGTGAGCACAGGTCCCACTAGAGGACGTTGAGCCTTCATGCCACCATCATGAAGTCTGTTTCTGACAGTCTGACAGAAACATGCACACCGGTCCTGCTGCTGAGTTGTTGCCCACGTCCCTGTCCTGCTTTGTGTAACTACCTGTCTCCCGGTATCTACTCCATGCTCTTGAAACTGTGCTGGGAGACACACCAAACAAACGGATGTGCCATCCTGGAGGAGCAGGACTGCCTGTGCAACCTGATTGTGTTGCTGGTACTGCCTCATGCTACAGACAGTGGCACGCCCTAACAAAACACAAAACTAAAGACAAATCAGTCAGGAGGAATAAGAAAAGAACAATTGTCTGTGGCCACTTACTGCAAAATCAGTTGTGTGGGTCACAGCAGAACCACAGGACATCTCACAGCAACAGTGTTTTACTGAACGATTCAGCGTTTTGAATGATTCGGTTGAATCAAAGATTCAATGGCCTATTCGTAAACGACTGCGGCCCTGTCCCAAATGGCACCCTAAACCCTCACGGTCTTCCTCTGAGTCCGCATTTTCACAACGTAATGCCGCTTTGACTGCCGGGAAGAAGTCCGATGCGTAACCCGCACCGGTGCGGGCTCGGTAGAAGTGCGCATCGAGGGCGCATATCGACCTCAAAGGGGGCGCTCGCGAGCACCCTTCTGAGACCTAAAATGACAAATAGGACACCCTATGGTCTCGTGGACTTAACGGACACGCGCACACAGCGGCCATTGTAAGTCCACAAGACCGAAAGTGCACATGAAGTGTGCCATTTGGGACAGGGCCTGCCTCATTCCTGAACGAATCAGCCGTTTGATTGAATTGACTCAATGACTCACTCAATCAGACGGTCACCTGCCGCCACCTACTGGCGGTTTAGTTTCATGTTTAAACATTCTTTCCAACATTTCTTATTTGTATTCAAAAAAATCTCATAACATTATTTAATGCAGTTGTAATTTTTCAGTGCAAATTAATTAATTTGATTGGTAACAGCCCTATAGTGTCTTATTCTAATTTAATTTATTGATTAAATTTAAGAATATAAAAGGAAAGCTGAAGCATAGCCTATATTTAATAAGATTAGGGGAAAAATGCCCTTTATAAAAGGTAAAAATATCATAAATATGCAGATTTAAATACGTCAAAGCTGATTGAACACTGGTGAGAATATTTCTTCAGAATAATGATATTTAACTCTGCAGATCACCCTGATAGATAACCAGAATTGTAAGTCAGAAAGTAAAAAGCACAATTATATTAACCTAAAACTAACTTAATTAAAATGCCATAGGCCATACTGGTTTAAAAAAAATAAATACCAGTACTGTTTTTTTTTTTTATTAGAATATAGACAGAATAAATTGGTATGCAAGTACTTTTACTTTTAATACTTAAAGTACATTTCAAATCAGGTACTTTTTACCTAAGTAGGGTTGTCATTGTGGTACTTCTACTTTTGCTCAAGTAAATATATCTCTGGTTATTTGTACTTTTACTTAAGTACTGAGATTCAGTACTTCCTCCACCACTGTATACTATGATGATTAAGCGCTCCCTTTTTTTGGAGCAGCGTATATTAAAACGTTTATTCATATAAATGCAGCCTTGGTGAGCAACAGAGACTTCTTCCATAAACATTAAAAATCTTACAGACCTTTTTACCTATTTCTTTTGAACAACAATAATGTAGGTGACGTAAAGGACACAAACTGAAACCGAGGACATAAACCTAAGCTACATTTTTCTATAAGTCTAACTTTCATCTCATAGCCACAGTTGGTTGAGATTAATCATCAAAGCTTGACATTCAATGACATGGCTGTTCTCCAAGATTGTATCCATCCTCTCATTGCTTGTTGTTACTTCATAAGTTGTTGCTAATCGTAGTGTGTTTGATGTAAACAGATGTGAACTTGAGGATAGAATGTTCTAGATCGACCCCCGCTGCCCATATGCTCATGTCCCCTTTCTGTGTCTATCTTTGTCAGCTGTCAGTCATTCTCAGCTTGTGGGCCTGTTTGTCTTGGGTCCGTTCATGTATAACTTTGGCAGTATGTGGTAAATCTGGATCTTACAAGGCTCAGTGCCGACAACACTCTATCGTGTTCCTCTAAACCCTTTACCACACCACCCACCCATGTTCTCTGAAAGATTTTGTTGTCCCATGGAGCAGGACAAGTCAATGGCCTTAATCAATCACTGTCGGTCTCTTTGTATCCAGGCCAAAGTCAAAGTCATGGTAAAACTCTAAAGCAAGCAGAAGAGAGCTTGAATGAATTTCAAAGTAAATGGATCTGCTGGTATGCCAAGGTCTGACACCTTTGTGCTTACTGGCCTCTGTAAACAGCCCTGGTGGTCTAAAATGTACCATGTCAAAAGGCAGAGCAGCAGGAGACCGTGATTTGTTTTTCCGGCTTAAGCTGTTAAACTAATGAGAATTAAAACATTGCACATCTGACTTTACAAATCTCAAGCCTTTAGCCCTCTCTAAATGTTTGGTATTAGGTAACTTCTCTACAAATAGATCATATTCAGTGAAGAACTATCATCACAGCCCTGATGAATGTGTGGATACCAAGAAGCACATGGCTGAAACTGAGACAGAACAGTGGTGTATGTGGCGTCGTAAGGGCATTTCTCTCTCGCTCACTCTTTTGCTCTCCGCCTGGCACTGTATTTTTCCTCAACAAAAACATCAAAACAACTGCAAGTTATTCAGACTGAAATTGTGTTGTTTTCTCAGGGAGAAATGCACCATGGTGTGTGACTTGCTCAACCTTCGCTAATATAAATCTGAATTCAAACCCATTTCAAATATGTCCACAAGAAGAATCGCATGGCATATGAGAATAGAGCATATACATATTGCAGGAAAAGGAAACCTCTGTTTAGGAGAGGCCTCTGTCAGTGGTCAGTCATAAATCTCACATCCTGTCTGAACAGGGTTTCCGTGACTACCCGTGACTCAGAGCGCACCTGCCAGGGATGCCACTGTGATTTTATTCTGAGCTTATTAGAGCAAAGGTTTAGTGAGGTCTCCCGGTTTTGATTTTGCTCTATTGACATACATGGACGTGCTGGTCTGTTATAACAATACACATATGACCACCATGTCCATGTATGTCAATAAATCAAAACCGGAAGACCTCACTATATATATATATAGCTAGCTTCTATTGATATAATACATTTCTTTTGATACTATTTACTCGTAAATTATACAGACTAAAACACCCATCCATCCGTCATCTGTCTGTCAGTCCATCCTTCTGTCCGTATATTATATTATATTATATAATTATCACAAATGAAATATCAAATTATATAAAATATTTATATGAATATATTCATAATTATTAAATAATATGTAATAAGCATAATATATATTATACCTATTACATATTATTATATAATTTTATAATAAATAATTTAATAATATGATATAACAATACACACACCTATATAATATTACATATTATAGTATATATAATAATATCTTTTGATAGTAGTTACTTCTGATTTACGCAGAACAGACAAACAAACATTGTGCAGCCTACAAACCATTGTCATTCCACCGATGCTATTTCGGAGGGAGGTATGGTTAGGGTGTCTCTTAAAACATCCTATACATTCACATACCCACACAATGTAAAGTGATTTAGCTAAAGATAGCTTACAGTTGCCACCTATTAAAATTCTACCGCCTAACTTACAGGTCTTCAAAGCGTGAGGAGCTAATGAAACTGAGGATTCCGTGGAAGGGAAGCTGTTTCTTATTACCACGTTAAAGAGAGAACAGAGGTGCTAAGAGGAAGACTGTGAAAAGAATGACAAGGAATACACCTGTCTCATTTATCAGGAATGAAGACAGGCCAAATATAATCGACAGTCTGCTTTCAAGCATTAAAATCAGAGATGGAGAAATGTCTCTCATTACTGAGCTGAGCGATAATGTGCTGTAATACGGTTGAGTGGATCCACCTCAGATTAGCACAGATTTGCTGTTTTTATGATACTTTTGTTCCATTAAGGCTATTATAAGGTATGATGGCCTCATGAGGTATGACATAAGGTCCACAGCCAAGTGTCAGCAATCTTAGTAAATCATTTATTTCAATGCGCATTGCTTCAAGGTGTTTTGGAGGGAAGATTAGTCTACATTTTTGGCTCATTACACCCTCCATGTCCATTTGCAAGTCCAGAATCTTGGTATTAGCAAAGTTGCTGTGGATACATAACATTTCCTGCAGCACAAAAGGTGAGCTGAAAAATGCTCGGGTTGTGTGTGAAGATGTCCTTCAGACGTGACAGTAATGTGAGTGTAATGTCAGACGCCCTGCTGAACTCTGGGGTCAGAAAACCTATTCTTTCTTCTCATTGTATAAACAAACACTTTTAAACACTTTTTGCACAAAACACTTTCGGCGAAATAAACTAAAATACCCTGCTTTTTTCTTGAAACTTTTGCACTTTGCACTTTTTTGCCATAAATTCTGCTGCATAACTAGATTGACAAATGTGTGTGTGCGATATTGGCTCATTTCATGGTACACGTGAACTACACGTGGTTTAAGTGACAGGATCAACCTCGTGTCCACCTCGACCACCTACAGACCCCCTCCCCATATAGGCAGTGTTTTTTCCTCCCCCTTTTTCAGAGTGAATAAGAAGGGAACCCAGAGACTGAGAGACTCGGAGTCAAAAGACGCTCATCCACCCCTGCAATGCCTAGTACCCCAAGCACCAACGGAATCATGCCTGAAGCAAAGAAAGCAGGTAAGGACTGCTCTCATTGCCTCACCTATTTCAATTTATTATCTTCCGAACAGGCTCACCTGTACCAGGACACCTTGTTGTCAGTTTCTGCCTCATTTAAGCTAAGAATTGTAACTTGCTACAAATGCAAATCTTTTTAATAATCTGGCACTCTAGAAGTAAATAAATAATTAAAACTTGTAAAACAGTGCTTTATAGAAGACACATTTTTACATAGATATATATGGAAGTGGATCAACAGAGAAAATTGACAGTAAGAATGATCAAATAATAAAAATAAAATGCAAAAGTCACATAATAAATAGAAAAAAAAAAACCAGTAAAACTAAGTGATGGCAGCCAAAAATTAAGTTGCCTGAGGAAAAGCCTACAAAGTCTATATATGTGTCACATAAATGGCAAAGTAAAATGGACATAAAACAGTTAAGTTATTTAAATATATTGTATTTATTATATTCATAAATATTTTATTATTATTGTATATTTTTTTAAATAAATATTCATATATTATTAGTTTTATTTGAATTGGTATTCTCTTTTTTATCGTGGTACATCACAAAATTAAAAAGATAAAATACGTACATATCAATGCATGTGGTACAGAACCCGACTGACAGTTATAATTGGAACAGAAAAGGAAAATATTGTGTGTGTGTGTGTGTGTGTGAGTGTGTGTGTGTGTGTGTGTGTGTGTGTGTGTGTGTGTGTGTGTGTGTGTGTGTGTGTGTGTGTGTGTGTGTGTGTGTGTGTGTGTGTGTGTGTGTGTGTGTGTGTGTGTGTGTGTGTGTGTGTGTGTTAATAGCTAATAAATCAAACTAAATGATGTTTGAATAAAAATGTAAAAACATTTCTGTGTGGGTTGTGTGTAGGGGGGTAGGGTTATGGGATAGAAAATATCATTAGCTCAAAAAACATTAAGTCTATAAAGAAATAAAAACAAGTCTGTGTGTGTGAGTGTCTGTGTGTGAGTGTCTTAGCCCTATTTTGTGGGCAAATTTGCAGTGAGATAAATCTGAAAAAAAAACTCCTTTTAGGGATGTCCTTTGTGATTTGTTGGAAGAAAAAAAATCTGTATAGAAAAACAATAGGAGTCCATGGAATGTCCCCATTTAGATAGCTAAGTAAACGTGTGTGCGTGTGTGATCAGTGTCTGAAATGTAGCAATAATAATTCATCTCAGACTATGGAATGCACCTGGTCATGCATCCACGCATCTTTCTAGACACTTCAAACCGAGTCTACATGCTTAGGACCTGCAGTATTTACAGCACTGATGACAGTACCCAAACTAAAAGTGTCACCACAATGCTGATTTGATGGAAGGTTATTCTGACAGTTTGTGTGAGTTGCATATACTCGGAGAAAGCCGAGATCAGAGGTACACAGGAAAGACTAAAGGTCGACAGCATGAGGAGAGGGCTCCTTGGACATCATTGTCATACTTGTTACACTCCAGGCTCTTGTGCACAGCTTAACATCTCACAGGAAAATAATAATAGTCTTTACAGAGACAAAGCGTTTAGCAGCTGCTCTACTCAATCTTTCAACCACAAATTATAATGAGAGGAAAGATGCACATACAAGAGCACTCTCTCTTGGCCTTGCATATATTTTAAGATAAGCATGTTGTCAAAAATCCTCTAGACTCAAACAGTGTTATCACGTACATACTATTTAAAGTGCTTTAAAGAGGTCAAATGCGAAATATGTACTCATAAAAAAGCCTTTGTAGCTATGCTTTACTCAGCTTTTACATATGCTGTAACAGTAAACTGTGTATGCCCAACACTATAAGTAAATAAATACATATTTTAAATGTTTCCAAGTTCAATATCAAAGCGTGAGATTGATATATGTACCAAAGTGAACTGATATGCATTCATCAGATGAATCAGCTTTCAGGTGTTAGTTGCACGGTACCTCTTTCACCCTTCTACTTTAACACATCGTCCTAATCTGTCATCTCAACAACTCTCTCTTTCTCTTCCAATCGCTCTTGATCTTAATTTCATTTCAGTTTTAGTTAGATTTTAATTTTGTATTTTAATTTGTAATATTTATTTTTTATTACAATTTAAATATATTATTCATAATTTTCATTTAAATTAAAACAATACAAAAAAAATGTGTAAACGTCAAATTAAATAATATCATTATAATATAATATGGGTGCTGTCAAATCGATTAATCACAATAATAAAATTAATAGCGATTCATTGCTTTGACAACACTAAATATAATATAATTAGTGCTGTCAAATCGATTAATCGCGATTAATCTTAATCACATCCAAAATAAACGTTTGTATTTACATAATATATGTGTGTGTGTGTACCGTGTAGAATTAGTATGTATATATAAATATATACACAGTATATACTTGCAAATATTTCTTAAATATATTGAGTGTGTATTTATATACATAATAATAACACAGTACACACACATATATATTATGTAAACACAAACTTTTATTTTGGATGTGATTAATCGATTTGACAGCACTAACTGCATTAATCGCTATTAATCCAAAATAAAAATTTGTGTCATGTTTACATTTGTTTACATAATATATATGTGTTTGTAGTGTGTGTAATTATTATGTATATATAAATACACGCATATGCATGTATATATTTAAGAAAAATGTGTTATATTTATATATAATATAAATATACATACATGCAAATATTTCTTAACTATATACATGCATGTGTGTGTATTCAAATATACATAATAATTTCACACAGTACACACACATATATATATTATGTAAACAAATTTTTATTTTGGATACGATTAATGGCGATTAATCGCTTTGACAGCACCAAATATAATATAATTAGTGCTGTCAAATCGTTTAATCGCAATTAATCATATCCAATTGTATTATTATGTATATATAAATACACACTCAATATATTTAAGAAATATTTGCAAGTATATACTGTGTATATATTTATATAATGTATATGATATATACATATAAATATTTGATATATAAATATAAAAAAAATCTTAAATGTATACTTGCATGTGTGTATATTTATATATACTACATAATTCTACACAGTACACACACACATATATATATATTATGTAAACACAAACTTTTATTTTGGGTGCGATTAATCGTGTAATAAATTTGACAGCACTAAATATAATATAAAATATAATATAATACAATATAATATAACATAGCTATTTTTAGTATGGCTTTTCACCTTGTTAGCACCCTCTTGCACCTTATTTCAAGTTGAGAAGAAGCTCCTACTGATGTCTGATGAACTTATCAATGATGACATGCCGCCTTCTTGATCACAGGAGTAATGAAGTGTAAAACACACCACAGTAACTCATCTCCACAGCTGTACCATATTTGTTTTATTTATGCCTTCTGTGATTTAGCCAAGTTGTGTCTGGGTTGGGCATTGTGGTATCCGGCAAGATTAGACACCAAAAGTTCATGACACCATGAGTGCGTAATTCTCAGCAATCTAAGTCAGCATGGAAACCAACTCAATCAATGTTAAGAGAGATCTGATATAAATACCTGAGAACATCTCTTATCCAACCGGGTAGAATGTCTTTCTCAGGACTGTAATGTGTCACACCGCCGAAATCTCCCTTTACAGACATGAATCCCCCTATTTGTGCATCTGTCTGTTCATGTTATTTTCCATCGGGCCTGTTTCAAGTAAGCAATCAACAGAAGGCCACCACTCAGCATGTGGTTTTCAACACTCAGGGGCCACGAGATCATATCCATCGCCTTCCCTCTCAAATCATCATGTGTAACATCTCCTTAATCCAACCACCAGATATGAACCATACCAGCGTGCCCGCAGCGGCTGGGTGCATGGCAGGGGTTGGCACGAAACGCTACAGACGTGTCCAACACAAACAACTTGCTTTCTGCACTGTCATCACGAGCAAAAGACACCAAAGCCTAGCAAAGACCCTGAGGTCATCAACATAGCTGCTGATGCTAAAAAGAGGTCAAGTTCAAAGTTGCTCAACAGTATAGAAGGTTGTTTCCCTTTATGTGGTGCTAGCTTTATTTTAAAGATTTGACAAGGTTTAATGTTGAGGTTATTTAATTTAGAAACATAATATAACATGAATTTACCATGCTCATGGTTTCCACTTAGGTGAATGACTCTACCTTATCAATCTTTACTACTCTTAGGGACATGTTTGTAACTTTCTGCACTTCCTTTTTTTTGTGTGTGATTTCTAGTATTGATATCTAGTTTCAAATAATAAACCAAATCAGTTTCATCAAAAAACGTATACGTTTTAAACATTATTTTGTTTTATTTCCAGCCTTATAAAAATAGTGCTTCTCAAGCAAATGTATATTTTAAGAATATATATATTATATATACTTGAGAAGCACTATTTTTTGTACGACAAAACTTTTTTAGATAAGATATCTTGAATTATGTTCATACAAATGTAAAACAACTATGAACATGATTATCTATTCATACTTTTTAAGCATAAAGCTCACTAAATTATTAATTTCTCAATATAAAACTCAATATAAAACTATATATATATTGAACACAAGAAAAGTGTTTAAAAATATTGCACAAATGTATAATGTTATAACGAGGAAATTGTATATAAAATTACCAGTACCTTTTCCGTAAAAAAAAAAAACTGGAAACGAGACAAAAATACAGATGAATACATTTATTATTATTAATTGGCAGTACTCATTGCTGATTCTGGCCCTTCTCATTCTCTCTGCCATGTCTTCTGATCTCCACCAAACATTTTACAGTTGTGTGTTGATCTGGTGAACAAGGCTTTGCGGATGAACCCTCATTGGACATTTTGAGGTTTTCACCCAGACCCCCTCCATGTACCTCTTGTTTACAGCCTTTTCCCACTCATGGTCATCCTCCACCAAGTCACCACTCACAAAACACCAGGGTTAAATCTCACACCCTAACCTGAAGAGCTGTCAGCATGAAAAGAAACCTAACGTGCAGCTTCAAATTGCGTGAACAGAGACTTGACATCCGACATTTTTAGATCCTTCAGATTTGTTTTATTTTGGAGCTCTGCTTCATGACCATGGTTATAGTATAGTATGCTGGCTGTTCTGCTTGACCCCTCCCTCTTGTTCCTCCATACCAGCCCCTATAAGGGAGAGGTCCCGAAGAGAGGGTGAAACAGGCTATGACTGATGGAGTGACCTGTCAGCAGCAGTTGCTGTAATTTCTAGCCATGATCCCTTCTGTTCCCTTCGTGGCTGTACCAGCCATTCCTCTATAACTGCTTCTTTAAGTCCAAAGTCATGGATGGAATTTATATGTGCACCTGGATTATTTGTAAGGTTTCATTTCATGTGCTTAACATGAACAAAGATTAATGACTGTGCTGCCATTTTCATTACCCTCCATTTGTACGAGCTTGTATCTCATAATTACTTGATGGCCTCATGGGCCTACTTGTCATAGCATGTGTGTCTTCGAGATGTATAACATATAAAATAATTGAAGGTTGATAAAAGATGATGTTGGTGATGATGGTGAAACAATCTGTTTTTGGTGATTGTCAGCGAGATCACAAACAGTGGTGGGGGTCTTGAACAGGTGTACAAAAGTGCCCGTCCTGAATGCATTGGAACACAGCTGACCCGATCACTTAGGGGTGCACACTGTCACAAGGATCTATTATAGTGAGTCATCTCTGTCCCCTCCGACGGCCCAAACCGCTCAGCCAATCAAAAGAGAGTCTCAAGCATTTTTACCAACATCTCAGGCTTGCTTAAACGTGACTGAGGAATTACTGACAGGATGATTTTTTTTTTGGTATCTGATCGTATCTGGTATCACTGAAAGTGAGACCAGATTCTTCAAGGTGTCACTTTCAGACTTTTTTTAATCAGCCGACATCCCTACACTAAAAATATGACATGGTTAAATTTTATTTTAAGATATCCATGTTACAGTGTAATTATACATTTAAGTACTTAACATTTAGTACTTTAAGTACTACATGTACTTTGTTTGGGTTAGTTTAGGGTTAGTTGCTTGTAATTATGCATATTTTAAATGGATTACTTCAGTACATGTAACGTGTAATACGGACACTGTAAAATTAAGTGTTAAAGTTTAGTCTTTTGATCTAACAATAGCTTACCTAAAAATAAAGCACTAAAATATTACAATTAAAATGGCTAAAAGTATCAATTAAAATACATTTCTTTTATTTGAGAAGCAACACTGCAAAATGTATAAATATTTAAGTTAAAAATGCAAGTGTAAAGACTTTTCACTTGTTTTGAACATTGTTATACTTAAGAATTGTAACATATAATATATTTTTGTGGTAAAAGTGCAATTCTATAAAGATACATTCTCTGAAAACATATTATACCTGGGAAACAAGACAAAAAAAACCCCTTTCTGTCAGAGTCGATAGCCTCGTGTTCAGCGCTTTGACATATAGCGCAACTGCGACTACATGTCACCAACTTGAGTTTGATTCCCAGCTCAAGGTCCGGTGCTGATCCTGTTCTTCTCGCTCTACCCTGTGGTTTCCTCTCTAATCTCCACACTGTCTAATCCAATACAGCCATTAAAATTTCCAAAAAAAATACCACTTGCAGGGCTCAAACCAGCAACCTTTCCGTTTTAGCCACTACAATGCTCTTTTTTCAGGACACTATGTGGAAGTCTAGTTGTACACTTCATTGTTACAGTGACCTTCGCCCCCTCTGGCTGCAGCGATTAAAACAAACAAGTTGAACCAATACACTTAATGCCACTCAGCATTATGATAACCTAAGAGTGTCAACATTAGCCAAAGAAGGCAAAAATGTGGGAGCGCTAATGCATGAACCAGGGACGGGAGATGGTTTTCTGAGAAGGTGCTTGTGAAAATCAACAATAGAGAGAAAAGTGTTAAACCTGCAAACACAGTGCTGGACATAAACATGCCAACACCACTAACACCATGGACATGAAGTGCGGCAGAAACAAAAATGTATTCTTAGAAACTGCTGTCAGAGCCTATGATGTGTGTCCATGATGAATGTAAGTTTAGGCCTATAGCATGCTTCTTAGTTGTAACCTAAACCGTGACAGGCATGGGTAAACTATATGATTCAGTGCTAACAACAGATGAATGGCATACCATAGGGTGATACATTGCACGCGAGAGGTAAGGAAGGGGGATCAGAAAAGCAATGTAAGGAAAAGGAAGAATCTAGAATGCTTGTGTAGCGCCAGTGTAATTTTAAAACTGCCCATTGCTTCAAGTGATTTTTTGCCCATTGCTTCATTTGAAGTGTTTGAGGTTAACCTCTGAAGTTAACTGATGTCAATTTTCACTCCTACAGGAAGAAAAGGATCAAGAGCAGAAGTAAATCCAGCAGGTACTTGTGAACGATGCAATCCTACTGTACTGTTTACTGTTAACCTCCACCACTTAACCAGAACGCCCCGTATAGACCTTATTCAGAGAAGTGCCATGGCATGAATGAAAGCGAGGCTGTGAGGGATAGACTTTTTTGAGGAAAGTCGAGAGCTCTCAGACCCCTCCATAGACAGCTATTTAAATAACACTTTCAATGCCCAGAAAGGTAGTAAAAACATTGTTAAAATAGTCCATGTGACTCAAGTGGTTCAACCTCAATTTTATAACGCGATGAGAATACTTTTTGTGCACAAAAACAAACAAAAATAACTTTATTTAACAAGTTCTTGTCTTCCATCTGGGCCTCTGACGTGAACTCACAAAGCAGTTGTGCGAGAATATGACGTAGAGCCGGCTTTGATAAGACACTTTTACGTGCACTTTTTCGTTTCTCAGGAAATGCACACTTTAGCACTATTTTGAGCACTAGGCCAAGACCTAAAGCACAATCAATGTAGAATTCAACGTATACATATCTATGAGAACGCCGGCTCTACGTCATATTCGCGCGCATGCGTCGTGGTGCTTCGTGAGATCACGTCAGAGGCCCAGACGGAAGACAAGAACTTGTTGAATAAAGTCGTTATTTCGATTTTTTTTTGCGCACAAAAAAGCTATTCTCGTCGCTACATAAAACTATTGTAGAACCACTGTAGTGAGATGAACTTTTTAACAACGTCTTGAGAGAGGAAATGTCATTGCTGCCAATGGAAGCCTTTCTGAGCCATCGGATTTCAACAAAAATATCTTAATTTGGGTTCCGAAGATGAACAAAGGTCTTACGGGTTGGGAACGACATGAGGGTAAGTAATTAATTACAGAATTTTCAATTTTAGCCCTTTAACTATATTAGCGTCCACACCAGCAAACAAAATATTTCTGTTTATTCTAAGATGGCATTCAAGTCATGTCGTAAAGATCATATTTACGAGTTTAACGCACATGAACGCCACCACAAAGTCGTAAATACCAGTGGGAAGTTCGGGATTTTCTTTAAGTCCCAATCTGTACGAGTTGGGGGCGTGTCAGTGAGAAACATGCCGCAATCAATGGATGCAACGTCTAGCCTGACAAGCCAGACCCACATCAAGATTGGCAGGGCTCAATCCGAGGGGCGCGATAAACGGTTATCTTTCAAATTCCCTCTGCACGCAATAGGATATCGCTACAACCAACCAGAGCAACGAAGAAGATGAAGCGGAGCTAGTTGATAGATTAAACTTTCGCAGTATCCGGTCGGCAAAACTCCAAACACATCTTCCTTTCTTAAGAATGACTTTAGTGCCGTTCTTTGTTTAACTCTAACTCCAAGTCTTCCAGAGTCGCGGCAAAAACCGTTTCGAAAGACCGCTGTTCGCAAGCTTCTTTGTTTACGAGTAGCACTCGGAACCGCCGCAACTCTGCCGTCATTATGTTAAGCTCGCCCACCGACTCTAGACACGATGTGATTGGCCTGACCAGAGTTTGTTTTTTCCAGCTCGCAAGCCAACGGAGAGTTGCTAGACGACCCTGGCGGCTATTCATTTTCTATAAGCAGAGTTAACAAACCTTGCTGTATTTTTGTGAAATTCATTAAAAGAAGGTACACCGCCATCTTGCTCCGACCAAAGAGACGAACGCACATGATGTCGTAAACACGACTTCTCACCTCGTAAATACGAACATCCCAGGAGGACTTGAGTGCACCATAAGCGCGTGCTTGTCTGCTCGAGCTCCTACAGCAGGATGGATTCTGATTGGTTGACAATGTTTTTATCGTTCATCAGCTGGATAAAATCATTCTGAAAGTGATTCCAACAATATAGTTTCTCTATATAGTTATCGCTATAGCTGTGGTGTGAACTCTGCTGTTCTTTAATATTGAGAATGATATTTACAACTATAGGCTATATTTTATTCTTTATAGTTATCGTCCTTGGTGTGAACGGGCCTTTACCGTGTTTTCAATGGCATCCGCTGTAAAAAGCTAATGTTGTCTGGAGTTTGTCTACTGAAATTTCTTGGAAATATATTTTTGCAGTGTTTCGTCAGCAGAACAACCCAAAAACACATTAAATAACAGTTCCGAAGAGATGCATGTCTATCCCTCACAGCCTCGCTTTAATTTCACCAAGCTGAGCGCTCACTATAAACCATGTCACTAAACAGATCATTATTTCAGGTCTTATCGGAGGACATTGTGCTCTTATAATAGAACAGATCTGGACACTCAGATCAAAATAGCATTTTTCAAAATAGTAAATCTGACAAAGTGGTTTTCATGTGTGATCATTACCACATTTTCAAGGTGAGTTCTGCACCACTGCTCTCTTTACACCACTCTGTGTAAATAGGAGAGGATCATAATACAATGCAAATCACATGAAGCCTTGGCCTTCGTTAGACAGCTGACATTTAAATAGGATTATGCAGTCGTGGTATAGAATATAATGACTTCTTGCTCTTTCTTCTTTCTTTCTTTTTCACAGCAAAGGCACCACCGTATGAGGCCAACATCCCTGAGCCCAATACCAGAGCTGAGCTGATGAAATGTACGCATCCACATGGGACAGTCCTTTTATATATAGTTCTTTATTGTTATTTTATAGCCGCTTGTCTTCTGAAATGTTATTTCTCTCTCAGACTGGATAAATCTTTCTCTGGATGACAGAACTGCTCAGAAAATGTTGTGGCTCTCAGAAGGTGGGGCCAAAGTGTCACGTAAGGCAGAGGAAGTGTGTCCTGTTCTGGACAGACCAGAGAGATATGAACATTCACCACAGGTATGTATCTGTCTCCACAGGTTTTGTTGTGTTGTATCATTTTAGATCAGCTCATGTAACTCTTTCTTTTAGTACTGTCTTTATATTTATGCTTTAAAAAGGTTTGTTCACACAAAAAATAAAATTGTGTCATCATGTATGCCTCGTCATTCCAAACCTAGACTTTTATTCATCTTCAGAACAAAACGTCTTCAAAAATCAACATTTTCAAGCTTCACAAAGTACTGATTGACATCGTAAAAGTAATTTATATGAAATTAATTGTTTAATCCATATCTTCTGAAGAGACACAATGTACATGTACATGATATATACAATATGATTTGAACAGATTTAATTTAAGTATTTATTCATATATAAACATTGATCAATGACTTAAAAAGTCATAACTATGACATAAAAGTTGTGAGATACTAAGTTATGATTATGAGAAAAAAAGTTGTCAGTGTGACATATGAAATCAAAATTGACATTTTTTGTAATAATTTTCCTAGGGCTTTCAAGCTAGAATCACTAAAACTCTGCTGAGACCTTCAGACTGTTCTGACTTATGGCTGTTTAACCCGAGCAGTACGGTACAGAATGGTACGCAGACGCCTATCAAGTAAGGCTACTGTTGGCGTTGGAAACACAAGCCGGATCAGGGTTTATCGCCCCAAATCGTACTGTACTGTACCGCTCGGTGGAAACGCCATTAGTGTGTATATCTTTTCTAAGTGATCTGACTTACGATTTTCTTTAAAAAGACGATCAAAACTACGAAAAGTCCCATAGACTTTCATTCAGAACTTTTATACAATAACTCTAATAGATTATTTAAGCTTCATATATCTACATATATATTACTAGCCTAGCAACTACCTTAGGACATGACGTGCTAAAACATGCCATCAACATGTTAATTCATGCTAGCAATGTGCTACAACATGCTAATTCATGCCAGCAACGTGTGCTAAAACATGCTAATACATGAATGTTGATTCATGCAAGCAAATGCTAATTCATGCTGACAACACATTAAAACATGCCAATTCATGCCAGCAGTGTTAAAATATGCTAACAACATAGTAATTCATGCTAGCAATGTATTAAATCATGTTAGCAACATGTTAAAACATGTTAGCAAACATGTTAAAACATGTTAGCAATCTGCTAATTCAAGCTAGAAACATTATGCTAAATCTTGCTAGCAATGTGTTACAACATGTTAAAAACATGCTAAAACAACTTATCTCTCTCTATCTGTCTGTCTGTTTATTGCCTTCAAAACCTTTAAACTTTAAGTTTTAAAACTACTTTAACTTCAAAGTTTCTGGTCAGATATTAATGTCTCAAAGATATTAATGTCTCAAGCTACCATTAACGTTTGACTGGTTGTCAGTTTGACTGGTTGTTTTGTTTTTTGTCATAATTATGACGTTTTATCTATTTGTATGTCCTAATTTCAATTTTGACTTTTCGTAATTAGATTTCCTAAAGCATAATGTATTTTTGTGGTGGAAATGGACCATAATTCTGTGTACAGTATGTGATTGTATTTATTCATGAACAAATCATTTGAGTCTCATCTTTTCAATGAATCAGTCAATGTGCTTTACAAGACCAGTCTGAATGATCCATTTGCAAATCAGACTCATCCAGTTCTCATGTTCATCTCACAGTTTCACAGAAGAAAGTCATACAGGTTTGAAATGACATGAGGGTAAATATATGACGACAGAATGTAATCTTAGGACTGTCATGGTCAACATATAGTAAGAATATAACTGACTTTCACAATATCCTCCTGAAGGTGCTGTGTAAGGAGGGTCTTCTGGGCTGTCGTGGGTACTGGGAGGTGGATTGTGAGGGCTGGGTGGTGATCGGGGCAGCGTGTGAAAGCACAGGGAGGAAAGCTAAGGATGGCCCATGTGGCCTGGGAGAGAATGAGCTGTCATGGGGTGTTGGCTGGGCTGGATCCTGCTACCATGTCTGGCACAATGGAGAGAACATAGAATTCCAGGCTCCCCTCTGCCCCACCATCGGCATCTACGTTGACCAGCCAGCTGGCATCATCAAGTTTTGCCTAGTTGAAGAGGGAGAGGACGGCTCCAAGGAGGTCAAACTGGTTCATCGATTTTCAGCCAACATAAATGAAAATCTCTTCCCTGGTTTCTGGGTGGGCAGGAACTCCTACTGCTGGATCCGAAAGAAGGACCAGTAAAGGGGTGAATACATAAAGAGAAGGAGGGGTTGGAAGAAAACAGGGTAAGGGTGATGTAAGGAAAAGAACAGAATAGCTATGCTGGAAACTTTGATTAATTAGGGGGTAAGAAGCCAAAAAAAAGGCCTCTAACTTCAATAACGAAAATGAAACTGTAAATGGAGACTTGCATTCTAAACCTGAATCTGCCTTTGTTGCAAACCACTAGGTTGGTTCAAAAGTGTGCATCCTCAAAATATATTATTTTGCCAGTAATTTAATTGGTGTAGCATTAATCTTTATACTAATGATTTTGAATAGTCACTGTATTAATTTTATATTCCATGTGATGACAAATGCAGATACTTTAGTGAATATTTATCTCTATGCTCTAATAAACAAGTTCAAAATAATACTCTATTGTGTTATATACGAGTGGTGTGTTGTTCTTATTGCTGACATTAAAACCAGGTACAGGTCTTGTAGGGCTACTCAAAGGGTCAAGGTTTGGCCCAGTTGTGGGTAGATGCTGTAACTACACCATGTGGAGCCACAAAATAATCTTTCTCTATTGATGGCCATTCAAGAGTATTTTTTTGCTAAAAATAATAAAATACAATTAGCCTACATTAGGCCCTACTCTAACAAAGATGTTCTGCCATTTAGCAGTTCTCAGAGGGTAATTGAAAGCATGAAATGTAATTATATTTTTTGCTCGGTCTGCTGCCGGCAACATTCACCAATAGTCACAATTTGTTTCCTAATGATTATTATTCAAATTATTTTAAACAGAAAGACTAGAGTTTACATATTTATTATTTTAAAGAATTTATTAATGAAGGTCGGCCGATGTGTTCTTGTGCCATCAGGCAGAATAATTTATGCATTTATGTAAAAAAAACTAGCAACATTTGGTAAAAAACTCCATTCCATTTAAAGAGGAAATGGGTCTGAATTTAAGATTTGTTGTATTATTCATTTGTAGGTGGTTTGAATAAAAGTGTCTGCTAAATCCATAGACAGAGTAACTGTACATGAAAAGTCAACATCGCCCTCTGCTGGGCACAGGAATCATACTTTCCTTGGAGAGTACGACATTTTCTTCAGTCTACTCAACCACACTAAGCAAAACGATGAACTTTTATAGGAAACCAAGACGAAAAGGCCAACAGGATTCGACAACAAACAACTTTTATTCAAAAACGCATTTACTTAAACATTGAACAGTTGTGAAATGTTTAAGATGAACACAGCTGGTTGACATCTGTAGTGTTGTAAACCCTCATGTTTGACATATTCTTATCCTTTTTTAGAGAAGTTATCAAACTAATCAACAATTATACGCGTCATATTCCTGCATTCATATCCATTATAAGCACATGAATCCATTATAATGCAGAAACAAGTAATTTCTTGTGTCAATAAAATCCCAAACATTTGGTGTTTTTTCAAAGCTTTGTCCTCTCATTGTCCTTTTGTTTTACAAAGCATTGAATCAGAAAGTCTTCAGGACAGTGTCGGAAATAAAAGTGAGTCCACACAGGCAGAGAGTGACATCATTTGCAAGCATTCACATTAACATCTAGTCAGCTTTGGCAATCTTGCCAAGGAATATACACTACTGAATTTGCAGTAGTCTATATTTCCAAGAACATGTAGTGTTTGCTAATGTACAACGCTCCTCTGGTGATGGATGTGCAAGTGTCTCAGTGTGTAAATAGGCTCATATACTATCAGTAAATCCCACACTGCAGAGGACAGTTACTGGGGACGATTAGTAATGAAATGATGCAATGACATTTGCTGTTAGTGTTTCTCAACGAAATGCACAATGTCTGCCACAACCATCCAGTCAAAGCCAGAAGAAATTCTCCAATTAAGACATGCTAATCAAACCTCTCATCCTTCTGCAGCAGACGTGAAGGCTTGGTAAAGGTTTTGCCACTTTTAACGCCATAGAAATACTAATGATATGCAGGAGAAGCTTTAGATTTGGCAACATCTTTGCTAAAAACATCCATCAAACCTTGTGTCTTTTAAACTCTCCAGTTCTGTTCAAATCACTTTCGCACACAAACAAGCTCACGGCTCGTTCTCATGCACTCTCAAACAAACATATGCACACGTTGGTCTTCTCTCAGTGCTTAAGAGAGAAGTCGCCCGTGTTGAGGCGAGGTCGCGGCAGTGCTCCAAACATCTCCGTTCCATCTGTGGCTCCCGGTACCAGAAGGGCTTTCATACTGGCAGCTATGTGGTCCAGGTCTGCACAGCCCACCTAAAATAAAATATACCTTTTAAATCAAGCAAAGTATTTATATATGACAAAATTATGAGAAATGTAATAAACATTTTCAACAAAAATAAACCAACTATCTAAGTGGATTTTATCACAATGGCAGAAAGGGTGGTGACAAAACACCATATCAATAACTGGGTCAATAATACAGTACAATAATATTGCACCTTAATGTTTAGAACACAGATTTACCCCCAAAATGTATTTAAATACAGTTTTAGTGAAACATTTCCAGTGGGAAAATACAGTTTTTTTAAGGTGGAATTATCTTAATACTTTGAGATACAACACCCCTAATGGGACATTGTCTAAATAAACAAAAAATGGAACCTAATAACTCACTAATTTGTGAATAAAATGTCATTAAAAATATGTAGTATATCGTAAAATATTAGTTTGCTTTTGGACCTATTTAATTATAAATGAACTTTTTATGAATATTACTATAGAACAAAACTATAGTTATACTACCATTCAAAAGTTTAGGGTCAGATTTAAAAATATATATATTTCATTCAACAAGGAGGCATTAAATTGATCAATAGTAACAGTAAAGACTTTTACATTGTTACAAAATATTTCTCTATCTAATAAATGCTGTTCTTTTGAACTTTCTATTCATCAAAAAAATCATGAAAAAAAGTTTCTAGAAAACTATTAGGCAGCACAACTGTTTTCAACATTTCATATAAAATATATTAAAATAGAAGTTATTTTAAATTATAATAATATTTCTCAATATTACTGTTTTTACTGTATTTGACACACAACATATTTCTTTTAAAAAAAAGTAATCTTACCAATCTCCAATAAATACCAACCTTTGAAAGATATATGTGTATAGGTGTATATTGGCAATATACATTTCCCTCTACCCCATGTTCCACTTTGTATGGAATTGTTCAAAAAACATTAATTATGAGAACATGATGTATGAAGGATACATACAATATTGGCCAAATGAGTTATGCAAGTTGGTGACACAATTTTGCTACCTACAATTTTACACATCCTTTGTATTAAAAGTGCATACATAATCTGCCAAAAATAAATAATTTTGATCTCTATAAAGCTGTTGAAGGTGGGTATGTAGATGAGGGCGTGTAAAAAGCGGATGTGTTACTGACCCGTTCTCCACTATGGGAGTCACCCTGATGGGCATGGTTGTTCCTGTAGCCCCACACTGGTACAGACACAGGAAGTGAACGAGCCATTGCCATGGGGTTAGACGAGCGAGACGACAGGTGACCCATTGCCAAGCCACGAGGAGGGGGAGGGGCTTCCTCACTTAGAGAGCCTGACAGCAATAAAACAGATATAAATATATGAACAACAGCAATAAAACCATTTATGTTCCAGTGTCAGACACAACTCAGATAATGATCTCTTTGAACAGCACTTAAAACATGGAGAGACATGTTACTCTCAGTAACTCACACAAGGTTTCCATACTTTCAATATTACCAATCGCTTGTGATTACTGAATAAGGATTTAAAACTATGAATTATTAGTTATATTGGTACCATATCGGTTATCAGACGTTATTAGAGATTATAAGTCACTTATGCTCAAGACTGCATTTATTTGATCAAAAATAGAGTAAAAACAGTAATATTGTGAAATATATTAATATATTTTAAAATATAATTTATTTCTGTGATGGCAAAGCTGAATTTTCAGCATCATTACTCCAGTCTTCAGTGTCACATGATCCTTCAGAAATCAGTCTAATAAGATGATATTCTGCTCAAAAATTATGTATTATTATTATCAATGTTGAAAACAGTTGTGATGCTTAATATTTTGTAGAAACCATGATACATTGTTATTCAGGATTCTTTGATGAATTGATGAAAAAGATCAAAACAACAGCATTTATTTGACATGGAAATCTTATGTAACATTATACATGTCTTTGTCACTTTTGATCAATTCAGAGTGTCCTTGATAAATAAGAGTATTCAATTATTTTTAAAAATACTGACACCAAACCTTTGAACAGTAGTGTTCCTGTATTAAGATATTTTTGTGTATGCTTATTTCCTTACAATTTATCTTTACAATTACATTTATGCATTTTGCTCCAATTAGATGACCTTCTAACAATCGATTAAAGTTAATATTTTAAAACACTAATAAACATCATCAAAATAAAACAACACTTATCTATTTTTAATGTTACATATTACAATGTTGTAAATGTCTAAACATGAAAAAATGTGCCATAACATGAAATAATTTTTTGCCATTTGCCAGAATCCCCATTTAAAAAAAATAAATAATAATATAATAATAATAATAGTAGTAGTAATAATAATAATTATTCACCGTCAGTGCTCTCCTCCTCCCCATCAGACTCAAAGAAGGGCTCACAGTCCCGGGACAGAGAATCTTCATCCATTGAGAAGACGCCTGAGAAAGAGAGAGTTGTATTTGAGTTCATGAATGACCTGAAGGAATGACAAACGCCATCTCAGGACAGGTGAACTTACCTGCCGATTCATTCAGGTTACGTCTCCTTCCATCCAAATCTTCTTCCTCCTCCTCCTCCTCATCATCATCTTCCTCCTCCTCCTCTTCCTCCAAGTCCACAATTTCAGTTCTTTCTCTTGCCTTCTCACGTTCCTCAATTGCCACTTTCTCCCTTTCACCATTCCCATGCTGACTACCTGGCTGGCCAATGGCAGCAGCTGAGCTGTAGATGGATGGGTAACTCTGAGAATAGAGCCTCATGTTGGGACTAACATTCCCGACTCCATCTCCAGTTAAGCCCTTTGGAAAGAAGACACAGAACGTCATGAGGTGTTGCGATCAAACATGTATGCGATCAGTAATGAATCGCCACTCACCAGCCTGTCAGACGGCACATCCACGCCCAGTTTGGCTCCTGCCTCCTGTGTATTTAGACGTTTGTGTCTCTGTGCCGTCAGTACAGTGGTGGAGTGCAGAACTGCGATGTCATCTATGTATCGCTGTGACGACTCTGAAAGTGCCCCTTGTCCCCAAACGTGATAGGCATAATCAAACTTTCTGCTTCCGGAGGTACCGGAATTATTCCTTGTTCCTTCCACATCAATCCCAGAGGGACGGAACTTTTTATACGCAGTCAAAATAGCCAAATCACAACCGGACGTCTGACTGTAAGCCTCGGCGGCAGCAAGCAGCGCCAGCCAGCTCTCCTTGTGATTATCAGGGATCTCGGGGTTTGAGGATTTGGTGACAGAGGCCATGATGTGTTTATGCAACAACCTATGGCTCTGTTGAACTGTTTTCGGAATTCGTTCTTTTGGAATGCTGAAATGCTGATGTGTGTGAGAACGTATACGTCTGCGTTTATGAAATGTGTTTTTGTAGTTATAACTCTTTGGTAATGAGAACTTGGTTTAGCTGATGCTGATGGGACTGTTAGAAGAGGCACATTTGAAATGGGTAACGGTGTCTGCGTGCATGAGAGAACTAGGGGAGAGATGGGAGGACGCCACCACTTGCTGATGATACCTAGAAAATGAAAGATAATATGCATTAATCGAACATGCAATAAAAATATGTCATGCATTCCTTTTGAAATGTATATCTAACGTGCAAAAGAAAACATATCAGTTTTATTTATGCAAAATAAACATGCATTTTGATTTCTAACTGGCTCATCAACTGCTGTGCCACAAACCCCCCCACTCAGTTTGAAGGGTACGCCTCCATTCCCTCGCACGTGTAGCACACGTACACGTTTGTTTGGGACGTTCTTGTCAAAACGACTATCAGTCTTTCTGAAACGCTAAAAATCATTTTCGAGGCCTGTTGTGCAGCTGCATGCCTGCCTGCAACGGATTTGTCTATCGCTCGAATTTTCTGGACAACATGACGCAAAGCCAATCATGATTTCTGCTGCTTTCGTTCGTTTGTTTATAACTGTCAGCTTTAATATGCAACTACCATAATCTGTGCCTAAACAGCGGGGTATTTGCATTTCGACATAAACTGATTTAGAGCTTGTTGATTAGTTCACTGGTAAGAGGCCAAGTGAAATCCACAGGCCAGCCAGCGTTAGCAATGCAGCTAAAATCTATTTAAACGTTTTGCATAATCAATCGGGTTGATTCGAGGAAAGAAATACCATTAGTTGACTTACCCTCTTAATATCCTCCAGCCTCTGTCACAATCGTCCTTTACTTCCAACTTTATTAAACCCTCTTTGTTCGGAGCCTATTGCCCGTGCCTGTCTCTCCCCTAGTAGACTCCAGCGCAGCGACGCTCACAGCGCTGTTTACAGTAGGAGAAGACCGTGTTGCCAGATTGCGCAAGAGAAACAAGCAAACGGTCTGAAAAACATGCACCAAAGGCGACCTCTTTTTTTTTTCACGCGTTCTTTGTTAGCATAGAAAGCACAAAAACCAGGAGTTTCTATTACATGACACTATTACAATTTTTTCTCACTAAAGACCTGCTTTATTGTTATATGACATGCATTATTTAGCTAATTTATTTATAATCAATACATTTTTTGGGGCTGTTGAATTCTTGAATCTGATTGGTTGACGAACGCATTTATTTTCAGGGAAATGCATGGCTAATGTAGTTCCAGGCAGGTTTTGACCGCATTACAGTTCCATATCACTTCGCCAAATGATTTCAGTTATTTCAAAGGTCCTTAACAGCCTACAACAACAAAATATACAGTAAACAAATAGGATAAAAACAACAAATCATTTCCATGTTTTTTGCCACAAAATTACGTTTTATTAGGTTATGTACGGTTTTTCCCACGCGAACGCACGCACAAATGGACACGCACTCGGACACGCACTCGGACATAAACAACGTGTTGTCAGCGCTGCTCTGATGAATTTATCAGTAAAATAGTTTCAACTTAAAAGCTACATGACATTTCTCACTAGCGAAATAATAAAGGCACTGTTCTTGAGTAGATAAACTTACAGTTTCGCTATTAGTAGAGACGCTGCTGCCGAACATGGTTGAGTGACAGAATTCACAAGTAGCCTAATTTTATTTACTGCTGTTTTTTTTTCTCTAAACTTTTTAATGGACCCCTAAGCTCTCTGGGAGAGCCCAGTTTGAAAACCCCAATAACAATACTCAATTGCAACTTGCAGCAATATCATCTTTTCATTAATTATATGTTGTTGTTTTTTTATTTTTATAAATAGGCTACAACCTGCTAATTTAAATAATTATTAAAAAATTTGGAAAACACATTTACACATGGAGACAATGAAACGCTCAATAAATCCTGAAAAATGTGGTACTGCTCATATTTATCTGCAAACGACTTGACAGAATTCGCGTAATGAGAGGACATGGCAACATTTGGAGCAGGATGGTCGTGCGTCAACACATTTGCAGAGGTAACGTGCAGAAAGTACAAATAAGAGAGCAGGTGTGACATTGAAGGAAGCTGATAATAAACGATATAATGATTTACTGGACTCCATGTACAGTAATGCTTTGGCGCAGACTAAACGGCAACAGAGTTATAGTCATTTACTTATTTAAAATCCACAGTGGCACACACTATAGGCTATTTGAAAATTAGCTGGTGTCACCAATATCGCATTATCAACATACAATTTTCATCAAAGAGTCTTTCTTCAAAATTGATTGAGACTGTTATCTTTAGAATGACAGCCTCAGTTATCACTATCATTCCCAACCAAAAAATAACAATATACTCCAGGGGTCTATTTTTAACATTATTATAATACCAAAAATTATGTATTGAAAGAGTATGTAACATTGGCAGAATCAAATATGTGAGAACCTATAGGTCAAACCAAAAGTGTTTGGAAGCAACCAAAAAACAAGTGTTCAAATGTCTCCTCTGCTTGTTTACAAAGAGAACATGAGCTGTCAATGGAATGTTACAGTTGACATAGTAGATTTTATGTAAAATTTTGAAATTTATTTATTTTGCTTTATTGGAAATACAAATTCCCCAGGTAAAAGCCAGGCCCTTTTCCAGTCAATATCTTCTACCAGGGACTATGGAATTCCAAAGCTGCCAATATTAAAAAATAAATAAAGACATATAAATAAATATACATAGAAAAGCAAAAAAACTAAAATAAATAATTATTTATACATTTATTTCCTTATTTATGTATATATAATTTTTTTCCATATTTATTTATTATTTGATTTATTTATACATTTATTCATTTCTATTTTTATTTATTTCCACATTTATTCATTTCTACATTTATTTATTTATACATTTCTTTGTGTGTAGGGTAATGAGGACGGTGTGGTTTATCTCAGACATAGCTATCGAGCTCCGAGTAGGACAGTCACAGCATAACTGAATATAATGCGGTTTTGTGCGCTGCTTCTGTTCGTAATTGTTAGCCCAGGACATTTTACAAATCCAGACCAGAGTAGCCTATCCATGTCACACAGTAAGATTTAAGATTTTGGCCATTTACTTATCCAAGTCACAGACAGTATCAACGTCAGTAGGCTATACTTTTTGTATTTCGACCACAAGGTGTCACTGTGGCCTCAACGCTTCGCCCTCGCCTACTCTGAGCTCGATTGCTATGTCTGAGGTAAACCACACCCTCCTCATTACCCTACGCACAAAGAAATGTATAAATAAATAAATGTAGACATGAATAAATGTGGAAATAAATATACATAAATAAGGAAATAAATGTATAAATAATGATTTATTTATGTTTTTGTGCTTTTCTAAGTATATTTATTTATTTTAGCTTTTTTACATGTATTGTTATATTTATTTATGACAGCTTTGGAATTCCATAAGGGACCTCCAATAGAACTTTTATCTTGTTGAAATTTTCCTTTTAAACTGAAACATTTGCCATACATGTCTACTGGTACATTTCTTATCTAATAGATCAATTCCATCAAAGAGTAAAATAAATGCTAAGTGGCGCTCACTGCAGCGCCAAGGAGACGTCATGATTTTCGAGTCTCTGATTGGCTGATGCGGAAGTGGGCGGTGTCATGCAGAAAAAAAACGGAAGTGCGATTGTTTTGGTCAAACGACGTGAGCACAGGGGGAGGAATGGAGGCGAAGCCAGAGAGTCACAAGGTGAGTAGCGATAGTGTTTGTCAATAACTTTAAGTTTATATCGACGATGTCACATTTGACATAATATTACCTAAATCTCTATATGCGGATTTTACCTTTCACGCATTTATTGTCACTGGATAGGACAGTTTTCCACAGCTGGAGCTAGTTAGCCATAGCTCAGGCTGGTGACTGACTGACATGTTGTATCAAGCCTGACGATTTAGTCACTGTCATTTCTTTTCTGTCACGGATTTTAAATACCACTGTCGCCTGTTGGGTAACACGTTCAACGAGGCAAATGTTATTAAAGTACGTAACTTGTCAAACCAGTTAACGTTAACTGGAGAGCTTTGCTCATTCCGTAAATCAATATTATAGACACTAGTAGCTGAATTGACACTAACGTTACCTCTTTCTCCCTGTGATTATCTGTTGCTCATCTGACTTCTGAAATAAATTGTCACCCGCTGAATTATCAATCCATTGAAGTATTATTATGAAATGTACACTATAGAAATTAAATAAAGCTACGTTTATTTTATCATTTTAGTATTAGGGGGGAAAAGCCAAATTTGAATTCATTAAATCAGTTTAGTGCTGTTCATATGATCAAAACTGTAGGATCACATATAGACATCTTGTTTCAAATTGTTTATCTATAGTTTTGTTGACATTCCTACTGTGAAAGTGTGACATATTATGTCATTCATCAGCTGATCTTTGAGAAGGAGGGAGTTTACCTCCACACCAATGCCAAGAGGAGCAATCAGGACACAACCATCCCCGGCTTTATCCGGATAGTTGAGCGGGTATGACCAGCAGACACTATCAGGATGATCAGATGTTGTTATTATTAAACACTTATTATATATTTATTATTATACCATAATCTATTAATAATGTTGTTATATATTTATAAATACTGTTGTCTTTAGCAATATCTATTAACATCATTTACAGAACCTGAGAGTATTTAAAGGTTGTTATGTCGGTTCAACTCTTACAGGATGGAGAGCCGGCACTAGAATGGTGCCCTGTTGAGGATGATGGAAGAAATGCTCCTGCTGTCTTCTACACCAAAAAGGTTGGTAAGAAGATGTAGTAGGGGATCTTCAAGTAGAGGAAGTCTCACGCTGTGTCTGAAATCGCAGATTGTCTGAGTAGGTACTCAATTTGAATTTGAATGTGGGTAGTCTCAGCCTCAGACATCTGCTTCGGGAGTTTCAAAGTCGTCATTTGGTTGGTTGAAATTCAGGATTTTCAGGAGACGTGTGTCGCATTCTTTAACTGCCCGCCTCGAAACAAAGCCGTTGTAACTCCACACCCCTTCATCGAAGAAGAGCGCTGTTGTGTTTACAACTTTGACAATGAGCGCTTATGAGGATCAACTAATTGCTGGATTTTCAAAATGTGAAAAGTTTGTGTTTTCACTGTAATTTATAAATCCTCTCCTGTGACTTCATGGGATAGTAAAGTGTCAATCGAATGCACACTTTAGAATCCTGACCGAAGTAGTTGGTCATCCAGGGACTTTCCTACTGTTTTTCGAATACTATGCATTCGGACATACTACTCTGATAACATACTGTTTTTTGCATACTTTAATAGTAGGAAAGACTTCGATTTTCGGATGCAGCGTCAGTTTGCTCTTCAAAGTTCAAAGGTCACTTGTCACACGCTCCGTTAAGATCAATTATCAATATTCTAGGGACCGAATTGTCAACTAGAATAGTTGATAAGAAGGGGTTTCCCATTCATGTGCCTAAAGTGAGTAAATAATGGTTTTGAAATTATAATGTATCTTTTTTTTTTACCTTTTAAATGGCCTAGTTTAAATGTGCTCATTATTACTTATGCCAGTTTTTTTTTTTTTTTTTTTTTTTTATTAATGGTGGTTGAAATTTTTGTTGTGCTTTCTAATAAAGTGGGAAAAGGTTCAATAAATATATATAAAAAAATTAAAAAAAGATCAATATTCAACTTAATGTTCAAAAAAAAAAAACGTAAATGGGCAAACGTTTTAAATCGTTATTTGCAGGCCTAGAAAATTCATGGGGAAAAAAGCCTATGGTCATAGAAAATTGATGGAAATTAAAATGTGTTTGTCTTACTGGAGATATTTAAGTCTTTAAATCTCTATAAAAGTAAAATTGTAAAAAAGTAAAATAGCCATCTAGTAATCAAAAATAACTCAGTCATGAATATTCAACCACAAAAGTGGTGAAATTATTATTCATCAAATAATCCTGAAAAAATGTATCACGGGTTCTACAAAAATATTAAAGGTCCCGTTCTTCGTGTTTTTTTGAAGCTTTGATTGTGTTTACAGTGTGCAATATAACATGTGTTAATGTTTCATGTGTAAAAAAACACAGTATTTTTCACACAATTTACTTATCTGTATACTGCTGTTTTCACTGTCCTCAAAACGGCCTGAGAATTTCCTCGTTCTATGAAGTCCCTCCTTCAGAAATACGTATCGAGTTCTGATTGTGCCAGCGATTCCGTGTTGTGATTCGACAGCAGCTTAGCGCACGTTGCCCGAGAAGGTCACGCCTCTTACCATAACGGGGAGATGAACGCACTCAAACTACAGCCCCTGAAGGCCAAACAAAGGTGATTTGACTCCGGGATGAAAATAACAGCGTCTGATGGCGACAAACGCAACCGAACCGAACCGAACCGAACCGAACCGAACGCAACACTCCCTCTTCTTCACGAGGGAGCAACAAGACCACGCCCCCTTTTTCGCGTATTCTTGTGGGCGGAGGTTAGTCAACAAACTGTTCTACTGACGTAATTAAAGCAGGAAATACCAGGATGTAGTCCAAACCGGCTGTTCGCTGTAGGCTTTGAAAGGGAACTTCTGTTAAATAAAATATCTCGCTTGGCATTGAACTTTGAGCTTTATAATTTTACAGGTATTATTTATGCTCTAACAGCAACATTACACACTAACTAAAGTTTGAAAAATGGGATCACGTAGAACAGGACCTTTAAGCAGCACAACTGTTTTCAACATGGATAATCAGAAATGTTTTTTGAGTATCAAATTAACATATTAGAATGATTTCTGAAGGATCATGTGACTGAAGACTGGTCTGGAGTAATGATGCTGAAAATTCAGCTTTACCATTACAGGAATAAATTACACTTCACATTAAGTTAAAATACAATTTAAAATAACTCTTCTATTATTTCACAGTATTACTGTTCCTTTACAGTATTACAGTACTTTGGATTTTTTTTTTTTAAATCAGCCATGGTGAGCATAAGAGACTCTCAAAAACATGAAAAAATCTTAAAGTAGCACTAGGTAGGTTTTGCTCTCTGGGTCCCCCTACAGTTGGGAAACAGTTTTGTCCTCTACTACTGTCGTAAACTCTTGTCATCTTACATCAGTGGATGCATCGCACGTGCATTTGTTGACATGACAACTATGATAGCCCTGAACACTGCAGGAGGAGTTCACATGCAGGTGTTCTGCTTGCGTCGCGTGGGAAATGTCTTCATCCCAGGTACGGTGGCATATGCTTCAGCATGTCATATGAATATAACTTCATGGGTTTTATTTTTTTCAAACACCAAATGATCGCGATGCTCACGTTTACAAGCCAGCGTCATTATAGTAGCCTAGTCTATTGGTTCCCGTTTTACAGAATCTATATGATACTTCAATTCAATGTTTGAGTGGTAGGTAATAACCATATATCGTCAATATTATAATATCAAGCTACCATAGATGAATCTGCAAATTCGAAAAATCGATTTGCATTATAGCTTGAGGCAAGACAAATAAACAAATATCACAGACATGTCAGGTATCCTAAAATATGATTTTGTACGTCTTATGTATTTACTTGCAAGAATGTAGCCCCTCCTCCTTCAGCTCACGCCAACGAGCAAACGCTGGCCCAATGTTGATCCTCGTCCTGCCTTTAATCCGATCACTTTCTTGTTTCCTCTTTTTGCTTTCCTCCGACAAAACCTTTGCTTTCTTATTTTTCTGTGCTGCTTCGGCCATGACTATAACATCCGGCAAACAAACGATAGTTGGGCTCGGGCTCGCACGTCCGAATTTAAGGAAGTGGGGGTGGTGGTGGAAGTGACGTATATGCCGTAAAGCAGTCGAATTTTGTAGTTCTTTTTGTTCTCGGGTTACTACCCGAAACCCGAAGTTTAAAAGTACAATTACAAACGATACAGACCCCGTCAGGCTATGGCAGACGTGTCATTCAACCTATTGTAAGTCGATGTATCATCACAAGAGTCTTGAAAATATATTATGAAGGTTGAAAAGTTACCTAGTGCTGCTTTAACAACCCCAAACGTTTTAATGGTATTCTATGACACCTAAACCGCGTTTCTCTTAATTTCTCAATATGTTCTGTTTCTTGAAAGGATGGCGATGGAGGGGAAGAGGAAACTAAGTTTGACCCAGGCTATGAGCCAGACTGGGCCGTCATCAGTAAAGTCAAGCCGGATAGACGACAGGAAATTCCACCAGTCAGAGAAACAGGTACTGTGCACTTGCATTTTTATTAGTGATGCCAATCGGTTAAAAAAATTAAGCAATTAATCGCACATAACATTACAGTTTTTAATATACTTTTATGTTGTAATAATTTTACATTTAATCTTCAAAATAATGTAAAAACAACATAACGACAGTATTTTAAATATTTGTTTAATGGCATCTTTTTTTTACTAAGCACTTTGAATGAAGGCATAAACCCTTCACATAATCTTTCAATCTTTACATAAACCCATTCTAATAAATGTCACATATAGCTGTGCATTTAATATATTAGGGTGCAACACTAAGGAGTTGTATTAACAAAACATATTAAGGCTAAAAGTAGCTCCTAATTTCCCGATTTAGGAGAAATTCTTCAAAATTATGGGCGTCAGTCCAAATTTTAGGACTCACAAAATTTAGCTCCTAGAGTATTTCACAAACCATTTTAGCGCTAAAACCAGCTCCTAAATCTAGATAAGTTAGGAGTAGTAAAGAGGACTCCTAAGTCACTAAGACCAAATCACAAACAATCCTAATGGCTGTTGCCGACAATCTGCCTCAGCAATCTGCCCAAAGACATTGAACACCATTGAGGCAATAGCGATAGAGCCTTGGGTGCTGAACCTTTTCTTCATAAATGTAATAATTATTTTGATCTTTGATAAAACGCCAAAAATAAATATTTTAATAAATAAATAAATAATATCTGATTACCTGGGGCAGCTGTTTTCATGAGTTCACACTTTCAAATGATCGAAATAGAGTAAAACATTTATAATAAGCTTATTTGGCATGCTGTCCGAGGGGATCGAGATCCACAGTTCTCCCCCTGTATCCGCAGCCATGAGTGAGGAACAGGGTGGCGGAGGGATGCAGAAAACTGTCGAGGTAACTATAGGTGAGTCTGTTTGTACTCGGCTGTGTATATTAGGGCTGCACGATTTGGGGAAAATATCTAATTGCGATTATTCTGGTTAAAATTGCGTTTTAAAATCAAGAGTTCAGTTAAATGCCGCCTCAAGACGAACGCCTCCTTGTGTAAGCCGACCGACTCATGCATGTAATGACATGTTAGATAAATAACATAGGCCTACGTGGAGCTAAACTGGATCGAACTTCCAAGCAATAAAGCATGTTTCAAACATGCCATAAGCTTCCAATATTAGCAATGCATGGTTGAACATGGTTGAAGATCCAGTTCACGTGGGTAAAGAGATTGTATTTGTTCGCTTCATTTCACCACGGATTCGTTTGTAAACAAGAGACTGGATTTGCAGACAGGATGAGATTAAATAATAAAAAACGATGCTGTGGCTTCTGGATCTGACAGGAATGATGCAACACGCTAATGTTTTATATATGTGATAGTATTGCATTGTTACATATCGTTTGAGACTGATTATGTGTACGAATCTAACTAAACATAACTTCCACTCCTGGCTGTATCCTTTGTATTTGAGGTAGGGCTGTAACGATTTGACCAAAAATAAAAACCTCGATTAATTGAACATTTGACCTCGATTACGATTAATGAGCGATTATTTTGCTTTTCTTTTTTTTTCTTTTTTCTTTTTTGCCCTCATAAGGTTTTTGAGTAAGTTCACTGATAAGGTTTGTACTGTAAATATTTTCTACTATTAAAGGTGGAATTTTATTCTCTAATGAAAAAGTGCATTGTGATTTAAAAATACTTGAAGGAAATGGTTCACTTTCAGCAGTTATTGTCTATGGAGCAGATTTCTGTTTGTTGTACATCAGATACAGATAAATTAACACTGTAGGCCTACATTACATTTGTTTGAATGCATTAATGAGAGAGTGATTGTGTGTGTGAATTACTCTTACTGTCTCTATTCATTATGAAGCTGTGGTTTGTAGTACTTACTTCAAAGGTATTAAAATGTATGCCTATAACGGTTGAGTTTCTAAGCTACTTTAGTGACTTTACTTTAGTCACAGCTTCTGTCTGAGTGTTCGTTTGTCAAAATATATCAGGCATTAGTTCAACATAATACACATCTGATGGTCGAAACTCGCTTTAATGTTCAAACTGGCAGGGCTTAACCACATACAAATGACAAAGCTTTGCGAGGACGCAGGTGAAAGATCTGCCTTCAGGGCGCGCGCGTTTTCAGAGACGCGACACGGCTCGGCTCTGTGTAACTGAAAGAAGCTGAGCACTGAACGGAGAAGTTTTCTGTATTGTTGTTTTTGAATAGTTCACAATCGCTTTAAATGTTGAAACTGGCAAGCCTTTAAACGCATTTACTTGACAAACGTTATGAGCACGAAAGTGAAAGCGGCTTCGGGGCTTGCGCGCGCCGTCTGTGTGTGTGTGTGTGTGTCAGCGCGTAGGCTATAAGAACAGCAATTAACTGACCTGTATAAACTGTGTAAAACATGCAGTTACTATAGTGATTCTGGGTATCTATAAACACAGATAACTGCTCCTGCATCTCTCTGTGTGCCTTCAAACTGCACTTGATGTGACTGACGGGGCGGAGTCACGTGAAAACCGGAATAACCGACATTGGAAAAATACATCGGTTAGAGGTTCTGAATGTCGGTTTCGGTTATTTTTCGATTAATCGTACAGCCCTAATTTGAGGTGTTGTTGGTTCATTGTCCTGCGATTCGGGATCATACAAGAACATGTATGGGCCAGGGATCTTAAATATTTAAATAACATTCCTTTCTTGATGTGCATTGTTCACTCTCATGACTGGTAATATGAAGGAAAAATACAATTGCGGAAGTTTTGAACATGTTGATTTGTCTGCAGTGAAGTTTTGCAGATGCCTGTGTGTTTGTGATGCAGTTTGCGGTAATATCCACAGATCGGGCCGACCAATTAATAATTGTGTGATGGTGGTCCAGTGGGTTAAACCATGGAACACAGAAGGTTGCTGGTTCGATCCCAGCGGTCACCACCAATGTGTCCTTGAGCAAGGCACTTTACTCCATGTTGCTCCAGGGGGATTGTCCCTGTAATAAGGGCACTGTAAGTCGCTTTGGATAAAAGCGTCTGCCAAAATGCATAAATGTAAATGAAATAACATTCCAATTAATTGCGGGTGGATGAGAGATAAATCATTGTGTTTGTTTGATAAAGACATTTCGCGAGCCCTGTGGGCATATCATTCCGGTTTCCGTTTCTCCACATTGGAAGTTTTCAAAACAATTCCTCACGTGTAAGGGAGCCGAAGCTCATTATAATATGCAAAACTGTTATCCAATCATAGCAGTGGGCGTTTATTTCCAAGTCTTCAATGTGACATGCCCATAAAAACCGAGCGTTTCAAGAGCTAGGCTCAAAACCAGGGTTGAAAATAGCCTATTACTTATTCATTGTTTTTGAATGTAAAAAAAAGTTGACCTCAGACAACAGTATAAATAAATAAAAAAAGCCAGTTCATGACCCCTTTAAACAGAATTTTTTTTTATTTTTTATTTTGACTGCACAAATTACTACATGCTTTCAAAAGTTTATGTATTCCACCTTTTTGCAGGTCAGTGGGGCTCATTCTCTCTGCCCCTGTCTGAGCTGTATTCCCTTCGGAGGGCTCGCTTCTCTCTGGGAAGAAACTTCTTGGTGCTGACCAGCAGAGGGGGCGATCCTCTCCCTCCCTTGCATTTCCGTCGAGGGGGTGCTAGAGAGCTGCTAAAAGCCATGCAGCGTTACATCAGACTGGCTCCGTGAGTGGCATGCTAATATATCTTTTTCAACCAACCCTTTTGCATTTTAGTACCTATATATTAACATACTCATGTGACACATTCCGCACTAAGGTCCCCAATGGATGGTAGGCTCTTCCTGGCATACCCACACGACTCTGGGGCCCTGTCGCAGTCGTTTGATGAGCTGCACCTATTTGATGATACCAGTGCAGACCTTGTGTCTGTAAGTGATATTTATTGTGTTTTAGTGTGGCTAAAGCCATAAACATGGGCCTGTAAACATGCCATCTGATTGGTTGTATCCACAGAGATTCATTCAGGACCCTTATGCGACCACGTTTGGGGGCTTCTCCAAAGTGACTAACTTTTTCCGGGGAACACTTAGACATCCAGAGACGCCCCACAGTAACCGCTCACCTCAGGACACCCATTTCCCGCATCCAGCTGATGAGGAGCCAGGCTTTGAGCTCATTACCTGCGTGAGTCTCAGTGGATCTGGTTGTCTGTCTGTAAATGTTCATTTAATGTGTAAACATGAAAAATAAATATATATTCCACCAGGGAGCGGAACTTGGACCCAGACCAGAGGTCAAAAGAGGAAAGCCTTTGGATGATTGGGATCAATTTTTGGATCCAGAGGGCCGTGTCACAGATCCACAGAGGGTCAAGGAGCTAGTGTTTAGAGGGGTGTGTCTATGTTTCACTGAGCTGTTCCTAATCCTGCTTACATGCCACAAACCAATGGAGTCTCCATTAAATAAAATCTTTTCTGCTTTTTCTAGGGCATTGTTCCATCTCTGCGGAAGGAGGTGTGGAAGTTCTTACTGGGGTTCTACCCATGGAACAGCACAACCAAAGAGAGAGAGGACATCCTAAGGGGCAAAACGTAAGCTGAACATGTGTTTTTTTTTTGTGGTCACAAGCCATAAAGATGTACAAATGTACATACTGAATTTGTTCTCTCTCTGATGTGGTTTCTGATTTTTTTCCCGAATTAAAAGCATTTCAACAGCATGTCACATTTTTTATAACATTATAAATGTCTGCACTGTGACTTTTGGTCAATTTAATACATCTCTGCTGAATAAAAGTATTTATTTATTTTATAAAAAATCTTACTGACCACAATAATTTGAACAATATTGTATATGTATATTTTTACCACTTTGAACTTCTACCCTCCTTACTAATCTTTCTAACACCGCTAAACATCAATATCAATTATTCTCTTAACTTTCATGAGATGTTTCCATTTGTTCTTTTCCTTTTCAGGGATGAATATTTCAGGATGAAGGTTCAGTGGAAATCAGTTAGTGAAGAGCAGGAGATGAGGAACTCTCTTTTCCGAGGATACCGTAGCCTCATAGGTACGTTCAGCTGTGTCAAATCTTACAGCAAGTCTAACTGGTGACTTTCTATCTACGACTATCTGATTTGCTTCTACTCTCTGATTGGACAGAACGGGATGTGAATCGAACAGACAGACACAATTCCTTCTTCTCTGGGAATGAGAACCCAGGACTTACACTGCTCCATGATGTACTGATGACATACTGCATGTATAACTTTGATCTAGGTATGTGCAATTCCCTAATGTCATTTTAATTCCACCTACCGACCACTAGAGGATGCTGCTATCTCTCTTCATCACTCTCTCACTTTGCCCTGCAGGTTATGTCCAGGGGATGAGTGATCTTCTGTCTCCTCTGCTCTTTGTTACCCAGAATGAGGTGGAGTCCTTCTGGTGTTTGACAGGCTTTATGGATCTAGTGGTCAGTAAACACTCTTGTTTTCTGATTGTGTGTTATTCAACCATTGTATTAACTCTGTCTGAATATTGTCTTTAGCACCAAAACTTTGAAGAGTCTCAGGAGGCCATGAAACAGCAGCTCCTTCAGCTCAGCCTCCTACTGAGGGCACTCGATCCAGAGCTGTGTGACTACCTGGGTAAACGCAAACACACATTCCCTATAAATTTAACTTTTTTTTCTTTTCTTTTTTTAGGTGGATTCATGGTGGCATGACCTGTTTGATATTTGTTGTGGTTTTCTCTCTCAGACTCTCAGGACAGTGGTTCACTTTGCTTCTGTTTCCGATGGTTACTGATTTTGTTTAAGAGAGAATTCTCTTTTGAAGACATCTTGAGTCTGTGGGAGGTAAGATGAGATAAAATAGTTATTTGTATTAATTGCGTAGAATTTTTTAGGAATTTCCTTTTTTTTTTTTTTTAAATCTACTATGAGGTGTATTTTACACAATACATTTTGTCATGCACAAAAAAACAACACATTAATGTTAAATTAGGGTAAAATTGCTGATCTTGACTCTTTTGTAAACTTAAACTTAAAATTGATGTTTTCATTTAAACGTGAATGTAAAAACCAAAACACGTTTTATATGAAGGTTTTTTTTTTTTTTTAAATAAAAATGCACACACATCATATAGTGCATCCGGAAAGTATTCACAGTGCTTCACTTTTTCCACATTTTATGTTACAGCTTTATTCCAAGATGGATTAAATTCATTTTTTTCTCAATTCTACAAACAATACCCCATAATGACAACATGAAAGAAGTTTGTTTGAAATCTTTGCAAATTTATTTAAAAAAAAATCACATGTACATTAGAAGAATACCATAGTATTCATAGTATCACTTTGTTGAAGCACCTTTGGCACCAATTACAGCCTAAAGTCTTTTTTGAGTATGATGCTACAAGCTTGGCACACCTATTTTTGGGCAGTTTCTCCCATTCTTCTTTTCAGGACCTCTCAAGCTCCATCAGGTTGGATGGGGAGCGTCAGTGCACAACCATTTTCAGATCTCTCCAGAGATAAGGTTCAAGTCTGGGCTCTGGCTGGGCCACTCCAGCACATTTACAGAGTTGTCCCGTAGCCACTCCTCTGTTATCTTGGCTGTGTGCTTAGGGGCGTTGTCCTGTTGGAAGATGAACCTTTGCCCCAGTCTGAGGTCCAGAGCTCTCTAGAGCAGGTTTTCATCAAGGTTGTCTCTGTACATTGCTATCCCTGCCACTGAAAAACATTCCCACAGCATGATGCTGCCTCCACCATGCTTCACTGTAGGGATGGTATTGGCCAGGTGATGAGCGGTGCCTGGTTTCCTCCAGACGTGACGCTTGCCATTCAGGCCAAAGAGTTCAATCTTTGTTTCATCAGACCAGAGAGTTTTGTTTCTTGTGGTCTGAGAGTCCTTCAGGTGCCTTTTGGCAAACTCCAGGCGGGCCGTCTGGCCACTCTACCATACAGGCCTGATTGGTCCGCTGAGTGCTGCAGAGATGGTTGTTCTTCTGGAAGGTTCTCCTCTCTCCACAGAGAAACACTGGAGCTCTGTCGGAGTGACCATCGGGTTCTTGGTCACCATTTTTTCACATCATGTTTTTTTTTTTTTTTATAAATTTGCAAAGATTTCAAACAGACTTCTTTCATGTTGTCATTCTGGGGTATTGTTTGAGGAATTGAGGGAAACTATTATGAATTTGATTCCATTTTGGTATAAGGCTGTAACATAACAAAATGTGGAAAAAGTGAAGCTCTCTGAATACTTTCTAGATACACTGTAAATAATATATTTTAAAAATTAAAGTTTTTGTTTACATAATATGTGTGTTTACTGTGTTTAATTATGTATATATAAATACACACACATGCATGTATATAGTTAAGAAATATTTGAATTATATACCTGTATATATAATTTATCTGATTTATAAATATAATTTTATATACATGCATGTGTAGTAATGTGTTATAATTTGAGTGGTACCGGTAGCTTTCCGCAGGAAATACGAGCCATTCGTCTTTGCTCCATTACGTCACATCTGTATACGTCAGGTGTCGGATCGTTTGTGGCTTCTTCTTACAGCTGATGGAATGTAAATAAACTTGTAATTTTGTTGGCGGCTTGTAATCCAGAAAGTTCAAAACGGCAATCATCGTAGACAACTGGTGCGTTGATAAACAACCCACACATACTCCTCAAAACATTAGATTCTTCCGCACAGAGGAGCCGCGCCGATGCACAACCCACGTAAAGAAGATAATCGCAAATCGCAAAAAACGATTTGCGATTTCAGGGTTCAAACAGAGAGGGCGACAAAGATGTAAAACTTACGGACTGCAGCTTTAACAATAATGAGACTGCTACCCATGTTTTGCAGGTCCTGTGGACACGTCTGCCTTGTGAAAACTTCCACTTACTTATGGCCTGCTCCATTCTCGAGTCTCAAAAAGGGGAGCTGATTGGTTCAAATCATGATTTTAACTCTATACTTAAGGTGTGTATGAAAGCATTTTAGTCCGTTGAGGCAAATTCCCGAACCGGGAAAATTACATGCAGTAAGTTAGTTGGTTTATTCTAAATGCGTGTGGGTGTGTGTTTACAGCACATTAATGAGTTGACCATGAAGCTGGATCTGCAGTCAATACTCAGTGGAGCAGAGGCTATTTATTTGCAGCTGGCACACTGCAAGGTGAGATGGGACAGATATGACTGCTGATATGCTTTGAAAAATAACCATTGTCATGCATACTACATAATGCTTACTTACTGCTCTGTTCTCAGGAGCTGCCTTCAAAGGTGCAAGAAGTTATTGGGCTGTGTGTCCCATCAAGCTCAGCAGAAGAGGGTCCAGACTCAGAGCCCAGAGAGACGGACACCCTTCTCACTCATTCAGAGGCCAGAGGAGCCACATCGTGCCAGCCGATTAACGGGCAGACACCACAGCGCCCACCTCCTACGTACCCCTAATTCCAGAAGGGCATCGGCAGAAGGGGAACAGAGGATTTTAGCAGAAATCTAATGATAATTATTCCAAAAATTTATGATTAATGTGTTATAAAATATGGTGAATGTAATTCAGAGATTGAAATCTAGACCTGCAGCAACCTAATAAAAAGGAAATCAGCTGACTGTTTTATACTGTACTTTCCTAAGCAGGGCAGAGTATTTTTGACATGCGCTATTCAAACTGATGTGTAATTGACTGTGGGCATTGCAGACATAGTCACAGAAGAGAAAGAAATCTGCTTATAGTGTGACCATTATAGTCCCAGCTCATATTTTATCTGTTAATATTTTATGCATTTATGAGCATCTAATAGTTTGACCCACTACTTGCAGTCCTGAATTCCGTGTTATTTTGTGTGTTGTTCGATAATGTATATCTCTTCCTTTCTTTTTGTCCCTCATTCACTTTTCCCTCTCTTTACTGTTACAGAAAGTTAATGTGCAGTACCATTTTGCATGCAGTGTAGAAAGAGCTGTCATATTACTTATTTTGTTAGTTTTTAACATTATACTTTTTCGTACAGCTAAAGCATCTAAAATAAAACATTGAAACTGAGTTCATGACATTTTGAGTGTGAGGTACTGTTCTCATTCCTTGCCCCATTGGTCAATATACATATAGCATAAAGGTTTTTTAGCCTTGGCAATACAAAAAGCTTAATATGTAAATGTTCATTCATATAATAGAACATGTCATGGAAATGTTCATTTTTATTTTAATATAAATAAATATTGTATGGAAATGTTCATTCAGATATTAAAAATGTATTCAAATAAATATCTTTAATTATCTTAATACATTAATAAATAGTGAGAAGTAAACAGTTACACTTTATTTTAAGGTGTCTGTTACACTGTAATTCTGCATTTAAGTACTGATATTAAGTAACAAGTACTTACTATAGGGCTAGGATTAGGGTTTGGTTTAGAGCTAGTTACATGTAATTATGCGTAATTTATAGTTATTACTATAGTAACTACATGACACTAAAATAAAGTGTTACTGAAAATACTCTCTGTAACACTTTATAATAGCTTTGTTACAAACTGCTCAGAGATGCTGAGGATCCAAACGCAGTAGTTTATTAAAGGGCAATCCAAAACAGGCAAAAGGTCCAAGCAGATACCAGGGCAGGAACTAAGTAATCTAACAGAGTAATCTAAGAGACAGGCAAATCCAGAAAACATGGTCAAAACCATGGAACAGATAAACAAAGGAGCGCTCAGAAATGCAGTTGTGACATACAAGACTTAGCAAAAAAATTACTGAAAACACAGGGCTTATAAAGGCAGAGTTAATGAGGTAATGACACACAGGTGGAAGTGATCAAACAATAATGAGTCGAGGCAATGGGTTATGGGAATTGAAGTTCATGATGGAAAAGCAAGAGGGACAGGAGGAGTGCCCTCTGGTGGCGACTATGGGCACTCCAGCTGGTAGACGTAACAAGCTTTGATTACATGTAAATGCTCATTAAGATGTTAAAAATGTCATACATTTTTTATTTATATTTTAATGGAGATAAAATAAAAATCAGGTCATAGATAAACATTTGTTTTTTGAAATATTGAAATATATTATTTGTAATATCTTTACCATAATAAACGGCTTTCTCTGAAACTCTTTTTAATAATAGTCAGCATTACATTATATGTAAATGTTCATTCTGATGTTAAAAAAATCTTATAATTAAAAAAGATATAATATAAAAATCAGCTCATAGATAAACATTTTTACATTTATTTGAAATAGTTTTCATCTTTGTATGTATTATCTTAATACAGCTTTCTCTGTAACACTTTATAATAACTTTGATTAAAATATCATTTCATGATATGTAAATGTTCATTTCGATAATGTTTTTATTATTATTTATTCTAACAAATAAATGGGGGGAAAAACATTCTTGATAGCTTTATTTATTTATTTACATTTATTTAAAATCTTTATTATTATTATTATTATTATTATTATTATTATTATTATTATTATTATTATTATTATTATTATTATTATTATTATGTATCTTTATACCCTCTTACGTTTTTACCCACCTCTCTTTGTTAGATTCTCAGCCGAATGAGCAGATAGGTCAGACTTCATCATTTGGAGGCTTACAACAGATTATCCGTAAAAAAAAAACAAAAAAAAAGAAAGTCTTTTAAGAGAAAAAATGAACTGAGAGATAAGAACTTAGAGCCCTTGAATTGAGAATTTATGAATTGGTTAGTAAACAAATAAAATCAATGTTTACAGTAAAAAGATGAATTAATGAACCAGAAAATCTTTTATTTCAACATATGTTTTGTTAAACCATGTAATTTATGTCTGGCACCGAACGGCATGGCTCACCACCAGTGCCGTCGTCACACAAACAAACACATTCACACACTCCATCAGCAGGTGTCTGACTGGGGTTAAAAGATCAGGGTAAATGGGGTCACTGTTGCCCACTGTCCTACCAAATGAGCTGGAAAATGAGGGGTGGAGAACCACGCCTCCTTCTCACCGTCCTGCACACTGCTCTTTCTGCTGGTCGTCCTTCTCTTTTCTCTGTCTGTCTTTCTCTCGCCCTCCCTCCATTTTCCCACTGTGTTTGTTTGAATACAGCTGCAGCATATGAATTTAGCATGGCACTTAAACAGCCCTGCGATCTGCCACCCTTCTTTGTCCCGTACACAAACACACGCTTTTACTCCTGAGACTCATCTTGTCCCTTTTACGGCCGGCATGACCTCACTTTACTGGGGAACAAAAAAAAGAGAAGAGTTCCTCATTCAAACTCAATCTGCTCTGAGTTAAGCTCTAGTTAGTTTTTAAGGACTAAAGCAGTTCAAGCAGCTCTATGGTGTCTGAGTGAAGTCACTCTTTGTACATTTGAGAACTTCATCAGTTTTTAGAAGGTTATTGTTGTGTGATTGTGCCAGTTTGGCCAATATCTTTGGGTTGAGAGACTCCTATATTGGATTTCTGACATTTCCACATTGTTCTGTCCTCTTTTCACACAAATAAAGGTTGAGATGTACAGTGGGGCAAAGAAGTATTTAGTCAGCCACCAATTGGGCAAGTTCTCCCACTTAAAAAGATGAGAGAGGCCTGTAATTTTCATCATGGTACACTTCAACTATGAGAGACAGAATGAGAAAATAAAATCCAGAAAATCACATTGTCTGATTTTTAAAGAATTTATTTGCAAATTATGGTGGAAAATAAGTATTTAGTCAATAACAAAAGTTCATCTCAATTCTTTGTTATATACCCTTTGTTGGCAATGACAGAGGTCAAACGTTTTCTGTAAGTCTCCACAAGGTTTTTACACACATGTTGCTGGTAGTTTGGCCCATTCCTCCATGCAGATCTCCTCTAGAGCAGTGATGTTTTGGGGCTGTCACTGGGCAACGCAGATTTTCAACTCCTTCCAGGACCTTGAAATGCTTCTTCTGAAGCCAATCCTTCGTTGCCCGGGCGGTGTGTTTGGGATCATTGTCATGCTGAAAGACCCAGCCACGTTTCATCTTCAATGCCCTTGCTGATCGAAGGAGGTTTATACTCAAAATCTCACGATACATGGCCCCGTTCATTCTTTCCTTTACACGGATCAGTCATCCTGGTCCCTTTGCAGAAAAACAGTCCCAAAGCATGATGTTTCCACCCCCATGCTTCACAGTATGGTTTTCTTTGTATGCAACTCAGCATTCTTTCTCCTCCAAAAGTTGAGTTTTTACCAAAAAGTTCTATTTTGGTTTCATCGGACCATATGACATTCTCCCAATCCTCTTCTGGATCATCCAAATGCTCTCTAGCAAACTTCAGACGGGCCCGGACATGTAATGGCTTAAGCAGGGGGACATGTCTGGCACTGCAGGATTTAAGTCCCTGGCGGCGTAGTGTGTTACTGATGGTAGCCTTTACTTTGGTCCCAGCTCTCGGCAGGTCATTCTCTAGGTCTGGGATTTTGATAATTTTGACCCCACGGTGTGAGATCTTGCGTGGAGCCCCAGATCGAGGGAGATTATCAGTGGTCTTGTATGTCTTCCATTTTCTAATAATTGCTCCCACAGTTGATTTCTTCACACCAAGCTGCTTACCTATTTCAGATTCAGTCTTCCCAGCCTGGTGCAGGTCTACAATTTTGTTTCTGGTGTCCTTTGACAGCTCTTTGGTCTTGGCCATAGTGGAGTTTGGAGTCTGACTGTTTGAGGTTGTGGACAGGTGTCTTTTATACTGATAACAAGTTCAAACAGGTGCTATTAATACAGGTAACGAGTGGAGGACAGAGGAGGCTCTTAAAGAAGAAGTTACAGGTCTGTGAGAGCCAGAAATCTTGCTTGTTTGTAGGTGACCAAATACTTATTTTCCACCATAATTTGCAAATAAATTCTTTAAAAATCAGACAATGTGATTTTCTGGATTTTTTTTCTCATTCCGTCTCTCATAGTGTACCTATGATGATCTTGACCTCTCTCATCTTTTTAAGTGGGAGAACTTGTACAATTGGTGGCTGACTAAATACTTTTTTGCCCCACTGTTCTTGAGACTTGTGCTATTACTTTTCCAAAGTCTTTGACTTTCTAAAACAGCGAAAATAAGTCATTTTTAAATCTGAATATAATTTTTAATAATTTGTTAATTTGACTTGGCCCAGGCTGTACACAAAAGTAGAATCAACTTTGTATTACTCATGTTTAGAAAACCTCGACTTCTGCCATTTGAAATGTTCAGCCACCTGTAGACACAATGAGAAATCCAGTCCACTTAAACGTGTCTTGCTGTGACTGTGAGGGCCATCCAGGAGTCGAGTGCGAGCGTGTGAAGTGTGTGTGAGTGAGTGGGAGCAGAAGGCCAGGCACTGGTGTCTGACAGTGATTTGTAAAGAGAGACAATACGCCTCATTGACCTGCCTGCTCCACTGTCTGTTGCACATACCTCGCCCAGCCCTCCCATGAGGACTCACTGCTCTTTAAACAGGACACCAGATTGCCACTGGCCCAGGGAGGGGCAGTGTGTGTGTGTGTGTGTGTGTGTGTGTGTGTGTGTGTGTGTGTGTGTGTGTGTGTGTGTGTGTGTGTGTGTGTGTGTGTGTGTGTGTGTGTGTGTGTGTGTGTGTGTGTGTGTGTGTGTGTGTGTGTGTGTGTGTGTGTGTGTGTGTGTGTGTGTGTGTGTGTGTTGTGTGAGATGGAGAGACATAATGGGAGACTAGTTGCTTTGACAATGAGATTCCCCAGAAAACAGGGGGGGACGGGGTGATTAGGTGGCACGTGAGTAAGTGTGACTTCAGTGCGCCAAAACAAAAGTTCACTCTCCAGTTCTAGCCATCAGTCTCAGTCTCTGTCTTGCACTCATGTATCAGATTTCAAAAAGCTTCTCCATCTGCTCTGAGCCTGTTGTCATTTCAGACCTGGAAAATCAGGTGTTCTGGGTTATCAGTTTCTCTGTTTGTAACAGCCTTTAGAGGCTTCATTAAATATTCTAGACAAGACAAAGCTAGTCTTTACATGATACCAAAATCCAGTTGCTTTTAAATGCCACTAATTTTAAGAGTACAAAATAGGAATGAAACTCATAAAGCAGGGTTTCCCAAATTGAGGTTTGCGAACCCATGGGGGTTCGTGAGTTGATGAAAAGTTAATAATTAATTATTAAAAAATAAAGCAGTTCCATACAAAATCTGAAATATTTTACCTGCATGTCATGTGACCAGCATCTGAGAACCGTGAACGTGTGTGTGCATGTATTGTTAAATTATTAATATATTAAATGAAAATCTCAGAGGGGACTTCAAGTAAATATTTTAGGCCAAAGGGGTATTGCAGATAAAAAGTTTTGGAATCCTATTAATATTATATGTTACAAATATGCTATTTTAATCTAATCTAATAATATAATATAAGTAATATAATATAAAAATGAAAGACAATTTATAAAACTAAAAAAATAATTATTTGTAGTTATTGATCATCTTATATCTTCTGTTTTGTTTCTTTTACAACATGGGTAACTGGGTTGAATGTTGGAGCTTTTTTTTTTTTTTACTCAAAGTATATGCAAAATTGTGTTTTATTATAATTAACTTAATATCAATTCAATACATATGACAAAATTATCTGTGATGTGAGACAGACCAAAATTCCCAAGGGATAAAGACATTTCAAACTCACTACTCTTTACGCTAGGGTAATTTTACGGTAGATAATAGTTTGGCATTTGTGCCTCTAATGCTAAAGTTATGAGATATTTAAGAATGTACAGTATTTGTGGTATGTGCCTTGAGATTGCTTTAAAAACCATGACCTTCAACAACTAGCTGGAGGTTTTAGGAGTCATACATTACAGTTCATGAATTACAGCATATCTTTATTTGATATATAGATGTGTAAATGTAATCCCACCATCTTTATCTGATACCCTTCACTGTCACCAACATCCATGTCTTATTGTTATTCATTCCCATTGTCACAGCATGGTGATGACCTCTTTCTCTCCTCTCTCTCTCTTTCGTTCTCTCTTTTCTTCGCTCACTGACGGTGACAAGCTGTTGCCATGTCCCTCTGGGCGACTCCCTCTCTTGCCTCCTCCCTCTCTCTCTCTCTCCACCTGTTGATGCCATTGTTGCTCGGCCAACATTGTGGTCCTTTATTTTTTTACTCCACTCATTTTACACACCCCTCTTTTATTCTTCACTTTTTCACTTTATTCATCACCAGTCACCCTTTCACTCAGAGGATATATAAGCAGACCGAAGAGAGAAGACGGCTGAGAACAACGCAAGAAACAGACCCTCACCAGCACACATTCAAACGTAAGCACTTTAAAGAGCACAAGGAAGTTGGCACTTACTCTTCTGCTCGGGACCAGGACATTTGAGACACACTTTGGACAACTTCAGTATTGGATCACAACTGCTGGCAGGAGTGATGTCGGTGTCTCTGTGGTGTGAGGAGGAAGAGGGCCAGGACAGGACTCAGTCTTCAGTCCGAGCCCCATGGGACCCCAGCGCCTCTGGGCTGAGGGTTATTCAGAGACTTCTGCAGTCAGAGGAGAGATACCTGCCATCTCCTCTCTACATCTCTCTCATCCAGAGAGAACCACAGCGCAGAGAGGAATTGGCCAAGTGGACCATGGAGGTAGTTCTATTGAACCTTTTAGGGGTTCCTATCATGGGATCATTTTATGGATTTAGTTTGAATTCATTTTATTTTAATTCATTTTTTATTTTGATTACATCTTATGAATTAAACAGCCCGTAAACATACTTTATCAATACTTTAAAATTGAAATAACTTTTGTTAAACATGAAAATCTAAATAAAACGTCTGAAACACTGAGAGAACCTGCCCAAGTGGACCATGGAGGAGATTTGGGGTTTTATGAAGATCTGAAATATTATTATTTATTTAATTTTTCACAATGAATGGGATGGCTCTCCTAACAATTAACTTGGGAAAAGATTTTGAAAAATGTTTTAAGGCCCGGTTTCACAGACAGGGCTTAAAATCTAAGCCAGGATTAGGCCTTGGAAAAAAAAAACATTACTGGTGTGCATCTTGAAACATAACAGTGGCACTGACATATTTTAAGATATGTCAATGCAAGTTGCTTTTAGTTAAAAAAGCTCAAACATGCATTTTAGTCTGGGACTATCTTAAGTCTTGGCTTTGAAATCGGGGCAAAAGTTTTTGTCCATTTAATTAAAAAGACAAAAAGAAAGTTTTAGAAACACCTTCTATTAAGGAAAGTCATTCAGGTTTGGAATGCATAAATTATGATATAATTTTTGCTTTTGAGTGAATCATCCCTTTAAGAAGAAATTCAGATCAAGATGAATGAAACGAACTATAATGACAGGAACAGTTCTACAGTCCAAATGTTTTTTTTCAAGTTCAGAACATGCTTGCTATGCCTGTGAGGGTTTTTGTTGTTGCTGTTGTTCTTTAAATCATCCATCCATCCATCTTCTGTGTTTTAATAGGTGTGCTGTGAATGTGACTGTGATGAGTCTGTATTTCCTCTGGCTGTCTCCCTGCTGGATCGATATCTGTCGGCCACTCTATCTTTGCCTGTCTCTCCATCCTGTCTGGCTGCAGCGTGTGTCCTGGTGGCCTCAAAACTGACAGAAAGTGACACAGTTAGTGCAGATACCCTATGTGCGGCAGCAGAGTACGACTTTCTCTTATCAAATCTGCGGGTGAGTTTTTAATTTTCCATTTAAAACTTTTTTTTTTAATTAATCAAAATTCACTTATGCTCAGTTGTGTCTAAAAGTATGAAACAACTAAATAAAATATAATAAAATTAATTAATTCAAATACATATAATAAAAAAATGGTGTTTTGCATTTAGGAGACAAAAAAGTATATATATATATATATATATATATATATACACACACTATAAGTCAGTGTACATATGCTCACTCTAACAGGAAATGGAGCGTGTTGTCCTTGCGACTCTGCGATGGGATGTGGCAGCAGTGACCCCTCAGGACTTTATCCCACACTTCCTGCGCACTCTCGGGGAACTCAAGGATGGTGACGCGCATACAGGAGAGTTTCTCACAACGCTGCGGCGCCACAGCGATACACTTGTTGCCATGTGTGTGTGTGACTCGCGTTTTCTGGGAACTCCTCCGTCCCTGGTTGCTGCAGCTGCACTGAACTCTGCCCTTCGGGGTTTGAGGGCCAAGAGTGCGGGAGAGCTGAGTGTCATGACCTCTGCCCTGGCCACACTCTGTCAGACTGATGTGGTAAGCAAAGATGTATCTGCTCTGCTTGTGCTGGTATGTGTCTGTGACTGTTGTTAACTGTCTGTCTTGAACTATTGTCGCTTCTGCCGACAGGCGCTGCTGCAGTGCTGCACTGAGCTGATAGAAGGAGCTCTCAGGGAGAGACTGAGAAATGGAGCGCAGGAAGAGAAAAATGGGGATATTGAAGACGAAAGAGCCAGCACCCCCACAGACCTAAGAGAAATAGACTTTTAATAGCTACAGGGTTCATTTACGAGTCATATTTATTGAATCACACTTTTATTTATCAGTAAAACTGATTTAAACACAATGTGATGTTTATGTTTTGTAACTTCTGAAGTGATCTAATTTATAATATTTTTTATTTATTTGTTTGATGGATTACTTGTGCCATATTTATTACTCCTATTGCCATAACTGTAATTTTGACTTTTTATGTATTTCAGGTTTATCCTTTCCACTTTATGTATTACATTTCTACATTTTATAGTTGATTTATTATCATATTATTTATTGTGTGCACATTTTTATATTTAATTTATTTTGTTTGTCAGTGTTTCAGCCTGTATGTAATCAAAGTGTTGGATATAAATTAATATCTATTTTTCGAAGTAATTGAAATAAAGTGTCTATGTTTGCCAAAACTGTTGTGCGTTTCTCAAAGTCCATTTTACATGCGAGATGAGAAGAAGAAAAAAGAAGGAAGCATGGTGCAACATATTGGTCCTTGCTCTTTTAGAAAGTTTTAGTGGCACATGTATTAAAGGGATAGTTCACCCAAAAACGAAAATTTAATGTTTTCTTGCTTACCCCTAAGGCATCCAAGATGTAGGTGTCTTCGTTTCTTCAGTAGAACACAAAATAAGATTTTTAACTCCAACCGTTGCTGTGTGTCACTCATATAATGCTTGTCAATGGGGTCTAATTCTATTAGAGTAAAAAAAACATGGACAGACAACTTCAAATTAAACCCCGCGGCTCGTGACGACACATTGATGTCTTAAGACACGAAACGATCGGTTTCTGAGAGAAACCGAACGGTATTCATGCAATTATATCACCTCATATCAGACGAACGCTTCAGCTCTCCAGACTGCCATCACTTCCCGTGAGTGAGGTCAAAATTCCGGCCGGGTCATAGATATGTATACGTAGATTCCTCATTCGAGCGATCCACGCCATGATCCACGCAGGCACTAATGAGGTATCTATGTATATAACTATGACCCGGTCGGAATTTTGACCTCACTCACGGGAAGTGATGGCAGTCTGGAGAGCTGAAGCTTTCGTCTGATATGAGGTGATATAATTGCATAAATACCGTTCGGTTTCTCTCAGAAACCGATCGTTTCGTGTCTTAAGACATCAATGTGTCGTCACGAGCCGCGGGGTTTAATTTGAAGTTGTCTGTCCATGTTTTTTTTACTCTAATAGAATTAGACCCCATTGACATGCATTATACAACTGGCACACAGCAACGGATGGAGTTAAAAATCTTAATTTATGTTCTACTGAAGAAACAAAGACACCTACATCTTGGATGCCTGGGGGGTAAGCAGATAAACATCAAATTTTCGTTTTTGGGTGAACTATCCCTTTAATAATAATAATAATAATAACAATAATAATATACACTATATAATAATGTATTATCATATAAAAATATTATTAGTTATTATAAATATAAATAATATAAGTACATTATAAAAAATATCTTTTTTTTCTTTTTACTACCGAATAACAGTTGATTTTAGGCGATCCTTACATTACATTGATGTAATCATTTCCCGAACGTTTTGAATTGGCCTTTTTGGTAAACTGGTTTAATTGAATTATAGAAAAATGTATTGCGTTTATAATTTTAATAACAAACGGTGTTACTATACAAACAGGCTACTGAAAATATACTGTAATTATGGGCCAATACATGTTTGCACCGGTTTGCACGCAGGAAGCGTCGCGGTTGGATTGCGTCATAATTCATAGCCGCATTTTTTTTAAGCAGCAGTGCTGAGTAATTTGTTGTCATCATAGGCTTCACTCGCCGCTGAAACAGGATCTGACTGACCCTGTGGTAAGAGAACTCGCTGTTTATTTGATATAGACTAAAGAGGACCGAACGACACTACAGACAGTGTTGTAGAAGTCAGTGGCTGTTTTTGTTGTTGTTGTAGAAGTTAACGTTACATCTGCTGTCAAACGTGTTCATTGTGTTTTCGCGAACTCCCATACACACTTCCTCTTTTCGACTACTCTCTAGTCATGGTCGACGTGTTCTTATACATATAATCATGTCTGTTTAAAGGGACATGTCTCGCTCCAAAAATATAAGCTATTGATTCTCCGGTGTCGAGGTGTTCCTTTAGGGTGAAAGAGAAGGCTGTCTAACCAATGTAAATCTGTGCGTTTTCAAGATACCCAAGGATGACAGGCGGGTTTAAAGGACTGCTGCTTCTGTCACTCTGTCTCGTGGTGTGGACGGTGCCGATAGATCGTAACCAAGAATCCCCTCCGGAGGAGAAACCAGAAGAAAATGTGGTACGCCTGGTCTCAGAACAAGAGCACATCATATGTGTTTATCTGTAGTTCAATAATCACATATACTCTTGTTTTTTGCTATATGTGTATGTCTCAGGACACTGGTCTGTACTATGACCGTTACCTCAGAGAGGTGATTGAGGTGTTGGAAACAGACCCTCACTTCAGAGAAAAACTCCAGACAGCCAACACAGAAGACATCAAGGTAAACGGGTGATGGGCCCATAGTACCCCCCCTCCCCTCCCCCTATAGTTTTGGAAGTCAATGGCCATTCTCATTTTTGTGTGAACTAACCAATTAAATCAGTCATCATTTTTATTCTTTTATGTAATTTGAAATATGTTTGCAATCATTACCTCATAAAAAGTACACAATCTTTTTCTTATATTTTGTTCAAGTTAAAGTTTGTAATGTTGTGATTCATCTCAGAGCTGACAAATCCCTCTGGAGAAAATGAATAGGGATAATACCAGTGCCGCTGAAAATGCGTGGAGCCTCTGTTGTGCTCTATAACCTTTGTGCTTTGAAGTTTTATAATTTCATCTGTACTTCAAGTCCTTAATGGAAAGATACTGTCTATTAGAATGGACGCCTCAGTAAGGAGTTGGATTTGGTGGGCCACCATGTGAGGACTCGACTGGATGAGCTGAAGAGGCAAGAGGTCTCACGTCTCAGGATGTTGCTGAAGGCAAAATTGGACAGCACCAATACGCAGAGTGAGTATGCTTATGTATTACTCAAGTGATACTGATAAGAAAATTGGTTGGTTCTGTTGATGTGACTCCCACGCTTATGTACACACAAATATCAGGTGTTCAGATGGATCACGCCTCCTTGTTGAAGCAGTTTGAACATCTGGATCCTCATAATCAGAACACATTTGAGGCCAAAGACCTGGAGCTGCTTATCGCCACGGTAATGCCCATTCCTAAACGCCATAATGTGAAATTGCAAAAGAACATTATGCTACCGTAATGCCTCAAATTAATATCCCACAGTATATTACCCCAATTAGCATAACCCCTTCAAATGACATACAATATAACTGTAAAATAAAATGCTTACCAATAAAGTCCTAACCACCTCCTGGGTCGACATTTCACTCTGTAACATTTCGCCATTTTGATTTATATGCTGTTTATTGTTGATGATCGCATTATTTTTCATATGCATCTGCTTACTCGTTTGTGCTTCTGTTTTGATCTGGAGATACTGTACTCGTTCAGGAAATGTAAGGGCTTTCCCCAGTGTATAACAGTGAAAACACGGAAATTCGTAAACTCATCAATGACAGGGAAGCGTTTTCTCATGTACGAAGAGTCAATTCGTCAATGGCAGGGAAAGAGTTAACTGTCTATAGAATCATACGCGTTTGTTTTGTGCTTATTTGTCAGGCCACTAAAGATCTTGAGAATTACGATGCAGAGCGCCATGAGGAGTTTAAACGCTACGAGATGCTGAAAGAACATGAGAGGAGGGAGTACCTGAAGAGTTTGGACCAGGAGAAGAGGGAGAAGGAGGAGAAGCGAATCGAGGAGCTGAAAGAAAAGCACCGGAAACATCCTAAAGTTAATGCTCCGGTGAGAGGGATGAAGAATGGGTTATGTATGGATAGATAGACTGAGATGAGTTGGATCTTTTTCTGCTTACTTCACATTTGCAATTAGTAAAACGTTCTTCTTTTACTTCCTCGTCATCCATTCAGGGTAGCGTGGATCAGTTACGGGAGGTCTGGGAAGAGACAGATGGGCTGGATCCACAGGAGTTCAATCCCAAGACTTTCTTTAAGCTCCACGGTGAGTCTTTGCTTTGTCCTCAGCTAGATCATAAGCAGCCGTTCTGCTGGCAAAATGAATTGAATTGTGTTTTCTCTCCTAGATACAAATGGCGATGGTGTGTTGGATGAGCAAGAGCTGGAGGCCCTCTTTACAAAAGAGGTAATGTTTGACATGTGAGGTTAATGAGTCATGACAGTCTGTTATTGGCAGTGATGTAAGCCTCTAGATGTTGTAATCGAGTTAGCAGTTAAGGCTCTAGTGGGCTCTAGTGGCCATCGCGAGTAAAACATCCTCAACATGGGAATCTGCAATGACATGTTTGACGAGGCCTCAAAAGCTGTTCTTTACATGCAATAAACAAGCAAATATCAATAACTGAAAGGGTGCTTAAGTAGTTATTATCTTTTCAATGTGTTAATCTTTTCTTTTCTTTTTTGCTGTCTTAGCTGGAGAAAGTGTATGATCCCAAGAATGAAGAGGATGACATGATGGAGATGGAGGAGGAAAGGCTGAGGATGCGAGAACATGTCATGCAAAACGTAAAATATTCAATTTCTTACTCAATCTCTCATTGAGTGTGTTTATATGTACAACGAACACTGAAAACGACCAAATTCAGCTCTTAAAGCCTTAACGCTATGTAAACTTATTTTGAAATGTGACTTTTTTTCTTTGATTTTGTTGTTTAAAATGTAAACGGATAAGTACACATCAAATAAGCCACTCAAATGTTGATAATTTGCAAAAATGTGTACCTGGTGATTGAGTTTACACTATCTTTTATCTGATATAAAACACTTTTCAGAATTGCTGTGTATGGCTGACAGTTTAAGCATAACTGTTGTAATAGTGTATCTAAATGCACACATTCTCTGTCTTTCCTTTATCTGTCGTTCTCAGACTCAGCTTTTTAACACTTTCACAATGTGTGGAGCAGCAGTGTCTCCATCTGTTCTGTTCCTTCAGGGTGCATGAGAGGAAGAAATAGTCATTCTTTTATCTGGCTTAAAATATTCACAGCCCTAATGTCTTATTTTTTTAATTAGTTTCTTCAGTTCGCTTTTAAATACCTAACTATGACTTCTGAAATAGGCTTTTTTTCCCCACTCACTCGCTGCTTCCCCACATTGCAGGTTGATATCAATCATGATAGGCTGGTCAGCCTGGAAGAGTTCCTCAAATCTACAGAGAAGAAGGAGTTTAATGACAAAAAGGAATGGGAGGTTAGAGCCATATTTAGATGCATGTCCAGATTTATTAGACTGCTTTTACATGGCAGTGTTTTGTGCTAACTCATTACTCATCGCTCTTTATAACTCCATTTAAGACACTGGATGATACAAAGCCAGTGTACACAGAACAGGAGCTGCAGCGCTTTGAGGCAGAACTTCGGGATAAGGAGGTGGAGCTTGGCAGAAGGGCAGAGAAATTACGAGAGGAGCAGGAACTTCTCAAAGAGAGAAGCAAAGCTCTAGAAGCACAGAAACGAGAATATCAGCAGGTAGACAACATTTAAACATTTTGTTTTCTGTGACATTTGGTTGCAACCATTTTCGTGGAGTTTTCTATATAATTCTAATAGCTGTATAATTTCTAGCTATTATAATTGTTCCTTGGTTAAGAATATATGTGTATAAAATAAATTTAAAGTACTGTATACATGTTAAATGTAATATAAGTTCATAATATTCTTAAATTGATTTTTTTTTTTTTTTTGCGTGCATGTGTAAAAAAAAAAATCACGTGTTCGTGTAACTCAAAAAAAACTTACTGTTGAGCCCTGCTGTACCATACTAAAACAAATGATTTTAAAACATTTACAACATTTGTACTGCATATTGTTGTACTTTTTGGCAAAATTTTGAGAGCTTGTTTTACTTCTAATCAGGCAGTAATGGAGATGTCACAAAAACAAAAGGAGCAACAGGCAGTGAATAGACAGCCTCCCTCAGGTCCTCATGGAGAGCTCCAGTTTCAAAAAGAGATCCAGAAACTAGCAAATGAAGACAGTCAAGGTGAGAAGAATGAAATGAATAGTCCATGATTCAGCCTTTGGTTACCCTTAATATATATTTGTTTTAATTGATTCTATTAACCATTTCAGGTTAAATGTTTCAGCACAGTAAACATTGCCTGTTTTGTCTTGTAGTGGGGAAAGTCGCAGTCGATCAGAATGGAGATGTTCAGAATAACCTGCCAGCTGAGCCACCACAGAATCTGCCTCAGCACACCTCCTAACACACACACACACATACAAACCTACTGACTTATCCTAATCTGAAACCCAATATAACATAATCAGATCAAACCATCACATGTGAACCGTATACACTCGTCAAATACATACTAATGGGGTTTTCAGCTTCATTCTCAACCAAATATGCTCAAATTCCTAATACACTGCCATCAATATAGAGCGTTCGCATGTTCCCTTCTTAAGAATGGCATATTAATATTGGATGTTTGGTGGTAGTCAGGGTTTTCCCCCTTAAATATTGATACCTTTGCCCTGGTTTTAAAGTTTACAACCTTGTTTACTTGTTGGTATCTTTCTGACTCAATAGAAAAATGTGGTTCTTTTCTGTGGCTCATATTGTCAGTAAAACAAGGCTTTCTGATATGAAGTTTATTACAGACTGAGACGAGCGCAGACCTGTAAACCAAACATTAAGATACAGCAATGTGCAATGAATCTGCATTTTTGTTAATGTTCTATAAAATCCCAATTATTTCATGACAGTGTTTTATTTCTTTCATTTAATAAAGAATATTAAACAAATTATGCTACTTCTGTCAGATTCCTGCAAACTACTGCAAAGAAAATGTGGTTTTCTTAAAGGGATAGTTCAGCCAAAAATGAAAATTCTGTAATTTACTAACACAAACATGTATGACTTTCATTTGTTTGTGGAACACACACAAAAATATATTTTGAACAAATTTAATGATTAAACCAACAAAAAGCAGAAGTCAAAACAACATTGGGCCCCTATTGACTTTCACTGTATTGGTAAAAAATTCCCATGTTTTTTGTCTTTCTTCTACAAGCTCTTTTGTGAGGTCAGGCACTGATGTTGGACGAGAAGGCCTGGCTCTCAGTCTCCGCTCTAATTCATCCCAAAGGTGTTCTATCGGGTTGAGGACAGGACTCTGTGCAGGCCAGTCAAGGTCCCTTCACACCAAACTTGCTCATCCATGTTTTTATGGACTGCTTTGTGCACTGTTGCACAGTCATGTTGGAACAGGAAGGGGCCATCCCCAAACTGTTCCCACAAAGTTGGGAGCATAAAATTGTCCAAAATATCTTGGTATGCTGAAGTATTAAGAGTTCCTTTCACTGGAACTAAGGGGCCAAGCCCAACCGCTGAAAAACACCCCCACACCATAATCCCCCCTCCACCAAACTTTACACTTGGCACAATTCCGTCAAGCAAGCACCGTTCTCCTGGCAACCGCAAAACCCAGACTCGTCCATCGGATTGCCAGACAGAGAAGCGTGATTAGTCACTCCAGAGAACACGTCTCCACTGCTCTAGAGTCCAGTGGCGGTGTGCTTTACACCACTGCATCTGACGCTTTGCATTGCACTTGATGATGTAAGGCTAGGATGCAGCTGCTCGGCCATGGAAACCCATTCCATGAAGCTCTCTACGCACTGTTCTTGAGCTAATCTGAAGGCCACACAAAGTTTGGAGGTCTATAGCTATTCACTCTGCAGAAACTTGGTGACTACCTCAACATGCGCTGACCCCGCTCTGTGATTTTTCTTGGCTGACTTAGTTTTACTTAGTGGCTGTGTAGCTGTTGGTCCCAATTGCTTTCACTTTGTTATAATACCACTAACAGTTGACCATATAATGTTTAGTAATGAGGAAATTTCATGAATGGACTTATTGCACAAGTGGCAACCTATCACGGTACCACGCTTGAATTCACTGAGCTCCTGAGAGCAACCTATTCTTTCACAAATGTTTGTAGAAGCGTCTGCATGCCTAGGTGCTTGATTTTATACACCTTTGGCCATGGAAGTGATTGAAACACCTGAATTCAATGATTTGGAGGGGTGTCCCAATACTTTTGCCAATATAGTGTACTTCTGAGATTGTAGTGTTGCGCTTTCCTTTATATCATATTTAGATACATTATAATATGTAATATTGGTTTTATAGCAAAAGTCTATATTAGGTTGGTTGACGAGTGACAAAACATTTCAAATCCAAACTGTGTTTTGCAACAAATACCATCAAAACCATTCATATGATGATTCGACCCATATGTTTCTAAACTGAAATTCTTTGACTCCAAATGTCAGTTTCAGCTGTTCTGCATTTCTCCTCCAGTAAGTCAGTTCACACCTCTCTTGTTGTGACATCGGCATTGTTCTGAAGTATTCACTGATCTGCGTTGAATGTCGTTTGCTCGCACTCCTTGCCACATGGCACATATTTGCTTTAAATTCCATTCCAATTCCAGTAAGACACTCTCTAACCCCAGTGACCTCGTTGCTCCGCCTCTCCTGCTGCAGCTGTCACTTTTACACACACTCGTGATGTGACCATAGATATGTAAATAATGTCCTTCCACTCAAACATCACTACGGTGCTCTGAAACTTAAGTGCTGTCCACATATTTAAACTCTTCTCAGAAATTGTTTACTTGAGGGGTTTTCTGCCAATAGATTTTTTTAAATGCATAGTTCACTCAAAAAGGAATGTTTCATAACTTATTCTCTGTCATGTTGTTCCAGATCTGTATGACTTTCTTTCTGTGAAACATAAAATATGAAATGGTAACACTTATGGTTCCAGTTGTTAACATTTATTATTAAATTTAAAAACATGTATTATTCTTCGTTCATGTTAATTTAATACTTTACTAAAATCAGAAGTTGTATCTGTTAATGTATTGCTTATTCTTAATGTTAATTAACTAACATTAACTAATGGGACTTTATTGTATATTTTGAAAATTGTTTTTCTTTTTTTTTATACAATCAAAATCTGTGGGCTTTATTTAAAAACATTCTAAAAATTGTGTATTAATTTAAGTCATACAGGCTTGGAGTAAAGCAAGTAAATGTTGCTGAATAAATTATATCTCTTTAAGTCTTTTAAGTTTATGGAACCAATTTTACATTTCATAATGTATTGTTCCATTGAAATGGCATGCACTGATGAATCTAGTTAGATTATTGTTAATTAAAACCATTACCAATTGTTTTTTAATTGAAGCAATGCTCCATAAAAAAAAATTACATAAAGGTAATGTACTGAAATGATTAAAACCGAAATAAAAAAGCAATAAAACGCTAATAAAAACACCAATTACTAAAACGAAAACTGACAAATAAAAAAGGTAAAAGGTCATGCAAAATATTAGTACAATAATAAATAATACTAAAATAACAATATGGGAGATAAAATCAAAAGTAAGACAATGGATGTGTTAAGAAAGTAAATGGTGTCAATTAGGATTAGATTTTTCTTAAAAGGACAGGGAACTCTGTGTTTACCCAGCAAACAGAGTAAGGAATTATTTGTTGAATGCTGTAGCCTGTAAAAGACAAGAGGAATGAAATAAAGAGCCAAGAAAGATGACTCAGAGACTGTGGGAAGAGTCTGATGAAACGAGTACTTGCTTTGGTTAGTGTGAAAGAGGGCTTCTGTTCGAGTCATTTGCATCACTTGAGTGGGCTGACTGCTGCTGAATCATCCACTTTTCACAATGCTCCTCTTTTTTTAATATCAAACCTTATGAAGTCAGTAGGTATTTTACAGTGTCTCTGGAGTATTGACTGTCTGGTTTCCACATCCTGTTTTTCGCATTTGCTTATGTTAGGGGCACATTACAGTCCCACCAGTGATTTCTCAGCTTTTTTCTCAAAATCTATCTGCAATATCCGGTAGCGGACAGATTTCTTAAAGGATTAGTTCACAAAAAAGAAAATTCTCTCATAATTGACTCACCCTTAGATCGTTTTTTCATTGCCATACTATGAAAGTGAATGATGTATGAGGCTGGCGTTTTGTGAAGAAGAAAAGTCAGCCATACACGTTTGGAGTGAGTAAATGTTTTTTTAGCTGAACTATCCCTTTAAAATCTTAAATTCTTGTGCTTTGGTTTCAGCAGATACCGATCTAAGACCGATGTATGCTGTCATTCTGTTGGAAAGCGGCCACTAAAATTGCACAATATCTGATTTCTTATTGGACAACCAGTCTTGACATTCTCTCATTCACATTTCATGTCTCTCCCCTTGATCTTTCTCTCTCCCTGTCTTTTCTCAGCCTGTGAGGTTTGAGTGATGATAAGAGACAACTAAGCATTTAACACAGAGCACTATTATTCAACACTTACAGCACCTCTTGTGTTTGTATCTGGGCCATATTGCAATAGCCTTGATGGACAGAAGAGGGAGCTACGAGCTCATAAAACTTCCCACTGCACTTCTAGACGTGCCAAACATACATTGTCATCTCCTATATCATGATATCCACATATGAGCCATTTCTGCAGCTTCTGCACCAGTATGCGCATGTATATATTGCTCTCTGTGCTGTATGGTCAAAACAGCGGTGAAAATGCAGACAATGGATTGCAGTCTGAGCGTGAAACATTGCTCCTGATGTACTTTCTGATAATGCTCAGGTGTTTTTTGGGTCATCACTTTGCTATTGTGTGACAGAAGCAAACTGTCCTGCACTTCAGGCCACCAACACACACACAAACACACACACATAGAGAGAGAGAGAGAGAGAGAGAATATAAATGTGCTGAGTTCACAGGGACAGACGACAGTCTCCCACTGTCATTGTCATCTCTAGAGTCATTTGCAGGACATGAAGAGTACGGCAAGAATAATCTAACATACAAAAGTCTTGGTGTGAAGAACATTTTAATCATCTAAAGAAACTTTATCCACAAAAGGTTCCATAGATGTTAAAGGTTCTTCAAGGAACCATATTGTAACCATATACAATGGGGAAAAAAGTAATTTATATGTATTTTCATGTCTAAAATGAGCTCGCTATGGTGCCTTGAAAGCATGTGACCTAACAAGTCTTCTTCACTTCCCTGTTGCAAAAAATGTCAAACACATGGCAAATATATTTTAATTTTATTGGCTGAAGGGGGTCGTCATATGATATTTAAAAAAATTATTTGAACATTATTGTATTATAAATGCATTTTTTTAGCTTGATTTATAAATGACGATGTCCCATAGAGGGTTAAAGGAATATAAGGTTAAAGGTTCCATGGAATATAAAAGTTGTTGTGTTTCTCTCCATTTTATGGAAACCAATGGTAACCATAACTGTTTGGTTATACCGACTTTCTTCAAAAATCTTCTTTTGTGTTCTGCAGAAGAAAAGGAAGTTCACGGAACAACACAAGGGTGAGTAAATGATTACAAAATTTCCATTTTTGGGTGACCCGATTCTTTAAATAAAAGTAAACAAAACCCTTGGTTGTAATGGTAATATCGCGCAAGGTTTTCTTAGCCGAGGCTTTGTTGTGACCTGCTCATCCTGAACTTTTCCTGAACCCGTGAGGACTAGGGTTGGTTATCCCAGTGTTCCTCAACAGTCAACAGTGTCCTCTCCTTATCTATCCTGAGCGCTCACTGGCCTGGAAGGCTCTGATGCTGCAGCTCCAAAAGACACTCTCTGATCAACACCATGTTGCCTCTGTTGCCATGGTGACTGGCTGTGCATGGGGAGAGATGCTAGTACTACAAGCTATGCAAGTTACAGATACATTGTAATGCATTAGAGTAGTGTGTTGTGTTTAAGACTCACGTGCATTTTGGCACCCTGTTATATTTGGGGGTGTTATGTAAAAATGGCATATGATCTGGTGCTCTAGTGAGAAGTGGAAAACTGCCTAGAAAATATCATGTGAGGTCGTTTTATTTCGACTAACGCAAAGCTGAGATCCCCCACATTGTTCTTGTGCAGCACTTGCTGCAGCTGCAAGTTGTACCACAGCCCAGCTGTGTCTTTAAATCCTCTCCTTGTGCACAACGATGACATCATTCTCTAAAAACACATTACGTCATCCCTTTCGGGACTCTTCTCATAGCTCCACCCTATTCTCTCCTCGTTTTATTGGCGTTTATCAACGCAGAAGCCCTCCTCGCCGTCTGCTGTATTGGTGGAGAAGTCACCGGTGTCTATTTTTTATTGGCTTGTTGCATTCATGTCTGTGGCCTCCGCCACTGAAAGAAGATCCTCGGCGCAAGACGTGTCGCGGGTAATTTAAAGGTGCTTCACGCCATGTCGTAAATACAGTAACGATTCTGACTTGTAAAAGGCATTCACGTGATCGTAGAACGCGTAATTACAATTTTCTGAGAGCTACGACTTGTACCACGTGACCACTGCACATCTATTTTGGAATTAATAGTGCAAGAGAAACGTATAAACCTAATAAGAGGACGTGAACAGCTCCGAGTACAGTCACGTGTTGTTATCTCTTATTTACGGTAGGCTTTTTCGCACTATGTCATGCGGATTAATTTAATTTCAATAAACTGTATAAACCATACATTTCATATTATAATTATTGATCATTTCATATAGTTTGCGAATAATTTGTGATTTATATAGGCTATGGCTACCTCACAAATTGCATTTTTAAATGAGAATGAGTTTTCTCCAGTTTACGAATGGGGTCTGAGGCGGCTAAGGAACTTTCCAATTGCATGGAAAACAGTGTTACAGACAGGCTTCTGTTTTTACTAGGCCTATATAAAATATATATATTTCAACTGTAACAACGTTTCAGTCAACATAAGTAATAGGCTATTACAAGTTTATTGAAATCTGAACGGATGTTGCGTTCGTCTGAGGAGGAAACCATAGCAACAGTAGCTATTCAGCTCGTGCGCTTTAGGTTCGATATCGGACGGGCAAATAACAAAACTTCGTTATAGATTTAAATATCTCAAATTTATTCACACACAAAAAGAGCTTGTTTAGTTAAAATGTCTGTAAGGTAGTTACGCGAGTTGTGCAAAGCGCCAAAAGTCCATTCCAGGTTGCGCGAAAAAAGGGCACTTTCTTTAACGTCTAGGCTACCAAGTCTTATATATAATTTGTACACTAGTTTTATCAGGCGTTCAATTCTTAAGTATTCAAATAGAGTTAAAAAAACGAGTTTAATGTAAAAAAAAAAAAAAACTGCTTCTGATTCGTTTTGCTGGAAATAGGCTATTTATGCCAGAGTGGCACCGACAGATTTCGAAAAGTATTAGCCAAATATTATTTTACTCAAAACACAACTATCAAAGAAATGCCGTTTTAAACCCAATAAAAGCCGCACTTAGGTGACGATGCAATGAAAAGCTGAAAAATTAGGTGATGATTGCTAACAAGTGCGGATGGTTTGAGAGGCGCAATACTGAAAGTGACCGGTAGAGGGAGTGGATGTGGCGACACATAGAGAGAGAGAGAGAGAGTGGACTGCTCAAGTTCTCAGTGGTACCCATAGCTGATCATTTGGACCTTTTGCCCATGAATGCTCAAACATTGCTCTGAAAATAACACGTTTATCTTCTTATGTGAGGTGGTGGATCGTGTCTTTTACAGACATGACATCATCACACAGTTACAGTAGCCCTAGCAACAGCTCTGTGATCACTGTGGTGGTGAAGCAGGCGCCAATGTTTCTTTAAGAGCCAGCACCTTTACATCGAGAGGGAGGGGGAGAGAGAGAGAGAGAGAGAGAGAGAGAGAGAGAGAGAGAGAGAGAGAGAGAGAGAGAGAGAGAGAGAGAGAGAGAGAGAGAGAGAGAGAGAGAGACTGGGGTTGTCTGTGGTTAGGTGTAACGTTTGCTCGCTCGGTGCCGTCGTTACATGTGTGAGGAAGAGGGAAGGGGGGAGGCTGATAACTGGGCAAATTCGGCACCCGAAAACGCTGCGCTCCGATGGGGTCGACGGGGATGAATTATGATGTCTAGCCTTTACTCTCGACGATGACAACGGTGAGCGGTGCATATTTCAGCATCGCATGTATTTTCTTATATATGCATGTTTGTGTGTGTGTGTGATATCGCCCAGCTGTGGAGATGAGGAGGGGGATGGAGGGCTTGGGAGGAGGGGGCGAGGCGAAAGGATGGGAGGAAGAGGATAAAATAGCAACATTTGAAGAAATGACACGATGCGTTATTCATTCGACTAGTTAAAATGTAATCATTTCATTTCGACGGCATGTCCAGTCGCGTATCTGCAGAAGAGACACGGCACATATATCATGGTGGAGCGAACGGCAGAGGAATACGTCAACACATAGGCTACATCCAGCCCTTTACACTATAAAACTGAGCGTCGTTTGGGCGAATTGCAAACGGAGCGGTGCTTATTTTTTGTCGTTCTCTTCATGTTAGCACGGAATAAACAAGATCAGTTGTATCCAATCAGGCACAGGTTCCCTTTAAACGACACCCGTTTCTTCCTTCCTGCGTTTCGACAACGTCCATAGACACACAAAAAGCGCTGCCCGGCTACATGATCGTTACACACCATGAATTTCATTTCCGTATATCATGCGCAACCATTAGCCTCATGACTAATAGGAACGAAGGTACGAAGCCTATTTAGAGAAGCAAATATACCAAAGGGGCAGACGGAAAATTTATATCAGGAAACGGCTACTGTCTATATGGAAGGGAATCTGAAATAGGTGTGTGTCGGATGAAGAGAGAGGGAGGGAGGCAGAGAGACGGACGGACCGACAGACCGAGAGACAAAACAAATAGAATTGGGTGTTGATTTGAATGTTCTGCATGACAGTCGCGGAAACGAGGCTGATACATTGTGTTCATTCGCCTCGACGTCGTTAACATTCAAGACAGGGAGTATTTAGCACGATTTGTGGCCTGTGCGAGGAATCACTGCTCTATTGATTCTTCCAAATTCCTCTGTGTCGACATTCACTGGAACAGGACTCGCTTTCATGCTATTCCCAGATTTCTGTGATGGGGAAACCCGATGGTTACAATGTTATTTTTAGTTTGATGCTCCCCAATGTGTCTGCCACCATCTAGTGCTGACTCCTGTGTCGAAGAACCGAGTGATTTCAGCCCATGTCTCTCACTCAGTGCGTTTACATGCACAAAAATATTCAGCTTTTAAACAGAATTTGGTCATATTGTGATAAGGGTAATCAAACACATTAATTGCCATTACCAGAATAAGCCAGTATTTTGGTTTCTAGAAATCTGCATGTATTAATATGAGTTTTCGGGTATATTCAGAATATCCACCGTTACAGAACATTATTTTTTTATGCGCATATGTCCAAGCAAAGTATATTGGATATAAACAGCTAAGAAACAATGCTAAGATATTGGAGACTATTTCTTTTCTTACAAAGATTTTATGAAAGTAAAAGTAACTATTTGTAAGAGTCTCATGACCTACATGTTGCAATTCATAGCTTGAGTGTGTTATTGTTAGGTATATGAATGATATTTCATGAGTTGTTTGAATTACTTAAATGCATGATGGGCTATTAATGGCACAAGCAAACAAACAAAAACATCTTTTCTTGTTCATTCAGGATATGCAGATTATAATTATATAAGTAATATGTCAATAGCTCTGGAGCGTATGAAATGCTTTCACAGAATAATGGACCTTAATCAGAAAGTTATGTGCATGTAAATGTTTTCACCATCAAGATTGGCAGATAACTTTTAAGCATCAGTTTTCTTTTTATGGTGTCCATAATCACAATATGTTTTAAAGATATAAATGACAGCTGATATTAATCCAAAAGCACAGATGCTGCCCTATCCCGGTGTTACCTGACAGCTTGTACAACATTTTTTGCATTAAATATCTGCATTAAAAAGCATGTTTTATCAGCAATTGCAAGAGTAAGATATCATAAAAGTTTTCTATCACCTCTCGCTGTCCGAAGACTTTTTGGTTTTGTTTATTGTGTTATTTTCTCCCTATTTACTGTCTTGTCTTACCCTTTTTCGTTATGGTATCCCCCGAATTTATCAATAAAAGCACTATTGCAAAATACCTAAAGTCATTTGGGACACTTACTTCTTTGAAATGAAACATCAACCCATCAGATTTACTTTCTAAATCTGGTTTACTGAGGGATTGGGAATTCGCTGGATTTGATCTATAATGCTTGCTTTCTTCATGACTTGCCCAGCTTTGACCATTTGTGCTAATGTCACTCTCCTTTATTTCCCTCTTCAGCTCTCCTTTACTTGAAGTTCAAACCCATTGGGTAGAAGACTCTCCTCCATGCCCACCCTTCCTTTTACCCAATCCAGTCCCTGCGACCCAGCGACTTTCCCCTCCTACTTTCTCCTGCCACTTTTGTTCCACCTGAGACCACACCCTGCTGCTCAACCCAAACGCACCCAAGCCAAGGATTTTGAACAGCACATGCTAAGAGCTAATCAGGAGCCTTGAAGCCATTCAGGAAATAGCAACACAACTCATGAATCTACCTGAGTACTGAGGAAAAGGATAAAGGAAAAGGCTGTGGATAATAAACTCACAAAGAAGACCACTCAGATATACTGGCAGTAATGGTCCACCTTTGAAGAAGAGCACAGCAATTAGGAGATTCCACCAAGAAAGCTTGAATATAGGGTGAAAACAAACCAAGGGACATCTGCACGCATAATATATCTGCAATACTGCACACAACACACATTCCCACACACATTAAAGACTGTTACGGCACACAGTCTTACCACAGTCCGCACGTTACTCCATCCTAGACATCGGCATATGAATGACAAGTTGTTTATCTGTTTGCCTTAGGCTCTCAGACACGCAAACACCATTAGATTTGTGGTCCCACACTGTGATTCTCTCAAATTCCTCTTTGCAAACTTGTAAGGCCAACACATACACGTACTCACCTTTAACCTCCCTCACACGACCAGATAAAGAACTTTCACACCTGTTCACGGCCTCAAGATGATGTGTGAGGTGATGCCCACCATCTCAGAGGACGGGCGGGGTGGTGGTGGAGGAGGCCCGTCCTCTCCAGCCGGAGGTGGTGGGGGTATGGGAGGCGGCGCAGGAGGCATGGGTGGTGGCTATGGGGGCCGAGAGGCCCGTGGTGGAGACGAGGGGGGGAGCACTGGAAATCTGGAGTCTCTAATGGTGAACATGCTGACAGAGAGAGAGCGGCTGCTAGAGAGTCTCCGAGAGACCCAGGAGAGTCTCGGCACGGCACAGCTACGTCTGCGAGAGCTAGGTCATGAGAAGGACTCGCTACAGAGACAACTCTCCATCGCACTGCCACAGGTACGCTTAGGGGGTCCTGTATGTGTGCCTAAAAAGCATGATATTCGTAATATATGATTATTGTATGTTGTGCACATTGTTGTATTTTAACATTATGTTAAGATTTTATCATTTTGGAGTAACATGTTTTAAAGGAATATCCAGGGTTCAGTTCAAGTTACATGTAAGCTTAATTGACGTCATTTGTTGGATAGGCATTATGTTGATCGCCACAAAAAAAGAAATTCTAAAAAAACTGAGTAAAAACCTGGTTTACAGTGAGGCACTTACAGTGGAAAGGAATGAGGCCAATCCGTTAACATCAAAAAAACTCACTGTTTCAAAAATCTAACACACAAGATGTAAACTATTTGTGTTAACACAATTTTAGTGTGAAAAAAATCAATTACTAACCTTTTCTGTGTAAAGTTATATCCAATTTTACTTTTGTCGTTGCCATAAACCTAAAAATGAATATAAAAAATTGTGATTTAAACAGATTTACAGTGCTGCTCAAATAATACAGTTTTAACATATTGATGTACATGCTTTTACAAAATGATAGCCTCATGTTTCTGCTTTTAATCCTCTAAAATTGGCACCATTGTCGTCCATTGTAAGTTTCTCACTTTAACATTTTTTTTTTTTTTTAGATTTGGGTCAAAAAAAGTTTTTTTTTGTGTGTGTAATAGTTAACATTATACCACAAATGCTGTCAATTCAGTTTGAAGGGGTAATTAACTGCTTAACTTGGCTGTCTATGCAGTAGAAACATGAAAAATGAATTAAATCAGTGTTACCAGAGAAAACAGAAGAAAAGGGCTGTGATGTTCCCTTTTACCAAAAACTTAAAACATCCATAATGCACTTTTGATTTTGCCGCCACCCCTCTTTTGATCCGACTGTTTGTGGGCAGGAATGCAAAATGCTGAGGTTCTACCTATAGTTTTAACAAAAGCCCCAGCATCTGTTGAACTTTTGCTGACAAATAAATGGAGATGTCTGGGTGCAGGGATCATGGAGAAAGAGTACACATTGTTCAATTGCATACACTACCGACATTGTAACAATACAAAGCTGGTTTGAAATTTTCCAACTTATCCTTTAACTTGTATTGAACTTGTATTGAATATTCCTTTAAGAATGCCTTGTACTGAATAGTTTGGAAAAACAGGTCATTGAGATGAACCATGTCTTCAGGAAAGATGACCTGCCAGTGAAGTATAAAGTATAAGTAGCGTAACATACAGACCGATGTAGAGAATCTAGAAAGAGATTGTCAGAACTATGCTAACTTTGTATTATTTCCTTTGTCTGAATTGAGCAGTCTGTATTTATACCTGTCTGATTTGGCTAACATTCAAGCTAATCTTTATCTTCCAGACTTGTGGGCTGTTCTGGTCCTTTTTGCATCTGGTCTTGAACTGTTTTCTCTCCTCTGATCTAATTTAAGGTGTTCTACATATCTTTTTGAGATTATCTGCTTATCTACGATTCTCTAACATGTTGGGGCGCTACTTTTTTGTTTGTTGAACAATATGATCTTTTGTACACAGTCTTTCACAGTCAATCTTTTGTCTTTTGTTACAGTCCTGGTTGTTTCATTGATAGATTTAATCAAATAATGAGTTTAAACCCTTTAATGACATCATAGCAGCTTAAGGTGATATAATATTCCAGCAAGCAATAGCCGTCATTTCACTGTCTCGGTTAACTATAGACCTGAGATAGTCTGGCTATGAGTAACCCACTTCTAGCCAGAACAACCTTGAATTTGGTGTCGTTTTTGCCAAAATAACTTGCGAGATGTATGATATTCCATCATGTAAGCAAAGTCAACAGTGATTAGCCTTGTTTTAGCCTAGATGTCAGGGCTGTGTTTGGATTGCTATTAGACGTCTTTTAAATGCAAAAATTCTTGCTGGTATGTTGGACATTACAGTTGTACATATAGGGTTAGAACAATGAACATTTTCAAAAATTGCAAATTGCTTAACCTAATTCACAAAATATGTTTTCATGAGTTTTGGATTGATTTTATATTTACAAATAGATTGTTGAATCCGCATTTTGAGTTCATTTTAGATTTGTGTTTGGATGTTTTTTTTGAGATCTAACATTTCACAAAGTGTACATCTTGCCGATCGGATGAGCCATTTTCAGTCCAGCCAGTCATAGAACAGGTTTGTTCAGCTCTATCACTCAAGTAATAGCATGCCTTTGCTTTTATAAAAGAGTTGTGTTATGTTTAAATGTTACAGTTACACAAGAACAAAATTAAAAAGCAATACTTTTATTTTTGTAATTTATAGTGCTGAAGAACATACACATACACAGTATTTTGCAAGCGCCGACCACTTTTATTTGCAGAAGTGAATCCAGTAATGTGTGTGTACAAAGGAGTCACTCTTTGAACCACAATGTATGGGTTACCTTATGGAGAAAAACTAGTTGGTCTTTCTTTGCATACTACGTATGTTGATTTGATAAATTCTTTGCCACTACCTGAATTTTCAGGGAGTAAATTTGGTTGCGATGTCATACGAGTTTTGTTTCTGTGTAACTAACATTTCAGCACAACATCTCTTCTTTTCCTTTAAAGCACTTTGCACAGAAGAGACACAACATGATACTACTTGAGTCACAAAGTTGAACATAGCCATAAAGTGTTACTATTATATTTACAACCCCATTTGTTTTATCAGCGTAAAATGTAACAAAGTATGTTACTTGTTTTGTTACATTTATTCTATAAATGAAAAATTGCTAATGGGGTAAGAAAGAGAAGGTAATTCATCTTCTTTATGTACCATAAATACAATTTTGTTTCTCAAGTAAATTAAACCACAAACTGGTTTAAGAATGTTTGGATGTTTTTAAATGTAAATAAGACAAAATTACTGATGAACAAAAATATTTTTTGCATTCTAAAGAGACTGCAATGTACTTAGCCTATAAAAATGATTTGATTCAAAACCTGTCAGAAAAGTCACGATTCAAAAGTGTGACAATTTGCAGATGCTGATTAAACAATTAAATTATAAAATGCAAAAATACTGAACAATTTGTATACCAACTAATGATAAATGTATGTAGCATTGGAAACATTTTGGAGCCAACTGCCACTGACATGTGGCTTGAAATAACAGATATCAGAGAGTCCCATTTTCCGGGAGAAAAACTGGATATTTAAGGGGGGGGGGGGGGGTGATCTAATGCTATTTCACGTATTCTGACTTTTCTGCCTTATTTACACAGTTAATACATTTGTTTCTCATGCTAAATTTGGCCAATGTTTAAAAAAATGAGTTGGACGTATATTTCTGTGCCAAATACACTCTCCGCGTATGATGTCATAAAGGGCGGATTATGACATCCATATCCGTACATCCGTCCATATTATCCAGCACTTCTCCCGGATGAGCGTGTGCACACATTAACCAGAGAGAGAGCAAGGGCACACCCATCAACGAGCTTTGTCTGGTTACAGAAGCCGTCGGCAGCACTGCCATTTTGTTTTTAGACCACGAAATCAACAATGTCACTAAAGAAGTGTGTTTTCGTTTGTGAGGGAAAGTTTGTTCATTGTTCAGCTTCCCAAAGAACCCAGCATTAAGGGAACAGTGGATGCAGTTTGTTTTTCCGGGGCAGCAACAGAGTTCTGCAAGTGTGTTTGTTTGTTCCTGGAATTTCGGTGACAAATTTTTTATAAACAAGGCCCAGTTCGATGCTGGATTTTTTCGGTCCCAGCGATAAAAGATCCCAGTCATGAGTCAAAACCGCAGACTGTAAGTAAAACTGCATCAAATGTCTGTGTTTTGTTGGCAATCGGCACGTAAGTGCATATAATGTAACCATCCCGAACGTATAGTGAATCAAAATTTATCCAGGCATAATGCGATGATGTATTGTGTGTGTGTGTGTGTGTGTGTGTGTGTGTGTTTTTGACTTTTTAGCTCCGCCCACTGCACGCCTCCACAAGCTCGGCTGTTTTCGGACAGAATCGGTACAACATATCCGTCTTTTACAAACCTGACTCTTCGGAAATATAACGGATGCAATAATACTCTATAGGTACTCAAGATTAACACGCGACTGGCAGAAACTGTGTGTGTTATGTACCCTTTAAGGGGCATAAGCACCACAGAGAAGAGGGGAATCAATATCCCACGCACACACACAAACATATGCAAACACTCTCTGAAATAAGCAGACTCATATTCAGAGCAGTGATACATTAAGCAGAGTTCAGTCGGTGCATCCCATCAGCATTGGGCGTATGAGAGAAAAACGAATTGAAGCTGAAAAAGAGGATGTCAATCCATTGTTGCGGTCCTTTGTGTCAGTGGAACCATCGCAAGAGTTTGAATGAGAGAAAGAAATAAGGCAGGACATTATCACGCAATTGTGTTTGCCATGCTTGTGCCAAACATAATTCTAGTCCAATCGCAGCAAGGTACATTTCCAGAATGCCAAAGTCCTATGGGCCCACTGAGTTACCATCTGTGTACCACTATACCACTCCTAAGCTTAGCCCCCCCACTCCTCCTTCTTTTCCTTTCCACTCCTATTGCTCCAGCTTTTTTCCCCTATTTTTGCTTGTTGGCAGAAAGTGAGGCAGTTAGATATAGACGGGATGGATGGAGACATGACCCACCAAACACATGATTGGCCGATTTGAGCTCAGAAGGTACATGCGACATGATTGGTCGAGAATTGTGCTTTGCTTTGTAAACGCCTTTTGATTGGGGTTTGGTTTGCATTGCAGAGTGAATGGGATTGCTTAGTAAGATTTGGCTGAGATTTACTTTTGTTTATGTCCAAAGAGTCGCTGACACGATTGAACAGGATTTGATTCACTTTTAGGTTAATTATTGGGGGTTCTTTACTGACGAACGTTTGCCATGTCATCTCGCACGCATGTTTTAACATCATCTAATAAAAATCCCAACATTTGCTGTGCATTTATATAAATAAAAACACAAAGTTCATATTTCCACATGCACGTGGTGATTCTCTCTACGTAAGACAGGGAAGGTGTGTCACGCGTGATTTTTGATGAAGGCACCCGGTCACATATAGGCAGATAGAAAAAGATGGTGTGGCTTTAGACTCGCAGTTGTAGCCATGTGAGGCCATATGTCATCTTACACAACATGGTGCTATGAAGACCTTACACCCGAGAGTTGCTCATTGGACTGTTCAGAATGTGGACTTTTGTCATCTGTTCACACAGAAGCAAAAAAGTAATGAACTATATATGCACATAGAAAAAGAACAGGTAAAGAGAACAATAAATGCAACACTGCTTGCACAACGAGGATAACAAAAACACATAACTGTGACAAAACACACGGGAAGTGCAAACAAACAGTGATCTCAATGTAAATGTGCAATACTTTAATCATCTTTTTAGTCTCAAGATGCACAACAGGAATGTTTTTTTTCTAAGGCACGTTTATAAAAGTTAAATGCTCCAATTGAACTAAGGCCTAATCCTAGCTTAGTCTAAGCCCTGTCTGTGAAATTGGGCCAATATGTATTTAAAACAATTCAATTAAATTCAAATAAATTCAAATTCAAATAAAGTATTTAATTAGCTATTTAATTTTTTTTTAATGTAAAACAGAAATCCTCTTACTTTTTGACCTGACGGCCCCTCACGTAGGCTAAGATATTTTCTCTAGCATTTCTAACGCTGCTTGTTTTCAAACCTTCCGTTATTTACAGAAACTGGAAAATGATTCTGATTCTGTATGTTTTAAAAATAGTTATTGGGAGGGGGGGGGGGGGGTGGGGGGGTGGAATGCGATTTCAGTTTACATCAAAAACATTTTTGTGTGTTTTTAGCATTTTTGCTGAGGCCTCTGGCCCTCTGGATGAGAACAACAGATTTAAAGAATCTCACATGTCATCCCAAGAGATGTTAACATATTCACATCTCACTGCCTGGACTGATGAACTGTGCTAAATAGCAGCCCATTGTCATCTGGGTCAATGACCAAAGGATGATATCGTACCACTGTACAGTTTTGTACATTTTTCACTTTTGGAGATCTGTTGTTTTCATTTGCTGTTGACTTGCTGTCATTGAACGTTTTCTTATGTTGTAATTAGGGATGCACCGATCATGATTTTTCACGGCTGATTCTGATTTTTTTTTTTTTTTACAAGCAACTGGGCCGATTCTGATACTTAAAAAAAAAGCAATTGCATTTATTTGTTGTTTATTATCTCTATTACAGGCCAAACTGGCCTTAAACAAACAACAACAAAAAATCAGTGTTTGGAGCAAAAACCATCTGGTTCCAATTAATGGCAGGTCAACAGGTGCATCTCTAATTGTAATCTCTACACATGTCCTGGTCTTTTATTATAATTATTGTTTCATTGTTGTGTGGTGTTGTTTGGTTGTATAGACTTTGATATCAGAATTTCTGCCTCTTGACTACTTTCTGCCACCAGACTAATGATAAACCCTTGCTGTGTGCGAAATTGAATACTTCTCTTCTATATAGTATGCAAAAAATAGTACGGCAAATGAGTAGTACAAGGACATCTGAATACATACACAGTATTTGAAAAACAGTAGGTGAAAAGGATGACCTACTTCTTCCGCCAAGATTCTGAAGTGCACATTCGATGGACACTTTACTATCCCATGAGGCCACAAGAGAGCATTTATGAATGGCAGTGAAGCCACGCAACTGATGCTGGTAGATCACATGACAGCAACAACATGGAGATGCAGTACGTCTGAAATTAATTTATACTACCCACATTCATACTATATAGAACAGGGATGGGCAACTCCAGTCCTCGAGGGCCACTGTCCTGCAGAGTTTAGCTCCAACCCTAATCAAACACACCTGAACCAGCTAATCAATGTCTTCAGGATTACTAGAAGGCTACAGGCAGGTGAGTTTTATCAGGGTTGGAGCTAAACTTTGCAGGACAGTGGCCCTCGAGGACTGGAGTTGCCCATCCCTGATATAGAACGTACCCCTATTATGCTATTTTAAAGGCTCCTTAGTTTCATTTTCTCATTAAATACACTGCACATCACCACAGTGTTCAATGATTCTCAAATGACTCGATGGGTGAATCAGTCTCTCTAAATCCCTCCTTTCCGCAAGCCTACTCTGCTCTGATTGGCCAGATGGTCCAGTCTGTTGTGATTGGTCTACCGCTTACATTGCATGTCGGAAACAAACGACCATTAACATACTTAGGCTCACAATGCTTCCTCAGACCTCAGCGATTGTTTAAAAAAAAAATTAAAGCATGAAAGAACAGTAACAACAATTGTCTTCATTGTCATACCATAATAATACAATAATACGCCAAGGTCCTTCAGTGTTTCAGTTCAGATTAAGTGCCAAGTCCTTAAACACAGCCACTGTTCTCGTAGCTTTTTTTCTCAAAACTCAATAGATTCAAAATACATTTTCATCTCAAGTTTAAATCTTAAAAAAAGAGGTTTGCATTTAGAAAATGTACATTTATGAATATGATATTTGGCTAACTGAAAAATAAGAAAAATTACATTCACAAAAAACAAAAATGACATTTCTATATGTAAGTTAAAAATTAGGATTCACATAACATTTGATTAAATCACCAATATCACAACAACATGTCATTGTGTGAGAGCAATTCCAAAATAAATGTAAAGTAGTTTAATGTATTAATATCGTTCTTAAGTCTTTTGAGAGAGCCCTGATTTGGGTAAAACCTATTAATTAACTTAAAGGTAATTTCTCTCATTTTTTTTAGTTATCAGGTATTTGTGAGGCAATGTCCAAACTTTCTTCCAGGGAATATCACTTACAAAACCACTCCAGTAATAAATTACTTATGGCACAGAAACAGACTTCTCCTGAAACATGACTCATTTTCTTATTGTTTTTTTGATTTAGATGTAGAAAGGCACTGTTTACGAACAAATGTCTTGCACAGTTCCACTGAGTGACAAAAGGATGAAAAAGAGAACCCTTTATAATTGCAAACTCGTTTGGAATAACAGGAATTCCATGAATTACCAACTCAGAATAATTACAGATTGAACCATTTTGATTAAAAAGTTGAGAGACAAAACTAATACCATTTTTAAACCAACCAGAGATTTATGTTTATACAGTAGGTCCTTATTATTCCACATTATATATGAGTGAGGTGTAAAATTGTGTTTAAAAATATGGGACCAAACCTCAGCGATTGTACTCACTGTAAAGACACTGTACAGTAACGGCGACGTAGATTTTACCATATCAATCCGAGTGCGAGTCCGATGATGAAACATTGGAAGAACAAGTTATTCAACCCGAACCTCCATCACAAGGACGACTTGAGCAGAACGTTTCTCAGTGATACGCTAGTCAGTTTGAGGTACATTATGAGATGTTTCAACTGTTATTCACCATCAGCATTAACAAGTGTATGTCCATCAACAAACTCATGTATATTTTTTATTTATCGCGGTGCACATGCAGGAACTGTATCAATAACAGCACTAACATGAATGACTGATGTAACATTAAAGTTTGGTAAAAAAATCTTGCTAACCCATCCTTTATCTTTACTCAAAGTAATAAGAACGACAGACAATCTGCATTAATAGACACAGTTTTAGGTAATAATCGCACACAGCTGCTTTTCAGGGGTATTTCAGTTAGACGGTAATAACGTGAGTAAGCCGAAAACTTACACAGTATAAAACACAAAACGACATAGTTTGCATTATACATATTGTCATAACACCCAGTAGAAAATATATACATCAATAATTAATCACACTTACAGGTTGTGATTCTGAGGAGCAAGCTCGTCCAAACAAACTGGGTACAGACCCATATTTCCAGAACAAACGTTTTGCGAATACTCTGTGGAACTCAGAGATTTGAGAAGCAGTCGTCAGTAAAATGAGTTGTTTGTGGGTGTCAAGTTGTTTGCGGGCGGACAACGTACAACATAGGCGGGCATTATGTTGTTTCTAGTGACGTAGAACTGTCACGCAGTAAGATTCGAAACAAAAACAACTCGTATTGGCGATTCAGAGTTGATTCTTTCATTTGGGAGACAAGATGTTTATTTATCGTGCACTTTAAAACTTTGCAGAACATTTACATTCACAAACAGCGATATTACACACTGCATCAAAGGAAATATTTGAAAAACCATAATAGGGGCACTTTAATGGCTGTTCAAATTCAAATGTAGTACCTACTCAGACTGTATGCAATTTCAGACGTGTTGAAGTCAGCCAATCAGATTAGATCTTGCCAGATCAAGAAAGCACATTTCAGTTGTGTGTGTGCTGTAATGCCTCAGATGGTCAGTGAGTCTGTGGGCGGTCCGTGGGCAGAGGCTGTCTGAAGCCCAGACACAGTGGACACATGTATATGGTGCATGTGTTTATTTCTACATTATGTGTGTGTGGTTTGAGTGAACTGTATATATATTTCAGGCTGACCACAGCACTGGATACACACTCTTTGGTTTATTTGTGTTGTTTGTTAGGACCCTGTAAAGATCAGAACAGAGCTCATTTTCTGTTGTTGTGTGTGTGTTTGTGTGTGAGCAGGAGTTTGCGGTGTTGACCAAAGAGCTGAATGTATGTCGGGAGCAGCTGCTGGAGAGAGAAGAGGAGATTGCTGAGCTCAAGGCGGAGAGGAACAATACACGGGTCAGTAACCCCATAACCATAATCTGTGTGTGTGAAACAGACATATCCTCTTTATATCGCATGTCTGTGTTTGTGCTTTTGTGTTTAGGGTGTTTGTTTTTGAAAAAATGTTTTGGCTGGGGTGCACTATCCTACTCTTGCCATATTATATCAGGGATGTTTTCTCCCAGGAGGCAAGGGAGGCAGTGCCCTTTAAAAAAAAGGGAAAATAATCCACTGTAGAAAAAATAAAACAATGCAAATTATGCCATTAAAAAGTGTATAAATCATATGTGTATAATCAAAGTGTTGGACTGTCCAACAGCGATATGAGCGGTTTAAGTTATCGTGGGAAGCAGCATTTCTCTTGCCTCCCCATAGGCCATTGAGTTTTAATGATTCTTATGGTTGTTATTTTGGAATAAATGTAAAAAAGATGAAGAAAACCTGATGAGAAATTAAAAATTTGTTTTAATTAATAATTTCACTGTTAATTTAAAAATACAAAATAGAATTTGCTCTGTTTGTTGTTGTTGTTCCAATTTAACTTTATATTACTATTGTGCACAAAAGGTCTACTTGTAAAGTGAATGTTTTGTCCTAGGCAATAATGGTGAAAATATTCAGTAGTTTTTCTGTAGCCAAGACTTTAAGGTACACTACCATTCAAAAAAAAGTTTTTTTTTGGGAAACAAATTAATACTTTTATTCAGTAAGAATGAATTTAATTGATCAAAAGTGACAGAAAATACCTTTATAATGTTAAATTTCAAATAAATGCTATTCTTTTGTACTTCATTCATCCTGAATCCTGAAAAAAAGTATTACGTTAATGTGATTACATTTGAAAATGTATTCAAATTTTTAAAAACGAATTTTAAATGGTAATAATCACAATATTACTGTTTTTACTGTATTTCTGATCAAATAAAAGCAGCCTTGGTGAGCATCAGAGACTTTTTTCAAAACCATAAAAAATCCTACTGACCCCAAAATTTTGAATGGTAGTGTATCCGACTCTCCTAAATTGATCCCTAGGAAATGTTCACTAGAGTAAAAAATATGTGATAGCTAGTCCCCGTCTCCCCAATTTAAACTCTCACGTTCTCTGTTTCTTCCCCGTGCCTTCTAGCTCCTGCTGGAGCATCTGGAGTGTCTGGTGTCTCGTCACGAGCGTTCTCTGAGGATGACTGTGGTGAAGAGGCAGGCTCAGTCTCCTGCTGGAGTCTCCAGTGAGGTGGAGGTGCTCAAGGCCCTCAAGTCCCTGTTCGAACACCATAAAGCCCTGGATGAAAAGGTTTAGCACCCCTTCCCTACTCTGTCCCGTCTGACACCATGTCAGCATGACTATAAATACAATTATCTGAATTTTTGTGACCACAGCTGTTGTTTATTTCCTGTTTTCATTGTGTTGTGCTGGTTAGTCGTGCTCATAATGAAAACACATTGGTCTAAAGCTCCAAATATGACCAAAAGCACCATAAAAGTAACCCACATGACTAATGTACTGCATTTAAAGTCTTCTAAAGCCATGCAAAAAGCTTTATGTGAGGGGAAATAACAAAACATAAGCCATTATTTCTCTGCTGCAAAGGTATTTGAATTTTTCCTTTAAAACACAGAAACCATAACCTATGGTTAAGGCATATCTATCAATGAAGCAGGTGAACCTGCTCAGATTGCACTTTACAAACTCATTAAGAAGTTTTTAAGGCCGATGTCAATGTGTAAACAGCCAGACGTCTATAGAATAACTGTGTCTCTTCAAAGATGTTTTTTGGACAAGTTCTCCCTGTTGATTCATTGTCTATTGTTCCTCTCTCCCTCAGGTGCGTGAGAGATTGCGTGTGGCTTTAGAGAGAGTCGCTGTTCTAGAGGAAGAGCTGGAATCGTCCACAAATGAGGTGAACATCATACTATCTTGATATATGTACAGTATATACCCCCATTTCTCTCTGTATGTGGCACGCTGGTCTTGCATGCTTAGATTTGTTCGTTATGCTTAGGTATTGTCTTTACGGGATCAGATTAAAAGGAGAGAGCGGGGTTTGGACAATGGAAAGGAGGTGAGTCACAACTGTTTGAATCTTGTATTGAATCTTTTTCACTGTTCTTTTCCTCATGTTCCTCTGTTTTTCACGCAGCGGCTCCCGAACGGCCCCTCCTCCATCTTGGATGATGGCGAGATCGACAGACAGAGAGAGGGAGAGATAGAGAGACAGAGAGCAGAGCTTTCACAGTTAAAAGAAAGACTGGCGCTTATGTGCAGACAGGTGAGTATTGCACTGCTGCCTACAGAGGGAGCATTTTAAGGTATCGTACTAGGCACAATCCCGACGTGACAAACTGATTCAAAAGGAAGCTAAATTTAGCTAAATTTTACATTGCATGTATCTTTCACAGAGAATGCAATCCCATAATGCTCTGGTGTCCAACCTACCCTACAGTAAAACAGTAATATTGCGAAATATTATTGCAATTTAAAATAACGGTTTTCTTTTTATATATATTTTAAAATGTAATATATTTCTGTGATGTAAAGCTGAATTTTCAGCATCATTACTCCAGTCTTCAGTGTCACATGATCCTTCAGAAATCATTCTAATATGACGAATATTGCTGCTAAAGAAACATTTCTAACCATTATCAAAGTTCTTTGATGAATAGAACGTTCAAAGAAACAGCATTTATTTTAAATGGAAATATTTTGTTATAAAAGTCTTTACTGTCACTTTTGATCAATTTAATACATTGTTGCTAAATAAAAGTATTAATTTCTTTAAAAAAAAAAACGACTGACCTCAAAATCTTTAAAGGAAGAGTATGTTTTCTTATTAAAGTATTGCAACATGCTAACGGCAACTCTAAGGAATAATTCTGTGTAGAGCATTTAGAATAAGCAATTTGTGAGGTTCTGTGGTTCTTAGGACTTCGAAGTCAGTTGGGTTTTGGAGCAGAGCTTGTAAGTGTATGTGTGCGATGCATATATAATGTTCACAGACACAGGAAGGAAATACGGGACAGACGGGGTGGGAGAAGACCTACAGTATGACACACTCTGAGCATTGACACATTTTGGATGAGAAGGTTCCAGTTTGCCTGGCATTCCTATGGTTGCCATAGAGATGCAGGATCAGAGGAGATGCTGAGCGAAAGACGGTGTCACATTCTGCTGCCCTCTGGTGGATGTGCGTCGCATTCCAAAATTGCAATAAAAAAAAAAACAAGAAACGACAGAGGGAGAAACGGCTACTGGAACGCATCCAAGTTTCATTGGCTGGTTTTTGTGTTTGCACGCGTTCATGCGCACATGTTAACGTCTGAGCCTTGTCGCCCATGTGCAGGTTGGAGAGATCGAGGAGCAGCTCACTACCGCCCGGAGGGAATTAGCTAAATCTGAGGAAGCCAATCAGAAGCTTCAGAGGGACGTGAAAGAGGTGGGTCGGAGGTTAAGTTCTCATCGAGAGCGCTTCAAAACAAAATCAAGAGCCCTGTGTCACGCAACCATGGTTTTGCTGTCATCCCACCTCCCTTCCCATTTAGAAGGGTTTCCTGCCACAATGCAGTGATTAATTGTCAGTAAAGTGCTCTAGTTGTTGATGGGTGTGCCTGTCAGCCAAAGCGAGATCAATCAAACTGCCAACAAAATAATCAGCTGTCTATCTGACATTCCTCATGGAAGAAGTCTAATTTTCTGTATAATAGAAGCATGCCGTACTCTCCTGCGGTAACAATGACTTGCCAACTTGGCAGCAGCGCTCGTTTCATGTCACCGATTCGCTAGTTATGGAATTTTCCAGAATTGTCGGTTGCTACCGTGCTGGCTTGGTGTCCTATTTAAACTGGATGCCTTTGCTTTGAGCAGGTTTTGTCACTTATAATCTGCTTCGACTGCCATAAAGTACAGTCTCGATAGTGGAGAATGAAGGTTCTTTTTTTTCTCAGTTCCCAAGAAGACACATTTGCCTTTCATTCTTTTTGCTACACTTTCGTCTTTCGTCTTTCATCGCCTCTTCCTGCTCCCTCATAACAATTATGCAATATTCTATACAGGTTTTTTGTTTCGCAATAACTGTTTATAGTCAGCTCCGTTTGAAGTAAACAGTTATGGTATAACTGCTGTCTAGACAGACGCCCAACCATAATAATGTTACTGAATGGTCTGATTGTAATCGTTTACTGTGTGTGTGTGTGTGTGTGTGTGTGTGTGTGTGTGTGTGTGTGTGTGTGTGTGTGTGTGTGTGTGTGTGTGTGTGTGTGTGTGTGTGTGTGTGTGTGTGTGTGTGTGTGTGTGTGTGGGCATGTTTTCGTGAAATATCAGGACACAAATGTGTATAATGACATGGGTATGACATAGGTATTACAAAAAGAGGGTGAAATATGAGGACGTTCCCCATGTCCTCACTTTTCAAAATGCTTATAAATCACACAGAATGAGTTTTTTTTCACAGAAAGTGAACTGCACAGTCTCCTGTGAGGGCTAGGTTTAGGGGCAGGGGCAGTGTAAGGGGATAGAAAATACGGTTTGTACGGTATAAAAACCATTACGCCTATGGAATGTCCTCACATTTCACAAAACATGTGTGTGTGTGTGTGTTTATTTCTGCAATCAGTTAACCATATGCTGTTGTCTTTTATTCTTTTTGACATTTTCTCTCTTTTGTCTCACATTTTTTCCACCCCCTCAACCGCAGGCGCTGTGTCAAAGAGAGGACATGGAGGAAAGAATCACCACCTTAGAGCGCAGGTAAACTTGACCAGATTAGACCAGATCTCACTGCTTAGTTTTAGTAATTAGCCCTGACCGCACTTCCGAATGTCACAGATGGAATAAAAACACATTCTCACTGTATGTGTTTTTGTCTGTAGGTACCTCAGTGCCCAGAGGGAGGCAACCTCTCTCCATGACATCAAAGACAAGCTGGAAAACGAACTTGCCAGCAAAGAGTCTTTATACAGACAGGTACAAAAGGAAAATCATGTACAGACACACATGAAAGGTGTAACTATTGAAGGAACATTTAACAGCGTGTACATCTACAGGAGTCTCTGGGGGTTATTCTCAGGAAATGCCATCATTTGTGCCTGATAATGTTGTTTTGATTTACTTCATTTGAAAAGATTTTTCTTTCTTTTAAGATTTGAAGAAATCTTTCTAATTTTAACAACCTCAGGGCCAAAGTATCAGGGCTATAACCACCCACTTTAGATGGGTCATGCTTCCTCCAATATTCAGGTGAATCAAGTACAAGCCTAGGATATATAGCTAGGATTTTCCCCATAAAATTATTCAAGCTTGACAAGGCTATATATATATATAGAAAATAAACCATATACAGTGAAAAAGTGATATTTTTATTTCATTCAAAGCTACATTTAGAGATTTTAATTTGAAGGTTTATTTTAAATATAATTTATACTACAGTTCAAAAGTTTGAGGTCTTACAGTAAAAACGGTTATATTGTTAAATATTATTACAATTTAAAATAACTGTTTTCTATGTTAATATATTTATGGCGCTTCTTATTATTTTAGAACAGCATTTATTTGAAATAGTAAAACAGTAATCAATTAAATGCATCTGTGCATTAAAGTAACAGTATTCATTTCTTTAAAAAGTAAAAACTTATTGACACCAAACTTTTGAAAGTTTAATGGTTATGAAAGAACATGCCAATTGATTGATTTTTTTTTTTATGATGAATGTTTCTTAAATTATGGCACTCTTCACATTTATTTTGTACTTTTATAAAAAGTTTCTGTCTTTCATTCCATGTACTATCCATATAAACAAGCGTATACCATTTGGTAGCATTCAAAATCTGACTTCAGATTTATAAAAAGGGAATGAATAATGGAATTATTATTGTTTTATTTTATTTTTTTGCATTTGGTTAAAGTCATTCATTCAATATCTTTATATTAGTTAAAAGCCTTTCTCTGTCAAATCTTAAAGATAAAGCAACTCCTGCACTGTATTCATAATAAATAGAGATGTACTGTAGATTTAGACATTCTTAGCTATGGAACCACTGATCAGTGTTAATGTACCTAAATTACTGTTTGCATTTAAATCTGAGTGAATTTATTTTATTGTTTTAAAGGTTTGTGGGTTGAGGTCTGTAATTATGGATACAAGAATTTAGAATCTGTTTCCAGGCTCCGTGATATGTCTAGACGTGTTGGTTTTACGTATCATACAGTATGTCTTTGCCTTTCATACATATCTAAATGAACACTAGTTATAGATAAAGTAATGTCTAAAATTTCCATCTGCTTACGTTTACCTGATAATTTTTTGTTCATAGTCCTTATACTTTTCATTTGATTCTTTGGTGGCTTCATTTTTTGACCTTGTGAGATTTTAAGAAAAGTTCCATTGTGTTTTTACCAGGTCACTTATTGTCCTGAAGATAATGTGTTCCTTATGGTGTTCTTTATTGTCTTAGTCTCATTGTCCTGTCACTTTTCATCCCTCGGTCTCCTCAGAGTGAAGAGAAGAACAGGCAGCTCCAAGAGCGTCTGGACGATGCTAAACAGAAGCTGCAGCAAACCCTCCAGAGGGCCGAGACGCTGCCCGAGATCGAGGCTCAACTTGCCCAGAGGGTGGCGGCACTCAACAAGGTGTGTGCAGTCAGGTTTAGATCTGTTTGTCTCTTTGTGGTCCTGTGCTATTAACTCACTTTGAATGGAGAACAGGTCCAAACTGTATTTATTAACCAAATATATTTTATCCATGCTCTGTTGTTTAGGCGGAGGAGCGTCACGGCAACTTTGAGGAGCGACTGAGACAGTTGGAGGCACAATTGGAAGAGAAGAATCAGGAGCTACAGAGGGTGACTCATCCTGTCTTTTTATGTTTGTTCAGCATGTCAGGCTCAGATATAGCGAGGCACTTTTACTGTGGAATATCTTTTGGAGTAACATAAAAGTAATGGATTATTTGAAGCTTTAAAAGTTAAAAATATTTAGTTGACGTGTGTACAATTTATATTTTGCTTGATTCACAAACATTAGAAATTTTAAGGGTATGTTCACACACAGGTTTGGTCCGATTAAAACAAACACTGATGCAATTGCTCTACTAATTTGGTTCATTTGAATTAAAGGGATAGTTCGCCCAAAAATGAAAATTCTGTTATCAGTTACTCACCCTCAAGTTGTTCCAAACCTGTATGAGTTTCTTCCTTCTGTTGAACACAAAAGAAGATATTTTGAAGAATGTTGGTAACCAGACAGCTGACGTTCGTCATTAACTTACATAGTAGGAAAAAAATACTATGGAAGTCAATGGCTACTGTCAAATGTTTCATTACCAACATTTCTCAAAATATCTTCTTTTGTGTTCATCAGAAGAAAGAAACTCATACAGGTTTGGAACAAAATAAGGGTTTGTAAATGATGACAACATTTTCTTTTTTTGTGTGAACTATCCCATAATGTGAAAGCTGCCATCCAAACCCTGGTGCATCCAAACAAGCAGTCTCTGCCCATCGCTGAAACATGAATGCAACACGGACCAAAGACATCTAAACAAACCCAAAATGGGACGTGATGCCTCAAGATGCCACCCCAAAAAAGACAGAATGCTCAAGCATTCCTTTTTTTCTAGTCATTGTCTTGTTGTTTCCCATTACAGTTCGGTACAGGCGTCAGAACTGTCATCTCCTTGCAGCAGAACGTCCTTTGCGCGTGTAACCGAGGAATTCCTGGCACTGTTTGAACTCCTTTACACATTTTATTAGCTCTCTGTGAGAATACCATGATATGTACACACATACAACAAGCACGTTTAGCCCAGCCCAGAGCATTGGGTTGGATGTCCTGTAAGCTCCGTAGCAAAATGTATATTATAAAAGCTGCTTTTTGTTTTGTATCTTTAGGTTCAGTGTTAAAAATGACAGTGTGAATGCTAAGCGAACCAGGACTCATTATGAAGTCACATGTGTCAATTTCTTTGATTGAGCCGAGAGAATGAAACTACAAGTGTTTATACACCTGAAATGATTTACAACCGGTTTCTTTTGAAATAATACATGAACAATAAAAACGTCTTCGAAAATGAACAAATATTTAAATACATTTTAAATTTAAATACATTAAAAAAATAATAATAGACTCATCTGGAGTATCTGAACCAAATTTGATAAGTAGACTATGTATGAGTACTGCACATTAAAAAACCCTTACATTTTAAGCATTTCACATCTATATATTCTAAAAATAAGTGGTTTATATAGTCTGGTTATATTTGATGTCGACTTCTAGCTTTTAAGGAACTGATCTGAAAAGTTTCTTGTAGTGCTCCATCAAAAAAAGCGGATCCCCGTCTGGTGGGATGTGTGACTTTAACAAGAACCAGTAGAATAAGGATCAAAAAATAGTGTTACTCTTGGATCTCTGCCTGAAATCACATGGCATCATTTCTCATCAACTTCATGTCACATATTTTATCACTGTTTGTATATACTCAAGTATATACTCAATATTCATCATCCTTCTCCTTTCTCTTCCCTCACTTTTTCTCTCCCTGCCCTAAGGCGAGGCAGAGGGAGCGGATGAACGATGAACACAACAAGCGTCTCTCTGACACAGTGGACAAGCTTCTGTCTGAGTCCAATGAGAGACTTCAGCTGCACCTGAAGGAGAGAATGGCTGCCCTGGAGGAAAAGGTACGATCCTCCACAACTTCAGATTTAATTTATTTGACAACGCTGGCGCTGCATACACCATACAGAAAACAGAAAAATAGCCTTGACATGTCACCACGTCTCACCACGTTAGCATGTCTACCTCAAAATCCAGATGTTGCCTCAATTATGTTTGAGCATAATAGGAGTTTCAGGCTTCCTTTTTGTGTCCTCCCTCATTATTTCAGCAGAAAAGCAGGTGTTCAAAAAGCAATGCGTTTCTCATCAGAGAATCAGTGATGAATGGCTAAAACGTAACTTGCGCTTAATGTCAGAAACAGAAGACATGTTTCTGAACATAGAATACATGACTCGAATAGTGTAGGAATGTGCACAACTGCATATTTTCAAAATCCACTTGTGGGATGCCTGAACAAATACTGTAGTTAACTAATCTGTCTCGAGGAAGTATAATTATGCTGTTTCTGGTTCCTCTGTCTCCAATGACACCGGATGTGTTTGTAAAGGGGCATTTTCTGGTGTTCAGAATCAGAATGAGGATGGTATGTGTCCAGATTCATTTTTAAAAGTTTGTGAAAAAAACACAAGATGCCCAGGTTTCCCAAGATTCTGTAAAACCTGGAAAAATGTTTCATGAATTTCATGAATTATCATGAATTAAGGCCAATATAATTCCTTTCAGTAACACTTTATAATAACTGCACGCTATGAAGCATTATTTAAGCATTAGTAAATAGTTAATTCATCATTTATAAAGCATTAATAGACGCTATAAATGCTTTATTCTTGATTTATAAGCATGTCTATAATGTGTTTAATAATTGTATTTTCATACTTTATTAATGATCAATTTATCATTTCTAAAAGACATATTACATTATTTAAAAAAAACAGTTATTTAGGAGTTGTCAGTGGTTCATAAGATCATTTAGAAAGTTTAAATGATTAATAAACGATTTAAATGTAATTTTTTACATCTTATTATTTAGACATATAGTAATAGTTACTCAGTGTGTTAATAAATGCTTTATTAACATGTATTCCTACTGTAATTCATGATTAATTCAGGTAGTTGTAAAACATTTAGTAGTTGTCAATTAACTATTTTTGTGAGCTCATATAAAGTGAGGACTATTTATGCCTCGTAATGCTTTTACATTTTTTCTCATTTTAAAAACAATCATTTTCCAGGTATCACAAAAGACTAGAATTGTCATGGAAAATGTCATGATTACTGTAATTACTAGATGACAAACCGGACATTCTTCTCAGAGCAGGTCACGTCCTTGGAATTGGAACAATGCATGTCTATAGCAACAGCGAAATAAATCTATGTAATTTGAGTAATCAATAGACAGAAGTACAATTCAAGAAGTAATAATTGTTATACAAATGCATTATAATTTATTTGATAGTTGTCTACCTCTGTGCTAAAAGGTAGATTTAAATGGTAAGTACATTAAATTATAAATACATTAAATGGTATTGCATGTTTTTCATTTATTTTCAGATTACTCTTGCGTTATCGAGACATGCTCAATAGTCAATTATGCAAATTATTAAACAGAAATATTATGAGATAACTACTTAACTACAATTTACTGCTGAATCCGCTACCATTTTCAGAATAGGAGTCAGATCACGTAAAAAATTCTGAGCTTTCAAGTTATTACTACAAGTTCAATGAGGATGTGAAGTCGGAATATATATTATATATTATGCCGACGTGACATGAACACACCTTAACTGTGCTACTGTCATGGGTTTGATTCCCAAACACACAAAGTACTTTTGAATGAATGTAAATGTAAAAGAGCCTGTTATAATGTTTTACAGAACGCTCTCTCCGAGGAGCTCGCTAACATGAAGAAGATCCAAGATGATCTCTTAGCGAACAAGGTACATTCCTGAACCATAATGCTAAAAAAAGGTTCTGTTCACTTGACCTGTATTTAGATGGGTTCATTATCTGATAATAATGTCTTATTCCTCCCAGGATCAACTGATTGCAGAGCTGGAGAGGCTTCAGCTAGAGCTGGACCAGCTGAGAGGAAGACCTGGTTCCTCTTACTCACGGTAAGACACATAACATTTCTGCTGTCCTTTATTAAAAGATCATTTATGTGATTTTATGATTTATGCGACAGATTTATTAGTCAATCTTTTGTTGACATGAAACATCATTCACAATGTATTTTACTTGTGAAATACACATTCAAAAGTTTGGGGTCAGTCTTTTTTTTCCTCATTTTGAAAGAAATTAATACTCTTATTGAACAAGGAGGAACAGTAAAGAGAAATGCAGTCTTCACAAAAAATTTAAGCAGCACTACTGCTTTCAACATTGGTAATAAGAAATATTTCGTTAGCAGAAAATCATCATATTAGAATGATTTCTGAAGGACCATGTGACACTGAAGACTGGAGTAATGATGCTGAAAATTCAGCTTTGACATCACAGAAATAAATTATTAATAATTATATTACAATAGAAATCTTACAGACCCCAAACATTTGAATGACGGTGTAAAACTAGGGATTTAGTGAGGAAAATGTGATGATTTTATTGATCGGGAATCATTTGGATAGGGATGTGGAAGTGGGCATTATCCCGTAAACGGGCAGATTTCATGTTAACTTTAACCGTGGCCTCCACTGGTTCTTTATTAGGTCTCTGCCAGGAAGTGCTCTGGAGCTGAGGTACTCCCAAGGAGGAGGGTCACTTCCTGCTGGCTCCACTACCCACCTAGATCATTATGGAAACACAGGCACTGGAAGCGTGGTTAGAAGGGCTCATCGTGGACGTTGGGGTTGTGCGAGGGAGGAAACTAGCAAAGTGAGAACATCTTTGTATGAACTTGCTAATAGTTGAACAAAGTGGCTTAATATGAAATTGAATGGGTCATTTCTTACCTTTCTCTTCTGCAGTATGACGATTGGGAAAACAGAGCTTTGCTGGGCACTGGGTTCGGGGGCGGCGTGGAGGACAGGTGTTCTGATGATGAAGAGGATCGCGAGACGCTCTTCGGCTCAGAGCTGCTCTCACCAAGCGGCCAGACAGATGTGCAGACTCTCGCTATTATGTTGCAGGAGCAGCTGGAGGCCATCAACAAAGAGATTAAGTGAGTTTACTCGAGAGTTGAGACAGAGGGACCTTAAGGCCGCTTTGAAAAATCAAACTTTCATTTAAAATGGAGAAATGGAGAGTGCTCTGAAAGGGAAAGAGAGCAGAAGGGAGGCTATATGGCAGGGACCATCAGTGCATTAAAAAGTGTTATCTTTTCAAAATCGACTAGTTGGCAAGAAAATCCTGTCCGTTTTGGGTTTACCTGACCCTGATTAGACATGTTTGGGGTTGGTAAGATGTTTTAATGTTTTTGAAAGAAGTCTCTAATGTTTATGTTTTCAAAATACAGCAAAAACAGTAATATTGTGAAATATTATTCCAATTTAAAATAACTGATTTTGTAACTGAAGCTATAAAGCTAAATTTTCAGCATCATTACTCCAGTCTTCAGTGTCTCATGATCCTTCAGAAATCATTAAAATATGATGATTTGCTGCTCAAGAAACATATTTGATTATGATTATCAATGTTGAAAGCGGTTGTGTTGCTTAATATTTTTGTGGGAAGCATGATCATTTTTTTCAGGATTATTTGATAAATTACAACTAGTTTTTCTTTTTCATTTCATTCTCTCTCTTTTTAGGTTTTACACATTTAAAAAATCTTAAAGTTCTAATTTGTTATTTTTCAATTAAATGCCTTAAAAAAGTTTTAAATTGGAGCAAACGGTATTTTCATAATGCATTAAAGGAACACTCCACTTTTTTTGAAAATAGGCTCATTTTAAAAGTCCCCTAGAGTTAAATAGTTGAGTTTTACCGTTTTTGAATCCATTCAGCCGATCTTTGTATCTGGCGGTAGCACTTTTAGCATAGCTTAGCATACATCATTGATTCTGATCAGTCCATTAGCATCTCATTCAAAAAATGACCAAAGACACTTTCAATATTTTTCCTATTGAAAACTTGACTCTTCTACAGTTACATCGTGTGCTAAGACCAACTGAAAATGAAAAGTTGCGATTTTCTACACCTATATGGCTAGGAACTACGTTCTCATTCCTGCGTAATAGTCGCGGATCTTCGCGGCCGTATCATGGCTGCAGCGGCGCAATGATTCGTTGGTATTCTGTGAAACATGGTGGTAGTATACACCTTCGACTTACTATCACAGCCCTTTACAACACACAGAACCATGGCTAATCACACAGGTAAATCCACAACACAATTTGTCGGCTGCAAGCCTGAAACTTTCTCTGCAACTACACAAACTTAGTGCCAGTCACATTGAAAGTTACCTAGCTGGGGGCTACTTTCAGGCGCTGTAATATCATTGCGCTGCTGCAGCCATGGTACTGCCGTGAAGATCCGCGACTATTACGCAGGAATGAGAAAGTAGTTCCTAGCCATATAGGTGTAGAAAATCGCAACTTTTCATTTTCAGTTGGTCTTAGCACACGATGTAACTGTAGAAGAGTTAAGTTTTAAATAGGAAAAATATTGAAAGTGTCTTTGGTCATTTTTTGAATGAGATGCTAATGGACTGATCAGAATCAATGATGTATGCTAAGCTATGCTAAAAGTGCTACTGCCAGATACAAAGATCGGCTGAATTGATTCAAAAACGGTAAAACTCAACTATTTAACTCTAGGGGACTTGTAAAATGAGCCTATTTTCAAAAAAAGTGGAGTGTTCCTTTAATATTAAATGTTGTATGAAGGGAATACAGCACTTGTGATTGATTCCTCGTTGGATTTAAGTAGATTTAAGGTAAATTTGTACTTTACCTTAAGAAGCATTTATAAGCTTACAATTGTTCAGAGTCATATATATGTGATCCCTTGGCATTTCAAATAAAAAACTAAAATATAATGGCAATTTCCATTTAAGTGGTATTTGAAAAGTCTTTAATTTAGCTCCATGAAATCTGCATAAGGCCTCGTCTTATCTTCCGGTCACATTTTCTTCAGGCTGATTCAGGAAGAGAAGGAAAGCACAGAGCTTCGTGCTGAAGAAATTGAGAGTAGAGTCAGCAGTGTGGCTCTGGATGGCCCTCCCATTCCGCCAACCTCTCTGGGACGGGATAGCACAGGACGTGGCTTCATCCCCCCGTCCCTCACATCCTCCACCCTGGCATCACCCTCTCCACCCAGCTCCGGGCACTCCACTCCTCGCCTACCCCACTCCCCAGCACGCGAGACAGACAGACAGGTAGGATCATGTGTGGTTATTCATGAGTATTGCTATTACACATTAAATAAATGTGCAATCAGCTGACTGTATACCATTCTACCCATCAGAACAACAAAGATGATGACAGATCCCTAGCCCTTTTGGACTCCACCCCTCCTCCCACCCCTCGTGCACTACGACTGGACAGGATGACGCACACTCACCCTGGTGCAATGTTAGATGACAGTCGTGAGTTCCGAAGGTGCGTTAATTGCCCGGCCCGAAATCCATCCATGCATAGGAATGATATTCTTTTTTTTTTGCAATGTGCAAAACGTCTTTCCCGTCACACTTCAGTCTTAATATCCTTGTATAAGTGACCTTTCCCCATCTCTCTCTGTGGACTCCAGCCTCTCTGCTGATGGCAGCAGCTCAAACAGCAGCCAGGACTCCCTCCACAAGGCCAGCAAAAAGAAAAGCATCAAGTCTTCCATCGGCCGGCTCTTTGGGAAGAAGGATAAGGTCCGAATGGGTCAGCCTGGACGTGAGTCAACATCTCTCGGTGAGTCTAACCTAAAAATACAGCAAAATCTACAAAAAACAAAACAAATGCTTGATGAACACAATAGCATTGCACAAAATCAGAGTTATATCCTTAAATTATCTTAAATTGTTAACTTATTTCCTATTGAAAGTATTAGTTTGGTTGAGACATATCAACAAGCTTATTGCTTTTTTAAGTAACAAATAACTTTTATGTCACAGTCATTGAACATGATTTGCTATATGCTAGTTGTTTGCTTTAACATTAGTGGGAGGGACATTCACTTTATATAGAGATTTGATTGGACAAAAATGTGTGTAGTACATGAGTCATCAAAATTTTTGGTGTCCAACTCTACGTTGTATATATGTACACTAGCATTCAAAAGCTTGTGGTTGGTAAAATGTTTTTAATGTTTTTGACAGAAGTCTCTATTGCTCACCAAGGCTGCAATTATTTGATTACAAACACAGCAAAAACAGTAATACTGTGAATTATTAATATAATGAAAAATAACAGTTTTCTATTTTAATGTATTTTAAAAAATGTAATTTATTCCTTTGACAGCAAAGCTGAATTTTCAGCATCATTACTCCAGTCTTCAGTGTCACATGATCCTTCAGAAATCATTCTAATATGCTGATTTGGTGCTTATGAAACATTTCTTATTATCATTGTTGAAAACATTTGTGCTGCTTAATATTTGTTGTGGATTTTTTGATGAATAGAAAGTTCAAAAGAACAACATTTATTTGAAATAGTAATATTTTGTAACATTATAAGTCTTTACTGTCACTTTTGATCAATTTAATAATCCTTGCTGAATGTTTTTTTTTTTAAACCAACCCCAAACTTTTGAATGGGTGTTTATCTATTAAAATGTTATTTTGACAACCTTTAAGGAGTGCACTACCATATAGTTAGCTCTAAAGCTAACAGAGACTAACTAAAACTCAGATTTTCATTTTATTTTATTTTTAAAGGAATGTTCTGATTACCCAAAATATACATTTTAATTAAATCTTACTCTATATCAATGCAACGGAACTTACATTGGAATTTATGGAATAAACTGACCTGAAAGGGATTTATGTGGTAATTGACAACTTAAATGTTCCTCTTATGGGCAGTAAAGTGTTTAACATCTCTGTGTCTCCTGTAGCCTCGACCCCCTCAGATGACCTGGGCTCTGTGGATCCCCTCGGACTCACTAAGATGGCTGGTCCGGTGGACAAGGACCGTCGCAGCAAGAAGAAGTAATTTTACTCACACCATTATTAGCTTCCTTCACTCTCAGTATCTCATTCTTTTTGCTGAATAAACATCCATACCTTTCTTTTAGACATGAGCTGTTGGAGGAGGCATGCCGACAGGGGCTACCCTTTGCATCCTGGGATGGACCCACTGTTGTATCCTGGCTGGAAGTATGGCTCCATATCTGACTATTGATAATTTACTTTCTACTGCCATTCTGTGTTACTTTGATGCCCTGTTAGTTTTGTACTTTCCTAAAGATCACCTCTATTTCTCTCTCTCTCGCTCTCTCTCTCTCTCTCAGCTGTGGGTGGGCATGCCGGCGTGGTACGTGGCAGCATGTCGTGCTAACGTGAAGAGTGGAGCCATCATGGCTAACCTGTCAGACACAGAGATTCAGAGAGAGATTGGCATCAGTAACCCTCTGCACCGCCTCAAACTGAGACTGGCCATTCAAGAGATGGTGTCCCTGACCAGCCCCTCGGCCCCAGCCAGCACACGCTCCGTACGCTAAAATGCCCTCAAATTACTATTCTTTTATAAAATTACAGTGCGTTTCAAAAAAATTAAAGGAATAGTTCCACCACCCTCATGCTATCCCCGATGTATATGACTTTCTTTCTTCAGATAAACACAAACAAAGATTTTTAGGGAAATAATCCTTCTCTGTGAATCCATATAATGCCATTGAATGGCTTTTGCTCTTTTGATGCTTGAAAAAACACAGACAGCGTTCGTGACGTTAATCCATAAGACCTCAGTGGATGAATCAATGTCTTCTGAAGTAAAACAATTGGCGTCAGTAAGAAAAATATGAATATTTTTTAAACTTTTTTATTTCATTCAGTGTTTTCAGTCTACTGACACCATGGGATCATGAGGGCAACGTTGTGTTATTTGAGGAGTGGCGGTCCTATCTGCTTCTGTGTTACTTCTCGCGCAAACTTTACAAAACGGACTTACGTCACAAGCTATTTTCATGGATTATTACCCTAAAAATCTTTGTTTGTGTTTATCTGAAGAAAAAAAGTCGGGGGATGGCATGAGGGTGAGTAAATGATGAAAGGTTCTCCTTTTGCTTTTGCAACACTTATCTTGTTCTCCAGCATGATTTGAGATGATCCAAAGAACGAACATCTGACCGTCTGTACAAAGGAGTTCAGTAAAGTCACAAATAAATAGTGACCAAAAAATAGTGCAGAATCTTAACTATTTTTACTGATTTATATCAAAATTATTAAAATATTCAGAAGATATTTAGATTTAGACTCTTTTTCACCCCACTTTAATATAACAATTCTTATAAATAACAATCCTGATAACTTAATGTGTGGTTTGTGTTGTTTCCTTTTCTTCCCACAGTCAACCAGTAACGTGTGGATGACCCATGCTGAGATGGAGTCTCTGACCGCAGCAACCAAACCAGTTAGTAGACAAATTTTTTGTATTTTGTCAGTACTTGTTAATGTTGCTCTGACTAGCTTACTAGTTACAATTATACAAATACATTTAAGAAAGCAATGGATTTGGACATAAAAGCTCTTACCAACCATGGATTGCACTTCTGACACAGATGATAGTGTATTGGAAACTGATATTCAGTTTTTGTTATGTATTAATCAGACAATCTTGCTTTTTTTCTTCAGTTTTTTAAATGTACATTTCATCTAGCTAAAATGAAACAACACAAGTGTGGGATTGTAAAGCGCTCTGCCCCCTAGTGGACATTATGAGAGGCGGCATGTGGAGAGAGTGGAGTGATCGGACATGTGTTCATGCGTTTCTCTCTTTCTCTCTCCCCCTCTGTGTGTCTGGCTAGGCTGTAGCGTTGAACATCCTCAACTTTCCCTCTTTTTTCTGTTTCAGTGTGAACTGCTTCCAACTAATGACCCGGTCACTAACAAACTGTTCCTCCCTTTGTACCTCTCTTCCTGCTTTCCCTCTTCATTCTTCTTTCCTCTTCCTGTCCATCGATGTGTCTTTCCTTCTGCCCCTCTGCTGTGTTCCTTATCTCCTCTTCCTCACCTCTCTCCTATCATGCTATCACCTCCGCACACAAGGAGCTGAAAGAGATTAGCTGGGATCAGGTGAGTAACGTCAATAACGTCCATTAAACACTTTCAAAACTGACGGTGCCATCAGATGGTTGAGACTAAATTATCTTAACGTAAAGACTAAATGACACACATACAAACATTGCTGTTTCCTTTTTGATAAATGGAAGGTAGATCAGAGCTCAACAGTATAGGATTTTTTCTGCTGGCCTCAAGACAAAAAAATATAAATGTCCTTTTTTTATGAATAAATATGTTTCATTTTAAATGTATATTTAATAGCAATAACTAATATTAATATAATAACATGTAAAATACATAAATATAAATGTATTATTTACAATTTTACATTTGAAATGATACATTAATTTACATGTATTTATTTTTTACATTAATTTACATGTATTTATTTTTTACATCAAATGTTACATTTTTATTAAAAAAATAATTGTACTAAAATTTTATTTTAGTAATTTTGTTAAGTGTTTTGTCAGTTTTATTATTTTTTATTAAATATTTATATTATATTTTAACTGTATTTCAGTTACTGAAAACGATTTTAAATTTTTTTAGTTTTAGTTACCAATATGCTAGGCATAAAAATCAATGTGCATGATAAAAAAAAGGATATAGTGCTGATCCAATAAGCAAGTGACCGTTTCATAAACTGCCCTGAAGTTTGGATTTGTAGGCATCAAATACACATTGCAATGAATGAACTGAAATGCAACTGTGAAATCTAAAGTGCGTTTTTAATGTATTTTGGCCTTCCTCTGTGGTAGATCCTGGCCTACGGCGATATGAACCATGAGTGGGTGGGCAATGACTGGCTGCCCAGTCTGGGTTTGCCCCAGTACAGAAGCTACTTCATGGAGTCACTGGTGGACGCCCGCATGTTGGACCATCTGACCAAGAAAGAGCTGCGTGGGCAGCTGAAAATGGTGGACAGTTTCCACAGGTGTTTTCTCTCTCCCTCTCCCCATCTGTTTAATGCTGCCACACACTTCATTATTCCTTTTCTTTATCGTTCTTAATCTCATTCCATCTAATGCCAATCAATTCTTTTCTTGGTGCAGGTGTGTGTCTTAGGGCCTAATGTGCCTGGGGTCAGCTCTTGTAACACTCTGTCAGGGTGGAATGCCCTAATTAATTTAGATACCCCCGTGACCTCCAATAACCCTTGTGACCTTTTGACCCCACAGGGTGAGCCTGCATTATGGCATCATGTGCCTGAAGCGCCTCAATTATGACCGCAAGGAGCTGGAGAGGAGGAGAGATGAGAGCCAACACCAGAATAAAGGTTATTTTTGATCTGTTCCTTTATCTCTCTTTCTTACTTGCTTACTGTTGCTAACACAGATTACCCTTTTAGGGCTTTTTTCCGCATTGCATATGATGCTGGTCCATAGCATGACCTGCTGATGTCCATTACACACATTTAACACTATTGTAGCTTGTAACTATGTATTAAATATGAGTATAAATATGAATGATATATACTACCACTCAAATGTTTTGGTTCTATAAGATTTTTTTTTTAATTAATACTTTTATTCTTATAGCTGCATCAAAAAGATCAAAAGTGAAAGACATTTATAATGTTAGAAAAGAGTTCTATTTTAAATAAATGCTGTTCTTTCTATTCATCAAAAGACTCCTGAAAATATGCATTATGGTTTTGGCAAAAATATTAAGCAGCACAACTAAATATTTTGAAATATTTTTTCAGCATTGATAATATTAAGAAATGTTTCTTGAGCAGCAAATCATCATATTGGAATGATTTCTGAAGGATCATGTGACACTGAAGACTGGAGTAATGATGCTGAAAATTCAGAATCACAGAAATAGATTACATTTTAAAATTATAATAATATTTCACAATATTACTGTTTTCACTGTATTTTTGGTCAAATAAATGCAGCCTTGGTGAGAATAAGAAAAAAAAAATCTTACTGACCTCAAACTTTTGAACGGTAGTGTACATTATTTATTCTTTTCATTACACTAACTGCACTGTAGTTCATGCAGGAAGACTATCCTTCATCAATTAGTTTTTCCAGAAAAATCAGGCTGGTCGCCCAGCTAAGTTTTGCAGCCTGGGCTTTTTTGATCCACCAGCTAGACCAGTACTAAATGTTGGTCTTAGCTGGTCTAGCAGGAATTTCAGGAGATTTTCTGGTGCTTTTCCAAGTTCTGTTTGGGTTTTATCACGTTAATCTTTTGCTTTGCAACATCAATCAAATCATACAGCAGAGCAGTTTGATAAACACATTGTACAAAAGGGAAAAGCAACAACAGTCAGCCGTGGAATGTACAGTTCATCAAAACATTGGACAGTGAATAAGAATATGGCAGAGAGAGAGAGAGAGAGGAAGGGTGTTTACACAGAGTGCATTTGTTAATAATAACATACATTACCAGTAATGACGTCTGGAAAGCGTTGAGCGGCCCAACCTTCCATTATGCACAGGATTCAATGGCACAATAGAGATTTCACATTTGAAGAGCAACTGATCAAAGCACAATGCACAGATCGCATTATTAATCTCACAGTTGTGAGTTGCTTTAAAGGTGCAGTTACCGCCTCATTCAGTACCTTGATTAGAAACAGATGCCTTTGCTGATCTGGAAGTTATTCATCGCATAGCAACACAGATGCCTTCATGCCATTTGAGACTATATTAAGCATGAGTGAATAACTTTACATGCACACATCTCTCCCCACTGTAGTGCAGGGATACTTTTGTGTGCATTGCTACAAGCACAGTGACTATTTTACAAACAGTTTATTGTAACCTTGAGTAAAAATCTAATTTATTTTCAATGCTGTACATTATATGCACACCCCCCAGCTCTTAATGCTTCGTGTTTCCTTTTGGAGCATCAGTGAATGTTTCTACCTTTTCTAATAGTTGTCTATGAGTCCCTCAATTGTCCTCAGTGTGAGAATTTCAAAATCATACTGTCAATGTTGGGAAAGGGTTCAAATATGCAGAAGATGCTAGAAAACCAATGAATTTGCAGGACCTGGAGGAATTATCTGGGCTGTTTAACTGCTCAGGGCAAACAAGGGACTCATGAACAGCTATCACAAAACATAAAAAGAGTTGTTCATCATCCAGGTAGCAACACACACTATTAAGATTCAAGGGTACGTGAACTTTTGAACTGGTTTGTGTAAATTCAGTTATTATTTTGTTTTGTGGACTATATGTTAAAGAAATAGTAGTAGAGAAAATGAGAATTCTCTCAGAAGTCGTTCCAAACCTGTATGAATTTCTTTCTCCTGCCGATTCCCATACTATGGAAGTCAATGGGGCCCATCAACTGTTCGGTTTCTGACATTCTTCAAATGATCGTCTTTTGTGTTTTGAAGATATAAATTCATACAGGTTTGGAACAACTTGAGTTAATGATGACAGAATTTTAATTTTTCGGTGAACTATCCCCTTTAACATCTGTTTTGTGAAACAGCTTATTCAGGACATTACTAAATAAAAAAATAACGCACATGCTGGACGGGTGTTTCTTATATTGACACCATGATATTAACACTGTAAATGACTCTGGAGGAATGGTCTGACTGTTTGCCATGGTAGCATTCCTTCCTTTGAACTTGGGTTTGGAGAAGCTGAGTCAACTAAACAAATGCAAAGCCCTTGGAATAGCCTGGAAATACAAAACAGAGACAAAGACTTTGTCTGAAACAAAAGCAGATGTGTCCAAATGTGCATTGGCCATAAGAGGTCCATCTGAAAAAACAGGAGCAACTGAAACAAGAGTTGAAAATCGTCAAACATCACCCAAGATGAAAATTGATCATTATCCCATGATAATGATCAGTGGTTACCGCCCGCCTGGAGTTCTATTCATTGTCCAGCCCTTGTGTTTCCTCTGTAGATGTGATGGTGTGGTCAAACGAGCGTGTGATGTGCTGGGTGCAGTCCATCGGCTTGAAGGAGTATGCAGATAATCTGACTGAGAGTGGTGTGCATGGTGCCCTGCTCGCGCTGGACGACACCTTTGATTACACTGACCTCGCCCTGCTCCTGCAGATACCCAATCAGAACACACAGGTACAATGACATGACTGTTTGCAAATATATAGATCTTTTACACACTTTCAAGTCTTCAGGTCAAGTCACCTTTATTTCTATAGCGCTTTATACAATGCAGATTGTTTCAAAGCAGCTTCACAGTAATAAACAGGAAAATGATAATCAATGATGCACACTTCATCAAATATAAAGTATTAGTAGTCACCCTTCTTAAAAGAACATAGAAAACACTGTTTTGTCCCTTTCAAAACAATGGCCTAGGTCAGTGTGATGTGCATGTTCATGTCTTACTTTCAGACATGATCTAGTCAAGTCAAGTCACCTTTATTTATATGGTGCTTTTTACAATGCCGATTGTTTCAAAGCAGCTTCACAGTATTAAACAGGAAAATAATGCAACATGCAAATTTGATTTGGCTTTACAGCCGCTCTGGAGAAAACGGTGATGTCATCCATCTCATTTTTTAGTATCATACAGTGACAATGCGGGCGGATCAGTAATATAGTTGAATAATAAAATCTATATATTTAGTTTACATTAATGTAATAGTTAATTAAATTTGTTATGACATAATATTAATACAGTTAATTTATATATGAAGATAAATCCAATCAAAATTTTTATTTTTTTATAGATTTCATTGAACCTGTCACATATGAGGGAAACACACTGTGTGCATTTTTATGCACATTTTGAATGGAAACACGAAGATGCTGAAAATAAAATGTCCAAAATGCAAAAAAAATAAAAAATAATAATTATATACATTTGTTTAAAATGGATACATTTTATATGATAAGAAAGCATGCACAAAACCTGTGTGAAAACGCATACGGAATAAAGTCGCACATCGAACAAATGGGAAAAAATCTTTACTTGCAAATTGTTTTTGAAAAATTTCAATTTTTTTCTTACATTTAATTCGATACCATTTGTTTTTGTACTTTAAAGGTGTAAATGTTTATATATCAATGGCATTTATATATATATATATAAATATATATATATTAGGGGTGTAACGGGACACGTATTCGTACCGAAACATTTCGGTACAGGGCTTTCGGTTCGGTCCACGCCTGTTTCCGAGGGCAATCTTTAACAGTTAACAGTCGGCTTGTTTTTCAGCACGGAACACTCTTCAATCCGAGTTCCCACACGAACATATTAAGTATTCAGTCCATTTTATCACGAAATTCAAACAATAAATGCCGTTTTGACGCTGGTGAACGCGATCATCTGTGAAGGCGATCGATCATCTCTTCCTAAAGAATAAACATGAATGACCATCTGAAGGTATGCTGAGGATACATTACAACTTACTGTCACATATCATATGTGGTGCAATCGCTAAATCAGTGTTTCAACGGCGGAAAGACGTCAATATAACTGCTTGTAAATTAAACAATGTCATGTAACGTTAGCATCACATTTACCTCAGGCAGTCATTCAGTGTCCACAGAATTTTATTCACTAGAGAAATCAACTCTTTCACTAAATATTTGCTCTATATTAGCCGTTATATTCATTATATTCTACTTAACCTGTTAGTGATGTCTTGATTATTTCATGCATGTTAAATAAACCGGTCATGAAAATGAAAGACACTGTGTAGGTTATAAATTATTATATTTCAACAACGAATTGGAGAAAAAACTATTTTATAATTAGATTTAGAAGTAAATGCAAAAATTGCCTTATGTGAAGGTAACAGGTTTGCACACAATGTGTTATTTGAGTGTTGATTATTATACCTAAAAATAAATAGCAACTGAATTTAGGCTAATAGTTTGGGCTCTGTTGTTAACCTTTAATATTAATGTGCAAGTAAGGACTCCCTATATAGTTTACAGAAATATCTTCAATAAACTTTTAGTTATAATTTAATTCATTCAAGGACAGACTTGTAACTTTGTAAACTTTGTAAAACTGCTGTACCGAACTCGTACCGATCCGTGACTTCAAAACCGAGGTACGTAACGAACCGTCAGTTTTGTGTACCGTTACACCCCTAATATATATATATATACAGGGAGTCTATTTATACAGTAGATGTATTTTAAGTAGACAGACTGCATGAAAAAGAACCCCCTGTTAATTCATCAAGTCTCAAAACAATAAGATCTTGATGGATGAAAGCAGCGACTACTCATTACTCCTGACTGGTCTGGGTTGATTACATGTGAGCTATGTTTATTCCACATCCAGGCACGGCAACTTCTGGAGAAAGAATATAACTCCCTCATCGCCATGGGAACAGAGAGGAGGCCAGACGAGGTGAGCACCATGGGACATGAACACAGCTGGATGTTAATCATCCTTTACCTCCCACCACTGAAATACACACTACTGTAGTATAATGACACTCCTCTTACAGGGTCATGTACTTTCTAGGTTTCGTAGCCAGTTTGAACATTCAACTGTATTTTGTATTGAAATGACATGGCTGATAATTCAATTCATTAGTATTCTCTTCTGAGTGACCTGACTGGACTTACAGACATCGGGTATGCTCCTCAAAGCGCTGACGTTTTAATTTCTCGTCCTCTAGGATGGTACTAAGACGTTCACCCGCTCCCCTTCATGGAGGAAGATGTTCCGTGAGAAAGATCTGAGGGGAGTGACCTCTGACTCCTCAGAGACCTTGCCTGCTAACTTCCGTGCCTCAGCCATCTCTACCCCCTCGGTCACCCTGAGGAAGGTCCAGAGCGATGGTGAGCTCGCACGGCTTCCTCTATGAGCCCACACTTTTATTTTATTTTAATAATCTCACTTTATGCTTTCAATTCACAAGTACTGGGAATGGAGTCACAGGCCAATTCCAAAGTGTTTTTAAATCATTTAGGAGGATTTTGTCACGTTATTGAATGATGCTCTGAATATTATAAGATTGATTGATTGCCTATTTGCACTTGGTCACTTCATGCATTTTTTCTGATTGTATAGCTCGATTCGTTTTGCTAAAACTGATCCATTTACACCGCAAAACGAATGTAAATTAGATCTTCAATTCCTGCGGTATATGCAAATTTAACGGAGTTCACGTCAACGAAAGCAACAGATATGAGCTGCATTTTATTTATCATCAGCTAATTTCAAGATCAAAGACAGCAATAAGAGAGCGAGCGGCATCACCACTGGTAAGATTATTTAGACTATTTTTAAGGAAGGTGATTGTGTTTTGAGCGTTGGAGACGCCAAACTTTTTTAGTTTCATTTGTTATTTTGCGCATCGGCTTGCTGAAGAGATACTGCTCATCTGTGGTGGTGCGTGTTGCAGTAGCGCTGTCATATCTGGCTATAACATGTCATATAGCCTACATCACGCTCTCACATGTTTATTTTTTAACATTTTCGGAGGAGTCAAATTTACAAATGTGGTTTCAACAACCAGATGCATTTACACCTGTTTCGTCTGGAATGTCTCAAACCCCCTCCTAAAGTGGTTTGGGTGATCAGATTTAAATCCTTCTCAAAGCGGTTCGGAGGGCCTTTACACCTGGTCTTTTCACGATCGGATAGCTATCCAATCAGAGAAAACGCATGAAGTGACCAGGTGTAAGCAGGCCCTAAGCAGATAGACAAAACTAGATATAGCTTAATTATGTGGAGATATTTTTTTAGATATTTTGATCGTGTGCATGTAATATATAGTGTACTAACATAAATAATAAAACACACTATTGATCAGTAAGCAGACAGTATGTTATATCACTCCACAGCAGTCATAAATGAAGGTTAATTCCTGATAAATTTACATTATTACAAATCCGTCAAATAGAACAAAATCATGTGAATAGTTGTCAACATTTATTTATTTATATACATTAAAAGCAACAAAGTGCTACACAATGTAGAAAAAAAACTATTTTAATAAATTCTCAAATAAAAAATAAATGTTACTAAATGAAAATAAAATGGGAAATAACATAATTCAAACTATAAATAAGAGCAAATTCTATTAAAGGAAAGATTACTGGAAAAATAACCAGGATAAAGACCCAAAGATAAACAAGGCTTTGTGGAAATCCCCGCAATTAGGTCTACAATAACTTTATGACAGTGTGTTGATGCTCAGATAAACGTTGTTAGAACATTGTTTCCTTATGAGAAAGTGGTTCAAGAGTGAAAGGATTTTTTTTTTTTTTTTACAACTAAATCTCACGGGTCTGTCTCTGTCTCTCCAGCATCTCCAAGGGCAGAGTCTGGCTCAGTGAGGACCTACTCCTGTTGAGGGACTGCAAAGGTGAGACATGACTAGCTAGCTTTGTTTATTTTTTAATTATATATTTATATATATATTTTACAATAAAAAATGTATGTTCACTCGCTGTAGCCCACAAGACTTCCTAAATCTAGAAAGCTGAGCAGAAAAGAATATGTATTGGTAACACTTTACAATAAGGTTTCATTAGTTAACATTAGTCAACACTTTCCCCGCCACTGATGGAAATTTACGTAATTTATGAGACAACGCTTCCCCACCATTTAACGGAAAAGTTTTTTTTACTGTTATTCGGTAGGGGGAGCTATTTCACATCTTCTGAAAGAGTACAGAATCTCTTGATCAAAACACAAACGAAAAAGAAGCAGAAACAAGCAATAGCATACTGTATGTAAACAGATGCATATGTAAAAGAAATCATGATCATCAACATTAAATAGCATATAAATCAAAACTGCCTAATGTTACTGAATGAAATGTCGACCCAGGACGAGCTATAGAACTGTGCAAGCTTTTGGGGGTGTTGATGGACTTGATCTACTCCATCTATGTTTTGATCATCGTTCTGAATCCGATCTGGATGTAGTCTTTGACAAAAATGTGTTTTTCTCAGTTTTTTACTCAAAATACTGTTTTATTTTAGATTTTTTAAAATAAAACGTACACACATTCAAGTGTTAGAATAAAATATTTTTGGTTTGTTTAACTTTTGGTTTGGGTGTACTTTCTTTTGATATATTGCATGTTTAGATATTCATGCAACAAAATATTCTGGGAGCCATGAAAATGTTGTGAAAATTATCAAAAATGCTACATGGCTTTTTAAAAAAAAATACATATATATTTAAATTTTATTAAAAAACGCTGGTGGGGAAAGAGTTAACTACTTTAGTTGACATTAACTAATAATGAACTGCACTTCTACAGCATTTATTAATCTTTATTAATTTCAACATTTACTAATACATTATAAAAATCAAAAGTTGTATTTGTTAACATTAGTCAATGCACATTCAAGTAACAATAAAGGGGACCTATTATGCAAAATGTACTGATGTGTTCACAGTGCATGTAAACAACAAGCCTATAATAATAAAAATCCACCCTCTCCTATTTTACAATCCCCATAAATCATAAAAAGTTTCCCCCCCAGATTTCCCTATTCTTACGTAAGGCTATGGGAAAGCCCCGTCCACGACTGGTGATGATCTGCCCTATTAGCATAGATCCCGCCGTGAGTAAACCGCAGCAGTCCGCCATTTCTGCTTCTCGCTGTAGCAGCTGGAGGTATACAATGCCAGTGCCAAAAAAAAAACATTACAAATGTTTTGTTATTGGATGTAACAAAGAACATAAGAGTCTCCACAGACTCTTGGCCTCTTAAAAACACTGAGGAAACTGCGGTTGAATTTAATTTATTAAGGAAATGTTCCAAAGAGAGTCGTTTAAGTATTATATATTTGCACAAATAATTTTACGCCGGACTGCTTCATAAACAAAAGGTCTGTTTAACGCTGGATTTGCACAAATTTTTTCTGAAAGATTTTTAGATTAACATGAAGGTACATGCTAGTCGATGAGGTGAATCAACTCCACAACAACTACATAAATCTATCCACAAACCATTCAGAAACGTCCAGTTGCATTCTAAAAGTTCTAACTTCTTCCTGAGTCTCTCCAAACAGTGTCCGACTCGGGTTCGAATGTAAGGCTGAACACCGCTACTGACAATTCCTGACATTTTGGCTGCGTGAGATTCTCCAGTTTTGTTGTTGCCGGAGTATCCGCAGCATGAGCTGTGAAGGCTCTGCCCTCTTCTGGAAACACGCTGTGTTTTGGCTCACATCCAAATAGGGGCAATTTTTACAAGCTATAATATATTATTTGTGGGGTATTTTGAGCTGATACTTCACAGATGTATTCTGGGGACACCAGAGACTTATACTACACCTTGTGAAAATGGGCATAATTGGTCCTCTTTAACAAACAATGAACAGCTGTATTTTTTAAATGTAAGATTAACGAATACAGTAACAAATGGTTAGCTCATGGTTAGTTCATATTAGTTAATACATTAACTAATTTTAACAAATGAAACCTAAAGTGTTATCAAAGTATTTAATGAAATTGTGCGTGATAGGGGTGTAACGGTTCTCGGTAAAAATCCTTGCATCATGGTTAATCTCAAATCTGATGATGCATATATGGTTTGTTGAAAATAACAACGAGTAAAACCGACAGAGTTCCGCTAATGTATGTTTCTGTTGATGGATACACATTCTGGCTTGCCAACAGCGATGATCAAAGAAACGCGGACAAAACAGTCAAACTTTGTATACTCGAACATGACCAGTCATTTACGCCGTCATCACCCGGGTGTTGATAGCGCACAAGCGTAGGTGAGACCTGAACAGCACACGTTGTGTTTAAACTAAACTCTTTTAAGCCTTGCCAGTTTAAACATTCAAGTGCAAGTAGACGTGAAATGGATCTTGCGCGTGCTGTTAGAAGATTTATGCACGCACACACTTATACAGCGTGCAAATATTGAGTTCTCTTTCAAGTCTTGCACTTGAACGGAGAAATTCACATAAAAATGATGTCAACATGCCCGTCTTGATGGTTATTCTAGCAGACATAGTCGGTTATGGCTTAAGTGAACGTAAACAATCGAGAAAGACAACGCATGTGTATCAGTATCAGTGTACTGGATCTGTGCATTATGTCTTAAAGTGACAACAGCCTAATATTCCTGCTGTCTGTGTTTTTAATGATAATCTAAAAACAACAAAAGACAAGGAAATCACTCACTGCTCTTGACTGAATAGCTTTAATGATTCAACTTTATTTCATTCATACAGTGAAGATTGTAATATGCAATGTTATTTTTTATACTACGGGGCCGTTGAATGCTTGAATCTGATTGGCTGATGAATGTTCTGAGGTGTGCTGTGTTTTCTGGGAGACGCACAGCGAACGTAGTTCCAGGCAGCTCTCTTGACCGCATTACAGTTCCATATCACTGCGCATAGTTAACTGTAATAACGGAAATTACAGGACTAAAAAACAACAATATGACAGACGATTTTCCTAAAGTAAATCTTAATATTTACAGTGAATATAAAACGTTCAACAACTGGGCGGCAGCAGTATTAGACAGTCCAGATGAAAAACAACAAAGGCAAGCTTTTCTGTCTCATTACTGAAATCACACATGCTCGCACACGCACTACAGTTTGCACAAAAAGCTGTCAGCGCTGCCCTGACGATTTGATCAGTTCGCCTATATAGTGGAGCAACTTAAAGGCTACACGTGACTTTTTCACTAGCGAGGTAATAACAGCGCTGTTTAGAGACGCACAGAGGTAGCCTAGTTCACACAAGCGCTCTTTCTTTCTCTCTCTCTCTCTCTCTCTCTCTCTCTCTCTCTCTCTCTCTCTCTCTGTCGCTCTCATTCTCTTTCTAATAACTTTATTAATAACTGCAGTAGAATGCTATCAACGGCTCAAGCCTTCGTTAACAGCTTTAAAATGACGTTTCGGAACTAGCAAAAGAGCTGTTGGATGAGACGCGGAAGAAATAGTCCTACTCACAATAGCGATTTAAGTACAAAAACCGGACGAATCCCATTAAATATATAATCGGATCGATGTCTTGAGGTGTGGTAACCGTAGTATAAGCGGAATAATTGACTCCGGGCCGTTCAATTATTAGAATGATAATGCACACCCGAGGTGTAACGGCCACTCCGCTTCGCGTCGTGACCGCATCACCACATCACCACAATTGAACGGCCCGTCGTAAATTATTCCTTACATATTTGATTACTTTCAATTTCTGTACATGAAAACTACTGTTAGATACCTGAAAAACCTATAAAGCACTATATTTTTGTATCTTTGCTCTATTGTATTTATATATATATATTTACAATAAAAAAATGAATGTTCACTTGCTGTAGCCCACAAGATTTAGACTTTCTAAATCTAGAAAGCTGTAAAAAGGATATAAAGAGAAAAGTATTTAATGAAAGTGTTTAATGGCCATGTGTGGGCAGGGCCCCCAAGAATTGCGGTACACCATTGCCAATGAATACCTTCTGTGTTGATACTTATACATATGGAAATCACAAAAATGCACTCATTTACGAGTTCGATGGAAACCGTTCTAGCATTCCATTGGGTTTCCTTACAGGGCCATAATGGAGTTGAACCCTCCTCCATATTTTGCATGCTCTGTATGCCATGTGTTGTTAAACTTGTTTTTGCAAAGGATGTTGCTTTTCATGTTTTGATTGTGATTCATTATGTGACTTGGATTTGTGGTTGTTTGAGAATCATTATCAGCCACATTGAATCGGTGCCAGCAAAAACTTTGTAGAATATGGACGCCTGTCATTCACAAATGCACCTTGTATAAGTAAAACAGCTATCAATATTTCAGCTATCAATAGTGTAGTGCACTCAGCTCATTCTTTGTTAAAACGCACAGCTCTTCCCAAAATTAGCTCAGAAAAAAATGAAAACCAGTCTGCGGCTTCCATCTGGGACCGGTCATTGTTGATGCTTTTTCTTGGCTTAACTTCATTACACAAAATCGTGACGATGTGTTTTAATTCTGTCTCTCGCACACAGGAGGCGCCGTTGTCAGAGAGCTGGAACCGGCTTTACATTTCATTCACGGGGAGGAGGGGGGATAAGCAGAAAAAAGCAATGAATATATACATTTATAAATATAACTCTACTGGTCTGACCATTCTGCAATAACAGAAGAGGGATGGAGAAAGAGGGAAAAAGAGCAAAAAAAGGACAAAAGACATGAAGAATGTATGACACAAGAGAGTGGTAGGAAATGGGATGGCTGGAGGAATCGGATGACTGTTTAATCTTTTTTTCTGTCGTTCTCTCTTCTCACTTCCTGTGTCTGTGCTGATGGGACATCTGTAGATGAACTCTCTTGTCTTTCCGTCCTTCGTTTCAATGGCGCTGCCCGCAGCCCTAGTTCCTCAGAACGGCTGCCTGCAATTGGTCTCTTGAGAGCAAAGGATGTTTGTGGCAACTCAACCTGGACTTCAGGGATGTTTACATACGGTGAGGTTCAGAGGAAGTGTACTTAAGAGCACAGTCGAGGGGCCAGGCTCTGAGGCCAAGACTTCGCTGTATGTGTTTCTCAATCAGGAGAGCGAGCACAAGCTGAGAAAGACAGACGCACCGAGAGCTACACTTGAGGCTGCAAAGGGCACAATTCTTGCTCAGTTACAACTAGGTGTTTTTTTTTCTTTCCTCAAACATTTAGATTAAAGATGAAAGGTCAGCAGAGCGAGTCAGCAAACAAATGGAAGCTGGTGGTGGCGGATAGATAGAAATACTGGGAGATGAAGCGAGAGGGAAGATGCTTGCGGACAAAGCAAGTGACCAGCAGAAATGGGTCCTGACGGACAGAATCGTTCTAACAACGCAAGCCATAAAAGACGACAAGTGGTGAACCGAGGAGGAGAAACGGGGAGGGACGGGGAGGGTCAGGGGGAAACAAGTGAGAGAAATCGTTTAGCTTCTGTGTTGCGATGCATGTCAAACAACCAAGACGACAACGAACTACAACTTTCGGGGAATAAGACAATATGAAGTTAAAAATAAAAAGTATGTGTACATTAACATAAGAGGTTAAGAGCTTGGGGAACAATTTGTAAAATGTGTGTATTTTCATTTTTATTTTTTATTTTTATGATAACTATATTTATTTTCTTTATGTATGTATTGAATAACTGTATGTACATGTTCATTTAATAATTCTGACTGTAATTTAATTTGATCTAGTTTAAAGCGTAAATATGAAATATTAAAAACATGGTCATTAAAATATGCTACTTGTATGTGTACATTTTGACAACACAATTGTGTTATGATTTAAAAACAAACCATTACTGTTGATGAGGATGACAGTGATTCAAATCGAAGATGATGTCTGCAAAATAAACAATAATGATGATGATAATGATTCAAATCAAAATAAAGTGTTCCTAATGGTACTAAAGAGTTCAGCGTGCTCATGATTTTGAGATGCTAATTTGTTGAAAGGGGTGTGTGTGTGTGTGAGGTTATTTGAATCTGATGACTGCAAATCGATGTACTTCCTGTTTTGTTTTTTTTATTACAAAACAAATAGAACTACAATCATATATTCCACTTTGTATTTTACTAAAGCCCCTTTGTAAAAAAAAAAAATTCATATACAAAAGTATCTACCTTACAAAGATTACATAATACTTTATTACAATGACTCAATGTGAAAAATGACATCAAACCCTGTCGACTGATCTCCACAGCTTTCTTAATACAGTAAACAGGGAATCTGACTACAGTTCATTTCATCCAACACTCATTTTTTGACTATTTCTGTAACGTTGGATGAGTGTTGGATACACAGTACATGGACGAACCATCGTTCCAAGATGTAGCTGACAGTGAAACCCATGAGGCACATGTTTGAAGGACACTTACGAGAAAGCCTTCATCTGCAGTTACAAATTCCTCAATCATTTTTGGTTGTTATAAATACACATATATTTGCATGATGTATATGTTTCACATATTGTACATTTATAAAGAAATATATTAATATCAAGTACTTACGCTTACATACTAACTCAAAAGTAATAACTTATTGTCTGTAAACTATAGATACAATAAAACAAACGTAACACAATATATGAAAAGAATGGGGGGGGGGGTCTCTGTATTGAGGTTTTCTTGTTTGTGTGAATTTACACACTGGCCTAGTGAGACGTGAATGAACCGGAGCGATGACAGCAGAGTGAAGGGACTCGTCATCACCTCATATCACTTTAAGCCTGCATAATATGTCATGAAACACAAAGAGAGTAATAGCGAATGCACCTAGTGATAGTTTCATGAATTACTTATGAATTTCAGTCTGATCACATGGCTTTAGAAGTTCACTCATATTACTCCGAATAGGAGAAACTGTAACATGGACTCCATAAAAAATTGGAGATTCACACTTGGGACTACATATGCGCATTGGCGGGACCAACCTGAAACATGCTCTTTTTAACAGTATTTGAGGATATGAAACACCTAACTTTCACAAGTCCACACTAACATATAATCAAATATAGTATAGAATATGCGTATTTGGCGTGCTGCCCGAGGAGAGGGCTCCGAGCTCAGAATTTGGCCCGAAACCAGAGCACCCCAACCCCTCCCCCCATCCCTGGCTGGGATAGGTAAAGTCGTGAGTGAGGAGTTGTGTTGTAGGACTGTTGTGGAACAGAGGTAAGTCGGCTTTATATATATATAAGCCTCTCGCGCTGATTGGGTAGATTATCTGAACGTGCTCCTCTCGAACTTTGTTAATAAAACATCACATGACAGTTCATGTCAGATTTTATTGCTGATTTGAACTATGATACTTATTGAGATTTTTGGTATTTCCCCATTAAAGTAGATAGGTTGGTCTTGCATGACCGAAATAGCTGCCTAGAGGTGATGCAAATATGGATGCCAAGTGAACTGACAAGGGATTTTGATTCGTCCACAAATTGTATTGACCCCTTTTATAGTGCTTTCATGGAGCTTGACAGCCAGGTATGGTTGATGAAATATGCTAAAAGTGACCCCAAAAACTATTTGGACACTTAAACCTCAATTAAAATATGATCATATCATGAACTATACCGGTGGTTATTCAGCTAGGATGCCTGTGTGAACTTGATGGGAACTGGCGTCATACATCCATGAAAAATGACCAGTTGGTTAAAAAAAACCTAAAAAAGTTAGTTCAGAGAAAAGCTCTAGCATTGTTTGTTTGCAAATGCCACTTGCTTTGATATTCTGGATCTAATGGGATTCAATTCAGACTTTTGTAAAGAGTGACTTTAAGTGTACAAAAACTTTTTGGGGCCACGGTATCCTTTTGTGTTCCATGAACAAAAATAAATCACATGGGTTTGATTTAGCAACATGTGAACCCCACACAGTGAACCAGAACAGTCCCTTTTATTAGCACAATTGTTCAACTCTGTGTTAGTCCTTCGTCAACTATCTGTACCTTCTGCCTTCTCGCTCTCTTGCCCTCTCTAACTTCCTCTCAGCGTTGTACGTTCCTCTAGTGAGCAGAACGCAAACGCAGGAGGAGTCAATGCGGATCCACCTCCAGCCTATCCTCATGTTGTCATCCGAGGTGAGCGCACGTACGTATGACTGTTTGGTTTCGCACCTGCTCATCCAGTGTTTCTTATCTACCCCCAAGCAGCCCGCCCCCTCCACCCCCTGCCCTTCACTGTTCCCTTGCTGAAGTGGCTTACGGCACTTCGTTTCGAAGAAGTACTGCTTCAGCGGCCCAGTCTGGGTCTGGATCTCTTGCAGAATAGTGACGGTTTTGCTCCGTTGGTCCACCGCCATCTTCTTGTCAATCACCCACCCACTTTCGGCCTCACATACGGAGCGCTCGCGACCTTGCGTGCTGAGGCTGACGTGACGTTTGCGGCGGACGCTTGGAACATGGCCGTCAGAATCAGAGAGACCCAATAGTAAGTTCCTGTATGCCTCTTTGTCACCTCCGTAACCGGGTGTGGTAACATCCATTGTGTGGCTTTCTTTGTCCTCAACATCATCGGCCAGCAAACCCAACTCCAGCATTAGGAGCAGAGGTGGGTGTTTGGGTGGGGAAAGAGCCGGGGAGAAGAGTACCCGGGGATGAGCGTCCAGCAAAAGCAGCTGATCTTCTTCTCGTAGGCCTAGGTTGTCCGTTCCAAACCCTCCATTTGTCTGTGCCAACTCTTTTCCAGTGGTGCTCCCATCCAGATGTTCCTGCACTGGAGAGCTCTCCACAGTGACCGTAGGACCTTCAAGAGGCCCGTCGTTCAGTTTACTTCTTGCATTCCTGTCATCTTTAAGAAAAGTTTCTGCCTCAATACTGCTTTCTTCATGAAACTGGCTATGTTTAAGCTGATAGTCCTTGAGAATGTTGTTGCTTGGGGTACTGGCTTTTTCTAATTTGTATTCCCTATTATCGTGCGACCTGGAGGCATCTTCTCCGGCAGTCCTACCTCCACCTGCGTATTCCTGTTTTGCGTTATTGAAAACAATGTCTTCTACTAAAAGATTCTCTTGGTTCGCACTACCCTTGGATATATGGTCCTCCTCATGTGTAAGCGTGCTCTGCTTGTCGACTGTTCTGTGAGGAGCCACGTCATGTGTTCTGTAGTTGTTGTGAGAAACAGCATCATGGGAGTCGTTGTCCACTGATGGGTCGGTTGGCATGCTGATCTCAGCTGTCGGGACGCTGCTGGTGTTGCTGACGCTTCTGCCAGGCTCTATCGTCGCGGCAACAAGCCTGGGAACAGGATTTTGAGGGAAAGGCAGGGCCGAGGCGATCACCATGGCAACCAGGGGAAGCCAGTGCATCACTCCCAAGACGTGTCAACTATGAATTGATAAAAAGTGAGGAAGAATTAGAAAGTGCATTAAGAGGTAAAACAGTGGGGTTTAACATGACATCACAAATACGTTTAAGAGTAAAAAATAAAACAGATAGATGACTATAACTGTATAACGGATTATCGAAAATAAAAAAACTAAATGTAGGGTGGAGACTTAGTTCTATCCGTCGGTTGTTGATTGGGTGAGGCAGATCTTAATGCCAGCTTGCAGTTGATTGTAAGAAATGGGCAGGGTTTATGCAGATTAAATGATTGGAGTCCAGCATACGTCACCTGAGAGAAGTTTGTTATTCTCCAGTTATGACATTTTGATTTAAAAAAAATGGGAAACGTGCACAGACGAATCATGCACAAAAAGATCTAACATGCATTTAGAAAATAGGGTACATTTAAATTTTTTATGCTGACTTCAAAATATAGAAGTCATGTGATATAAAAAGTCACAGCTGGGAGATAAAAGTAGCAAATACTGTTTTATATATATATATATATATATATATATATATATATATATATATATATATATATATATATATATATTTTTTTTTTTTTTTTTTTTTTTTTTACTACAAGGGAGAAAGGGTCTTTCAAAAGAACGGCTCAATGCCAGCTCATAAAAAATAAAAAGGTAAAATAAGCCTAAAACTGTAAAACTATAGCTTTACTGCTTTGGCACAAGCTAGTGGAAAAAGATGCAAAATTGCCTGCTTCCTTCGTGTAAAGGGAGAATGGAGCCGCAAACATGCTTCACCATCGCCTGCTCCGGTTAGTCGACACAGACATGAAGTCACCAGCTAGTCAACGTCTGGCAAACTCCGTTTGAAATAAAGCCACTAACTGCGTTGGTTTGGTGCTGGCCTAGTTTCACGTGAGACCACAAACAACTCTGGTATGTGTGGAAAAGGTTGTAAATTTCACAGCTTCTGAGCATGACAGAGGGAAACAGAAAGATGCCACTTTACACTGCGTGAGCCAAATAATAAATTCCACTATCTAATAACAGAAGGTTTCAGGCTTCAAAGAAATGCTTTGATTTGATCGTATCTTTTATTATCTTTATTTTCCTTTATCTTTTGTTCCATACGCTCAACCTGATGGTCCCATATTCACACTTCTGTAACACGACTCTCAGCAACAGCGGGAATACCTCAGAGATTTGGGTTATTTATTGACAGGAACGCCAAAGTTCAGAAGTCTTCTGCCTAAGACAAGCTCCTGGGTGGTTACTGGCCCTGTGGTAGTGATTTATGTGTTTATTTAGTGGAGGTCAGAGTAAAACTACACTGATGAATGATAAACTCTTCCTTTTACTTTCAGCACTCAATAACATAAGCATACTGTCAACCACCAGGTGGAAGCAAAACCCCCACATCCAAAATGGTCAAATGTGTCTCATCATTGGCACTTTTTTTTTGTCACATTGTACAATTAAAATACATACACTACTGTTGAAATGTTTGCGGTCAGTACGTTTTTTTTTTTTTAATTGAACAGTCTCTTATGCTCATCGAGGCTGCTTTTAAGGGATCAAAAATAACAGTAATATTACTACAATTTAAAATAACTACTTTCAATTGTAATATATTTTTATTCCTGTGATGGCAAAGCTGAATTTTCACACCATTACTCCAGTCTTCAGTGTCACATGATCCATCAGAAATCATTTTGATATGATTTGCTGATCAAGAAACATTTCAGATTATTATCAATGTTGAAAACAGTCGTGCCGCTTAATATTTTTTGTGGAAACCGAGATGCATTGTTTCAGGATTCTTTGATGAAGAGAAAGCATTTAACAGTATTTATTTGACATAGAAATATTTTGTAACATTATAATTGTCTTTTCTGTCACTTTTCATCAATTTAATGCATCCTTGCAGAGAAAAAGTTTTAATTTCTTTTAAAAAGTCTTACTGACCCCAATTTTTTTAACAGTACTGTATATGGAAACGTGTGCAACTACATAAAGCTTGTACACCTAAGCTCAGCTGTGATGCTCTTAAAAGCAGCAAAAACTCAAAAATATTTTCAAAAGATTCATAAAAATGTGCTTATCAGCAAGTTTTAAACAAGAAAAATGTGACTTCGAGTGTGTCATCTTGTTGATGATATAGCGAGGCATGCAGCCAAACTGTCCAATGTTAAGGCCAGCTGTAAATCACTCACCAATCCTGTCGTTGTTGTGCTGAGAGATGAGGGAGGGAAAGGCATATAGAGAGAAAGAAAAGAAAAGAAGAATGCTCAGAATGTCAGTGATGTGGCTTCAACCGAGAAAACTCCTCCTGGGTTTCCCCAGGCAGGACACACTAGAATGAAGGCCGAGGGTGAGTAAGACCAGCTACACAGAGTCAAGTGACTATTCGTTTGAGGAGAGATAATCATTAGGCTCATAAGGGAGAAGGTGGGTGGACAGGAAGATTGTGTGCGAAGTGCAAAACCACCACTTGTGACACTCCTAATAACAGCACCCCACCCCAGACACTGTTTTCTAATAACACTCAAGCCAAACGAACACGCTCGCACACAACGCACAACTGAGCCTGCGGACACATGCAGCGAAAGAATCCCACCAAGTCCATATGCATGCTGGGACATGGAACATGTACTGTAAGTGCTTACTTCCTGTTTACGTTGAACACAAGAACAGGTGTGCTGTGTAAAAATGATGCTCTGTCATCTTTTAAATGCAAATTCACTTGCTTAATGAGGAGAGATTTATAGTCTCGTTCTTTCACAACCACAAATAATGACAGAAACATATTTTTCCGTACCTGACAGGCCACATATTTTGCCTCAGCGTTTTTCATTTATAAGACAGTGTCAATAAAATCCCAGCATGTTGTTGACAGCTGAACTGAAGTCACATATATGAGAGCATAGAGGAAATAATCAATATCTAGATATTGTTTTACAATATTCAGACTGTGTTCAGATAATATGAACATAAAATGAGAGAGTCCAATAAAGAAATAAAGTCAAGTTCTTAGAAATGTACTCTCTGTATTCATGTTGGTTTCACATGGTTTTGAAAACTTTTATGCAACGTTTAAGTAAAGTTTCAATTTAAAAACTCAAAAAAATATGTGGTAATAAAATAAAATATTTTCCAGACACCTTGATATGTGATTATATATACACACTAATCTACATTTAACATAATATGTTAGAAAATAATTCATAATAATGATTATTAAAATAAACTAACTAACCCTGCCTTGTCATAAAAGGGTCAAATTATTTTTTTAAAGACTTGACCATGACACAGAATAATAACGATCGATAATAATAAATGATTACCCCTAAACAATTTTTGACTTTATGCCCCCTAAAAATTTCACAATCAATTTGAACTAATAAATGAATAACATGCTCAACATAGTATGCATGTATTGCATTTTTACTGCATACAATTAAAAGATCTAGACAAAAAAAAAAAGTGTCTTGTCACCGGCCCAAAAATGACTTATTACAGAATTTACGACTGAAAAATAATTTTTGTGGTTGAAGGCAGTGTGTGTGTGTGTGTGTGTGTGTGTGTGCGCACTTAACCAAAAAGGGTGTAGTGCATGTGTACGTGTGTGTCTTGAGAGGAAACTTGCCGGTTAATGCATATGTTTGCTTTGGAACGGGAACACAAGCAGTAGGCAGGCACACACACGTGCAGGAGGCATATCTGTAGACGCTGGGAGACATGCAGAACCACTTCATCAGTGCGCTCCATTTACAGCAATGACAGGCTCACGAACTCTGCCATCCAGAGGGTCCCTGCACTTTCTCTCCTCTCCTTATGAACAGCTCAAAAATGAGCCTCCAGCCTCACATAAAAAAAAACCGTCAAGCTCCCGAACACAATGAACCCGCATGTTTAACCTGATCTTATACCCTCTACCTCACAAGAACCTGTGCACACACATCCACACATATCTTTGATCTGAACACAAAACTCCCACCCCCATGACAAGCATAATCTGCCATCTTCTAGACAAAAGCCACCTTAGACAAACACTTTAGGCTCTCCCACCTCGTTCTATTCTCAGCTTCACGCCACTGAAAAAACTTTACGCCTCATTTATAAATAACCTCTTTCTAAGATTTTTAACTGGAAATCAGCCGGCGGACCCGCTACCACTTCATGGTGTCACAATATCAAGCCTGTCAAATCAATTACAGCAGATGTATGGCCTTTTATATTTATCCTCTCCAATCCGAACAAAAGCATGACTCATGATAGACATTCTACAAGCCCCCTGTTCAGACTTGACGTGTCTGACGATTTTGGAATTTTCCCATCGTCCCGCTCACCCTATACACTCGGCCATAAGCATCCAATGCAGCACACACTGTCTAAACTCTCATACGAAGAGACAATAAAAGATAAAGAACACAGGTTAAATCATGTTGATATGACCCTATCATGACTAAATCCAATTTTATAACTTTATATTAAATTTGTATCTTTTTCATTTTTCTTTACTTTTTAGTTTATATGAAAAAAACAATTACTGTACCTTTTACTGTAACCAAAAAAGACAATTTATTGAAACTGAGCTGCAATAATGGCTTGCAGCTTCCACAATTTTTTCATCAGACAGATAAATACATGAACACATCGGTATTCGGTGTTTAGCAGTCCGTCCTGCACACTCATAGTCAAATAATAGGAAGAGAATTAAAAATTATTCAGATGGTGCATTTGTGTAGTTTCCTAATTACATCTCTGAAATTTGTGTGGAACATTTCAACATTTTATGAAGAGCATGCAGACTTTGGAATAAGGTTTTCATGGGGGCAGTGTCAGCTATATATATATATATATATATATATATATATATATATATATATATATATATATATATATATATATATATATATATATATATATATATATATATGGAAAGTTTACATTGGAGAAGCAGTGGCAGACCAGCAGTCATGTAAAACTAGATTTTTGAGAAAACCTAAAATGATTTCACCAATTTAAAAGGAAAAAAGCCATCTTTCCTAAAAGGATGCTGCAAAAATTTCCTCTAAGAAAAAAATTATTATTGGCAGATGGGGGTTATTATTCCAAGACAAACATTACTGACCATCCCCTTTCTCATAAAATCATTTGTCATCAAATAATTTATTTAAAAAAAACATCTGCATACTGTACAGATGTTTTTGATCAGGCACTGTGCAGCTGTTGAGAAAGCAGTAGCTTAAACACATCTACCACACACTGGGAGACACATTCCACTACTCTCGCACTTTTCGTTTTTCTGTCTGAGAAAGAATTGGCCTGCTTCAGATCCCTACTAAATGTTTGTATTTAATGCACCACAAGTATAATGCAGCCCCCACCCCCCACACATGATATGTTAGAGGGGTGAGAAAACAGTTATGTAAACATTGATTACGTTGTAAACAAAGGTTGTGAGCTTCTGTTTTTGTTGTATACCGGTAGGCTAGCCGAGCAGGTGGCTGACGGGATGTGCATGCATGTGTTTATTCTTTTAATGGATGCCTGCACCCACCCAAAATACCTTTACTGTAAACACATTGATACTGACAAACTACAAGCCAACTACTGTACAAGTATTTACATTTGTGTTTTTCATACTTGCTCCATAGCATAATACTTAAAATATTAAGCGATACAATGATATGGGTTGTTTAATATCAACTAAACAGCCATAGTAAATGCAAAAACACACCTGTGTATTTCAAACAGCATGTTGTATTGACTTCACAGATCTCCTCCCTAGATCCGCAGGCAAATAGGTAAACAAAGGTGAACATTAATTGCTGACCGCGTAAAGTAAACACCTGGTCAACCTGAATTGACAGTTTTACCGCACACTACAAGCGATTGACGACTGAACATTGACTACTGTTAGTTCCAGGTTTGTTGGGTCGCTGGCTGTTGAAAAATATGAGGTTAAACAGATTTGGTCTTTCGCCAAAATAGTTTTCAATCCATCTCTCTCAAGGCCTGGGGGAAGCGCTTCTCACGATCGTTTTAATCCCGACTACTAGCAGAAAGTTCAACTCGTTTCTATGAATCGGTTCTTTCGAAGAAATCATTTCAAATACCCATTTCAAAAAAAGATTCAGCAATTTCACTGTAGGCTAAGTGTGGTCTCATGTTACATTATCTAAACGGTTCAGCAATTACGCGGGCAAATTGCTGTTTATTTTATTATTATTTTCAATACAACAGTTTATTGTGAGTTTATGTGTCCCAGTTTGTTGCAGCCATGATTCAGCTTATTAAAACAAACTAATTTATGTAATTTTAATTGTAATCAATAAAATACTGACATTAATTTACGTCACCTGATTGGAAAGGATATTTTAAATAAAAAAAAATCTAGGCTATCAAAACCAACTATTTTGTGACTTTTGTTGAATTCGGAACATGTGGTTCCGAATTCAGCATTTGACTCGGTTCACTGAGTGACTCTTATCTAATCGTACTGTATTATGTCCGCTTTTGTGAACAAATCATTTTGCGAACCGATCCATCAGATTTATTATAAAGATTCGACTCAAAAGAACGATTCGTTTACGTTCGCTCATTCTGACGCTTAGGCTACAACTGTCATCAACAAATCCGATCAACACCTGCTTCACATTAAATTAGCTGTTACGAAAATGAACCCAAATAAACTGCATCTGTCATTACACCACTTTAGATGTTATCAGTATCGGATAGCTGACGTGACACCTGTATTCCGCCAAAAACACGTAACGTTAGCACCTACCGTTTAGGTGAGTTTCGAGCCACGCGTATCTTCGGCAAACACCACATTGATTCAACAGTCCGTCAATCTCACGGAAAAATTAACGAAATTTCCAGAATAACTGTGGATTCACATAGTTGAAACGACAGACGTGTCCCATATCATCTCCAGAGTCCACTCTGAGAAGTTCCACGTTGAGCTGTATTTCCACGTTTATCAGTTAAAAACGCGCCTTTTAATCTCAGGTCTGTCTTCACACGCGAGTTTCAGGAGGATTGACATGCAAGCGGTGAGCAACGTCTGACACTGCGTGTATGAGCGTGAGCTCTACTTTTCCAGCAGTCGGACACCAAATCGCCGACTTTGAGCTATAAATGGAAGACTTTCAATCTTGGAAGAAAAAAAAACTTAAAATACATTAAGTGGATGCAAAAATTCCCGCGGCGAGAAGGTCTGAGTGCTGAAGTCGTGCGATAAGGTATCTTCATGAAAGGCGGTGAGGGGACAACAGCCAGTGGGAGTGAAAGAGGGCTGGTTTAGAAGAAGAGGAATGGACAGAGTGAAAGAAGACATTATGGTGGAGGGAAAAAAGGACGAGGACCATCTGCTGGCGGTGGGTGTAGAGAGTTCTCAATCTCATAGTAGAAAAACACAAAAAGAGAGTGAAAAAATGCTTCAGTGCAATGGATAGACTGTCTGGTTAATTGAGTTTAAGTCCAAACTAATCACCACAAGCAAGTGTATCATACACATTATGTCCTTTTAGTTGTTAATAACTGCACCGAAAAGTATAGGACAGCAGACTTTCATTTATTTCATGTCAGTTTATGGGGGTCTGACGGGTTGGATTTTGGGGCCAGCTCTTGAATTAGGGGGCAATTTGTTAAAGCAATTTCCTCTGGAGATTTTTTTTTACAGCATCTACTGCCAACCAGCCCTTGGTTTTTATAGCAGGAGATGTATATTGCCTTCTCTCGTTCTCCATCTCTTGTTTTCCCCTCCTCTTTCCTTCTTTCACCTAGCAGAAATTTCCATCCCACCAAAACCCATTTCCCCAGAAAGTTTAAAAAGATGAAAGGATAAGGAAAAGAAAGGACACAAAAGAGAGAAGTGTTCTGTTACAAGCCTGCCCCGGTGAGACTGTCCATGAAAGAGTTAGGGGATGAGAGAGATGGGGGAGAGAATAAGAGAAAGAGAGGGGTACAGAAAAGAGGTTTTCAAATGAGGAACGGGGAACCGTTGTGGAACTTCATATTTAACACACACAAACACAGGTGCGTGCATGCGCACACATACACAAATACAAAGCTCAGTGAATTCTAAAATGTGGTCCGGCCCCCTCAGATCTTTGCTTCTGTCCTCTCCTGACGCTGTTCCTCCCTTTTGGCTTTTAGTGTCATTCACTCCCAGTCCTTACCTCCTAAACACTATTCTGTCTCTCTGGTTTTGTCTGAACTTGTTTCGTATGCACTTAGATATTTCAACCCCAGGGCGTATTGGTGAGATTGAAGGAGTGAGAATGAGAGAGAGCCACAAGAACAGAGAATGATTGAGAGAGAGGAGTCACTGAGGTATTGAGTGAGATGACAGGCGAACAAAGGTAGAAAGGAAAGAAGGGACAAACTCAAACGGAGGTACAAAAGTTCTTTCACATACTCTCAAATGGCTGAACACACATGCACAGAGAAAATAAAATATAAGTGTATTTCTGCATCTTAATTTGACGAAGGGCCTTAGTATAGTGTTACTTGTTTTCGTCAAAGACCTTTTACCACCCCAAACACCTACCCATGCAGGACAACTCCTCACACGAGGACCACACCGCACGTCACTGACATTGAGTCATAGACGAGAGCCTCTGACGAAATTGCACATCTTTCAGATGCCGAAACCATACCGCAGATAAGAGACAATCCTTTGCACGTAATATATCCTTGAGCTTTGGGAAAGGCATTCAATAAATAGATGCTGCCTATAATTATTTTAATATCAGTATTAGTATCAATATTATTGTAGTTTTTAAAAAATGTATGTCATTATATAATTGTATTATTTTGAATTCGTTTTTTAGATGCACACTTTGTAAATTGTTGTTTTTTGTAATTTTTATGAGTATGTCTATATAGTTTTATTTAACTATAATAGCTGTTTTATACTATCAAAATTATTAATTTATAGTATATATATATATATATATATATATATATATATATATATATATATACATACATACATACATACATACATACATACATACATACATACATACATACATACATACATACATACATACATACATACATACATACATACATACATACATACATACATACATACATACATACATACATACATACATACACATACATACATACATACATACATACATACATACATACAAAGCTTTATATTTCAGATAAATGCTGTTCTTTTGAACTTTCTATTCATTAAATAATCCTGAAAATAAATTGTACACCGCTGTTTTCAACATTGATAATAATAAGAAATGTTTCTTGTGCAGCAAATCGGCATATTAGAATGATTTCTGAAGGATCATGTGACTCTAAAGACTGGAGTAATGATGCTGAAAATTCAGCTTTGAATCACAGAAATAGATTACATTTGAAAATATATTCAAATAGAAAAAAGTCATTTTAAATTGTAAAAATATTTCACAATAATACTGTTTTTGCTGTATTTTGGATCAAATAAATGCAGACTTCTTTAAAAACATTGAAAAAATCTCAAACTTTTGACTGTATTGTGTGTGTATATACTTAACATATATTATAACACATCTATAAAGTTAATAAATATAATGATCAAATGTACTAATATTAATATTTTTATTTATTATTTAATCATTCAATTATTAACAGTAATACATTCTTTTTTCAAACTCTGAAAAGCTTTTAAGTAATTATTATACTTGTGGTGCGTTTTAGTTTTCTTTTGTCCCCTGCTAATAATGTGTCTGCATGTTAGTTTTATTTCCATGGCAATGGATATCCCACCTCAAACCTCAAATATCAAAGCAATTACAATCTGTTACATAGCCATTATAGCAATTATTGAAAATAGCAGAGCTGTCAAGGAGACCAGTATGCTATCCACAGACGCTCTCCTGAGCCTGAGGTTAGACTTATGGTCTCAAAGAGGTGTCATTCATTTATTAAATCCATCCCACATCGGAAACCCCACCACTCCACCTTACATTACCTCCATTTTCCTCACCCCCAGCACCAATATTACCTCTCTCCTGGTGTTCTCTCTCTCTCTCTTTCTCAGTCTGCGGGCCTCAGCATGTGTTTCCAATTTCGTCTGTAATGCACAGCTCGCTGCAATCTGACCTAATTAGCCCCCATCTCATGGATCTGCCCTCAATAGCACCCACCATGGCAGACAGGCTAGAGGTCAGAAGCCAAGGGTCGTCTGTGGGAGTGTGGGACGGATGAGGGGACAGCGCCTTTGATTGATGTGTCGGGTCCCGCAGCATTATGGCCGTGTTCGACCAGCTTAAAAGTATGTCTGCTGTAATTTCTTCAATATTTGGGAACAGAGAGGGTTACTGATGCCTGAAATTGGATTTCGTAGTAAGACAAAAGGGTCATAGAGGGGAGGTCAAGAACAAAGGCATGTACACAAATGCAGTTCTTAACAAAACACACAGGCCAAAGTACATAATCCACAATCTCACACACACTGAGATGCTATAGGTATCCGATCAGTGAAATGCCTTGCTAATAGGAAAGAGAGGTTTAGACCAAGGGATTTAAGAGGAGAAATTGATTTTAGGAATGCCTTAATTATGGGAACGGGGAGCCTAACTCTCAGTTTAATCCCTAATGAGAAACAGCTTCATATGGAATGGAGGGAGGCAGAAGAAATGGTTGAACTTTAAAAGGAATGATAGTGCATGAGGGAAAGCTTGTCAGCCTTTATAAAGCACGTAAAAGTGTGGCTCCATGCTGTGTGTGTTTGCTGTAAACCGATATGATTACAACTCGTATGGAGCCCCTTTTATAATCTCACCCTCAGCCTTGCTTTACAGTCCTCATAACACCAATAGAGGGAAAGCTATTAACAGGAATAAATTCAACGAGCAACTTGCATGAAATACTCTGCTGTGGATTTGTGTATGAAATTGGGGCTACCAGTCTTAATGAGTCTTGGTTGAGCACGGTGAGGTGGACCACTGTCGCCGCAGGCATCCGATGGGCTCTTATGTCGTCTTAAGGGCTTTATGTTTTACTAGAGTTTATCTTCACTTCTCACAAGTAGTGTCCTTGAGAAGATAAGCATAGAAGGTCTTTGTGGCAGGCCATGCATTCCCTTAAAGGAAAAGTTCACCAAAATATGAAAAGCATTCAGTAAAAAGGGGGTTGGTGGGGGATGTGTGTTTTGTCCGTGCAATGAAAGTTATGATGGTCCAATGTGGTTTGGACCCCAATGACCACCATTGTACGGGGAAAAAAAACTGTTGAAACTCTTCAGAGTAAAACTGAAGTGTGCAATAATTTGTAACGGTTTAAAGGGCATAGAAACACGAAACCACGCTGCACGCTTTCTGTGTTGATCTGGTTATTCTTGAAGTTAATTTAGAATGAATTAAAAGTACGTGAACAGAACATAACTTTTTCAAATGTTCCAGCTACATTTATTAAAAAAAAATAATAAAAAGAGAATTTGTGAGGCTTTTTTAACACGTCTAGGGTTTGCATTTCTTTCCTTATTACAGAATATTTTCATAAAAGACCTTGGTCTGCCTTTTCAAAACATTTCACATTTCACTGAACCATTGAACCACATTTCACTGAACCACTACACAAAGCTTCTGCTGTTGGTCAGATCGTTCAAGGTGTTTTGGGAGTCGTTGAGAATATAACCAAGAACCGTATCTGAAATTAGGAGCTGTATAAGAAGTTGATTCTAGTCTAGTTGAAGTTGAGCCTATAGGGTTTATGAGGTATACCGGATTACATTTCAAATTAAAGTACCTTTAAGATAACTTCCAAACCTCGTCTATCTAATTATGTTTCAGCAACATACAGTATGTTCAAATTAGGAATAAAATCTGATGCGATTCCCAAAAAAAGCATGTACATATAAAGTACGAATGCATGTTGCTTTGGATAAAAGTGTCTACCAAATCCATAATATATCAATTGTGTCAAATTATATTAGAAGAAAAAAATGTTTTTAAGCATCCAGCTAATACAAAAAGGCAACCGGTTCTTTTAACTATAGGGCATTTAGACATTTGACAGACACTTATCAAATACCAGATTCAGTGATTTCGAGGTATGCAATTTATAATTTCATGCATTCCCTTGGAATTTAACCCATTATTTTGGTTTTACCAATAATGCGACTGGAATGTTTCTATCCATGTGTGTGGTCATTGAGGTTTACATAAAAGTAATTAAATATCGTGTGCTATTTGATAATTGCACAGATGATAGTTATTTAGACGCAGAATAGAGTTGACAAGTTTTACAAGACCAAACTAATTATGCTTTGTCTGTTTCTTAAATTAAATTGGCCTGTGCCACCAAGTAGTCAGCCACATTTTGTTTTCCTAAAAAAAGTAATTGATGAAAAGCATGACAGTTTGTCGAAACGGAATGAAGAGGAACAGGGTTTTGATGTGTTCCCACAATTAAACTGCATCTGGAGACTGGGAGAAGAAAGTGAATTTAAATGTCAAACATGGATTAAGAACGGTTGTGTGGCGATTGTTTTTACCAAGCTCCATTTTAGTTGCACTCTTGTGGTCACAGAATCTGTTCTAAATTATTGTTTGTCAGATTAATTGTTGTGGAAAAATGGGACAAAAAGCTGTGTCCAATTACAATTCTCCATTTGCAAAAGTTGTTGGTTGGTGGGTTTAGAATTTGCATGAATTTAGCAGGATTAAATGATGAAAGTCCGTTTCTCGGAGGTTTCTTTGATGGATAACAATTGGCTCATGTTGCGCAGGTAGTATAACACATGTTTTATCTCATTGTACCTGTGCATAGTCTTAATAGCATTCACACCTTTTGTCTTTCTCCTGTGCAGTACAAACCATTCATAACAGCTCCTGGGACTCCTTTAGAAGTTGTATCATATACTGCAACTTTTTAAGTTACTTGACTCCTTTTTCTCAGCGGAGGCAGAATGAACCATATTTCACTCGGGAAAGCAGATTCCTTTGTGATGAATGCCGTTTCAGATCTTCAAGACAGGAATCCATGCCTAAATGGTCACAAAAGTCACATAGTGTTCTCAGAAAAATTACAATTTTGCTGGGAAAAAAACCCAAATTAGAGCATGTTTACAATAACTGTTTTTAATCTGGACCTAACCATTTAGAGCAAAATAATAGACATTTCAGTGAGAATTATTAATAGTATGGGATTAGAAATGTGTGTGCCTTTTTAAACGTTTTAAATTCTGACATGAGCCCTCCCTCCTCCCTGATGTATGCTGAAGGAGAAATGTAACACATTGTAAATTTTACTCACTATACAACACCCTGTTGGGTACTGTTTCAGCGGCAGACTTTGTGTTTAAACCACTGTGGCAATTAGCAGGAGATAGACTTACAGCCCATCCACTGCACAAAAGACAGAGAGAGAGAGAGGAATAGACAGAGAGGCCGCCCCAGTTCTGTAGCTCTCCTCTGCCCCTCCATCTGTCAGTCCTGTGGGACAGGGTGTGTGATAACGAAAGGAATGCGTATGCGGACGTATGTTTTTGTTGTATATTTATGCATTATGTGGACAGAGATTTTCCTCTCGTTTCTGTTGTTTTTCTGTGGTCATTGCTTTACTGTCTGTGAGGTGGGGCAGAATTGTGCATTTACCTTAATGGGATTGTTTGTCCAGAAATGAAAATTCTGTCATAATTTCTGCATCTTTGTCATTCCAAACCCGCACGTCTTCCTTTCTTCTTTGGGGCACAACTGAAGACATATTAAAAAATGTCTCCGTTTTTTTGTTGTTTTTTTTGTTTATACAGTGAACGTCAGTGTGGTCTAGTGTTTTTTACTTTGCTTTTACTTTCATTATAGACAAAAAAACTGAGAATTCATTCTACAAAATATCTTGTATTAATAAAAGAAAGTCATACAGGTTTGCAACAGCATAATGGTGAATAAATGATGACAATATTTCAATTTTGGGTGAAGTATTCCTTTAAAAGCCAGGTGTTTAAAAGAGTTGGATTACTGAGACAGTGAAACACTATCACCTTAGTATTATTACATTATCTTACTCTTTGGACACAGAAAGCCAGTTGACTCCTTAATGGGTCATTTAACATCTTCAGTACACCTTTTCCTTTACTGCAAATATATAACGGCAATATATAACACAGAGTGCCCATTCTTTCCACATCAAATCGTTTGAGGTGAGTGGTTGGAGCTTAAAAGAGTTGGTTTGCTACTGATTAAAGCCTTTAGGGCAGAGTAGGTAGTCGGTGCAAGTAACAATTTAGGAGAGCACTTTAACTTCTCAGCAGTGAACATACTGGAAATCTAACCAGTCTGTGTTTAATATGATCATGCCGTTGTTGTGTATCTGAAAGATACATCAATCACCACATACTTTTACGAGGTTCTCAGCATCCAAATGCAGCCATAAAAGTAAAGATTTCAGGTGACAGATGAGTTACTCAATATTTCTCTTTCCTATGACTAAGTTGTGAGGCATCTTAAGTCATTCCTGATATGCAAATACCTGTACTAAGCCCCGCCTTCCTTTGCATCATATATATGTGGAAACAGAGCCACATCGCCATCCAGTGGGTACAAGTGGGACCCATTGAGATGAAATGTGTCCTAGATCATACATTATTCAGAATTCCACAGATCTCTCCCTCTTTCATCCTTTTCCTATCTATCTATCTGTCTGTCTGTCTGTCTGTCTGTCTGTCTGTCTGTCTGTCACACTTTAGAATACTGTTCCATCATTAAGGGATAACTACACAGGAACAAATGAGTAATGCACTATTAACATTCTAGCATTCTAACATTCTATTACAGTTTTTCTCCATTGGTTTGGCTCATTTCTTGAAACAGAAATTACATTCTCAAAATTGTAAGATCATTTGGCAAAACAGTCTTACAGTTCAGCACAACACTATAACTCACTTGCAAAAGCTAATATCTCTACCAAAACTGTTCACTCATGCTTCAGAACTAAATTCCTTTCCCATATAAATAGTCAGTGCCATGAAAATGGCAAAGATCCTTCTCATTGCTTTGGCTCATTTCTTGAAACAGACCGGACATTCTCAACACTCTTGGTGCTTTTGCCAAAATAACGTGGATGGTTCGGCACAACACCATGGTTCACCTGCAAAAGCTCATACCTCTCCCAAAACAGTTCACTCATGTGTCAAAACTAAATTTCCTTCTCATTTAAACAGTCAGTGCCCCCAAAATGCTTCGTCCCTTTGGCATTGTGTAAGCACTGCAAGTCAAAATGTTTAGATGTTTTGTCACTATGGCAGAGGACCATTGAAATATCCCTCATGTCCACCTTTCAGTCTTAGCCCAGTCCTTCATTTTTGTCTTGCTAACAGAATACAATTGTGTATAAAACTGAAAAAAAAAAAGAAATAGGATTTTAGGGTAAGAGTAGCCTCCAAGGTTTGACATCACACATTTCACTCATACTGCCAAGGAAAATGTAACCATTATCATTCACACACATAAAGTAACTTCCATACATAAGAGTAAAAAGAAAATGTATACAGCATAATATACTGTAATATAACACACAAAAAAACAAAAAAAACAATGAAAATTACCGTCCTCACCCTCCTGGCCATCCACACGCTGCTGTTCTCAATCTTACTGTAAACACTTGTAATATTGTAAAATTTCTACTTTTCTAATGATATAATCTGGGTTTGATTTTTTTTCAGAGATATTGTTAGAGTAAAGTATATGAATATATTGACCAAACAGTACACACAAGACCAGTACTGCATATTGATGAAAATATGTATTTCTCTCCACATTTATAAAATAATTAGATTCATTCATGCATTTTCAAAGGTTTGTTTTTTTTATATCTGCTGAGGTTGGGCTGAATTCTCTGTCCAGTCTCTCTCAATGTCAACCCATGGGTACTCAGTAGAAACGCATCTGATAAATTTTGTCCCGTCTTCTTTGGCCACATCCTACTCCAAGTATACCTCTTCCTACCCCTCTCTTCCCCTCTCTTCCCCTTCCCCTCTCTACCCCTCTCTTCCCCTTCCCCTCTCTTCCCCTCTCTACCCCTCTCTTCCCCTCTCTTCCCCTTCCCCTCTCTACCCCTCTCTACCCCTCTCTTCCCCTTCCCCTCTCTACCCCTCTCTTCCCCTCTCTTCCCCTTCCCCTCTCTACCCCTCTCTACCCCTCTCTACCCCTCTCTTCCCCTTCCCCTCTCTACCCCTCTCTACCCCTCTCTACCCCTCTCTTCCCCTCTCTTCCCCTTCCCCTCTCTACCCCTCTCTTCCCCTTCCCCTCTCTACCCCTCTCTTCCCCTTCCCCTCTCTACCCCTCTCTTCCCCTTCCCCTCTCTTCCCCTCTCTACCCCTCTCTACCCCTCTCTACCCCTCTCTTCCCCTCTCTTCCCCTTCCCCTCTCTACCCCTCTCCTCCCCTTCCCCTCTCTACCCTCTCTTCCCCTTCCCCTCTCTACCCCTCTCTTCCCCTTCCCCTCTCTTCCCCTCTCTTCCCCTTCCCCTCTCTACCCCTCTCTACCCCTCTCTTCCCCTTCCTCTCTCTACCCCTCTCTTCCCCTTCCCCTCTCTACCCCTCTCTTCCCCTTCCCCTCTCTTCCCCTCTCTACCCATCTCTTCCCCTTCCCCTCTCTACCCCTCTCTTCCCCTTCCTCTCTCTACCCCTCTCTTCCCCTTCCCCTCTCTACCCCTCTCTTCCCCTTCCCCTCTCTTCCCCTCTCTACCCATCTCTTCCCCTTCTCCTCTCTTCCCCTCTCTTCCCCTTCCCCTCTCTACCCATCTCTTCCCCTTCCCCTCTCTACCCCTCTCTCATCTCTTCCCCTTCCCCTCTCTTCCCCTCTCTTCCCCTTCCCCTCTCTACCCCTCTCTACCCCTCTCTTCCCCTTCCTCTCTCTACCCCTCTCTTCCCCTTCCCCTCTCTACCCCTCTCTACCCCTCTCTTCCCCTTCCCCTCTCTACCCCTCTCTTCCCCTTCCCCTCTCTTCCCCTTCCCCTCTCTACCCATCTCTTCCCCTTCTCCTCTCTTCCCCTCTCTTCCCCTTCCCCTCTCTACCCATCTCTTCCCCTTCCCCTCTCTACCCCTCTCTTCCCCTTCCCCTCTCTTCCCCTCTCTACCCATCTCTTCCCCTTCCCCTCTCTTCCCCTCTCTTCCCCTTCCCCTCTCTACCCCTCTCTTCCCCTTCCTCTCGCTACCCCTCTCTTCCCCTTCCCCTCTCTACCCATCTCTTCCCCTTCCCCTCTCTTCCCCTCTCTTCCCCTTCCCCTCTCTACCCCTCTCTACCCCTCTCTTCCCCTTCCTCTCTCTACCCCTCTCTTCCCCTTCCCCTCTCTACCCCTCTCTACCCCTCTCTTCCCCTTCCCCTCTCTACCCCTCTCTTCCCCTTCCCCTCTCTTCCCCTTCCCCTCTCTACCCATCTCTTCCCCTTCTCCTCTCTTCCCCTCTCTTCCCCTTCCCCTCTCTACCCATCTCTTCCCCTTCCCCTCTCTACCCCTCTCTTCCCCTTCCCCTCTCTTCCCCTCTCTACCCATCTCTTCCCCTTCCCCTCTCTTCCCCTCTCTTCCCCTTCCCCTCTCTACCCATCTCTTCCCCTTCCCCTCTCTACCCATCTCTTCCCCTTCCCCTCTCTACCCCTCTCTTCCCCTTCCCCTCTCTTCCCCTCTCTTCCCCTTCCCCTCTCTTCCCCTTCCCCTCTCTACCCATCTCTTCCCCTTCCCCTCTCTTCCCCTTCCCCTCTCTACCCATCTCTTCCCCTTCCCCTCTCTTCCCCTCTCTTCCCCTTCCCCTCTCTACCCCTCTCTACCCCTCTCTTCCCCTTCCTCTCTCTACCCCTCTCTTCCCCTTCCCCTCTCTACCCCTCTCTTCCCCTCTCTACCCATCTCTTCCCCTTCTCCTCTCTTCCCCTCTCTTCCCCTTCCCCTCTCTACCCATCTCTTCCCCTTCCCCTCTCTACCCCTCTCTACCCCTCTCTTCCCCTTCCCCTCTCTTCCCCTCTCTACCCATCTCTTCCCCTTCCCCTCTCTTCCCCTCTCTTCCCCTTCCCCTCTCTACCCATCTCTTCCCCTTCCCCTCTCTTCCCCTTCCCCTCTCTACCCATCTCTTCCCCTTCCCCTCTCTTCCCCTCTCTTCCCCTTCCCCTCTCTACCCATCTCTTCCCCTTCCCCTCTCTTCCCCTTCCCCTCTCTACCCATCTCTTCCCCTTCCCCTCTCTTCCCCTTCCCCTCTCTACCCATCTCTTCCCCTTCCCCTCTCTACCCCTCTCTTCCCCTTCCCCTCTCTACCCCTCTCTTCCCCTTCCTCTCTCTACCCCTCTCTTCCCCTTCCCCTCTCTACCCCTCTCTTCCCCTTCCCCTCTCTTCCCTTCTCTTCCCCTTCCCCTCTCTACCCCTCTCTTCCCCTTCCCCTCTCTTCCCCTCTCTTCCCCTTCCCCTCTCTTCCCCTCTCTTCCCCTTCCCCTCTCTTCCCCTCTCTTCCCCTTCCCCTTCCCCTCTCTACCCATCTCTTCCCCTTCCCCTCTCTTCCCCTTCCCCTCTCTACCCATCTCTTCCCCTTCCCCTCTCTACCCCTCTCTTCCCCTCTCTTCCCCTCTCTTCCCCTCTCTACCCATCTCTTCCCCTTCTCCTCTCTACCCATCTCTTCCCCTTCCCCTCTCTTCCCCTTCCCCTCTCTACCCATCTCTTCCCCTTCCTCTCTTCCCCTTCCCCTCTCTTCCCCTCTCTTCCCCTTCCCCTCTCTTCCCCTCTCTTCCCCTTCCCCTCTCTTCCCCTCTCTACCCATCTCTTCCCCTTCTCCTCTCTTCCCCTCTCTTCCCCTTCCCCTCTCTACCCCTCTCTTCCCCTTCCCCTCTCTTCCCCTCTCTACCCATCTCTTCCCCTTCCCCTCTCTTCCCCTCTCTTCCCCTTCCCCTCTCTACCCATCTCTTCCCCTTCCCCTCTCTTCCCCTTCCCCTCTCTACCCATCTCTTCCCCTTCCCCTCTCTACCCCTCTCTTCCCCTTCCCCTCTCTACCCCTCTCTACCCCTCTCTTCCCCTTCCTCTCTCTACCCCTCTCTTCCCCTTCCCCTCTCTACCCCTCTCTTCCCCTTCCCCTCTCTTCCCCTCTCTTCCCCTTCCCCTCTCTACCCCTCTCTTCCCCTTCCCCTCTCTTCCCCTCTCTTCCCCTTCCCCTCTCTACCCATCTCTTCCCCTTCCCCTCTCTTCCCCTCTCTTCCCCTTCCCCTCTCTTCCCCTTCCCCTTCCCCTCTCTACCCATCTCTTCCCCTTCCCCTCTCTTCCCCTTCCCCTCTCTACCCATCTCTTCCCCTTCCCCTCTCTACCCCTCTCTTCCCCTTCCCCTCTCTTCCCCTCTCTTCCCCTTCCCCTCTCTACCCATCTCTTCCCCTTCCCCTCTCTTCCCCTCTCTTCCCCTTCCCCTCTCTACCCATCTCTTCCCCTTCCCCTCTCTACCCCTCTCTTCCCCTTCCCCTCTCTTCCCCTCTCTACCCATCTCTTCCCCTTCCCCTCTCTTCCCCTTCCCCTCTCTTCCCCTCTCTTCCCCTTCCCCTCTCTTCCCCTCTCTTCCCCTTCCCCTCTCTACCCATCTCTTCCCCTTCCCCTCTCTTCCCCTTCCCCTCTCTACCCATCTCTTCCCCTTCCCCTCTCTACCCCTCTCTTCCCCTTCCCCTCTCTACCCCTCTCTTCCCCTTCCCCTCTCTACCCATCTCTTCCCCTTCCCCTCTCTACCCCTCTCTTCCCCTTCCCCTCTCTTCCCCTCTCTACCCATCTCTTCCCCTTCCCCTCTCTACCCATCTCTTCCCCTTCCCCTCTCTACCCATCTCTTCCCCTTCCCCTCTCTACCCCTCTCTTCCCCTTCCCCTCTCTTCCCCTCTCTTCCCCTTCCCCTCTCTACCCATCTCTTCCCCTTCCCCTCCCTTCCCCTCTCTTCCCCTTCCCCTCTCTACCCATCTCTTCCCCTTCCCCTCTCTACCCCTCTCTTCCCCTTCCCCTCTCTTCCCCTCTCTACCCATCTCTTCCCCTTCCCCTCTCTTCCCCTTCCCCTCTCTACCCATCTCTTCCCCTTCCCCTCTCTACCCCTCTCTACCCCTCTCTTCCCCTTTCTACCCCTCTCTACCCCCTTCCCACCCCTCTCTTCCTACTACTATACTACTATATAACTATAACTATATATAACTATAACTACTATATAGGCAGGTTCATAATTAATTTGAGTAATGCATAATGTATAATTAATTCTAAAGTGAGGATCATGGTAATATAATGACTCAAGTATTACCAAATCCTTCAGAAGGAATGACTAATTATTTGGATCAGTATTCTCAGTGAAAAGCATGATAACTTCCTGGTTATGACTGAAGTCACTAAGTCATTTTGTAAGGTTTTGGATAAAAATGACCCAAGTGTTGCTTTTTCCTTCTAAAGGAATGACTTATTATTTGGATAAAGTAAAATTCATGGTAACCCTCTAGTAATGACTCAAGTGTTACCAAATCCGTCGGAAGTATCCAAAACCTTACAAAAATAGTGCATTACTGTCATCTGGCCCTGTATAAATGAATTCATGCAAATTAATTGAATTAGTTGGTAAAAGCAGACACACAGCTGACAAAGTAACAGGATGATTAATAAAATATATTTGACTGGTAGCGTGAGAATATGTAAGAGAGAAAATTAGTGAGAGAGAAAGAGAGAGAGAGACACACAATTTCACCATTGGTATGACCAAAATTGATCATTGTACCAACTACACATACCTCGGGTTGATATTCAGTGCAAATGGAAACTTCAACTTGGCCATGAATGAACTGAAAGAGAAAGCAAGAAGGGCTTTCTAGGCCATCAAAAAAATAAATCCAGTTTGAAATACCAATCAGAATCTGGCTCAAAATATTTCAATCAGTCATAGAACCTATTGCACTATATGGCAGTGAAGTTGGGGGTCCTCTCCTAAACCATGAATTTGACAAATGGGACAAAAATCCGATAGAAACCCTGCATGCCGAGTTCTGTAAGAGTATCCTGAGAGTACAGAGAAACACCCCGAACAACGCATGCAGGGCAGAATTAGGCCAATACCCTTTACTAATCCACATTGAGAAACGAGCCATCAAATTTTGGAAACATTTACAACTGAGTGACCCCAACTCTTTTCATTTTAAAGCCCTTAAAAACCATGAAATGAACACTGAGAAGAGTCCCCTGATTCAGCTGGTCCTGAAGCTGCAAAAACAAACTAACACGACTAACAACAGCCAGCATCAGGACACTGACACACTCATCCACAGAATCCGGCCCAACCAAATTATAAAAGCACAAAAAGAAAATTACCTGACTTATTGGAATGAAACAACACAAAAACAAAGCAAATTACAATGTAATTTGGCCCTAAACAGAGATTACACGACAGCAGAATACCTGAGCACAGTCAGAGACCACAAACTGAGGAAAAACATGACGAGGTACAGACTGAGTGACCACAGCTTGGCTATAAAGAAGGGCAGATACAGACAGAACTGGCTGCCCAGAGAGAGCAGGTTATGTCTGTACTGTAGCCAAGGAGAAATTGAAACAGAGCTGCACTTTAATAACCACCTGCCCTAATTATAATGACATTTGAAAACACTTCTTTCCCAAATTTGAAAATATTTGTCCCAACTTCAAAATGTTGAAGAATGATGCACAAGCTCAATATTTACTTGGCGAAAAGAGAGACTGCATTTCACTAGCAGCAAAATACATCAATTCCTGCCATAAAAAGAGGGAAGAGTTGACCAAACAGTGATACGTCCACACAAACACACACACACTGACACACATGAACTCACACAAACTCTTATTCACACACATATGCAAATCCTTTGGCAACACAATGTACAATTTGTCATGCCAATAAAGCTCTTTTGAATTTGAATTTGAATTGAGAGATAGAGAGAGAGAGAGCGAGAGAGAGAGAGAGAGAGAGAGAGAGAGAGAGAGACTGAGCGAGCGAGCGAGCAGCAGGCTCAGGCAATCAAACCGTTTTTATTAATCTGAGAATTTTCTCAGATGACGCAAAGACTGTGACTTTGCTTCGTCTCTCTCTCTCTCTCTCTCTCTCTCGCTCTCTCTCTCTCTCTCACACTCCATCTCTCTTTCTCACCCTCTGTCCATTCTTTCCACATGTCTCTTTCCTAATGCCTCAATCTTGTTGGATGGGAGACGGCACAACAGCACAGGTAAGAATATGAACAACTGCACATCACTGTTCTTGTTTCTGTTTAAACTTGTCCTTAATCAATATGCCATACATTTTTTTTTTTTTTGGTTCAAACTGCTTTATTTAATTGAGCTTGATATATTATGAAATGCTCGATCACTGTATAGTGGACAAAAATTCCTCTACATGAGTTCTTGCACATAACTATATCACTTTTTGTCCATGATTTTTTGAGTGTGCATTATCAATTGTTTTGCCTTTAAATTCCTCTTGGGTTGTCAGTGTTGTTATTGTACATTTCATTGCTGCAAACTTAACAGCACATAGCCCTATCGGACATACTTTGAGTGTAGTGGTAGTGTGAAGTGTCATAGAGATGTTGGATGGTTTTAAGGGTGCAGATTCTGAATGAGGAATGCTTCATTAGAGGCACTTTTCAAACAGGAGTCAATCAGTCGTGGATAGATCGCTAGATTGGCTCATATAACGAGGAATAAAGAGTTGGTTCTGCAATCATGGAGCTTAATGGCAGATTGACAGGGATTTAGGAAGGTAAAATGAGGGTTCCTGCGGGGTTCGGTTAGGGAAAAACTTGCAGGAGAGAAACAGAGGAAGACAGAGAGAGGGGGAATTGGGGATTTATAAATAGCAAAGCTTTAGCAGGGTGAGGCGAGCAGATGTGATAGACAGTCTGTGCTTAAGGAGTTCAAACAACAGATTAATACACTCAGATTATAGTCAGAGATAGAGGGGTAAGAGGGGAGGGTGTATGTGCGTGTGTGTGCGCGCGTGTGGTTAAGCGAAGATGACACGCCTGCACATGCAAAAGAATAAGCCCCCAGATGGACTTACACACTGCTACCTGCATGCTCAGATGTGCATGATCACCCTTTCAAAGTTAACCACAGTCAAAAGAAGAGAACATTCTTACTTCACTGTAACGCTGATTACTTTACATCAGTCTTCTAAACAAACGTGACCCTGGACCACAAAACCAGTCATAAGTCGCACGGTATATTTGTGGCAATAGCCAACAATACATTGTATGGGTCAAAATGATCCATTTTTCTTTTATGCCAAAAATCATTAAGTAAAGGATATTTTGCAAATTTAAATAAAAAAAATATATATATTATTATTAGTAATATGCATTGCTAAAGACTTCATTTGGACAACTTTAAAGGCGATTTTCTTAATATTTAGATTTTTTTTTGCACCCTCAGATTCCAGATTTTTAGTTATATCTCAGCCCAATATTGTCCTATCCTAACAAACCATACATCAATGGAAAGCTTATTATTCATCTTTCAGATTATGTATCATCATGTCTTAAAAGTGTATGCGAATATGTTTGTAGAGTTTAGCATGCACAGACTCATTTGATTTGTAGACTACATTAATTGCATAATTTTTAATCTGGTTGTCCATTTAAAATATCAAAACATCATTAAAATAAGATACATTATACTTAAGCAATAATAATTGCAGACTATGTTTAACAGAATATATCTTGAATAAAGTTTATTTTTCTTTTCCCGTTAGAAAAATTTAACAAAACTCAGCAAATATTATGCTTTAAGAAATGCTAAAAACAATAAAATAAACAACAAATTAACTGAACTGAACTTTACCTTTTGCTTATCAGTTGAACTGTTATTGTTTTAAGGCTGTTTAGTATTCCTGCAGCACAAACAGCAGAGCATGGCATTTACAATACCAAGATCAAATTCCTAGGGATTGCATGAACGGATAAACCATATACATTGAATGCAGATGCTTTGGATATAAACATCTGCCAAATACATAATGTAATGAGGATACTTCAAAGCAAGCTGAAAACACTGATTAAGAGAATAATCTATTGCAGTGGATAGCTGGACTATACATTATGACCTTATTTGCTGTAACAAAACGAATATTGAATGTAGCTCAAACAGTAGAGCACAGTAACACATACATTTGATTCCTAGGGATTGATCAATAAATGTTGCATGCCAATTTTTAAAAATATAACTCAGAAATGTATTTGCTATAGGTTAATGAGATTATATATGGTTGGGTGTAGTTCATGTGTGAGGTTGAAAGACAGCTGTGGTGTCCAGTCCGTCGCTGTCCTGCTTCCATTTTCTCACTGAGGCAGGGAGTTATGGGATTATATCTCTATCTCTTTGCAAAGCCCACACCAAACAATCAACCTCAGAAAATAATCCTCACACACACTGACCACACAATCAGACATCCGAACACATACTCTTGCATCAGTGATTCATTGATATTTCTGAGGTGGGTAACCTTAAAATCAATGGTGATTCTGATAGTCCAGATAAAACATGACTCCCCTCATCCTCACACAAATCATAATAACCCACCTACTTTGAATTTGCTTTGTTTTATGCTTTGAGTGCTCAATCAATTATAAAATATATACATATACATTTTTTAAAAAAAATCACTTATCCAAGCAAAAATGTATCCTGAAACGGTCATACGTAGTTCAGTAGTTCTCCTGTATAGCTTTAGGCATAATTGGGAAATTGTATCTGCAATTGTGACGACAATGTGGTTGTTCAGGGTATACTTGTTGCATAACCTAATAGCGGTCTTGTTTGTTTGAAATGGCTATTTTCCCACACCGTCACTGACGCTCCTGCAAATAAGGGCAGCCAAACCACAAGAAAGGCATTCTTATCTCCTCCAGTTTACCTGCTGAAAGCCTCAGGTGGTAATAGCAAGTGTCTCAATCTGGTTTGTTTGGATGGTTTTAATAAGGGTTTTAAACACTTGTCATCTGAGACTAGCTAAACCATCTTAAACCAGGCTTGGTCAAGGTTTAGCTCCATCTCACTAATCTCTTTCTCATTTCGTAATGCTTATTGTGATTCTTGGCTAGCTTTCTAAAGGGATTCCCCCAAGCCGTTCTCTCTTCCAGGGATTTGGGTTTGTCCACAACTTCAAGTCCTCTGACTGAAGGAGTGAGAGTGGTTGGCCTATCTCTCCATCTCCGGAACATTTTTTGGCACTAACACCTCCCAGCCAGAATATTTCCTTTCCACACTGTGTGATATAAAAGGAGACTGACCCAGATTGTGTTTTTTGTTTTTTTGGTAAGCTGTAGTTTTGCCTCAGGCTAATCGTTTCATCCATTCCATTCCTGAGCATCCTGTTCTGTCATAAAGAGCTTGCCAGTGTAAATCGAACCTGTTCTGTTTGTTATGGCTAAAGTCCAGCAGCTTAGCTAGGCTAAGCTTCAGGCATTTGTTTGGTTACTTGTTTGATGAATGATTTCAGGTAATGTTCGTCAAGTGTCAGTAAGTGTAAGAAATAAATAGTGTCTAATGCAGAGCACATAGTCCTTGCCTCAGGATGTGGAAGCAACCAGCAAGTTAAGACTTAATTCTGTTTTCTTAAGATTTGATGTTGTTCACTGGAAATTATAAAACTGAGTTGCAATGGGTTTTGGTTAAACCCTTCGATCTTCATTTTCAAAGTAAAATGAAGAAATACTTTGCACCCCCAAAACTATTATTTGAATCAATTACAGACAAACCCAGACGCCTCTAAAATCCACTGAACTCTGACCTTCACGGAAGGTCCTTGCTTAACACACATTAACGTTCATTTTATATTTTACACAGCTCTTTGGAATACTTTATTCTGATTGGTCAGTTGTGGAATTCAGTGGTCACCGTGGCAACGCAGTATATCAGACTTTCATGTCTCTCAGTGTGGACTCGATCTTTCTTGTTTCGTACAAAAAATTGTGCCATCTTGTGTCTAATTGATTGTAAGAGGACTTCAGTATTTATATTCAGTATATTTTTTGTTTGTTGTTGTATTGTTGCATTGTTTGTCTTGTTGTTAGGCCGATTGATTTGTACATTGTAAAGGACAGTTTTTATACAGGTAAAAGTATAGAACATCTTCATATTTATTTATTTATTTATTTATTTATTTATTTATTTATTTAATGATTGTAATAAAGGGGGATTTATGCTCTGCCTCTGGGCCCTGACTATTATTTTATATTTTAACAATAATTTTCTGATCGCATATTAAACCTTACATACTCCATCTGTGCTCTCAAATAATGAATTAATGAATTATCAAAAATTACATTTTGCACAAAATATTAATGGAAACTAAAACCTGTAGTTTCTGTATACCACAGTGACCTCAAAAAAAAAAGGTTCTATATGGCACCAAAAATGGTTCTTGGCTCGTAATCGTAGGGGAACCTTTTTAAGTCCTATATAGCACCAATTTTGGGGCTTCAGTGGTTCTTCAGAGGTTCTTCACCGGTTGTTTGACTAAGGTGCTATATAGCACCGCTACCATACAGAACATGTTAAGATATGGTGCTATATAGCACCAAAAGTGGTTCCTCTATGATTATGACAAAGAACCATTTTTGGTGCCATATAGAACCTTTTTTTTTTTTTGGAGTGTAGGAGTCCGTACATAGGCCATCTATATGATCAGTTCTAATCTCTGGCATGAAATGGCATGTTTTAAAGAGATAGTTGACCACAAAATAAAAATGATGCCCTCATTTACTCATTTACCCTCATGTGATTCCAAACCTGTATGACTTTGTTGTAATACAAAATAAGCTATTTTGGGATATTGTGAGTGAACTATCCCTTTAATGTAATCTGACTGACAGCCAAAGCTTTTATATTTAGTTGGCCAATCCTTTCCACGTTCTTATTCATAAATCAGTCTGGATTGGTTTAGAAGAAAAACCGTCACAAGCTCTTTTGGGGGAGGGATGCAGCATGCAGCATGGCTTAAGATCACAAGAAATTGTGCGTTTCGTTGTTAGAAAGAATAATTGGTTCTTTGTGTTTTCTTGAATTCTTCTGAAGTCTTTGTGATTTACTTGATGTGACACTTGTTGACTGTCACTGCACAGCAATGTTTCACTAACATCCTGGCCTTTTTTTAACTTGTGACCTCCCACCAGTGGTTTGCCTGAAAATGATGTATTCAGTTACAACCTGTTACGTCCACACAAAAAAAGAAAAGGGATTAGCAGAATGTAGCAACTCTTCATTTTTATAGGCGCAGTTCTGGCATGTTGATGCCTGTGTTTGAATGCGAAGACATCTGTGAAAACAGGTTTAAGCTCACAACTTCAGGGGAAATTGTGAGGTAGTGTAAAAAGGGATGCAGAATCATGGGTCATAAGCTTCTCTTTTTCACTCTCTCTCTCTTCCATGAGGCTTCACAGAGGATTATGTATGTGCAATTGAAACTTGGCAAATGACTTTCCTCCCTCCCCCTCCAAAAAAAAAAAAAAAAAACATTTCAGCAATGCTGCCAATCCGTCTTTATGTCTGAGCAGCAACTGTTGTTTTAGTTTAAATCTGAGATGAAGAACAAACAGATGAACAGGACAGGGAACATGCAGAGAAAGAACGAGAAAGGGATGTCAAAGAGTAAGAACCACACAGCACCAAAAAACAGCCAGAACAAAATGGGCAAAAAGGCCAAGACGGCAAAATCGGGTGAGTATTTCTCTCGTCTAATCATTTTAAGATAAAAGAGACAAGAATGAATTTTTTTTTCCACAATGATGTAATTCACAAATGTTTGTTCGCAAATATAAATGTCGCTCTGTCTTTCAGCTCTTGCTTTCTTCTGAACATGTGTGTTTATGTCTCATTACTCTTCAATCAGTGTCCAGCTTCATGCAGATGTTTATAATGGGTTGAGGTTGAAGAAATGTTTATTGGCCCCAGTTGGCAGTCATATGGTATTGTAAATGAGCAGGAGCATATTGTTCCCATATGGAGGTTTGACAGTGTGTATATGGGTGTGTCTGTATGTGCATGTAAGAGAATGCTTGAAAAGTAGCAGTTTAGAAGATTAAAAGATTTAAAAGGGGTTATAATGTTTTCTGTGAGGCTTTGTGGTTTTGTTTCTTTGCGATCAGTGATCTCAGTGCCTTCCAAACCGAAGAAGGCCTCCATTTCAGCATCATTCGATTTCTCTTTATAAAAGATGCTGAGCCTTAGGAAAAACAGCTGTACGATGCGCGAGACATGAGGAGGTGATAATCTCTTTGCTTGACTGTTTCGGGCGATCATACGGATCACAGAATTGCCAACTGTTTGATGCGGATGAGAAAAAGCGACATGTTGCGTGGTGCAGATGTCCTGGGAAGTTTTTAATAAACTGTTTGTTTATTTATTTGTTTATTTATTTATGCACTTTAAATTGTCACTACACAGACTGGGTCATAGTCAGTCATAAATCAATAATTTAAAGCCTATAAGCTGTTGGACAGTCAAATGAGGCCATGCAATACATTGGCCTCCAGTGTCATGAGCACAGACAGCGATATATGAAAATAATAATGACCAATTATGGTAATGTGGTGTGTTATATGTCGGCATGCTCACGTAAACACAGCAGTGGGTCGTTCAAGGCTTTCAGATGCAATTTCATGAACTTATCATCACACTCCAACTGTAATATTTGCCTATGTCGTTGAGGTGAAATATTTGTGACTAATCCTCGTAAGGTTGTTAATCTCATCCGCGACTACAATTCATCAGTCGCAGACATCTCTAATACGACTTTTATAAATAAACTAATTTGTTGTCATTGTGGTAAATTGTTTTGCGGAACCACTGCTCATTAGCATGATAGAAAGAGAGCTTGCGGGAAAGATTAAAGATATTTTTATTTGTAATTCGTCATTGCACTAGTATTTGTGCAGAGCAATTTTTTGTAACTGGGCATAACCAAGGAATTTGGTTAGACTTGGAGAAAACTGTTAGCAATCCCATTCATCTTAATGACGTTAATCAGGTTCCATCTGTGTTGTGCAAGATGACATCCACCATCTTCAAGGCCTGATTGAAATCATTGAGCGCTTTATTGTGAGGACTTGTTCTTGACCAGTTATAATATAATATATACTTACAGATCAGGGATGTGGAAGATGTGGAATGAATAACACTGATCTCTTCATCATGGCACCTGTTAGTGGGTGGGATATATTAGGCAGCAAGTGAACATTTTGTCCTCAAAGTTGATGTGTTAGAAGCAGGAAAAATAGGCAAGCGTAAGGATTTGAGCGAGTTTGACAAGGGCCAAATTGTGATGGCTAGGTGCCTGGGTCAGAGCATCTCCAAAACTGCAGCTCTTGTGGGATGTTCCCGGTCTGCAGTGGTCAGTATCTATCAAAAGTGATCCAAGGAAGGAACAGTGGTGAACCGGCGACAGGGTCATGTGCGGTCAAGGCTCATTGATGCACTTGGGGAGTGAATGCTAGCCTCGACGGGTCAGGGCTGCTTTGGCAGCACAATATTAGATAATGTTATGCCTGATCTATATATATATATATATATATATATATATATATATATATATATATATATATATATATATATATATATATATATATATATATATATATATATATATATATATATATATATATATATATATATATATATATATATATATATATATATATATATATATATATATATATATATATATATATATATATATATATATATATATATATATATATATATATTTCCATGCTTTTGAGAGTCCTCCATTACTGGTGTACCATATGTTATTTAATTTTTTTTTTTTATTAATATTTTTATAGTAACAGGCATTAAATTAATCAAAAAGGAACAGTAAATATTTTACATCTTGATACAAAAGGTTTATTTTGAATATAAATGCTTTTGAACGTTCAATTCCACAATGAAATGCAGAGTAAAAATGATCACGGTTTTCACATAAATATTTAGCAGCACAGCTGTTTTCAACATTGATAATAATAAAAAATGTTTCTTGAGCAGCAAATCATCATATCAGAATGGAAAGGATCATGTGACACTGAAGACTGGAGTAATGATGCTGAAAATTCAGCTTTGCCATCACAGGAATAAATTACTTTTTAAAATATACTAAAACGCAACAGTTATTTTAAGTTGTGTTAATAATATTTTACAATATTACTGTTTTACTGTATGTTTGATCAAACAAATGCAGTCTTGGTGAGCATAAGAGACTATTTTCAAAAACATAAAAAAAAACTTAGACTCAAGCTTTTGAACTGTATTTTACATGTTGCGAAAAGTCAATGGAGACTAATGGGAAATGCTTCCGGCATGACTGGTGTCTGAAGCACAGGTCAAAACACGACAATAGCATTGACCAGAGTATAAAAGGGCACCTGTAGTACACGTCATCCTTTTTCTTATTTCAGGCAGTGAGTACATCCGTTTCAGTGCCTTACCTTCTGACACCTGATGATACACATGATCTGTGAGTGATTTGCTTGAGCGCTAGGAGATCCCGTTTCTTCCAGATCTGCATGCTGAGATGGAAAAATCTTGGAAGAAACCATATTCGGCCCACATTCATCCATAATAGCATGCAAATTATGCAAGAGTAGAGGGGTTGCTTGAGCATGGATATGAGTCAATGCCACCAGTTGAAGAGAGACGCTGGCCAGCTCGCTCTCACTAGGGGAGGCATTGTCATTGAAGGCTCCCTCTCTGCCAGTCAAACTGCTGCGTCACGTTTGAATGGCAGAGTGGGTCAGGCTGGGGTTGCCATGCACACAATGCCAGTCTGATCTGCTGAAAGACCTGGACCAGGGTCAGGGGCACCCCTGAGGTGGTAGCAGAACTGCGCTGCCGCACCACAGATCTTGCCCTCCAAGCAAACTGCTGATGTGATCGATGGCGGCAATGGTGGCTACAGAGTGGCATCTCTGGGTTAACCTTGAAGACATTTGGGAGAAAGAGAGAAACTTTCTCGCCAGTTTTGCCCTCTGAGCAATACAGTATACACCGATCAGGCATAACATTATGACCAGTGAAGTGAATAAAACTGATTATCTCTTCATCACGGCACCTGTCATTTTGTCTTCAAAGTTAATGTGTCAGAAGCAGGAAAATGGCCCTGCCACAAAGCAAAAATGGTTCAGGAATGGTTTGAGGAGCACAACAACGAGTTTGAGGTGTTGACTTGGCCTCCAAATTCCCCAGATCTCAATCAAATGGAGCATCTGTGGGATGTGCAGAACAAACAAGTCCGATCCATGGAGGTCCCACCTTGCAACTTTCAGGACTTGGATCTTTCAGGATCTGCTGCTAACATTCAGGGGTCTGGTGGAGTCCATGCCTCGTGTGAGGAGTGTGCAGAGAAGGTGCGAAACCAGGAAAAGAAAACAGGATTTGAGTGGAGTAACACAGAGTAAACACGCTCAGTGGTCTCTGGATGCAAAGGCCAAATAACATCTGCCTCCCTTCCCCCACCCACTCTGCTGAGGTCAGGTGGGGTGTATTAGAGGCTTCCAACACATGCTTACATCAGGCCCTGGGGCTGAACCTATGATGTTGTTTGGCAGTGTTTTATTATTTATATCCCTGCCCTGGTTCGGCGCAGGATACTGGCTGTAGTTGAGTGTTATTTTGCTGAGGCCTCTGCACTCAGATTCCGACCAGGTTGGCCCTATCGAATCGTTGCCTCTCGTGAGCCTCCTCGGTTATAATTGCTTAGGTCTCCTCTAATTTTGAGAGTAATTATACTGAGGCCTCTTCTTTTCAGAGCTCAGATCCATACAGCTCGGAGGAACCACCTAGACAATGAGCCTCCCTGGAGTGACTTCTAGTGGAACCGTAGTTGGGTCTCCTCTAGCTTTAGAGACATTTTACTGAGACCTCCACTCCCCAGAACTCCACTAGGATAGCTGTATCAGATCGTAGGGCTCCCATTTGAGCCTCTTTGATAACCAGTCATAGCATATAACATAGTTAGGCCTTCTCTCATTCTAGAGAGTTGTCATGTTGAGGCCTCCGCTCGTAGGCTAGATTGTATGGCTCACTGTGAGCCTCCTTGGCTGTCTGTTCTTAAAGTGGAGTGGTCTCCTCTCGCTTCAGAGAGTCATCCTGCTGAGGCCTCTGCTCCCTCGAGCTTCGCCTGGATAGCAGTATTGATTTGCAAGGCTATCTGTAAGCCTCCCTGGTATGGTGGGATTTTAGCGTAGAGCATAGTTAGACTACCTCTTGCTATAGAGGGATGTTATGCTAAAGCCTCCACATTGAGAGCTCCGTGGACTTGTCTGTAGGCTCTTTTTTTTAGCCTCCCTAGTTAAAGGGTAACTAAACCCTAAACCAACTTTTTTTAGTTAATGATCTGTAATACTGGGGCTTTATTAATGCTGTTCATTGATTCGAGTAAATGTTTTGACATTTGAGTATAAAGTGTTTTAATTCTATAAAATATGGTGTAAAACCGCCAAAGTGCTGCCCTCTTAAGGTTGAACGGTGGCTACTGCAGTTGAATTTTCCTATTGGACGTTGTGGTACATCGTGACGTAGGATGGTACCTCCAACGGCTCTCTATCCGCGCCCCTAGCATGAGCTCACCACGCCCTCAGAAATGTTTCCCCCAATCACACGATGAGAACGGCTTCACTCCAGTATGAACTGTCATATTACATGAAGTAAACATTATGAATGAAACTCACTTGACACTTGCTTTAACATTGTATTGAAGAAAATACGGTTAAATAATGCAGTTGTCAGTACACATCAGGCTTTTCTTGCGATATTATTGCCGCCCGTCATGTGTACAGATAATTTTCATACATGAGACGCGCTTTCAAACCCTGACACGGAAGTGGTTGCCGCGGACGCAAGCATCGTCGGCACTAGCATCTTCACTAGCTGCTTCAAGAGAGAACTTGAAGCTAGCTGGCTGCTTCACTAGCATCGTCGGCATCGGGAGTTAACGCAGTTTGAGCTGCGGCTCGCATTGATAAGGCTCCGGGTTTGTGTCTGTTACAGACAATCCACCCTCCTCCACTTCAGGTGAAGGTAGGAGAAATGACCGCTCTGTTGCAAAGCTGGCGTCACTTCAGTCATTCTCCATCTTTGCAACTCGCGAGTCTGACAGCTGTCAAACAATCCGTCACTGCGGGTCTCAGGTGCACGCCCTCCGCTCAGCCCCGCCCTCGGTTCATCCCCTCTGTGTCCGCCGGGCTCTGCCCACTTTTCCAGCATTTTTTGAAAATTGCCAGTGGGTGGAGTTAAGCTCTGAGCAGGGGTTTAGTTACCCTTTAACTGTTTTCAAGGTGGGCGTTGCTAGGCTTCCTCTCTTTATAGAGAGTCATCCTGTTGAGGCCTCTGTCCCCAGAGCTCCACCTGGATAGCAGTATTGAGTTGTCAGGCTCTTTTTTTGAGCCTCCTTAGTAAGCAGTCCTTAGCGTAGACCGTAGTTAGGCTTCCTCTCTCTTAAGAGAGTGTTGTCTTTCTGAGGCTTCCGTTCTTAGAGCTCGGTCAATGTGGCTATGCCAGGTCGTATGGCTCTCTGTGAGCCTCCTTGGTGAAACCACCTGTAGGGAAGTGTTGTTAGGTTTCCTCGTGATTTAGAGAGTCATCATGTTGATATCTCTGCTCCCCAGAGCTCTGCATAAGATAACATATCCACGTTGTGTGGCTTTCTGTGAGCCTCCTTGGTGAGGTGGTCTTTTAGCCTAGAGCGTAGTTAGGCTATAGAGGGTTGTTATGTTGAAACCTCTGCTCTGAGAGCTCCATTGAGGCAGTGGGCTGGGTTGTAGGCTCTTTGTAGGCTCTTTTTTTGAGCCACCCTGGTTAACTGTCTTCAAGGTGGTGTTGCTAGGATTCCTCTCACTTTAGAGAGTTGTCCTGCTGAGGCCTCTGCTCTTATAGCTCCCCTGAGTGTTGCCAGGTCTCCTCTTGTTTCCTCTCCTCTCCTCCATGCATTTTTGTAAGAAAAATGTATCTTTAAAGTAAAAAAAATTATATTAAATTAAAATGTCTTAGTTATTACATATTTATAACTTTAATATTTATAACATATTTATAGACTTGTGGACGGTTTTTACAGGAAGCCAGAGGTTATAGTTTATAAAGTTATAAATATGGATATTTTTCTTACAAGGCCTGTGTACTTCAGAAGGCCTTTATTAACCCCTTGGAGCCCTATGGATTACTTTTATGATGGACGGATGAGCTTTTTTGGACTTCAAAATTCAAGTTACCATTTACTCTCATTGTAAAACTTGGAAGAACCAGGATATTTTTTAAATATAATTATGATTGTGTTTAGCTGAAAGAAGAAAGTCATGGACACCTAGGAGGGCTTGAGGGTGAGTAAATTATGGGATAATTTAAATCTTTGGGTGAACTAACCCCTTAAGATGTTCTTTAAAAACCAGGCCCTGAGCTAAGCTGCCCATTGATACTGTATGTAGCCAGAAATTCTGGCCTTTGGGTATAGTCAAAATGACTGCTGGTGCATAGCTTTTAGGATGGGGAACTGTAATTCTGGATTAGCTTCGTTGAATCGCTGACTTATGTCAGCCATAATGCACTCATTCCTTCAGCATGGCGGAGTGTGCATTTGTTCTATTCCCATTCAAAAGGGAATGTATTGGGTTATGAATGTAACCTTTGGTTGCCTGAGAAGGGGAACGAGACACTGTGTCTCATTGCGATGCTTCAGGCATGCCTGCCCATGTTTCCTTCAGACAAGACGTGGATGACGTAATTCACAGGTGCCCTTTATTACTCTGGTCACACCAGTAGTGACTTCATAGGCTGTCGCCGACCAATGTTATTGTCGCGTTTTGACACGTGCTTCAGACACCAGTCATGCCGGAGGAATTCCCCATTAGCATCCTAGGACCCAGTGTCTCATTCCCCTTGTCAGGGAACCATGGTTACATTCGTAACCCAAGACGTTTTTGCAGTAATATTGTGTAATTATGGCATCAACCATTAGGGGCTAACTAGGCCATGCTAACCAGCAAAACCTTGACCCCCTGACCTTTTGCATGACAGCCTGAGTTCACTGGAGACAGAGAGTGATGAGTAGGATGTTTAAGTGATCATCATTGTTTATTTACCTTGACCTTTCTCTCTTTCTCTCTCTTGACTCTTGCAGATAGAATGACGAATAAGCATTTGGGCAACCAGACAAGTACAGCATTGCAGATGGACGATGGACTGCATGCAGAATTAAAAGACACCTCACACCAACAATGCGGCTGGTTTATACGCAACCTTCTTCTTGCTCTCACCGTGCTAGGTGCGCACATGTGTTTGTGTGTGCATGAATGTGGGGGAGTGTTTGTATACAACTTCAGACATGTGTGTGTTATCCTTCCTTGGAAGTTCCGAGGAGTTTGCCAGTTTATGATAATAATGCCTACTTGGTGGTCATAAGCCCTAATTGGACGGTAATTGTTTCTCGTGGGGTCATAAGGTATTTTCCTCAATGACGGGCTAGTCTGTGATTTTATTGCTGTCCGAATCCAGAATGTCAGTGTTTTTCTCCCACCACCCGCGTAAAAATCCCTGGCCGAATTACCTACTGTTTTTTGTCAAACACCAAGGTCATGTGGTAATTTAATTGCCGTCTGAATCCACATCTCTGAGTTTTCAAGAATGTATCACTTCAAAAGTCACTGTTTATATCCTTTTTGACCACTCTTTATTTGCGCTTCACTGTAATTTGGACGCATTTTAAAGATCTAGACTTTTACTACTGAAATGCTGGCAAGTATTTATAAGTATTTACTTATTTCCGTTCATTTCCATGTGGAATAAAATGACAAAATAAAATACAAGACAGAAAACCATTTGAACTATAATGTGCGTCTATATATCTTCCTATTTTTAAACAGATTTAAATAATTAAATAATAATTAGGATATTATTTTCCTATTATTAAATCAAATATGCATTTATTCTTATTATACCAAGCATATGAAATGTTATTTACAGCATACAATCATGTTATTGACCACCTGAGGTGCGCAGGATCACATAACTCGCTCCTCCAACTTGAATAAATCCCCATCCAAATACACAAGTTTTATCACTTGTTGTGGCATGCAAATTTCTTTTTATGGACTTCCATGTAAGAAACAATTACCACCCGAATATGGCTTTAAACTCATAAAGACAATCAAGTCACAGAGAGGTGATAAGCAGGAGAGACAGTACTATCACTAAACACTGTTGATAACATACAGGAAGAGATTAGATTATTTCAAAAAGGGGGTGTTTATTAAATACATAGAAGCTGGAAAGAGGATAATACAAGGTCATGCAAACTAATATATTCATATTTTGGGCCCAAAAATGTATAAGTGCACCCAAAAACTTATAAAAAATGTTATGATATGATGCTCTAATCCCAGTTAGGCTTTATCTTTTGCTTTCATCTACTCTTTCCTTATACTAACATTCATATAAACCTTGTTTGTCGTTTTATAACTGTGATCATCTATCAAACCGCAGACAAATACCAAACTAGCAAGTCCTCCACAATTTTCTTTGGCCCCATGTAGTGACATTGTTTATACAGCAGTAGTTTGAGATGTTGCAGATGCAGGACAGTTAGGCAGTCGTGCGTGTGAAAAACCTAGAATTCTACAATGCTGAGACCCATACACCTTTTAATAAGCAGGCTGAACATAACCGGTGTAATTGCCACACTCTCACAGGTGTAATAGCAGGCACACTGATGGGCATGTTGCTTCGTTATGTTCCTGATCTGGACACAAACAGTCTCATGCTGGTTTCCTTTCCGGGGGACGTACTGATGAGAATGCTGAAGATGCTCATCCTGCCCCTCATCATCTCCAGTCTCATTACAGGTTAGGCCTCGAACACACTCTCTGTTTTCTGCTTGTTAAATGTCAATGGCGTGTCTACAGCACAAGAAAAGAATATCTTTGATACAGCATCTCTCTCTTCTTCTCCCTGGCTTGCAGGCCTGGCCGGTCTGGATGCTCGCTCCAGTGGAAGAATGGGCTCCAGAGCAATGGTGTACTACATGTCCACCACAGTAATTGCTGCTATTCTAGGTGTCATCCTGGTGCTTAGCATACACCCTGGGAATCCAAAACTCAGATCCCGTCAGGTCAGCTCCGCCCCCAAGAACCAAGAGGTCAGCAGTCTGGATGCCTTTCTGGATCTGATCCGAAACCTTTTCCCAGAGAACCTTGTCCAGGCCTGTTTTCAACAGGTAAAACTTATTGTTTGTGCTTTGAAAATGTATGTCTCTGATGGGCAATTTGTCTTTTTGCTTTTCTGTCGTTAGGAAAATGTAAATCTGTCAGAACAGTGGCGCAGAGGGTAGCAGGTTGCTTTGTGGTGTGTAAGAAGCTGTGCTCACGGGAACCTGGGTTCGAGTTCGACCTATCATATTCAATTTGATCGAGGGTTTCATGCTGTCTGCAGCCAATGATTCACAGCTGTTGTTTTTTTTGCATTATTTGTTCTTGGTTTTTTGAGCATGAGGACATGTCACACAACCTGTCCTGTCCATCTGCCTAATTTGTCTAGCTTCTAACAAGAGACAACAAACAATGTGAGAATCACTTTCTCATCTCTTTTTAAGTGCCTTTTATTAAGATATTTTAAATTTTCATAATTTTGTTTTGGAGGTCTCCTACAATAGGTTTACATGCATCCAAGTTTAAAAAACGCTTAAATTTTCTCATAATATACATTGCACATCACCACTTTTCTCACAGTGTCTGAAACGGCTTGATAAAGGAGTCAGTATTAAACTCCTTCTTTCCACGAGCCTACTCTGCTCCGATTGGTCAGATGGCCCGGTCTGTTGTGATTGGTCTACTGTTTACAGCGCATTTTAAAAAATGGAATGCACATTGCCATATTTGAATTTCAGCTCCGGATGTTTCCTAGGCACTTGTATACACAGTGATATGAACAGTAAAAATGGCGTCGTTTTTACAGCATCAATTCCAGCACAAGCCCTCATCCTTTGGAAGTGCATGCAAAGTCGAATGTAGTGCACAAAAGAGTGTTTTCCCGACATGTTGTAGCATCGTAGTGTTGTCGACATGTTGCTTCACAGCTACAACTACAGTGTTTGAGGGCAGGTCAAAGTACTAAATAAGGAGACATTGTTTGCAGGCAGCAAATGAAGACCATAGGCTGTCATTATGCAAATTTGTTACAAACCTATTTAAATGTGTTACAGAAGTGAGATTGGAGGTGCTGACAACTTGTTTGGGCAGTTCAGAATCAATTCTTTCTTTTAGGAGACAGTAAATTTAGGCAGATTTGTCGTGCACCTTGATCTTTAAAATTTTGCACACTGTAAAACATTTGTTGCTGTGCAATCCAACACGAACGTCTCAGAATGATAACTTCAATTATCTCTAATCCATGAAACCAAAACATTGAGGATTCTTTGGTTAATACAAATATACAACACATTAAACAATGACAGGAACCGACAAGAGACAACAGAAACTTAGGGCTATATATCCTACAAGGGAAGCTAAACTAGACACCGGAAGCATGGAAGCAAACAGGCTGTGTGCGAATCAGTAACCTAGGAGACAGAGAAGAAACAGGAACAAAGGAAACAGGAACACAACACAGGCAAACTATGTAATACAAACTAAAAGTCAGTAAAGATTAGGGGTGAAACGGTTCAAGCTAAAAAAAAACGAACTGTATGGTTCTCCACCCTCGGTTCGGCACATGCTTGCACCACGGTAATCTCAAATCTGATGACGCATCGATAATATGGTCTGTTGAAAATAACAACGTGTAAAATAGACAGACAGAGTAAGGTTAATGTATGTTTCTGTCGATGGATACACATTCTGGCTTCCCACTACATTACAGCAACAGCAATGATCAAAAAGCATGGACCAAACTGTCACTCTTGTATGCGAGTGTCATATGCTCGAACGTGACTTTAAACTGCCATCACCCGGTGTCACCAAGCGCAGGTGAGACCTGAACATCACACGTTGGGTTTAAACTAAACTCATTTAAGCCTTGCCAATGTAAACTTTCAAGAGCAAGACGCGAAAGAGACCGTGCGCACACTGATAGGGGATTTTTTGCCAATGACACTGACCTGTTCAAACTGATTTTTAATGTGTATTTCACGCGCGCTGATTTGTCACCCGCACACAACACGTATTTAACACGTGCTGTTGCTTGTAGTTTGATTATTTGTTCTTATTTTGTTTATTTTTATTGGACAAATGTCCTAATCACCCTGAACGCAGCACATAACGAACCGTACCGAAACTGTAACCCTATAACTGCGATACAAACCAAACCGTGATTAATTTGAACCGTTCCACCCCTAGTAAAAAACAGAACATAAGCCTGACACATTCACACTTTTTAAAAATGTATTTAAAGATATCTTATGTCCACACTGTAGTTTATATTTAGTATTGCAGAAGCACACGTTCTTCCATTTACTGCAATGCAGTGAGGCTTTTGAATACTTACACAGCAGAAGATAAACATTACAACGGTGTGTATGAGATTGATTCCAAATAACCAAGCTCTCATCTGAGGAGTTCCTTCCAGTTAATGTTTTTTCAGTGCTTTAAATGCACCATTTCACAGTGGATTCACCTGAATCATGAGCTCTTTCCCTCATAGTTTGTTTGCTTTGAGAGTGTTGCACATCGCATTTTCATTGAGCAACACCGCACTAAAATAGTTTTCAAAACACCGTGGAGGATAGAGGCTATTTAAATATGATAAAATCAAATGTGATATGCCATGCGGCGACTTCTCCTTAAATAAGAAAAGCATTTACAGCTTTTTTACATTCCTTTCTTGTTAAAGGTAAATAATAATAATAAATATATTTAGTTTAGTTTAGTTTGTTTGCTTACAGTTTTAAAGAATGATCATCTTTTTCTTACTTCTCTTTTCAGGTTCAAACGGTGCTGAAAAAAGTAGCTGTGCCAGTCGAGAACCAAACAGAACCGGTCCTTGTCAGTAGGAAGAAACTGGAAATGAAGTGGGGAATGAATGTTTTAGGTTAGAGGATATTCTGTTTTTCTGTAGGCCTATTTGAAACAAAAGAAACTGCAACATAAATGTAATTTTAAAGGGATAGTTCACCCAAAAATGAAAATTAGCCCATGATTTACTCACCCTAAAGTCATCCTAGCTGTATATGACATTATTTCAGACGAATAAAATCAGATATATTACAAAATTGTTTTTGAAGTCCATAAAAAATGCATTTGTCCATCAAATAACGTGCTCCACATGGCTCTGGGAGGTTAATAAAGGCCTTCTGAAGCGAATCGATGTGTTTGTGTAAGAAAAGTATCCATATTTAAAACTTTATAAAGTAAAGTTTCGGCCGATCGCCTTCCGTATTCAATTTATGGAAAAAGTGTTGAAGGTACGCTCATCAGACGTTGCGTACGCATTTTGAATTGCGAGGCACTTTCAACACTTTTCCACGGAAGGCGATCGGCTGGAACTTTACTTTATAAAGTTTTAAATATGGACATTTTTCTCACACAAATGCATCGATTTGCTTCAGAAGGCCTTTATTAACCCCCCAGAGCCGTGTGGAGCAGTTATTTGACGGATAGATGCACTTTTATGGACTTCAAAAACAGAGCAACAGTCACTGCCATTATAAAGTTTGGAAGAGCCAGGACATTTTTAATACAACGCTGATTGTGTTAGTCTGAAAGAAGAATGTCATATACACCTAGGATGACTTGAGGGTGAGTAAATCATGGGCTAATTTTCATTTTTGGGTGAACTATCCCTTTAAGTACCAAAAAAATATATAACAAGTGTTGTTCCAATTGTGAATGTATTTGCATTATTGGAAAACCAAATAATGTCACACATTATTGTTAGAATATAGATAGATTTCTATTTAATTTAATTGTTTTTAATTGAAATTTTTATTTACTTGTAAGGTTTGATTGGGTTCTTCATCACCTTTGGTATCTGCATGGGGAAAATGGGAGAGAGGGGGAAACTCATGTCTGATTTCTTCAACATCCTTAATGAGATCATCATGAAGATGGTGTCCATGATCATGTGGTCAGTATTCTTCATTTATTTTGAGTGTTTTCCAATTATTTATCTACTGCAACGGAAACAAATTAAGTTGTTTTAACCATTTTTGAGTGTCATAAAGAACACTAATTATTCTCTGCATATTTTAATTCCGAAGACATGGAATAAAACAAGCTAGTGAAGTGTAAAAGTTTTTTTTTAAATCTGTCTGAGTTGTTCAGCAGAGTGAGAGAATTAGAAAGAAAAAAGTATAGCGTGTAAGGAAGAAAGAGAGAGGGGAATGTGTCAGGAAGAGAACAGAACAAGAATCTGAGAGAGAGCAGAATCATATTTGTGTTCCCATGAGTAAATGTGGGAGTTTTATTTTGGATGTAATACATCCTCCGACACATAGACCGCAGACAGATACCCACACACTGGCAAAGACAGACATAGCTGAAAACAGAGACAGTGCTGAATTTATAAAGCATGCCTGCAGAAATGAAACGCTTGATCCATAAATCTAACAGGACATTTTACAGCACAAAAGGAGTGAGACGGTGGGATGGAACATGTTCATTTCATATTCGAATACGTTTTTAACAATAAAAGAACAAACACAGAATAAGTAAATACCCCAAAACAAAAGCATATGACAACAAAGACAGACTCCGCTCAGCCCTGAGACCGTCCCATCTGTAACTAACAGTGTCCTGTGTTTTCCGCTCGCAGTATGTAAACGGTTCAAATGGTACAATAAACATCATCTGTTGCTTACCATAACAGACGGTGAAATATTTATACATAGCATTTTAGATTAATTAAATTCAGACCACATAAGAAGTAACATTTCATGACACATAATTTACCGCTCAGGTTACAAAATTGGGTAAATATGATGATCCACTTGTGTGAGACTCTCTTCCTAAAATGTCTGTCTGTCTGTCTGTCTGTCTGTCTGTCTGTCTGTCTGTCTGTCTGTCTGTCTGTCTGTCTGTCTGTCTGTCTATCTATCTATCTATCTATCTATCTCAGCAACATAAGATAAAACACACTTCAGAGTCTAACTCTAAACAGAGCAGCTAAAAGCCATAACTAATCTCCAAGTAACTCGACTGATCTTCTATCCTCAGGTACTCTCCATTTGGCATTGCCTCCCTCATCTGTGGGAAAATTGCTGCCATCGGTGACCTGGAAGTGGTGGCACGACAGCTAGGCATGTACATGGTCACGGTCATTGTTGGCCTCATCATTCATGGTGGGCTCATCCTGCCATTCATATACTTTGCCATGACTCGGAAAAACCCCTTCACGTTTTACTCTGGCATCTTCCAGGCTTGGATCACTGCTCTGGGAACAGCCAGCAGGTACAGCTAGCAGACCATTCACATTATGTGTCTATGGGGAAATGCTGACTGAAGAGTTCTGGCAGCACAGACTGAAGTTAAAGGTCACATTTGGTTCAAACATTTTTGACTTGAGTATAGCGAGATACACATTTTTACAGCCAAAACACATTTTTATGTTGAAAAAAATATATATATTTTATTATAAACTCAAACATAACCCAAAAAAATCTGATGGATGACTTGATATATTTTAGAAACAATCGTAAATCGCATGACCTAATCTGGCCAAAGTAAAACACACACTTTCTGATGTTCTCCAGAATAGAAGTCCAGAATGATTAATCAGTCTAAATGGAAGAGAAGGGAAATTATGAAAACATATTTTAGAGAGTTGTTTATGAATAAAGCTGGGTTTGTGGGATTACATCTGTTAAGCCAAACCATTTTCTGAATGTTAAACCAACTGTCAATTTGGCACAGAATATGCATGCAATCCTATCAACTTTTTTTATTCTTTAAAAACACAACTGTTTGTGAGTTATTTTGGACAGTCAGGGCAGTTTTTCAACGATTATAATCAATATAACTTTCTCTTTCTCAGTGCTGGGACATTGCCAGTGACATTTCGTTGTCTGGAGGAGAATCTAAATATTGATAAGCGTGTGACTCGTTTTGTGCTGCCCATTGGAGCCACCATAAACATGGATGGGACTGCACTCTATGAGGCTGTGGCTGCCATTTTCATTGCCCAGATGAATGATATTGCCTTAGATGGAGGACAGATTATTACTGTCAGGTAAGGAAATATGGCACTATGGAACTGAAACCAGACAAACTGTGGCTGCTTCTGCTGTGGCTGCGATAAAGTATAATAACCCTTTCATCAGCAAAATCCCTTTCTCTTTGGAGAGAATTACTATTAATGGGCTCTTAGTTTGTAATTTTCCATATTTACAGGATTAGCAATCAGTTTTCAGGCTGCATATTCACATTTTAATGACTTCAAATTTATAGTCAATTTAATTTTATTGAAATGATTACAATTATTTTATTTTGTTTTGTTCAAGAATTTATTCCTTGTAATCCATTTATATATAAAATATAAAAAATTTAATGACTGAAAATTTGTATGTTATTTTATTTCAAATTGCATTTGTTCAGATAAGAATTGATTTCATTTATTCCTCTTTTAAAATTCTATTTTTTTTTTGCAACAAATTTTGTTGTCTCTTTGCACTTTTCTCAAACAGCCTTAATACAGTCTTGATTTATGAGTCACATGTTTGGCTTTATGATCCTTTGTGTTGTTCCATAACAATCTGGGTATTATTACAGTTATTATAATTTATTTTTATTACAATGGCTCTATAACTGTGATACAGTTACAGAACTTTAACCTGCAGCTACAGCTGCATCACATATGTTCTCCTTTAACTGAACTAACATCTTCTTCCAATTCATTTTACTTTTGTTGTTATTTTCCTTCTTTGGTCCATTGAACTTTTACTCTTTTTTTTTTTTAAATCCTTTTCACTCCCTCATAATATATCATATCTGTCAGTGCCACCCCATAATGTCTCAGCTGTCATTATAGTATCATAATCCCCTCTCTTTCTTTCTCTTAAGTATGACAGCGACTTTGGCCAGTGTGGGAGCGGCCAGTATTCCCAGTGCAGGTCTGGTCACCATGTTGCTAATCTTGACCGCTGTGGGCCTTCCGACTCAAGACATCAGCCTGCTCGTCGCTGTCGACTGGCTTCTGTGAGTTTAAACAGCTCTGTTTGGGTTCCGTATAGGGCCGTCGCTTGCATCCCCCTGCCGACGGTCCTGGTTTCGTCCTGACTAATTATCAACTGTCTTCATGAACATAAACAGCTGTCCTGAGCTTTTCTGTATCAGCTTTTAGAGCTGTCTTTTGTGTGTCTTTAGTGACAGAATGCGCACCTCCATTAACGTGGTGGGCGACTCTTTCGGGGCAGGCATTGTGGACCACCTGTCACGGGCAGAGCTCGCTGTGATCGACGGGGACATCCCCCTATCAGATGAGCCGTTTGTCCCCCCTCCGCCTCTCCTCACTGAAATAGACCTTATAGATCCTCTCAAACCACCTGAACTGCCCCCGCGCTCTCCGCGCCCCCCAAAGCTCAATCATCACGCCCCGTCTCTGACCCCTTCACAGTCTCAATCGCACTCCATCCCGCACTCGCCCCGTTCCGTCCGCTCCCCGTCACCTCACTCCATCCGTTCGCCCTCCCCTCGTTCTGTGTGCTCTCACTCACCAAGGCCTTTCCGAACACATTCCCCCCGTCTTTTACGCGGGACAGAGCCTGGATACTGTGCCCTGCCCACTTACGACAACCAGGTGAGGATTTAAGTCATTGTAATTATTAGAGGATTTTAAGATTTCTTCTTAGTTTACAGAAGTTTTTAAGCTGTGATGTTCTGAAATAAATGGCCACACACTTCTTTGAACTGTTAGTTATATATCAAGTTTACCTGATATTGAAATTTCTGTTATTATTTACTCACCTTCATGTCGTTCCAAACCTGCATACAATTAGTTATTTTTATTTTCCATATAGCCTACCACAAAAGTTATCCATACAACCTGTGTGCTTTATTGGCAAGTTCTCTGAACTAATACAATTGTTTTGTGCAAGGAACAGAACGAGATCTAAAGGTGATGATAAATGGGGCAACTTTTTTGAGCAATGTTGCTGGGCAATGTTACAAAGCAATGTTGCTTGGCCACTTTCCCATTGGGAATGGGCAACAAATTTCTATCTGGATACTTTAGATCGGTCGTGGGCCCTGTTTCTTACCTGGTTGCCCGTTGACGGTAACATTGCTCAAAAACTTGCCCTGTGTATCATCACCATAAGTCATTATTCACTGTCAAGCGCTTCTTGGCATATTTAGGAGTGTTCAAGAGAGAAGTTACACTGTCCAATCTGTGATTATATCTTTATTTTGTGTCAAATCCTGTCAGTTCTCAAAACCTCTGAATGATTTGTTCACAAATTGGACTGATCCATGAGGTTTGTTTTTGAATGCTTTATGAACGTTTTGCTTCGCGGGATTTGGGGGAACTGACAGAGCGGGAACAATAAAAGTCCACACCATTATGACTAAAAGTTGGCTTAGAAGTATTTCCTTCTAAAGCAAGGCGGTATTTGACTCTGGTAAGCGGTATGAGTGGCCTTGGATGGCAGTACATTAATGGGTGTTGAAGTTTTCCTACCAATTTGGCAAAAGCCGCCTTTTTTTCTGTTTTCTCTATCCAGGTAGCACTGATTTCAAATAAATTCACCTTTCTACTGTATAGGCAGTCAAGTTTTATTGAAAGCCCATTTTGCCAGCGGTGAAGTACCCTTTAACTCTTTCCCCGCCATTGACAGAATTTTCCGGCAATCCATGTTTTCGCTGTTATGCGGTAGGGGGCGCTGTTTTGCATCTACTGAAAGAGTAGAGAATTTCCAGATCAAAACACAGGTGAAGAAGCAGAAACACGCCATAAAAGGATTGCTTAGTTCTAGTCTTTTTCTAGTCTTTGGGGGGAAAAAAACGCTATTTTCTCAGATTTTTGTTCAAAATATTGCTTTTTTTTCTTTTTTAAAGAAGGAGCTCTGTACTTTCGTTTGATATATTGCATGTTCAGATATTCATACAATAAAATATTTTAGGGGCCATGAACATTTTGTGAAAATTATCAATGACAGTGGCTGGCAACTTTATATATATTTAAAAAATAAAAAAAATAAAATAAACACTGGGAAAGATTTCATTAAGTGGTATAATATCAAAATAAGCTTTTTACCTAAAATGTACTGATAACTACTATAATAATACAGGTGGTACAATAGAAGGCCTCATGATGAATCAGTGTTCATGACATTAAAAGGGTATATAGTTGGTGTACGGGGTCATACAAAGACAAAACACCATCAGAGTAAGAAAAAAAAAGAATAAACAAAATTGGTTATAAAAAAAAAAAAATGATATTTGACCTAACACACAGAGACCTCTAGGAATGTCCTTTTACTGTTTTACACCATCAATTAAACAATATTTCACAATTGTTCCTGGCAAAAACCATAAATTTTATTTTGACAGCAGTGTTGAACCATTTGTTTTTCACTGTGTACAGGTAGCCAATAAACATACATTTTTTGCAGTCTTTCTGAAAAGAAAAATGCAAATATTTTTTTTTTACAATGTGGTTTGCAAAGACATGAGTCAGTCTGATCAGGTAATTCCTATACTATGATGTTGTTGTTGGGTAGATATGCTGTTCCCTGACGCTCATCACTTTATATCCTGCAGATAACCACACTTCCCAGAGGTTTCCGAGAGAGAGGCAGAGACCGGGAAAGAAACCGAGAAAGAGAGAGACTGCGAGAACGGGAGCGGGATAAAGGGAGCGAGACTGAGGAAGATGAGGAGAAGGAAAGAATGATGGACGAGGGGAGTGACGGAGAGGAAAGCGATGACACTGCGTACGACAGACGCCATGCCGTCCCACCTTGTGACCTGCCCTGAACAGGAACAGACAAAGCTTTACCACATTTCCACAATACTTCTTCTGTATTTCAGCACCCACCTTGCTGGATGAAAGCTGGTGTTTTGATGTTTGGCAAAGACTTGTGTGTCGTGTGTTTGTTCTGCTTTGAGAAAAGAGGGTTCACTGGCAAGTATGTTTCTTAGTGTCAGCTTTATAGTCTAGCAACACCAATTGTTTGTAACTTACAGCTTATTTGCTTTTATTGGTTATTTGCTTTTACAGGATTTCAATAATAAATCGGACGAGTGCTTTGAGCGTTTATTGCACGTGCTGTGCCACTCTTGATTTTATTTAGTCTTTGACTTCCCTGTCATATAATTTATTGGCTGCTGGGATACTGGTTGTAATGCCATTGCACTGCACTGTAAAGCCCAGACTTACACAATGATCTAAGTAAAAGAGAGCATTGACTCATTTGAGCTGCCTTAGTGGACTTTTTATAGCCTAGACGTCTTCTGTTCATTGTTCCAGTGCAACATAAACAAAGAAATGACAACAGGCAGTTCAAATGAGTCGAGGCAGTTGGTTAATATAAACAGTTTAAAGGGTTCCAAACCGTTTTATGATGTGTTGGGTTTTTCTTTTGACGGTGACAAGGACGTCACAAGCAACTGTGAGTAATACATGAAAGTTTCTCCCCGTACCCCTCATGTTCTTTTCGTTCCGCATGTCTTAAAGTGAATCATATACTGAGAACGTCATTTGCATGCACATATTTACCAAAACACTGCTTAGATCAGTGCGAGTGATGTCAGGCTTATACACTTCAAAGTCACTAGGCCAAGTGCAGTTACACAAACCTGACGTAGGACGTTATTGTCATCGTGCAAGTCATCCACTCTCATATGAATGTCAGTGTAGTTCTCACTCACATCCAGCCTATTAAAAAACACAAATTAGATGTTTCTTTAATTTATTTTCGAATTCATTTTGCTTTATTGCCATGGGATGCTTTAGTACAAATTGCCAAAGCATTGCGGAGAATGTTTTTATTTATTAAAATCATTTGAAATTGACTTTCTTCTAAATATCACATTCATTTATCAATTATTTTGTATTAATTATTATTAAATTATAGATAAATACACTACTGTTCAAAAGTTTGGGGTCTTAATACCTTTTTTCATGTGTAATGTTACAAAAAATCTATTCAAAATATATCCTGTAAATCTTTTTGCTCATCAAAAAAATAGTTTTGACAAAAATATTAAGCAACACACCGGTGTTCCACATAATGATAATAAGAAATGTTTCTTGAGCAGCAAAACATCATATTAGAATGATTTATGAAGGGTCATGTGACAAATAGAAAAATATATTAAATATTGTATTAAATATATTAAAATAGTTATTTTAATTTATAATAATGTTTCACAATATTACTGCAAATAAATGCAGCCTTTGTGAGCTTAAAAGACTTCCTTAGAAAATATAAAAAAATCGTACAGACTCCAAACTTTTGAACGGTAGTGCAAATCCAATAAAATTTAAAAAATATCTTAATTGTTTCTCCCATTAAAATGGAGAGAAATTGGAGACTTTTGCTGAAGTCAGAAAAAAGAAGAGCCTAGTACAGATCCTAAATTTCAAATTTTATATAACAATACCAAAATCTTCCATCAAGCATCTCACATTTCAGTATGAACTCACAAATTTCTCATCAATTATTTCCCAAATCATAAGCAATGGACAATATAGTTCTGTAATCTTACTGTACATCAACAATTGTATCTTTTTTTTATTTGTATTTATTTATTTATGAAATTGATACCTAAAGCATAACTGAGAAATCATTTGAGCCTTTTAATCTATGAAAGAACAACCTCGGAAAGAGCAATATTTTCTCCTTTACAATTTAAGAATTACTTTGATGTTAATTTAGTTGTCATTTGCTATTATTGATTATCATGATTATCTAGTGTTGCACTTGAAAAATTGCTGTTGTTTATGTCTTTTGTCTGACTCATGTATGTCTGATAGACTTTAATTCATTTCCCCATAAGTGTATCTCTGAAACGCCTCACGGTGTCCCCTTGTCCCTGAATTCATACTCTACCACATCAGCTGCTGTCTGTGGTGTGCATAATAAAATCTTAACAATTTATTTTAAACTTATTTGAGTGGTTTGTGCTTTAATGCCTCTTGTGTAAGAGTCAGTGTCAACGTGAAGCACGTTTAAATCCTGTCTCGCTCTCGCATTAAGACCGGTGGTCAAACAAAATCCCTTCGTGTACGCAGAGTCAAAATTTTCTCGCACAATGATGAGACAAAGACATTTAATCCGCTCAAAGAAGAGCGAAGGAGAGAGCAAAGGATGGGAGAGAGCAGCAGATGGCCAGAAAGACATCAATCCTCCTCATTCTTCCCAGGACAACAGTGAGGCAGGACACGGATGATTACAAGGGACACTGACGTTATCGTGGAACCCCTGGACGTCACAGACACGGAGCGGGAAAGCTTAAGGGAGTTGTATTAGGATGGCAATTGGGGGAAAGGATGTGAGCCCTTAAGGACATCAGCCATCACTTGTTGGAGCCCAGCTGTCCAATTGCACCTCAGTATTTACAGTCTTTAATCATTTCCTGGAATCGGACAATTATTCACAGACCAGGCTATAACGTTTGTGTTATCTTTTCTTAAGATAAGACATGCACACTGCAAGTTTCTCATTAAAAAGATTAATAGATCATAATTTGATGCCACACTGCCCTCTCTAGCTGACGGGATGGTAGTGTAGTGTCCTCGCATCCTGTCATCTCCTAGGTGAGGATGTACAGCTGACCACAAAGTGTTTTTTATGGCCTCTTATCTGTTCTGTTTAAACTGCCACCTCCACCTCCACTCCCATTTCCTCTCAATACTGGGGAAATAACTTTATATTGAATAAACATTCATTTATCTCTGATAATATGCAAATTTATAGATGTTTCTCCTCTTGAGAAAGTCGGGGGTCCCCAGTTCTCTGGCATGACTGGCATAGCCTTGTGAGATTTACCATCAGTTCATCCTGGTTCATTTCCTGAAAACAAGTTTGTTATCATTTTTCCTTTTCGTACTTGAGTGACTCATGGATTCTCTGTCGCTCTCTCTCATAAATACGAGTTTACTGGGACATGTCTTCTTGTGGAGACCATCATATCTGGAAGTCTAGGAGATATCACGGCTCAGTTTATCTTAGGCTTAACTTAGTAGTTTTTAGATTGGAGTTAATATTTCAGACTTATTTTTACAGTTATTTCATTTTTACGGATATTTTTTACCTTTGCATATTCTATTTCTATTCATTCAAGTCATCAATATCTCTTGATGTCCACCTGGTCGGCTTGGTCAATCATGTTTTTTGCCTGTTTTTTCATATTTTTTACTCTGTTTCCAACGATTCATTGGTGTATGTATGTTCCTGCACAGAACGTGCTTCTACCGTTCAGCACACATGTCAGGGAACGCCTGCTCTACACAGGTAATCCTAACCTTTAACCTATTGCAATGTTCTTATTTTTGTATTTACAGTCATGTTTAAATGTTACAATTTTCATAATGTGGGTAACTGCGACGTGCTACTTTCTTCCGTCTTCCATTTTTTGGTTCTATGTTACAATAAAAATGCCTTTTACTTCAGGGCATTCGTTTTGCACTGCAGGTGTACTGTGGTTTGTTCCTAAAGAGAAACGACTCAATTACTGGCTTGAGGTAATGGCATCAAGTGTGTTCATGTGTCTGTGTGTTTTTTTGTTCATTTTAGAGAGCAAATCACATGGACTGTGCCTTGAAATGAATCCTGATGGCTCCGTCAGAGGGTCTCCGGAAAAAAGACAAAACTGTAAGCAACTTCTGCAAACATGAGTTAAAGAGCACCGTTTACTGTAAGAGTAGTCATTAAGTAACTGTCAAGATACTTCTCCAAATGTCCTTCAAAGAAAAATGCCTTATCAAAGAGATAAGGGGTTCATAATATCAGTGATTATGCAAATAATAGCACGTTTGTTGTCATTTTGGTTTGATGTTATGAAAATATTTCATGGTGGCAGTGGTTGTTAGTATTTGAGGTCCAAAGGTGATGAATGTGAATTATGGTGCTGACAGAGGTGTGGTGTTTGCGCCTCAGGTGTGCTGGAACTGCGTTCAGTGCAAGCGGGTGAGACCGTCATCAAAAGTGTGGCTACATCGCTCTTCCTCTGTGTGGATGATGAAGACAACTTGAAAGGACAGGTCTGAACATTATATCTCGTCATTGCAAATATGAAACATCCAATAGAGTCGATTTAAATGTTTTTTTTTATTTTTTTATTAAACTGAAAATAGCAATCAGTCAAAAAGACACCATTCTAGTTTAGCTTTGTTAGAGAGCAGTCAGAGTAAATTATTTTACTTTAAAATATTAAAATCACTTAATAATATGCATTATTATTTAAACATATGAAGGTAATGAGTATTTTTGATCAACACTGTTAGATGCATTAAATTGATCAAAAGTGACAGTATTTGTAATTTTACAAAAGATTTTTATTTCAGATAAATGCTGTTCTTTTTACCGTTTTTTATTCATCAAATAATCTTTAAAAAAAAAATGTTTCCACAAAGATATTTTTAATAAACACTGATAATAATAATAATAAGAAGAAATGTTTATTCAGAAGCAAATCATCATCAGAATGATTTCTGAAGGATCATAATGATCGTAAATTCGGCTTTGCCATCACAGGAATAAATTACATTTTTAAATACATTGAAATAGGAAACAGTTATTTTAAATTCTAATAATCTTCCATAATATTATTGTTTTTACTGTCTTGGTGAGCATAAGGAACTTCTTTCAAAAACATTAAAAACATTTACCAGCCCCTAAACATTTGAACTGTATATTGTATTTTTTAAACATTTAAAATCATTGATATAAAATGTATTCATAAATAATGATTTTATAATTAATAATTACTTTTTCTATTTACCATACTCAATTACGTTTCTGTCTTTTTAATCATAATGTAGATTTTATTATATTTTATATAATAAAATGTATATTTATCTCATGTTTCATATTTGTTTTTTATATTTTTACAATTTTTTTTATTATTATTGAAAAGTGTAGAATTGTTTGTTTGTGGCTAGCAACCATTTTCATAGTGAACAGCGAATGCGTTATGCAAATAAACACTGTTACAGTGTATTCATTTAAGGTACTTTTATCATTTTCATTGGAGACTTGAACTCATGTGGTTTTGTTTTCTCTTTCAGCTGTACATAGAAAAAGACTGCACCTTTCAGGAATTGCTGGTAGATGGATACTCTTTTTTCCTTTCTCCACACACTAAGCGTCCTGTGGCGCTCCTCTCAAAGCAGTCTGGGCGGAAACACGGTGCTCAGCTTTCTCGGTTCCTCCCCATTATGAATAAGGTGGCAGAGGACAGCCAGATACAGGAGGTGAAACAGTATAATCAAGATATTAACCTGGACTCTGGTGACCCATATGGAATGGGACATCAATCAGGCATACAGACTCCGTACAGTCCCAGTCTGCATACTAAGAAATGAGGACTGGTGAACATCAGTTATGGAGGCACACTTTACTTTATCACTGTAGTGCAAGGTTAAAAATGTTTTGTTACTGTATTTTGTTGCCTGAAACTGTATTTATTTGAATATATTTATTTATTTGCTGTGGTCTAAAATTATTTAAAGTTATGTAAGTATCATTATTAACTTAAATATTGTTAAATTAAACATTAAATTAAACATTGTATTTTAAATAACATGACGGATATCTGCTGGAGCAGATTTGTTTGTTCTTTTTGTAGTTCACTGAGTCACTTCAGTATGATTTTTGTGTGATTAAAAATTTTAATAAATAGTACACAAACATGGCTCAGAGTTACATAATTCATAAAGCGCACGCACACACATTAGATATTACATATTTTCCTAAAAGCTTTTAAATATACACACAATGGTAGACACACATCTCTCATCCACATCACTTCAACAGTGTCATTCAGAACAGCAGTAACATTAAACTGTTCCAGGAGAATTATGCTTAAGACTTTAGCCATCCGTCAGGCACACAAATCCCTGGCACATTCATGGCTGCAACCCGGGTGACAAAATACATGACATTTAAATGACACCGCATGGCGTTTCTTCCTATGAATAAGTCCAATATATATATATATATATATATATATATATATATATATATATATATATATATATATATATATATATATATATATATATATATATATACATATATACTGTATGTTGAGAATTCCAGCAAGATCTTTAAAGCAAAAGTGCAAACGCTTGTATTACACATCTCAGCTTATGCGTAGCAAGTTTTTCCAAACGCATCCAAGCATCTCTCTGAAAAGATACAAATAGTTTCACAAATAAATACATTCAGTGTAAAGGTTGTGATGTCAAAATAAAGGTTTTGTAACCGGAACGTTAGAAAAATGTTTTATGGAGGTTAATATCAATGTTTTTTGTGACTTCATACTTCTCCGCCTTCCCGTCATCCCCAAATAGTCTCCCATTCCCGCTTTATGATCTCCAGTCTCTCAGACTTGGGTGACTAGCGGGTAAACGCTCCCTACACTTTGCTCTCCGGCCTGCCCCGCACAAAGCCCAGCCAGGAGAGTCCCATTGAGAGGGGCGCAGATCCCCCTGTAGGTCGTGCCTCCTTCAAGTGGAACGCGGTCTCCCTGTTCCTCAGGCCCTTCCTCGCCATCTTCTCCTTCTTCACCACCCTCTTCCTCCTCCCAAACAGAGGTGCTGACGTGCGTGAACTCCTGGTTCTCCACACACTCCGTCTCACGGTGGTAGAAGTAGCTGAAGTTGGAAACGATGACAGGAACGGGAAGCGAGATGGTGAGCACGCCCGCGATGGCGCACATGGAGCCCACCAGCTTTCCGCCCACCGTCACCGGGTACATGTCGCCATACCCCACTGTCGTCATGGAGACCACAGCCCACCAGAAGGCTTCCGGGATGCTGGTGAAGGACGTGTCCGGACAGTCCACCTCGGCAAAGTACACAGCTGAGGAGAACAGGATGACTCCGATGAAGAGGAAGAAGATGAGCAGCGCCAGCTCTCTCAAGCTGGCCTTCAGCGTCTGGCCAAGAATCTGAAGGCCTTTGGAGTGGCGAGACAGCTTGAAGATTCGGAAAACTCGAACCAGACGGATGACCCTTATGATCGCCAGGGACATGGACGGCGTCGCTCCTTTAGACTTGGCCAGCTCGGTGCCGAGCGTGACGAAGTAGGGAATGATGGCAAAGAAGTCTATGATGTTCATCACATCCTTGAAGAAGACCATCTTACTGGGAGAGCAAGCGAAACGCATCAATAGCTCAAACGAGAACCAGCAGATGCAAATGGTCTCCACCAGGAAGAATGGATCATGGAAGGGAGAAGACATGGGGATGTTTGTGGTACTGTTTCCAGGGAGATGAGGATGGTATGCATTTTGCTGAAAAAAAAGACAGTAAAGAATAAAAGAGAAATTAAATGCAGAAATTGGAAACTGATGGCTAGAGTATAAAGATCATTTTGTATATTCAAAGTTTATTAATATTCTAATTGTTTGTGCTTTTGAGATTTTTACATAATACTTTCATTTACTCTGCATCTGTGTTTGTATGTGTTTCGGGGACAAAGTTCTACCCGTAAGTGAGCTAAATTGGACAAACCTTTTTGGGACAGCCTAATTTGTTGAAAACAACAATAACAAAAACATTAGGTTTTCAGTTAGGGTTATGCTACAGTATTTAAAACTATTATAACTAAATACAGTATATAATTGTCTATGTAATGTCCCTAAGTAAACGTGTGTGTGTGTGTGTGTGCACATCTACATCTGTTGATAAATGTCTCTGTTGAGCAGAGTCAGAAATTAACCAGGGCTGGGAGCAAACATGTATATTAAACAAGCAAAAACATACTTTGAATCACTAAAAAGAACAGACTCATTAGAGTCATGCATTTGAGTTTTGGTCTACACTGGTTGCACTGCATGTTTCGGATTCACTAAAAAGAACTGGCTCATAAGAATAATTTGTTTCCATTCAGTCAGTCACGTTCGATGTTACGTCAGACTGACGTCATGGGGTCTCGTCTAGGAGCCCAATTACCTCCAAGTGGTAAATAAACGAGCCAATGAACATTGGCCAGTGAGATTTGCATGCCAGTCAGTCACATCCCCCTGGATATACAAGTATAAATATGACCGGCATTACTCACTTCATTCATGTTTTGCTTCAGAGCCAAGCGGTTGTGACAGCGGTCGCTCATTCCAATCATTATTTCCAAGCATTACAGTACTTTAAGAGCAAACAGCAATTTTAATTGCTAACAGGAAATATTACCTCCGAAAACAGCTATTTAAATTGCTTTGCTTTGCAGCTCGTCATGGGAACTCTTGCCGGTGTGAAGGCGCATCCAGCGGTGTGCGTGGAGAAAGTGCAGTGTTTCACCACTCTGCTTTTTATCGTTCAGTAAGACAACAGCAGCCCTGGATGCGATGTCTTACAGCACTGCTGGACAGGCCACCTCCCCCTGCATGCTATGGTCAATCAGGCAAAAGCTCTCAAAGAGCTGCACGAGGGTAGCTATAAGCCAGGGTTGTTGCAGGAGCTGCGATGAAAGAATCATTCGAAAGAGTAACACTCTCAGATTTCATCTCTGGTTGGACCTGGCTGAGATGCAGGACAGCGACAAAGTTAGCTTTCTTGGTGCCCCCATCTCCCAGACTGAGGCAATAAAGCACATCCTAGCATGGCGTGACACTGCTACCAAGCCGCCGTGGGCTGCCCCTCAGCCTGCTCGTCGCTGAGCGGGCTGCACCATCTTCGGGAAGACCGGAGGCATTGCGTCCACCCCGAGCCTCCCGCAGGAAGGCAACGCTTCCTGTTCAGACCGCTAAACCCTCAAAGCGCACATTGAAGTGGCTCTGAGACGGGTGGCCCAGAGATGGAGGGGGATGCTCTGAACCAGGATGCCCTTCACAAGCTCCCGTTCAAGATGCTCATGCAGAAACGCATCCTCATATGCGTTCGCTCTAAGGATTGGTTTGCAGCGATCGACCTGAAGGACTCGTACTTTCATGTCTCGATTGTCCCTCGACACAGACCGTTCCTACCCTTTGAGTTTGAGGGTCTCCCCTTTGGGCTGTCCCTGCCTCCCCGTGTCTTTACCAAAGTCGCGGAGGCTGCCCTTACCCCCTCAGTTGGACTCGGTCAGTATGACAGTGGTTCTCACCAATGTCGTTGGTGAAATGCCTGAATGCATTCAGGTGGAAGACAGCGGTTCCACTGAAACATTTTTAGAGGCTCCTGGGGCATATGGCATCCACAGCTGGTTTGATGCATCTGAGACCGCTTTAGCACTGGCTACACTGCCGAGTCCTGAGATGGGCATGAACCATCACTCAAGCTAGAGTCCCCTGTAACAGGCGCGCTTATGCTTTGAAGTGGAGTCTGTTCGCTGAGTGGTGTTCTTCCTGATGGGAAGACCCCTGGAAATACCCGATTGGCTCTGTGCTTTCCTTCCTTTAAGAGGGCTTGAAGCATAGGCTGTCCCCTTCCACATTGAAGGTGTATGTGGCCACCATCTCAACACATCACGATGCTGTTGATGGCAGGTCACTGGGAAAGCACAACCTGGTCATCAGGTTCCTAAGAGGGGCCAGGAGGTTAAATCCTCCCAGACCGCACCTCATCCCCCCTGGGACCTCTCTCTGGTCCTTTCTGGTATACAGAGCTCAGTTCAAGTGGCTGGACTTAGTTGAGCTTAAAATCCTGTCTCTAAAGACAGCGCTCCTGACCACGCTCGCTTCCTTTAAGAGGATGGGGACCTGCAGGTATTTTCGGTCAGCAAATCTCGCCTTGAGTCGGGCCAGCCCTGTCTCACGTTATCCTGAGACCCCGGCCCAGATACGTGTCCAAAATTCCTACTCCTTTCAAGGACCAGGTGGGAAACTTGCAAACGCTGCCCGCAGACCCAGGCTTTGCTTTAATGGAAATGTACCGGTTCTTAGTTCCCAACCCTAATAAGAATATAACATATTTTATTTCTGACACTGCATTTAAGGCCAGACATGCTTTGCCTAACAAGTGTCTGACAGAAACAATTTGGTTGCTCATTTGACAACCACTTCTTGAGTGATGTTGAAGGTCTCATTCTGCTTTTAGGGTCACAGTATATGACCTTTCACTCAAAGGTCGGTCATTTTTGCTCTGTATCACTATGACTCCATAACGAATTTACTTAGTCTAACGTACACAAGAGCAAACCACATCAGTATGTGAGTAATAGGTAACCAGAGTAGGGGTATTTTAAAATATGTTTCACTAAAGATCTATAAACTTACTTAAATGACCAGTTAAAAAGCTAAGCATGTGTGTTTGCATGGTAAACAGATTTTAAAAGAGTAACAGGAGATTAGATGGTATGACATGTGAGATGTGTAAATGCACGTGTGCTATGTGTCAACTTGTGTCTGGCTAGCTGGCTCTTATGTGTTCCCTATCGTAGTGCTTATTTTGATTTTGCTAAACTCATCATAAGATGTTGTGGAAGTGTGTGTTTCCATTCCTATTTCAGCATTTGAGTGGGTCTGTTTATTAATACAAGCTCCTGTATCTGTGTTACTCTAAAAATATCGCCTTAGATCTCTAAGGTGAAACTTGAGAATAACCCTCTGCAAGCGACCCACAACCCGCTTTAGTTTACTTGTCGTTAACTGTCTGATCCATGTAGAATTTCTGAGCTGCTTTGGCAGCGTGTTGAGGTTGCTGGGTTGTGGGTCGCTGCTGGGAAACTAATTTGATACTCTTTACTAACTTTCTCTCCTTGCACACTACCCCACCCTGCATTGCGCCTCACTATTTTCCACGCACTCAATCAGGCACAAACGCTCTTTCATACTGTCACCTGTCATCTTGTCATTTCTCATCTCCTTCCCTTTTTTCTATCTGTGTATGCCGGTTGAATCTCTCCATAGACACGTCACTTGACTGTTTTCCAGCCCCCCAGATTCTCTGCTCCCAATCTGTGTATCAGATTTAATGACGCTTCTAAAATAATCTCAGCAATAACTCTACACTCTCTCCTGCTCCCAAATTCTTCATCTGTCCTTTCTTTTCTTTTAATGTTACTTTTCACACTCCAAAGATACGCTTTTTTTTGTGATATTAAATGTGGTTTTGTAACTAAAAGTGTATATAGACAGTGTGTATTCAGTATAACATTGTTTTTACAATTGATAGAAATTTAGTATTGAGTGTGCATAAACATATTACACGTGGGACAACTTTGCGAAAGGCTCTAAAATGTATATAATACAAACAACACTAGCCTAAATGTTATTTCCCATAATTCAAAGTGGCAACAAAACAACATGTCAACCATCTGGGTTTTGCTCACTGAGTCACAAATGCTACGAGAACGGGAATTTCCTCTCTTTTTTTTTGGTCTCAGTCTAATTTCAAGTATTGGTAGATATCCAGACTTGTCCTGTAATCAAAAATGACTGATTGGTTCATCCTGTCCATCCAGCTATGAGAAAATGAATATGTACTATGTGGCAATGCTGCTCGCACATGTCCTCCACAACACTGTTGAAGTGAAGAAAGTACACTGAGAATATTTAATCCAATATTTAATCTTGGTTCACACCAAGCAGCGTTCTGTTGGTCGACACAACTCGTTGTGAAATCAGCGTTGGTAAATCTTTAGCTTCGCACTAAATTTGCGTTCACAAGTTCACACTTACAAATATGTCAGATAGAATAAATGGTATGCGTATTTGGCGTGCTGTCCGAGGAGAGGGCTCCGAGCTCTGTATTTGGCCCGAACCCAGAGTACTCCCCCCGTATCTCTGGCTAGGAAAGTAACCAGGTGAGTGTGAGGAAGATGGGGTGGTGGAGGGATGCTGAAAACCTGTCAAGGAACATTGATGAGTTGACTGGGTATTTATATAGTCCTCCACTTGTGCTGATTGGGTAGACATGTTGATTACTGATTGCGGGCAGGTGGTTGGAATGACATAATGATTGGATAGATCATTTGAACGTGCTCCTCCCGAACTTTGTTAATGAAACATCATATTGTGTGAATTCTTTGTCAAAATACTGAACACCAGTAAATGTGACTGCACAAATAGGCTTTAAATAATAGTTTTAAAAGTTTTTAATAGCTCTGTAGTATAGTATAGTATAGTATAGTATAGTATAGTATAGTATAGTATAGTATAGTATAGTATAGTATAGTATAGTATAGGATAGTATAGGATAGTATAGGATAGTATAGTATGGTAGTAATATATGTTGTATAGTATTAATAGCTATTAATATGTAATATTACATATTAATGTATGCTCATTCAATTTCAAATGCTCAGGGACCCATCTGCTTCATGCTAACTGCCACTCTACCATTCTTTCCCATTACTATGGGTTTGCTGCAAGTTGTTGGTCATGTTTTGTTTATTGATGGTAAAATCCTATGTAGGGGAATAGCAATTTGCAAATCATGTTAGCTACATTCTGGTCAAACATTGTAACTCCTCTCACCTCTCTCATCTCCTTTTCTATTCTGAAGTCAGGCAGCGTTTCCAAACAGAAGATCAGGATGGAGACCACGATCACCATCACGCTGATGATGGCGATGATACGGGCACCTCCAGAGGATTCTGGGTGTTCAAAGAGCATCCATAGCTTACGCTGGATCTCATTGTCTGGCAGGGGCCGAGGTTCCTCCTTGGGGAAGCCCTCATCTTCCTTGAAGCGAGTCATGATATCCTCTCCCAGCTCATAAAACCGCAGTTCATCCATGAAGACGTCCAGAGGCACATTGGCAGGCCGCCGTAACCGACCTCCAGACTGATAGAAGTAGAGGATGGCATCAAAGCAGAATCGATTGCGGTCCAGGAAGATCTCATTGCGGAGCGGGTCAAAGTAGCGCAGGCGACGCTGAGGGTCTCCGAGCAGAGAGTCAGGGAACTGGGCCAGGGTTCGAATTTGTGTCTCGTAGCGCATGCCGGACACATTGATGGCCAGTCTTTCAGACAGTGCCCAACCTCCTCTACTCATTGAACCAGATCTTCTATTCTCTCTCTTTCTCTCTCCTTTCTCTTTGTCACCCTTTTCTGCCTTGTTGCGCTGGTCCTTGAGCTTCTTGTCACTCTCACTGACCTCTTCCTCTACTTGTTTTTTGCCCTCGATTCCACCGTCAGATCCTCCTCCTCCTCCTTCTTCTCCTCCTTTGTCCATCTTTTCTTCTTTCTTTTTCACTCAGTCTGTTATATGGGGTAGAAACAGAATAATTTCAGCTAAACATGAACCCAGCAGTCGAAGGATTGTAGAAACATATTATTGATGTTAGACTGATGTATCAGCTAGGCTGACTAACAAAAGTGGTAATTCCTCCTGGTGTCAGTTCCAGTATCACCTGACAGCCTTGTCAATAAAGAGATCTCATTTTCAAATGTTACATTATTTTGCACTTATTTGCTATTTTTGATCTAATTTATTGATTTGAATTTATTATATATATATATATATATATATATATATATATATATATATATATATATATATATATATATATATATATATATATATATAATTATTGTGTACTATCTTGTTTGCTATCATTAAATTTGAAACTATTTAATAAATTAAAATCAATAAATGAATACATTTAAATCAATATATTTTCATATTTTAATGACAGCAAAGATTACAATTACGGAATAATGTAAAGCAGGAAAATAGGTAATACTCATTTAAATTTATTTAAATGTCTTTTTAAAAATGTAAATGTAGCCTAATTATTTATTTAAAATGTACATTTACATTTAAATGTACATATATAAAAAGTACATTTATAATATATATATATATATATATATATATATATATATATATATATATATATAATGATTTTTTATTTTTATTTCAGTTACCTAACTGAAGATCCTTCCTTAAGTGATTCCCATGAAATCATATACAAATATTTCACGCACTCTGTCCTAACCCTGTGTTGACTCCATTACCACTTTGACCCTCACGGTAAATTAACAGAGCCGGTTTATATGAAGACACCAAAACAACCCGTGAACTGAAGTATCTGTTATTATTCTGAATTTTTGGTATCATAAAGTCTCTGAAAAGTTTCTAAGAAGACACTCTGTCCCTCCACTTACCCTGACCGTAGATCCAGAACAGTTACCCCACGCTGTCCGTGTTTCTTCCCTACCTGCTCCACACCATGAGCTGTGTATCTACTGTCCCCCCTTCTGCCAGGCGGTCTACCCTATGAGTTAAACAGGAGGTGTTTTCTCCTGAACCATAAACTCTGTTCTCTCTCTGTCGGTGCAGTAAGGATAGCTACTTAAACCTGTTGTAGGTCACTGTCTTCACGCTCCTCTCATGCTCACTGCAGCTATGGGGAATGCTGTCATGCTGAAATTCAATCCAGAGCCCCTCGTCCCCTCATCAGCTCACTGTCCCAAACATCTTCACACCAGCACCACCTTAAAATGCCTCTCTCTCTCATTTACTCTCTTTTATATTTTTCTTTACAATACAAAGATTTGCAATATGTTTATTGATCCTGTGCACCCCAAAACTTCTGCCAGTAAACAATATAAATATTTGTTAAAATATAAAACAATTCTGAACATAACCATCCATAATAATTATTAAGAACATAAATTAAATTAAATTAAATCATAGTTCTTGGAAAATGTATCTTTCACCATTTTTTCAAGGTTTTTAAAGTCACCTTTTTGTAATTCTATTGTAGCTTATTAAAATAGTAATGCAGTTTGAATTATTATGAATTAAAAATCTTCTTTGTGTAAAGCTAGGCTGTATTCATAAATATTCCAGTCAATTGACCTGTTAACTGTCACCCCCCTTTTTGAAAATATATGAAAATGCACTATCCAAACTTAAATGGTTGCAATTCAGAAATGCTTTGGAATTTAGACATAAGTTTGGTCTCATTTTAAAGAAGACAGTCAGCAGATTATGGCTCAAGTGAAATCACTTAAAATATAGTATAAAAATAAAAGTATGAAAAAGTTATGAAAGGTTGAATGTACTGTAAATCAAATGTACTTTACTAAATATTTTATATAAAATGTATATGTTACAAAATAATTTGTACTCTAAAATTACTATCAAATCAAAGCCAAATGTCTAACCAAGTTGATATCACAAAAATGTAAGTTCCCATGATATTTTGTTTAGGCGCTGTACCACAAATAGCCACCGGGTGTCATTGAAATTCCATAGATTTTTATCATGTAATCTCCTGTAACAAATGTACATATATTTGTCCAAATATCACAAAACAGTTGGCAGATATAGAACCGTGAGACTCAGACCTTTCCTACAATATGTGTTTTGTCAAGATTAGAACAGGTTTTTATTATAAAGTTTTTAAAATAAATGTTGTAATATGAAACATGACGACGCCCACTAGCGGAGGAGCCGCTAGAAGAATTTAGAGTACCGTTTCCATGGTAACGCTAAATTCGATTTCAAAACGGTTTTCACAGGATGAATCTTGAGTTCGTAAGCTTTCGAATAATATAACATTAGATCAGGATAAATATAGGATATAATCATAGGCGTAATTTACGGGTGGGACATGTTCCCACCACTTTTTGCCAGGCTCGATATTGTCCCCACCACTTTTTAAAAGTAATTGAAAAATAGATTGCGGAAGGTGTGTATTAAAGCAAAAGCACAATCTACAAATCGTCATTCTTCATAATTTAATTAATTAATTTAACAAATTTTTCCGCCGGTCAGAAGCTTTTCAACGTCCTCAACGATGAATATTAAATCTCGTTTAAATCCACACTTTCTCTTAGACATTTTTTTTAGGTTTTAACATTTACGCTAAAGGTAGCAACATTTACCGTTAACTAGCCTTTACATATGTGGGGTGGGGGAGGAAAAATAGAGCTTTTATAAAAACGTAATAAAAAAAAGATTTGTCAAACTATTTTATTTATTTAATTATTTAATTAATAAAGATAGTTTAACCATTTAAATACAAATTAACTTTCATTCTTGTTTTACACAAGGTTTTGCGTAGTTCAGGATTGGTTAAATTATTTGATTGGATGAGGAAACATTTTGTGGGCTTGTCTTGACTCTTTACATAATGTTGATTCTTCCATGTTCAGCGCGTTCTGCATCACACCTGCTTTTAGCAAGTTGTCCTGCTGGTATTTAGAGGAAATATGTAAGTAATTCTAAGTAGAATGAATTTTAATACACTCACAAGCCGCGTTTCAAATTGTGCAAATTGAAATTGCGAATTGAAAATTCGCCCAATGGAAATGCGTCAATTTCGCAAAAACTCCCATTTATCTCCCTCGTATGAGGTGGTTTTTCAGGCAAGGACATTTTCGCAAAACTGCATTGGAAACAGTTCCCTTTCGAGGGAACTCCCACTGCATCGGAACGACGAATTTGGGGACACTCCCTAAGCAACAGCGCGTCTGAAGTATGAATGAAATCAGGCCAATCCTGATTGGTGTTGCGTCATGACGTAACTATGACGGCATACCCGGAAGATACATAAAGGGCAGCCCAGGCATAGTAATGGCAGTTATCGCTCTTCAGCATAGCGCTCTTTGTGAAATCTGTCTGTCTATGTATTGTTGTTCGTTGTGAGAGTGAAAAAGTGTGTGAGATGGCTACTGAGAAGGCAAGGGACTTCAAGCAGTGTGTGCACCCGTGTCCCCGCTACATGTCGGGCTCGGACACACACTCGCTTTGTGTTCAGTGCCTGGGTGTGGAGCATGCTCAGGCGGCTCTCGAGGGAGCCGCCTGTGAACATTGTGAGCGGCTCACACTCAGGCTCTTGCGTTCTCGGCTGGCCGTGTTCGATGAGGCCGGCCAGCCTCGTGAGCCCTCTGGTTCTGGACCCGCTGTTGCCGAGGCAAAGCGGCGTCGCAGATCCTGGGGCTCACAGCGGGATCTATCAGACAGGTTTGGGACTGCTGAGGCACCTTCCCAAACTTCGTCTGACGATTCCGAGATTCTCCCTCCCCGTGTGGAAGCCCGCGCTGCGGCTTCTTCCCCCGGGGTGGAGAATCCGATGTTCATTCTCTCTGGTTCTGAGGAACCAGATGAGGTGGACATCGAAGCGGGCGGTGAAGCACCAGATGAGTCGCCACTTCACCCACCCGCTCAAGAGGAACTGGTCGAGGTTTTGACCCGTGCGGTGGCCAAATTAAGATTAGATTGGCCACAGGAAAATGAGGAAATCCAGCCACCAAGCAGGCTGGATGACCGATTCCTTTCACGCCGGGCTCAAACACCTCGCCGGGGTTTGCCTTTTTTCCCGGACTTGCACGAGAAAGCCGTATTCGGCACGCGTTTCTAATCCCCCTGTATTGGACTATTCTAATGTCCTGGGGGCGCGTGAAGCCGGATACGGGACGATGCCGCGGGTGGAAGATGCGCTCGCGGGCTATCTTTCTCCCGAGTCGGCATCGTCGCTGAAAGCCCCGGTACTGCCCACCAAGCCCTGCAGGGACACCTCAGCCTTGGTGGGCAGAGCCTATATGGCGGCTGGGCAGGCTGGTAGTTCCTTGCATACCCTTTCCATCTTGCAAGCCTACCAGGCCGACCTCCTGAAGGAGTTGGACGAGGGTGAGGGTCCCTCTCCGGGGGACATATTGGAGCTCCGGAAAGCTGCGGATTTGTCTCTCCGCATCACCAAGGAGACGGCCCGCGCTGTGGGCCGCTCTATGGCATCTATGGTGACTGTGGAGAGACATTTATGGCTGAATTTATCGGGGATGAAGGAGAAGGATAAAACCTTCCTTCTGGATTCCCCGATCTCGCCTTCTGGTCTGTTCGGCGACGCCGTTAATATCGTCGTCGACAGATTCCAGGAGGCGAGGAAGCAGTCAGCAGCTTTCCGCCAATATCTCCCTCGTCGCTCCAAAGGGAAGGCTGCCTCCAGCGGGAAGCCTCAGCCGTCCACCAGTTCCTCGCACCGGCAGGTGCAAAAGCAGAGCGTCGCCTCTCGAGCCCCTCCTCCTGGAGCTTGGCAACAGAGGCGGCGCTCGCACCAGCAGGCTTCCGCACCTATGGGCGATTTGAGAAACGTCCTTCAGGCTAGGAAGGCTGCTGGGAAGAAGTCCTAGCTTCGGCTGGACTTCAAAGAGCGGTCCCCCCCGCGCAGGAACAACCGAGGTTGTCCCCGCCGCGGCGCTCTCGGGAAATCGATGTGGTAATCCCGCCATCACAGACGCTTCGGGCCACATCGGTTTCCCGCGGACGTTCACTGCTCCAGCCGCCTCCGGGAGGACTTGCGACTGGGCAGTTAACACGTCCGTACACCGAAAATTGTCCCCAACTGCTCCCTGCCGGTTCGCCGCTTCAGGGGGTTGGACAAGGCTCGGTTGATACCCGAAGCCAACCTCGAGAGGCTGGTTCCCTTAGTAGATTATCTCGGTGCGTGGAAACGCCTTCCGAGTATTTCTACGTGGGTCCTGCGTACTGTAGAAAAAGGTTACAGACTGCAGTTCAGCCACCCTCCACCAAAATTCTGTGGAGTGACATGGACTGTAGTGGAACCAGAGCGGGTTCGGGTTATGGAACAGGAAGTAGAATCCTTGCTGGTAAAGGGGGCCATAGAGTATGTTCCCCCGCCAGAGAGGGAGTCCGGGTTCTACAGCCGGTACTTCATAGTTCCAAAGAAGGATGGAGGGTTGCGTCCTATTCTGGATCTGAGGTATTTGAACCGATCTCTGATGAGGTTCAGGTTCAAAATGCTCACCATTCCTACTATCGTGAGTCAGATCCAGTCCGAGGACTGGTTCGTCACGATAGATCTGAAGGACACATACTTCCATATATCCATCCTTCCGTGTCACAGGAAGCTCTTGAGGTTCGCTTTCGGGGGCGAGGCGTACCAATATCGAGTGCTTCCCTTTGGTCTAGCTCTTTCCCCACGCACATTCACAAAGTGCATGGATGCAGCTCTGGCTCCAATGAGACTCCAGGGCATCCGTGTGCTGCATTATATCGACGATTGGCTCATTCTGGCCCAATCGTACGATATGGCGGTTCGGCATTGAGATGTCGTTCTGGCCCACATAAAGTGCTTGGGGCTGAGACTCAACACCAAGAAAAGTGTGTTGACACCATCCCAGAGAACTACGTTCCTGGGAGTCTTGTGGGATTTGCAATTAGCCCCCGCACGAGTCGAGACCACGCGGGCGATGGTCTCAGGATTAAGGCTAGGCCACAGCATCACTGTCAGGCACTTCCAGAGGGTGCTGGGTCACATGGCAGCAGCGTCCAACGTAATACCTTTTGGCCTGCTGCACATGAGACCTCTACAGTGGTGGCTGAAAACCAAGGGGTTTTCCCCCAGGGGGAACCCGTTCCGTATGATCAGGGTAACGCGCGTTTGCCTTCGTTCCCTAGCCATATGGAAAGAACCTTGGTTTCTGTCCCAGGGGCCAGTGTTGGGAGCGTCCTGTTGCCGGAAATCCGTTTCAACAGACGCCTCCCTCACTGGTTGGGGCGCGGTCATGGACGGCCGCTTTGCGAGGGGCCCTTGGGAGGGCCGTCATTCCTCCTGGCACATAAATTGCCTGGAGATGATGGCGGTCTACAAAGCTCTCAGGAGCTTTCTCCCGGACCTCGGCGGTCACCATGTCCTGGTACGGACAGACAATACGTCTGTCGTAGCGTACCTCAACCGGCAGGGGGGTCTCAGATCGCGCCCTCTATGCAGACTGGCGCATCAGATCCTCCTGTGGGCCCAAGGGAAACTGTTGTCCATCAGGGCAATGTATGTCCCGGGGGTCCAAAATCAGGGAGCAGACATCCTGTCGAGGCAGGGGCTGAGGCCCGGGGAATGGCGACTCCACCCGTAGGTGGTGGATGCCATGTGCGAGAGGTTTGGCCCAGTGGAAGTGGATTTATTCGCGTCTCGAGAGACGACCCACTTCCCACTGTGGTTTTCTCTCACGCATCCGGCCCCTCTGGGGCTGGATGCCATGGTGCTGACATGGCCGAGGCTACGTCTGTATGCATTTCCCCCGATCGCTCTGCTCCCGGGAGTCCTGGAGCGGGTCCGTCGACAGGGCGCCAACCTGCTTCTGGTGGCGCCACGTTGGCCGACTCGGGTTTGGTTCTCGGACATCATATCTCTGCCGGCAGGTCAACCCTGGGAGATGACCCTGAGGGGGCCAGATACCTAGAGGCTGGCCTGCCGGCCCATGTGATCGAGACCTTACTCAGTTCCAGGGCTCCATCTACAAGGAGACTGTACAGCCTCAAGTGGAATGTGTTTTCCACTTGGTGTAGAGAGCGTGAGGTGGACCCAGTTAACTGCCCAGTGGCTTCAGTGCTGGAGTTCCTCCAAGATCGTTTCTCTGCAGGGCTTACCCCGTCCACACTCAAGGTGTACGTGGCTGCCATTGGGGCTTTCCACACACCGTTGGGTGATGGGCCTTTGGGTAGGCACCAGTTGGTTGTACGGTTCCTCCGTGGGGCTCGGAGGATGAGGCCTGCGGCTCGGTCCAGAGTCCCAACCTGGGACCTGGCAGTGGTTGTCGAGGGATTGGCTGAGGCCCCCTTCGAGCCACTAGAGTCAGCAGACCCAAAGAGCTTGACCCTTAAGATGGCCTTTCTCTTAGCCATCACTTCTCTGAGGAGGGTGGGGGACCTTCAGGCCTTGGCGCTTACGCCGACTTGCCTGGAGTTTGCCCCTGGCGAAGTGAAGGCCATCTTACACCCTAGGGCCGGTTATGTGCCCAAGGTGCCATCGAACGTGGTCAGGCCTTTGGTTCTTCAGGCATTTCATCCTCTGCCTCACGTGACGGCGGAAGAAGGGAGGCTTCACCTGCTCTGCCCGGTCAGAGCCCTTAAATTATATGTGGAGAAGTCTGCGCAGTGGAGGAAGTCTGAGCAGCTATTAGTGTGTTTTGGTTCATCTAAGAAGGGGCTGCCTGCGTCAACCCAGACTATCAGTAACTGGATTGTCCAGGCAATAGCCACGGCCTATCAGGTGCGCAACCTGCCTTCACCTATGGCCGTGAGGGCACATTCCACCAGGGGCATGGCCTCTTCGGTGGCCCTCCTTTCTGGGGTCCCCTTGCAGGACATTTGCGAGGCAGCCGGATGGGCTACTCCACACACCTTTATTAGGTTTTATAGTCTGCACCTCCCTGCGACGCCCGGTGCTAGGGTACTCCAGTCCTAGCTGTGCCCGGTCTCCGGCTTCACACTAGGACTGGTGCTACCGTCGGTGTGGCCTAGTGGGTACTCGTTCCCCAAATTCGTCGTTCCGATGCAGTGGGAGTTCCCTCGAAAGGGAACGGCTCGGGTTATGTATATAACCCTTGTTCCCTGAGAAAGGGAGCGAGCACTGCATCTCGTCGCCACACCTCGGCAGGCCTGGAGCGCATGCTTCATCGCGATAACTGCCATTACTATGCCTGGGCTGCCCTTTATGTATCTTCCGGGTATGCCGTCATAGTTACGTCATGACGCAACACCAATCAGGATTGGCCTGATTTCATTCATACTTCAGACGCGCTGTTGCTTAGGGAGTGTCCCCAAATTCGTCGTTCCGATGCAGTGCTCGTTCCCTTTCTCAGGGAACAAGGGTTATATACATAACCCGAGCCGTTTTTTCGCATTGCCAGGTCACCTGGTATGGTCACGCTGCACGCATTGCTCCCACATAGGGCCTACATATTATTTTTTTCCACTCAAGTATGTCGTAATAACGAGATCTTATGTTGTTAAAACGACATATATTTTCTCCTAATAAGGAGAGTGGCATAACTTTAACCTAGTAATGAGAGACCCCGGTGCAGCCACAAATATCATAACTATCTATAGGCCTACTTTAATTAAGACATATATTCAAGAAATGTTTTAAAACAGAAAGCCGCTATAGTTTCAGCCTTATGCTGAGTTCACACCAAACGCAAATAGAGCGTCAGGAGCGAGTGATTTCAATGTTATGTCAATGGAAAGGAGGTCCTGCGGCGCGATAGACACGTTTCGCGCGGCGCGATGGACGCGATTCCGCCTCATTAGCACGTCCAGTTTGCTTAAAGTCCCTGTGAACCGGAAGTTGCAACTGACTTTATTTCAGTGCTGTGACGTATTTCCAGGTGAAACGGAATATTGAATAGAGGGCAGGGTTTTACTTCAGCGCTCCTCCTCTCCATCTCGCGCTCATAGCAGACTAACGGATGGAGGGGAGTGGTTAAGGATATTCAAACCCAAGCCGTCAAACTGCCGTCATCGGAAAGGGAACGCCATTCAAGACCGGAAGTTACTTTTCAGATTTTGATTAAAGATTACCGCGGCAAACAATTTTTTTCTGTGTATTAACTTGCACGGATTAGTTGTTCACCCTAAAACCTGTAATGTGGGCTAACAAATTAAATAAGATCGATTTTGATTTCATGAGGACTTTAAATGACGCAAATTGAGCGTCTTGTACAACACGTGTGTTATGCGCGAATGGTGCTTTTTGTGCATTCACGCGTTTGAAGCGAATTCGCGTCTGATGCCCGAGTTGATTTTTTTTTACTTTGGCGTCAATTCGTGCCTCGTTAACCAATCAGGAGCCTGCTTGCTGCTGTCACGTGGTAAAGTGACGTGATGAGAAACCCTGCATAATTAAAAAATACTACTATTGTGTCACAAAAGGTAGTTTTAAGACTTTTTCAGGTGAGAATGTAGTTGTTTAAAGCTCAAATCTGTGGTTTATTTATAGAGAGAGTGCTTATTTTAAAAAAAATATTTTGGAGTTGTGAGATCCAGGCGATCACTGGGCACTCAGCGCTCATTAACCCCGGCGAGAGCAACCTTTCCTCGGCCAGTCCTTCTGACGTTTGCCGCTGGCTCTGATGTCCTGTAGTGGTTCGTCTTGTGTGGATCTAACGGGCGATCTTTGGTGTCATGAATCTATAATTTGTTGTCTGCCAAATCGTTTTGACTGAGGGCAAAGAGAAGTTTCATAACTTATATATTTAAATATACATGCAGTGAAGATAATATAGTGATAATATATAAACCTAACAACATACGTGGCATAATTTTTGGAATGACTTATCACGAGAGGAGTTTTAGTCGCATAACATCAGTTAATGGAAACGGCGTCATTTCGCAATATTGTTTTATCGACTTTTAGAAAATATCGCAAAAGTTTTGCGCAAATCTGTAATGGAAACGCGGCTACACACAAGAATTGTGCAATTAATGAATACGCTGTAGCTGAGCTGACTATGAAATGGTAAGTTCGCCATATTTAGCTTGCGTATTTTGATTGATATTAGGCTAACATTACCCTAGATGTGTTGCGAATGTTACGTTTAGCTTATTGGATGTTTATAGAATAATTTGTGAACGTAATGCATGTACATCAAAGTGAAAATTAAGTGCATTTCCAACTCTGAACTCAGTCCCCAAGTAAATTCGTTTTTTAAATAAACACATAGCAAAATGAGTTGTGCGGTGTCCCCACCACTTTTCAAAGCAAAGTTATGCCACTGGATATCATTGTTTTAAACATGCAGTGGCAAATGGGCCCACCAGTGGGCCAGTGAAAGTTAACAGGTTAATATAATATATAAACTGAATGTTTAATTATTATTTATATAAATAATTTCTGTATATAAATATAGTGAATAGAAATACATATTTATTTTTTCTTTCTTTACAGAATGAACCCAACAAGTCCTACAAGTCCCATAATCCACGTGATTGTTCTGTTGACAACTGATAGGAAGACCGATATTTTTTAGGGCGGAGATCGAAGCCAGCTGGTTCATTTGATCATTTGAAGAAAAAGGGGAAGAAAAAAAACGATTCAGTTCATTTACCCCTCTGCAATTACGTCACAAATACACAATCCTGGCACATTAGTCATGAGTAAGCGCGTTTAGCTGATTTACATTTTATTCAATTAAATATTAGCTAATAATAGGCCAAATAATAATTAATTCATCAGTTTTTAAAGCACCCAAAACAGGCGATAATTAAAAGAAAATTAAATGAGTATGTTACAAAATAGCCTATAGTACAGGATCCAGTTTAGCCGGCGCTCTTCTCTGCAAACCAAATTTGCAAAGCCCACATATTTGCAAACCCACAAAACACACACACACACACACGTACACGACATGCTCGGTTTCAGGCCGCATCTACTTGGACATGTGCTCGGACGCTGTTGAGATTTTTTGTTAGTTGGTTTGTTTGTTTGTTTTTTGTTTAAACGGGAAAGCAGGGATCCAGACGATTCAGTCGGACTTCGTGAACTGGTTCATCCAGTTCGCTAAAAGCGATTCGAAACAACGATTCATCCAGGAAGCGAACATCCCTATTTGACACACATACACACGTGATATCAAGTGCTATAGTTCTCTATCAGATGATTTTAGTGCACTGGAAACAGCTTACTCGGTAAGACGTTGTCAGTCGTGTGCAGACACTTGACATTTGTTGCATTTCCTGCATTAGTAACTTACGCATAAGTGGACGTATAACGCACAGTAACATGGCTTGTGCTCAGCGATATGTCAACAAAGTTGTCATCGTTACTGGGGGCACTAGAGGCATCGGAAGGGGCATCGTTAAAGTGTTTGGTAAGGATTTATAGAATGTATCTTTCTATGCATTAATCGAAAGTAAAGGAAGAGTAAATAAAATATTGTCCTGTTTGCTTTGCAGTGCAAAATGGGTCCAAAGTTGTGTTCTGCGCTCAAGAGAGTATGTGATTGATTTAAATATACTTTTGAAGACTGGAAGGTTGAATACAGCAATGGATTCAATAACGTTTCCTTCTTTCTCCCATAATCGTCAGCTGAGTTGCCAGCTGGCCAGTCTCTTGAGTCTGTGTTGAATAAGGAAGGACCGGGATCGTGCATGTTTTTGTCATGTGACGTGACAAAAGAGGGTGACATCAAGGTAAGCATAGGCGTTGTATGGTACTTGTGCTTGTACTTCTTTCCCTGAGCCATCAGAAACTCCAATAGGCAAAATAGGTTTTAAAAAGGGATAGAAATTATAAAGTTAGATCCATTTTTCTTGAAAATATTATTTCTGTATCTCCTACAATCTTTTATTGGAATCATTTATTTAACCCTTTCATGCATGAATTATGATAACCTCAGTCAGGATTTCCCCCCCTGTTTTTATCGCTCTCGGGGCATAAAAAACAAGATTTGAAACGTATTCTTTGACATATATTTTTCAAATAGATTTTCAGATGTCCACTAGAGTGGACAGCATGCGTTTGTGGTTTAAACAGAAGATATTCTGTATTAACCATAATACAACAACACAGCAATATTGTGTGTATTTAACAAACCAATCAATAAAATTGTATGAAAACTATGAAAATATATACAAAAATATAGATGTGAAAGATTGCAAACGCAATTGAACTTCATACAAGTTGAAATTTGCGTATCTTTGATATCAGAACAAGAGGATGTGATTCCATCAGAGATCTCGACAACCTGTCAAGGTACAACTGTGGAAGCCCAACTCAGATGCTCCCTTCAGTGTACCAGTGTATGTCGATTTACCCTTATTAGCTGATAATTATGATTATGTTCAAGATGGACACATTTCTACCATAGCTCTATGATAATATGAACTGTAGCTGAAATATAGCTATTGATGCATAATGTCCACTATAGTGGACAGATGATTAATCAGAGTTTTCTCCCAATCTAAAATCAATACTTAAAAAATATAATTGTGATATGACTCATTAGATATTGCTTGGTGCTACAACATTTTTTTTTTTACTTCAAGAGTCTCCTAGGATAGAAGGAATGGATGGATATTCTGGAGCAACTTGGCATTTCTGACTGGCCATTGGCCATCTTGGTTTGGAGGGGAAAACATAGATATTTAACAGCTTGCCACTTGGTGGCAATGTATAGGATGATGCACAAGGGTCCACTGTAGAGGTTGATGTGCAACTATGCCATCAAAACCCATGCATAAGCAAGAAAATGCTTTTTGAATAGCTGTCCACTGTAATGACCACTATGCATGAAAGGGTTAAAATTAATTTTACATTTTAAATTGGACCTTAAAGGGATATTTCATCCAAAAATGAAAATTCTGTCATCATTTACTCACCGTCAAGTTGTATGAATGTTTGTAACTAAGTAGATCTCGGCAGCCATTGACTACCATAGTATTTTTTACCGCACTATGGTAGTCAGTGGCTGCCGAGATCTGCTTGGTTACAAACATTCTTCCAAATATCTTCCTTTGTGTTCAGCAGAACAAAGAAATGTATACAGGTTTGGAACTTGAGCGTGACTAAATGATGACAGAATTTTCATTTTTGGGTGAACTATCCCTTTAAAACAAAAATACTTTCTCACTAATAAGGTAAACGAAGTGTCTTTCAAAATAAAAAATAGATAAACCCTGTCAAACATTTCATGTCTAAATATAAAGCTGATATTGATACAATGTGCTCATTTTGCCAAGTTCACACAGAAACTGTCTATACATTTTTTTGGGTCATGTTTCTATGCTGAACCACTTTGGAAAAGTATTGACACATTTATTAAAGATGATATTCAGCAAGATACACCGATCAGGCATAACATTATGACCAGACAAGTGAAGTGTATAATGCTGATTATCTCTTCATCACGGCACCTGTTAGTGGGTGGGATATATTAGGCAGCAAGTGAACATTTTGTCCTTAGAGTTGATGTGTTAGAAGCAGGAAAAATGGGGAAGCATAAGGATTTGAGCGAGTTTGACAAGGGCCAAATTGTGATGGCTAGACGACTGGGTCAGAGAATCTCCAAAACTGCAGCTCTTGTGGGGTGTTCCTGGTCTGCAGTGGTCAGTATCTATCAAAAGTGGTCCAAGGAAGGAACAGTGGTGAACTGGCGACAGGGTCAGCCGCAGACCAGTCAGGGTGCCCATGCTGACCCCTGTCCACAGCAAGGCATCAGAACTGGACCGCAGAGCAATGGAAGAAGGTGGCCTGGCCTGATGAATCACATTTTCTTTTACATCACGTGGATGGCCGGGTGTGTGTGCGTCGCTTACCTGGGGAACACATGGCACCAGGATGCACTATGGCGTGTGTGATGCTTTGGGCAATGTTCTGCTGGGAAACCTTGGGTCCTGCCATCCATGTGGATGTTACTTTGACACGTACCACCTACCTAAGCATTGTTGCAGACCATGTACACCTTTCATGGAAACGGTATTCCCTGGTGGCTGTGTCCTCCTTCAGCAGGATAATGTGCCCTGCCACAAAGCAAAAATGGTTCAGGAATGGTTTGAGGAGCACAACAACAAATTTGAGGTGTTGACTTGGCTTCCAAATTGCCCAGATCTCAATCCAATCGAGCATCTGTGGGATGTGCTGAACAAACAAGTCTGATCCATGGAGGCCCCACCTCACAACTTACAGGACTTAAAGGATCTGCTGCTGACAATTTGATGCCAGATACCACAACAGCTTCAGGGGTCTAGTGGAGTCCATGCCTCGACGGGTCAGGGCTGTTTTGGCAGCAAACAGGGGGACTAACACAATATTAGGTCATAATGTAATGCCTGATCGGTGTATATGCATCTGACCCTACTAGAAATAAATCCTTGTTTTGTTATAAATTTAATTTATCTTCTTTGCAAATTTTATATCCATAAATGTAAGTTTACTAACAACAAACTATTTAGTTCTGTCTTTTTGAAAGAATTTAAAATGTATCTTAATACTATATTACATCTTCAGTAAATAAGAAATCAAGTAGAATGACTTTAATTTGTACACTGTAATTTATGTATAGATTAATATCTTCCCCTCGTGTTATTTTCCTCTATCTTTTCTCTTCCCTTATTTTTCTTTTGGTATTTTTCATTTTTCAGCCAATCATTAACTCCTTTTTTTCTCTTGTGTATTCTGCTGACATTATACAAAATGTATTAACAATATGTTCATTGTATACAAAGTTGTATATTTATATATATATATATATATATATATATATATATATATATATATATATATATATATATATATATATATATATATATATATATATATATATATATATATATATATATATATATATATATATATTGTTTTTTGTTTTGTTGCAATCATAAAAAATGATTGCATTTATAACTTGTCACTCACCTCAGTCTCTGTCCTACCCCTTTATCTTCTTCCTCTCAAAGTTTACTTTATTAGTTGAACGTTTTATGGTTTTAGGGTTCCAATTGTTTCCATATTTAAAAAATGTTTCCATTTAAAACTTAAATAATTCTGATTTCTATTTCTAAAAGCCAAGTAGTTTATTTTATAATGCATGTATTGTTTATTTTTATTATGATATCTTACCTTGAAGCGATTAATAAGTGAGACGATTGAGAGGTTTGGACAAATCGACTGTTTGGTGAACAACGCTGGGTGGCGTAAGTCGAAGTTTTATTCATCTTCTTTGTAGGGTTTTTTTTTTGTACTTGCAACTTTTTGTGATCATTGTTTTAACCAGGGACTTTTGCATTTATTTTGAAAATAATAATTATAAAAATAAATAGTCTAAAAATTCTGATCTCAATTTAAATCCCTAAATGATACATCAGACCCCCCTCACAAGCCCACAGATGAAACCACTGCAGAGGAGTTTAGAGACCTGCTTAATCTGAACCTCATCAGCTACTTCCTTGCTTCCAAGGTAACATCTCAAGTAACATAACACTGTGGTCTCTTATCTAGTGCAGAATTACTGATTTTTGTTTCATTTTTTAACCTCTTTTTATTACCTCGGGGCAGTATGCACTTCCGTACCTGCGCAAAACACAAGGAAATATCATCAATTTGTCCAGCCTTGTCGCCTCAATAGGTCAGAAAGACGCAGTTCCCTATGTAGCAACCAAGGTGAGTTTCTCAGCTTGTGCCAAATGCACGTGATCATCTTGATAGTAATGGCAACACTTACATATATCCACAAGGGGGCGATCACCGCCATGACTAAAGCAATGGCTGTGGATGAGAGTCGCTATCAAGTGAGAGTGAACTGGTGAGTGACATTATCAACCTGCCATCTAAGCTGTTCCTTCCTTTTTTATTTATATCTAAGCTATTTATTCATTTTCTCTGATCCTACCGAATTTCCATCTGTGGACATATTTTATTAATTGTGGTTATATTACCAGGCTTTAAATTCAAACTCTTTTATAGCATCTCTCCAGGCAATATAATGACATCTCTGTGGGAGGAGCTTGCTGGCCAAACCGAAAACCCTTCGGCCACTATTAAGGGTGGAGAAAATGCTCAGGTAAGTGTTCATAAGTGCAAGTGAGCAATAGAAGAAGCTGGTGGATATGTTATAGTAACAGTTTTCTACTCAACAGCTGATTGGTCGAATGGGAACGGAGGCTGAGAGTGGATTAGCTGCCCTTTTCTTGGCAGCTGATGCCACTTTCTGTACTGGGATAGATTTGTTTCTAAGCGGAGGGGCCGAACTGAACTACAGCTTCAAAAGCCAAGTTCCATAACTTAACAATGATGGAAAGGTCCTTGAAATGATAATTTGATTTAATTCCTCCTCTCTGACAGCTTGTTTAATGCGTATCTGACTTTTCAAATATGAGATTTTGGTAACATTTTTTTAAGGTGCCTTTGTTACAATGTAATTATACAAATGTATGATTAGGGTTTGGTTTAGGTTTAATTGCGCATAATTTACTGTTATTGCTATTATAAGTACATATAATATGTGTAACAGGGATACTAAAATAACCGTGATTTTTTTCATTGCACCATTTGAAATCATTACACAAATAATTTGCACAACTTTTATTTGAATGAGTTTGTTTACTATTAAACAATCATTGCAGGTTTTCTGAAGTTCAGAAATTATTTTACTTTCCATGTACTTTCTTGGTCAGGTAAATGGTGCAATAATTGTTACTGGGAAATTTTAAGAAATTCATCTTAATGCTGAGTTTTTCATTTTTATTAATGCCAATATTATAGTAGTTAAATATTATATGAAAGGGACCTGAACTGTGAATTACAGTACCATGAAGACTGATGTTTACAAGTAAACATTTCCAGCCCAGTTTGTCACATAATAATCAGATTTGAAACGTGTAGTGAAATTTAGTGAGTTCTGGAATCTTAATTAATGACTCTTGATAGGTTGTGATTTGTTTCATACATTGTGTTTCTGCAATTTTTGTACCAATTAAAAAGCTTAACTATTTCACATATTTGTTGTCAAATTATTTTATTCAATATTAACTATAAAAAGTATTACAAAACGTCTTTAACATGGCCAGTGCCACGCAAGGGCTTATTCTGAGATAATGTAAGACAGAAAAGTGTAAGACAAATAATGTGTCTATACTGTCATGAGTCCTTTAATATCAAAATGATATGGCCATGCAAAGAGCTGGTAAATCTTTAATTTAAAAGTTTATGACAGAATATATAAAAAAAAAAAAAGAAAACCCAAATCAATAAAACATGCACATAGAAACTGGGTTTCAGTCTTCAGTGAAATCTAAAGCCACACACCCTTGTTTACAAAAGCGACCAACACAGGTGACAGCCTATTTATATTTGAATCACATCATCGTCTGAAGGTACTGACATAAAACATATTTATTCAAATTTCCAAAAGCCAATCATTTAGCCAGGTCGGACCAACGCCTCGTATACTAACTAACTAATGAATGAATGGAATGTTTCCCTCGTGACCTTGTTTAACCCCGTTGATTTGACCGCAACTCTTTTTTATCCAATCAGATGCGAGAGATCCGTCACTCCTACCCGCGCGGGTGATTATTAACCCTTTGGTGGATGGGAATTGTTTTGTTTGTAATATTAATGCATTTTTAAATTCATATAATGATATACTAGATTCATCTTTATTAAAGATTATTATATATGAGTGGTCAGAAAAATAAAAATGCTCTACTCATTTAGAAAGTTTCCAGTATCTGACTTTTGAAGGCTATCCTTGAGGCATCACAAATAACAACATTTAAGATATTTCAAACGAGCCGTGTCGAAAATGATGAGAATAAACCAAAATTTAAAAAAAACATGAAGCTTTACTATTTCAAAACCTGAGCACATTGCCGCTATTTCTCTAGGGGTCCAATCCGGAACGCAGAGATCCGTCAGTCTGGGGCAGTTGCTCCCACTCGGACTAGTTTACCATTCATCTCAGCAGCAATGGCAGCGCTCAGGACGGTGAGTTCAAAGATCATTTCACTTATCTCCGCCACCACATCCCAAATCATTCTGTCAATATTTAACGGGTCTGTCTAACGTAAACACACTCGACGTATCTGGAGTACATTTAACAGAACTGAAATTAGCAGCTTCAAACTGCAGATCATAGACGTTGCAAATCGACAACACTCAAGTTTCAAAAACCGCTGGTGCGGGATGCACAATTTTAGGTCTTTGTTGTTTTTTTGGGGGGGTCGGGGGTTTCAGAATAAAACATCATTTTTTTGTTATCACTTAATTTCTGTTCTCTAAAATGCTTGCAAATCGCGGGTGAACGCTTGTGCTATGACTCCAGCTTACACGTATTTCCGGCAAGACGGCTTAACGATCTCTTTATGTTGCCACTTGCCAGCTCGTTTTTTTATTACTAGTATTTCAATATTATGAGGCTTTATTTTATATATATATATATATATATATATATATATATATATATTTTTTTTTTTTTTTTTTTTCATTACAGTAGTAGTGACAAATATTTTTTTAGTTACTTGTGTCCCTTTTGCTTCCAGTCACTATCCAACAAGAAACTATTCCACTTTTACTACTTACAGTTTGCAAATAAAATCAATATGGATCTGTGAAGTTATCTACTCATTTCCAACTAGTGTGTAGTCCACCTATCTCTGTTTTTCTTGCAACTTGTCATTAGGTGCTAGTACTTATTATTTAGGACATTTATGAAAAGATTTGAATGAAGTAATAGATAAAAAATTCTAAAACTAGATCTGGTCTTACTAAGATAATTGAAATTTGTAATATCTTTCTCGCCATGAATATAGCCGGGGTAGTTGGTATAGTGTTAAACTATAAACAAACAGACTTATTCTTTAGTTACATTGAATATTTTTAATATTCAACTAATAGGTTCTGACTAGTAGTCAGACATTACATATGAGTAAAATGCTATTTTAACCAGTGAGATAAGAAATCATACTAACAACTGAGTTCACTAATGCTGTCCCAATAGATACTAGCAAGAAATGTGTTGATATTGTTGTGAAGTTGAAAAAGATACTAACAACTATTGCTATACGTGCTAATTAAAACAAATACTAGTTGCAATATATGCTAGTTAATTTGTCATTAACTAATGGTCAAACGTCTTTGCATAAGATGCCTTGTTTGCCAAATTATGCGCAGGGTTCAGTTCACCCAACAGATCGAGCAGCAAGCTATCGTGTAGCCATGCTACATTATTTATTATGCAAACAAAGGCCTAATAAAAAATATCATGCAAAGAAAACGAATTAGAAGGGGAGCTGACTGGTGTGTGTCTTATAGTTTATTAATGAAAAATAGGCTAACACACACTACCTTTGTTTGCTTTGCTGATTCACTCAGGGTTTTTTAGCTATTAAAAGCACTGTTACTGTGTGACCCAGCTGTCTCCTTGTGCACAAATGCAGGTATATAAAGCTGGTACATACTCAACCTTGAGGGCTAAACAGCAGCTGTGAAAGGAAATGGTTGAAGTCACATTCTGTTTCTGTTTTAAGGCACTAAATGGACGCTTTCTTCACCCTCTCTCCCTGTCATGTGGGTCGTTGCGGTTCGTCAGTACCTCCTTCAAGGTATTAAAACAAACCTGTCGAGCCAGGTTCACGCATCGCTTTTGATTCTGTTCCACCACAAGTCAGCCTGTGTTTCAGGTCTTGTGAATTTGTGCAATTGTTTCAGTCTTCCCTCACATCACATTTTTGGGGGCAATGCAGATCTTTTCCAGACCTGTAAAGTTTTATGGCTCATCTTGAGTTGCCGTTTCTGAAGTGTTAAACAGCAGGCCACAGTGTCACCTTTTGGGATCTGACGTCTCTTTTCTTTGTGCCTTTGCCTTCTTGCACGCTTTCTTTCTTCCAACAACCCCCTTCCCTTCTTCTCACGGCAATTTAATTGAATTCAATTTCCATAAGAGCTTGACTGGCATGATGAATCCAGATTAATTTTTCAAACGCATGTGCAATCAATGATAATGAATAAACACCTCTCCACGTGCCCGCTTTACTCCCCTGCCCCTCTCTCTCTTTTCGTTTTCTCTCCCTCTTTTCTGTCTTTCTCTCCCTGTTTGTTTGTGTCAGGCTGCAGATCTTACCATAGAGAAGAACCCTGTACTGAAGCCAAAGCCGGACCCTTCAACCCTTGTGTTTGGCAAGCAGTTTTCAGACCACATGCTGACCATCAGTTGGTCTGCCGCAGAAGGATGGAAGGCACCTCAGATCAAGCCCTTCCAGAATCTGTCCCTTCACCCTGCTTGCTCAGCTCTGCATTACTCCATAGAGGTAAAGGAGTGTGTGAATCACATGGTTCTATATATATATATATATAATGTATGTGTGTGTGTGTGATTAATCGCAATATTGTGTGATTAATCGCAATTAATCACACACGTATCATAAAATTAAGCATACGCCATTTATCTCATTAATAACATTCATTTTGTCATCATTTGCTAATAACCTTAGCGTTAGATGATATTTACAGTGAAATGGCATACTAAGTGAAAATAGTGATAAATTCTATTTACACCATAGAAAAGAAGCAGTTCTTTGCAATATGTGTAAATAGTAATTGCATGGAATTTTTTCTTTATTTTGACAGATACATACTATTTGCACCTCAGTATTGTTGTACATTAACAGGATGCAATAATTACATAGTGTTAATGATTCTATTTATTAAAATTATTAAATGGATGCCGCCTTAATGGGACAGTAAAAGTTACCTACCCCTAACCCTACCCAATAAATGCTTTTATTGTTACTAAACATTTCGTCAGGCACTTTATTTCCACTCCTATTTTCTTTCCTATTTTTATTCAAAGTAAATGCCTTTCCGATGTGATCTGTGATGAGAAAAGTGAAAAGAGCGAGTTCTGCAAAAGGCGAATTCGAACCCAGGTCGATCGAGTCAAAACCAAGATCCTTAAGCCACTGAAGATGTTGAAATACAAGCTTTTTAAAAAAAAATCTTGTTTGGCCAAACCAGGCATTGTTAGGCAGAGCTAGTGCAAATAGCACTTGCCAACAAGGCCCGCTATTTGCACTCGAAATGTGAATAGACAGTCCGAATTTAAATTAATTGCACGCGTTAAAGGTCACAGCCCTAATATATATAAGGATGCAATACATTTTATTCAGAAATAAATTAGTTCTATTCATCAAAAGAATCCTGAAAAAAAAAATCCCAGCATTGATAATGATAATAACCATTATTCATAGTTCAGCACTAATAATATTTGATAATTAATTTAGCAGCAAATCATTATATTAGAATGATTTTTGAAGGATCATGTGACACTGAAGACTGGAGTAATGATGCTGAAATTTCAGCTTTACCATCACAGGAATGAGTTATATTTTAAAATATATTTACTTAGAAAAGTTGTAAATTTAAATAGCATTTTAAATTGTAATAATATTTCACAATATTACTGTTTTTACTGTGTGTTTTTTAAAACTAAATTAATTCAGCCTTGGTGAGCACATAAGCCTTCAAAACATGAACAAAATCTTAGTTATTCCGAACTATTGCTATTGTTTATTATTAGATGCAGTTTGAACTAGAGTGAACCGTAATTTCCGTATTTCCAACATTATTGCCAGTTTTTCTTTTCTTCAGTTAATCCCTTTTTTTATCTGATCTTTTCTGTTCTTCTGTTTTCTTCTCAGCTTTTTGAGGGCATGAAGGCCTTCCGGGGAGTAGATAACCACATTCGTCTCTTCAGACCGATGTTGAATATGGAGCGCATGTACCGGAGCACTGACAGGAGCTGCCTACCTGTTAGTCTTCATTTTATCCTATTAGGCACTTACAGAGCCACTTTAGTTTATTGACTGATGCTCTTTGATAATATCACATTTCAAATGAGCCAATCTGTGGACTGTATTTTCTTTCATCGCCATCAACATATTCTCCCTGTCTGTCTCTTCTAGTTGTTTGATAAGGTCGAACTGGTGAAGTGTATCAATAAGCTGGTTGAGATCGACCAAGAATGGGTTCCTTACTCCACAGACGCCAGCCTGTACATCAGACCAACGTTTATAGGAACTGAAGTAAGAAACCTTAAATATTAAAATGAACACTCACTGGCCACTTTATTATGTACACCTGTTAATCAGCCAATCACATGGCGGTACCTCAATGCATTTAAGCATGTAGACATGGTCAATACGATCTGCTGAATTTCAAACTGAGCATCAGAATGCGGAAGTAAGGTGATTTAAGTGACTTTCAATGTGGCATGGTTGTTGGTCCCAGATGGGTTGGTCTGAATATTTAAGAAACTGCTGATCTGCTGGGACTTTCACACACAACCATCTCTAGGGTTTACAGAGAATGGTCAGAAAAAGAGAAAATATAATCCTTCCTTGTATCAACGGTTTAGGCTGTTGCTGCTGGTGTAATGGCGTGGAGGATATTTTCTTGGTACACTTTGGGCCCCTTAGAACCAATTGAGCATCTTTAAACACCACAGACTACCTGAGCACTGTTGCTGACCACGTCCATCCGTTTATGACCTCAGTGTACCCATCTTCTGACAGCTACTTCCAGCAAGATAACGTGCCATGACGCACCTCAAATGATCTCAAACTGGTTTCTTGAACATGACAATGAGTTCACTATACTCAAATGGCCTCCACAGTCACCAAATGTCAATCCAATAGAGCACTTTTGGGATGTAGTGCAACAGCCAACAAATCTGCTGCAACTCCATGATGCTATCATTTCAATATGAACCAAAATCTATGAGAATGTTTCCAGCACCTTGTTGAATCTATGCCGCAATAAGGCAAAATGGGGTCCAACCTGGTACTAGCAAAGTGTGTACTGTGCTACAGTTGCCAGTGAGTGTAATATGTTGAATGATTTTGGTCTTTTCATCTTTAATTTTGACCGTCCTTCTTTAATTCAGCCTTCTCTAGGTGTGTCCCGAGCAGGTCACGCTTTGCTCTTTGTCATTATTGGACCCGTTGGACCTTATTTTGCCACTGGAAGCTTTAGTCCGGTGTCTTTGCTGGCAGATCCTCGATACGTTCGGGCCTGGAGGGGCGGTGTTGGAGAATACAAGATGGGAGGGTGAGTTTTCACAAAGACTTGGTCACATTTCTCGAATGAGCATAAGCATACATTATAAGAGAAAATCTCAAACTTCAATTTTTATTTTTCGTGTCCTTTTGAATATGTTCTTGGTGTTAATAAAACACATTTGCCTAGTTAAACCTGCTAATTTAAAGCAGAAATGTGTTACTGAAATTATTCTTTATGGTCACACTTTATATTAGTTGTATTTAACAAATATGTACTTGCATTAAAAAAATAAAAGTTAGGTACAATGTACTTATGTTCATGTTGTACAGCAAAACACTTGCAACAGTGTGTTTGTACATAGCAGTTTTATTCAGACACTTAATATAAACAAGTGGGACCTTTATTTAAGAACACTTTGGAACCATTTTCTCTGGTTTGTATTTTCATAAGTGAAAAAGCTAAAGGATTTCAAATGTTACTTATCTGCATTAAACTTTTATCCGGTTTCTCGTTGTTGCAGGATAGTGATGCATTTTCTTGTTTTAATGGTGAGATCATGAATTGCAGAAGAGCAGTTACACTTCTGCTGGAGATTATTTGTTGCAAACTCCATTGCCCTTTGAAATAATATTTTTTTTAAGGAGTAGATTTCCACATTCAGGTTATAAGTTGAGCCTTGCACAGGCTACATTAGGCTAGTCATGTGCAACTGTGGATTGTTGTAAATCCTCAGCCTTGACCCTTCACACTAATGCAGCTCTGGTTTCTGTTTATGTGCTGTATCTTTCGCTACTCACCTCTCTTAATGGTCCTTGTCTTACTGCCCCATTAAGCATTTAAGGCCCACTTCAGCAAAGCTTTTGCTGCTGTCCCGTAGTGTTCAGATAATGTGTAGACAGTGTATGTCTGTTTATATTATGAATCACAGTGTTTTCACTCTTTGTTATAAACGTCGTCCATTCAAATGTTTGATTTGAACGCAGTAACCCACTGTTTTGTGGCCTGAATGCAGATCTGTAATTGTGGGTTTGTTTCCCAGTAACTACGGACCGACAATCGCTGTTCAGAGCGAGGCGGCCAGGCTGGGCTGCCAGCAGGTCCTCTGGCTGTACGGAGAGGAGGAGGAGATCACTGAGGTCGGAACCATGAATCTCTTCATCTACTGGACCACAGAGAAAGGAGGTGAGAGTAGCTTCTACAGGGTTTCTGCAGGTTTTAGTCTTAATTCACACAAATTAAGGCCTTAAAGACTTAAATCAGAGCAGAAAGTTAGGGCATTAAATATTGCATGCATTACAAAAATGTCTTCAGTATTTTTGTCCTCTTTTCCATTACAAATATCTAAACCTCCTTAAATCAAGATACATTTTCTTGAGATGCAAATGTAAAATGAAATCTTGAAAAATGGAACAAACTGAAATGAGTTTATGCTTTAAAACAGAGAACAAATATCTGTCAATAAGTTATGAAAACTTCCCTTTGAATTAAGTTGATTTTACTCAGCCCATTGGCAGATATTTGTTCTTGTTTGAATCATAAACTCACTTCATTTTGATAGAAAACAAAACTGTAATTTTGCATCTCAAGTAAATGTGATGTCAAGTAAATCTTTTTTGATGAAGAATGAATTGAAACGTAATGGATATCTGTTAAAAGTTTTATCTTCAAGCTCTGAAGTGTTGCTTTAAATGTACTGCAGAAACCCTGTTCTAGAAACTGTAAATTAAAACCTTCTGCAGTAGGGCTGTCAAAATGGCTGAAAAGCTAAATTCGAAATTCTTTCTTAAATATGATCAAAATTCAAATTATATTCGAATTCTAAAGGCAATACTTAATTTTAGAGGGGAAAAGTACTGTATTATCTCCTATGCCCACAAGAGGGCGCAAGCGAACGCAACAAGCAAATGTAAACCAAATCAAGCATTGCGTCTTTTATTGAAATGAAATGACATTCACACTTTTTACAGTGCATTAACTTTTCAAACAATTGTTATTAAAGGGCACCTATTTTGCCCCTTTTTACAAGATGTCATATTGGTCTTTGGTGTCCCCAAAATGTGTCTGTAAAGTTTCAGCACAAAATACCCCATAGATAATTTATTATAACGTGTTGAAAATGTCATTTTGAGGCCTGTCTATAAAAAACACTGTTTTGGTGTGTACCGCTTTAAATGTAAATGAGCTGCATATCCCCGCCCCGTCTTTAGAAGAGGGCGTAGCATATACATCTCTCCTCAATGCCAGATTGCATACAGGTCTCACAGGGCGGGTCTATGTTAAAATGGCAGTGTCAGTCAAACCTTGCGGGCGGGCCTTTGCAGTGTGATGTCACACTGCAGAGAATCAGAGAACAGCTTGTTCTGAAACACTGCTCATGATTTTTGGGATTAAAAAAAAAATACTGGGTGGATTTTAATCGTTATAGGGTGGTTGTTTACACACACATTTTTGTTCAAACATCATGTTAAAGTGGATTTTGCATAATAGGTGCCCTTTAAATAAAATATAATTTCCTTAATGAGCATGTAAGGAAAATTAGGTAACAAAAGTGCATAGTGCAATAAAACTGCAAGTGCATCAGTAACCTGAGAAAACGCGTTTCAACAGAACATAACGTGAACACAAAATAGCAAACTGACATTCAGAAACAATTCATTTCCACTCACTAAATATCTATATATTGTTCGTCAAAAACACCAAACAGTCAACTTGACATGCAGCGAGTGCTGAGCGTTTTTTGGTGAGGTATGATCAAGTAGCTATGTATTTGCCAGCTGCGCAATATGTGGATACATATAACGTTATACTGCATAATTTTGCCACCAACTGAGAGGATTTTCGTCAGCCGGTAGCGTATCTTCTCTTTCATTTATATCCATCTCATAAAATCATTATGTCTATGGAAAGTCCCCATAAAACATGAAAACACAGCGTGTGTGTAAGTGTGTAAAAATACCTTACAGGGTTCCTGCAGTTCCTATCATGGAATTGAGATATGCAGGCCCAGAAAAGACTTGAAAATGAATAGAATCTTAAGATATGGACATTTATATAATGAATATAATTTTCATAACATCATGTGATGTAACATCATAAGTTGTGCTCTAAAATATTTACTTGGCTGGAAATTGTTCTTTGTTTAAAATCTGTAAGGTGTTTTTTTCTATCTTTAATCGATAATCATGAAGGAATGGAAAAGCCATGGAAATGCATTTATCAAATGGTGTGGGAGCACTTAAGAGACAAAAAAAACTGTTAAAGTAAATAGATATTGGTTTTGGTTCATTTTTCACTCTCCGAATAGCCAGGTCAAGTCAAGTGCATTGCATTGTGGGATACAGTTTCTCATGCAGTGAGCTCTGCTGTATATTTTGGCAAGATGTTCATTCAGTATTCCCTGTTGAATGATGCTTGTCTCCCCCTTCTGGCGATACATATTAATGCATCTCATTTGTGTGTCTTTGCAGAGAAAGAGCTCGTCACCCCTCCACTTGATGGCGTCATTCTTCCAGGAGTCACCAGGCAGTCGCTGCTAGATCTCGCCAGAGAATGGGTGAGACCATCTTCCTAATGTTGTGTTGGTCCCCCTTTTACTGCCAAAAACAGCCCTTACCCATCGAGGCTTGGATTCCACTAGACCCCTGAGGGTGTGCTGTAGTATCTGGCACCCAGATGTTAGCAGAAGATCCTTTTAGTCCTGTAAGTTGCGAGGTGGGGCCTCCAGGAATCGGACTTGTTTGTTCAGCACATCCCACAGATGCTCTATTGGATTGAGATTTGGGCAAGTCAACACCTCAAACTCGTTGTTGTGCTCCTCAAACATTCCTGAACCATTTTTGCTTTGTGGCAGGGCGCATATATACCGTTTCCATGAAAGGGTGCACATGGTCTGCAACAATGCTTAGGTAGGTGGTATGTGTCAAAGTAACATCCACATGGATGTCAGGACCCAAGGTTTCCCAGCAGAACAATGCCCAAAACATCACACCAGCTTGCCTTCGTCCCATAGTACATCCTGGTGCCATGTGTTCCCCAGGTAAGCAACACACACGCATCCGGCCATCCACGTGATGTAAAAGAAAGCGTGATTCATCAGACCAGGCCACCTTCTTCCATTGCTCCGTGGTCCAGTTCTGATTCTCACGTGCCCTGCTGGCGCTTTCGGCAGTGGACGGGTCAGCATGGATACCCTGACTGGTCTGCGGCTATGCCGCCCCATACGCAACAAACTGTGATGCACTGTGTATTCTGACACCTTTCTATCAGAACCAGCCTAAACTTCTTGAGCAATTTGAGCTGCAGTAGCTCGTCTGTTTGATTGGACCACACGGACCAGCCTTCACTCCCCACGTGCATCAATGAGCCTTGGCCGCCCATGACCCTGTCACCGGTTCACCACTGTTCCTTCCTTGGACCACTTTTGATAGATACTGACCACTGCAGACCAGGGAACACTAGTCGTCTAGCCATCACAATTTGGCCCTTGTCAAACTCAATCAAATCCTTACGGTTACCCATTTTTCCTGCTTCTAACACATCAACTTTGAGGATAAAATGAAGAGATAATCAGTGTTATTCACTTCACCTGTCAGCGGTCATAAGGTTATTCCTGATCGGTGTGTTTTTTGTAAAACCATTTAAATACTAGTAACTTTATTATGTCCATAGATAACTAAAAACAAACAAATGTGCATGGCTTTTTGCTGGTAAAGGGTGAGAGACCTGGCGAGTCACATGATTTCTGTCAAAGAGCCAGATGTGGCTCACAAATCATAGGTTCCCGACCGCTGATATTTGACTATTGCGATCGTTCCATAACATGTTATATATCAAGTACCAAGGTGTCTGTTGCCATACCTGTATCATGATTCCACTATAGTTATTTTTGTAAGGGTTGTGTGTCGTTTTTAGGGGGACTTCAAAGTTACAGAGCGTCGAGTATTAATGCAGGAGCTGATAGGTGCTCTAGATGATGGACGAGTTCTGGAGGTGTTCGGTTCTGGCACTGCGTGTGTGGTGTGTCCAGTTGGCAGTCTGCTCTACAGAGGAAAGGTAACCAGAAAATGCGCACTTCGGTTCTCTAATGCAAATGTCCATTGAAAGCGTTTTTACAGCTTAATAAATATTACTACATTTATTGAAAACTCTCCTTTTATCTTTTAGACCTACCCAATTCCGACAATGAAAAACGGTCCAGACCTTGCCAAGAAATTCCATAAGGAGCTCACTGACATCCAGGTAAAATCTTGTTACTTTTGGATTACTCTTGAATTCCTAATACGGTCATCATTTTTCTTTCATTCCATCCTAAACCTCTGCTCCGTTTCTCCATGTACAGTATGGGCGCATTCAGAGGGACTGGGCACCGCTGGTCGTCTAACCGATCTCATGCAGGTTTCATGTCTAAAACCTCTCATCTCACGTGTTTGTGTGGACTAAATTGACAGGGGTGTTCTTCTACAGTAACAACCTTTCTAAATAAATGCAGTCTTTCCAGATAACTTTACATCCTGCTTGCTTAGAGATCCATATGGCACAATGTGTAGCACTAGAAATCGTCCCTAAGCCTGTCAAGCACACGCGTCATAAGCCATATATAACTAAGTACAAAGGCACAAGCAAATATTTTCTCTTTGCAGTAGTTGCTGATCCTGTGTTTTTTCCCAACCAGTCCTTTTTGTCTCCTAAAATGGCTGAACACTTTCTTTTTTTTTTTTTTACAACTTTTAACTGTATTAACATTTCAGTTTTATATGGAGGGAATGGTGAAAAGAAATCAGACAGTTGGGAACTATCAGACTTCAGCACATATTGATTTTAATGTAATGTTCATTTATTAAGCAGCTTGTTTATTTTGTGTAATGTAAGAGAATTACAGACCCGTCATGCTTCTCTGTTACTCTCCAGGGGACATGTATTTATTAGTTTTACTTCAATCTAAACAGTTCTGTTTTCTTTTAAAAGACACTAAATTGGTATTTTTATGTCCAACGTGTAAATGATTGTATATGTCTATCTAGAGAAGGGTGTTAGAACAAGGACAATATATTCTCACCAGATTTAGATGATTTAAAACCATGAGCTGAAATTATGCACGCACAAAGGGCTTCAGGTCGGCCCAGACATTAGCAGCTCTAGAGACCACTAGAAAAATGTTGATATGATAATCATAGGTGATCATCACTAGGCTGTTTGTTATCTATATGATATATCTGGAACTACAATGTGACCTGTATGTACATGTGTGTGTGAAATGTGTAATGTTTGCTGAACATGTAGAATGTATCGGTTTTAACTTATTTCTGGTGTCGTTTTAGTGGTTATATGGCTAAAATACACATCGGCTGTTTTAAAAAAATATCTTTGTTCTTTGTGAACCCCCCTTATTTCTTTCTCTTTTTTTTGTCGTCATTTTAAACTAGCATTTTAATGGGTGCACTCCACATCTCTCTTCTAAGTGCCTGATGGAGTTGACTGTTACTTTCTCTTTGAGTTATCTTTCAGATTTGTCATTACTGTGCTGAGGGGGCTGCTGCTGTGTTCAAGAATGGTTTGTTTTGTTGGTTTTCGGGGTAGATGTCTTTACTTTTTTTCTGTTACTGTATTTTTACAAATAAACTCAATTTGCGTCCAAATATATAATATGCCTTTTGCTTTAACCACTTACAAATATTTGTTTCAGCAGGTCTGGTTTGCTTTCATGTGTGGTTATTAAAAAAAAATATTCTGTGGCTGTAAAATGTTAGGAAACTTCCTCCACACATTATTGGCTAAATGTCACTTGACAAGAGCATGTCGGATCCATATTTTATCTGAAAAGTAATCAACAGAACATTGTTACACTTTAGACTTTCTACTAACTATAAGTAACTTTGCAACTACATGCCAACTAACTCGGTTACGTGTTAGGAGAACAAGTTGACATGTACTTGCAAAGTTACTTATAGTCAGTAGAATGTCTGTTGAGAGAGCTTCAAAATAAAGTATCAGAAGATATTAAGCAGTCTACTAATACTCTAATGAGAGTTAATTGTCATGTAGGTGCAAAGTTACTTATATAGTCAGTAGAATGTCTAAAGTGGACTATCGAAATAAAGTGTTACCCGAACATTATAGATAAAAATAGTTTTCTGTGTCAATTAAGCACAATTCTGACAAAATTTCTCATTACTGAAATGCCAACAAGATATGTATATATTATTTAAACTGTAAAATATTGATACTTCATGGTAATATTTGTTAGACTATCTTTTTATCTCCATGTAATCTAAAATTGTAATGTATTTTCTTAATAGCTATCTTATTAGATATAATCACTGAAAGTAAATGATAAATTATACAACTAATTTGTTACAGTAATGAGAATAACCTGTGAGTTAAAAACATTGAAACAAATAAAATGTCATGTAAAAAAAATAATAATAATAACCTTAAATTTAATTGTGCAGAATATAATTTCTCTTTTCTTCTTTGGGTTTTTGCCATTGGTTTCATTTGGTTCCTATCACTGTATCATACACATCACAATGATAGTTTTGTCACATTTATTTATTACTTTTAAAGGTTTTGTTGTTTTCACTTCCAGATAGCAATAGTTTTGAGACGTGTCTCCTATGATTCAGATGAACCCATACACCTTAACTCAATCTGACCACATTTTTATCATCAAAAGACAAAGAATACAACTAAGGACTGTAAATAAGAAACAAATGTATACATGGCAAGTATATTATTACATAATTTATATTCTATAAAGGATAATGATGTATAGATTAGATCCATAGTCGTTCTACAAAATAGGCCATAATCGAGAGTTCATAAAGCGTACCATATAGTTGATTATGAATTAATTCTCCATTTTGTCATCTACAGGCAGCATAAGATCTATGGGCTGTAGAGGTTTATTAGCTTTCTCACTGGCTGTCTTTAGGACAGTCTTCTTCAAACAAAGCCAGGGTGGTGTGGCCCAGAGGGTTGTAGATGATGCCTTCCACCTCTCCACCACCATTGGTTGTCTTCTGGAAGTGGATCTCCAGGTTGTCCTGCAGGTTGTCCTTGTCCATGATGTCAGGGATGCCCGTAAGCAGCACTGTGCGCATGCACTCCGAGTTACAAATCTGAGAGGAAGCGACAGTCAGTTTACGTCCTAACAACACCGGTATTACCAGTTTACACTATCGTGACATACCTTCATCTGTGCAATTTCGCCATTGAGGAATGGAGTGACCTTCACCTTGTACTTCTTCCTAGCAAAATCTACCTCATGATCCTGTTTGTCTGAGAGATGTTTGGCAACTGAAGACGAATGAGACACAAATAGAAGAATTAGAAAAAAATACCTCAAGCATCTTGTGCTGAGATATGTCCGATTGCATGAATTTGGTTAACGTACTATTATCATCTACAAAGGTAATGACCACAGTGCCAGAGTCGTGCAGCATGTCTGTTTCCTCCACCTCGCCGCCTCCGTTCTTTTTCTTAGAGAAATGGATGTCCAGTTTGTCTAGTACTCGGTCCTCGGCTTCTTCCTTTGGCAGGTTAGACACTAGGATTCTGCGTGGGCACACCTGTGTTTCCATCTAACAGATGGAGAGAGAAAGAGAGAGATGTTTTATGTCATGATAGTCCATAGGAACACAATGCAGTCCATAATATACAATCCATGTAGGTAAACGGAAGTCAACCCATTACCTCAACATATTCAGGTACCAGGAACTGAATGGGTTTAGCCTGCACAATGATGGCACAGTCCCCAAGCTCCACTTTATGCTCCTTATGGCTCAAGATTTTCTGAGCCACTAAAGATGCAGGATTAGAAGAGATTTGAATGAAGGAAGAGAAGTGAATACAACAATAAGTCACAAAAGCCCATGCATTACAGTGAATTTAATGATTTAAAAAAAAAAATCAAGACGTTTTTCTAATTTTATTTTAACCTCTCACCTTTTTTTAAGAACTAAGAGTGACCATATATTAAAATATGTTTTGGTTGGGGGCCTTCAAATATTGTTGTGAGTTAATGGAGTTAACAACGACCAAACAACCCCATTGACTTTCATTGTATGGTCAAAAACAGTAGAAAAATTACTTAAAGCTGCTGTCCGTAACTTTTTTTGTGTTCAAGATTTACAAAAATTATATAATGAGAATGTACAACATGAATATATTTTCCAAACCGTGTTTTTGTCTTACCCTGCATCATTATGGTACACTTATAATAAGTGTTTATATTGGGACTATTTCAGGAACCGCGGAGGAGGAGCACAGTCCATGCGTGATTCACCATAGACATAAACAGAGAGAAGTAGCTCCGGCTGCAATGTTCTTCCGCAAGATGCATGCAGTTCTGTTTATTAACCGCTAGAGCGCAAAAAGTTATGGACTGCAGCTTTAAAATATCTTATTTTGTGTTGTGTTTATTTTGTGAAAGAAAATCATGACATGCGTAAATGAGTAGAAATTCTGTATTACAGCTCAACTGTCCCTTTAAAGGGTTAGTTCACCCAAAAATGAAAATTCTGTCATTAATTACTTACCCTCATGTCGTTCGACACCCGTAAGACCTCCGTTCGTCTTCGGAACACAAATGAAGATATTTTAGTTGAAATCTGATGGCTCTGAAAGCCCTCCATTGGCACAATGCACGGTTCACTCTCAAGACCCTTAAAAGGACGTTGTTACAAAGTCCATCTCACTACAGTGGTTTCTAAAATAACTTTATGAATCGGCGAGAATAGTTTTTGTGCGCAAAAAAAACGTAAATAACGACTTGTATAGTGATGACGATTTCAAAACACGGCCTCATGAAGCTACGAAGCGTTATGAATCAGTGAACCGAATCAGCAGTTTGGATCGCCAAATTTCAGCAGTTTGGCGGTTTGACACGCGATCCGAATCATGATTCGACTCACTGATTCATAACGCTTCGAAGCTTCATGAGGCCGTATTTTGAAATCGTCATCACTATGTAAGTCGTTATTTAGGGTTTTTTTGCGCACAAAAACTATTCTCGCCGATTCATAAAGTTATTTTAGAACCACTGTAGTGAGATGGACTTTGTAACGACGTCTTTAGTACCTTTTAAGGGTCTTGAGAGTGAACCGTGCATTGTGCCAATGGAGGACTTTCAGAGGCATCAGATTTCAACTAAAATATCTTCATTTGTGTTACGAAGACAAACGGAGGTCTTACGGGTGTCGAACGACATGAGGGTAAGTAATTAATGACAGAATTTTCATTTTTGGGTGAACTAACCCTTTAAAGGTGCAGTGTGTAAACTTTATCGGCATCTAGTGGTGAAGTTGGGATTTGCAACCACCCACCGCTCACCCCTCCCTATCGAACCACATAGAGAAGCTACGGTGGCCGACACAGGACAAAGATGTCATCGTCTGAGACCGCAGAGAGTAGCTAGCGCTCTGTAGAGCAGTTTGTCCGTTTAGGGCTACTGTAGAAACATGATGGTGACTTCACTGTAAGGGGACCCGCGGTGTATATAGATAGAAATGGCTCATTCTAAGGTAATAAAAACCTAACAGTTAATTATGTAAGGTCTTTATATACCACTGAAAACATAGTTATGTATACTATATTGAATTTCTGTCAATAGATCCTCATAAATATTACACACTGCACCTTTAAGCACTTTTGACCGTTTCCCATTGTGACGATGCTACATACCATCCTCTTCCTCAAAGGTGATCAGTGCCGTTCCACCCTCCATCGGATAAACTATGCGTGAATTCACATCAAAACTCACAGCATGCGCTCCCTCTTTTGTCTTTCCTTGAAAAACGACTCTCCTCTCAGGCACCGCTGTAGAGATCTGTGGAGGCAATGTATAGAGTTGTGTTAATCTCACAGTTGGTGTATCATGTTTTTTAGATCAACATGGAGATTTTAGGGTCAAATTTATATGAATGTAAAGGGAAAATATAGAAAATGTTTAGAATACTAGTTAAAATATTTTTGTGAATATATTTTATATTTTGATACTGTAAACCTCAGTTTGTTTTTTCAGATTGCTGTTTTTACAGTCCAGGCTTTGCAGCTCCTCCTTTATTTTCATGATCTCTATCTGCAGTCTGTTTTTCTCCTCCTCTATTACTCTGCATTTCTCCTGCACACAGAGGAACCCATTAACATTAACATAAAACATATATCTTTAAATGAGTGGATATAATGAGTGTCAGCATATTTATTTACACAGACCTTCTCTTTCTGAATTGTCTTAGTACATTTCTTGTTTTCTTCCTCAATTGCCACTTTCCTATCCTCAGCTCGTTGTCGAAATTCCTTGGCAAATTTTTTGTTTATATCGATGCCATCACTCAGTATTTTTTGTTCCCTCAATAACACGTCATGCTGTTTCTGCGGACAGGTGAGAGGACATAATGATTAATGCCTTGAATTTTGGTTGACAGGTAGGCCTATCCAGCTTTAAAAGCAACTCACAAACCTTGCATTTGTGGATCTCCTTCTGTTTACTGTCCAAAGAATCAACATCCATAACAAGAGAGAAATCCTGAATTGACAAACAGTGTCAATGTACTGAATATATAATCAAACAACAACAACAAAAAACTTTGCCAGACCACTTCCTTTACCTCAGTAGACATTTCTGCCAACGCAAGAACCTGTGAACAGACAGAAAGCACGGTTACCAAAGACAGAAGGTCGTTTTTTATAAACTAGGTGATTCGTAAAATCTAATGCATATTTATCCGTCGAGCTATTCCAGTTTAATTAGGCTACTAAAGCTTAGTATGAACTTCATGAAGTTCAACACACTATGGCAACACGAGTTGTTGACATCGTAAAAAACGCTATGAAACACTTGATAAATAGGAAAAGACCATGGTTTTTATACTTAATTGTTTTGTTTTCTTCAATTTTTTTAAATTAAATATTCTGACACTAAACACTTTCACTTGTGATATCCGCTGCGTCTTTCACGGCTACCTTTTAAACAACGACAAAACATTCAGTTAGTGACGTATAGTGACTTTCCGTTAAAACCACTGTATAGCTTATCTACTTTTTTGTTGTTTAGCCTTGTAATAATCTATTTTGCGCATAAGCTAATTATAAGTAAACAGATGAGACAAACACATACCGCGATGAAGCAAACAGGAGAGAGCAGTTTCGCTTTCGTTTCAGTAGGCTATGGGCGGCGTCAATAAACCTGGCCCATATTCGCATGGGGGTGTTGTTGATCACTTAACATATATGTATAGCAACAGTATGCCAGTATAGCCTACGTTATTATATTTTTAGACCTAACGTTACCTATAGCCTACAAATGTCGTGCCATAAATCTAGATCTTTGTTTTGTAGATAAATAGTGTGATATAGGCCTATAGGGAGACACAATTTGGGTTGATTTTATCAACAACAACAACAACAACAACAAAACAGCAGGCTACAGGAAAATAGGCATTAGCTTTAAGTTCAGGTAGTGCCAGAGTTGCTAAAATGTACATGATAACAATTACATAATTAGGCCTACTCTAGGGCTGTAAGAACACCAGCTATTTTATTTTATTATATTATTAATAAAATCTGTCAGTTTGTCAGTGTTATGCCTAAATGTCTACCGGTGGCACTTCATTAGTCATGAAGTGCTTTGAGCGGTAGTTATGGCTCACATAAAGGACATGGGGGCTTGGATCCTTACCAGTACGCATGGGAGAAACCTATCTACTGCTAATGTCATCTCATTTTGTGCATGGTTAACTTATTCCTTACTCATTTGGTAATGAATCAGACTCATCTGTCAGACATCTCTTCCTTGATTTTAGCTCAGCTTCTACCATCATCCCACAAACTCTGGTGAATAAGCTGGCAATGCTTCATCTGAGTCCATCTCTATGCAATTGGATACTAGATCTCTTAACAAATAGGCACCGGTGTGTTTATTATTCATTATCTCTCATCCTCCAGCATTCTTCTCAATACCGGCTCCCCCCAGGGCTGTGTCTTGAGCCCCTCTTCTGTACACTTTATTGACCTACAATTGCACAGCCACGCATTTAAGCACTCTTATTGTTAAATTTGCAGACGATACTGTAGTAGTGGGTTTCATTTCCAACAATGATGAGTCAAAGTAGTGGTGGAACGAATGGAGGTGTTTGTGTAGAGCAAATAACCTCTAATGTGAAAAAACAAAACAAAAGAGATGATTGTGGGCTTTAGGAAGGGTGGCATCATCTCTCCTCCTCTAGACATCAGAGGAATAGCCATTGAGGTGGTCTCCAGCTTCAAATACTTGGGAGAGCATATTAATGATGAGCTCATCTGGAGTAACAACATGGCCAGCTTGATAAAGAAGGCCCATCAACACCTAAACTTCTTGAAATTGAAGCATGCTAGCCTTGGCATTTCAGCCCTCATAACCTTTTAAAGATGTATATCCTTGTCTTTTACATGTTATTGATTTTCATTTATTTTCTTTAATCATTTACAATTCCATATACTCTGATATGTTTGATTATTCTCAAATGTAAGACCTTTTGTGCCTCTTCTGTGCTGTGTGATGTGAATTTTCCATCAGAATTGATCACGTGATGTACCTTGGTGCCACAAACTGCTTCGAGACTTGGGTTGAAGATCCAAATGCAGTTTTATTGGGACTGTACATAATCATAATCCATATAACAGACATAGGGTCAAAACCATAGACCAAACAATCTACACTCGAGTCCAAAAACACAGGCAAACAAGGATATCCAGGACAACGGGCAGAAGAACAAGACCAAGACAAGAGAAACCAGGATACAGGCACTCAGAATAGCAGTGTAACACAAAACAAGACTATGCAAAGTGAGAATGAAAACACAGGGCTTAAATAGGCAGACAAATCACACAGCAATCATGAGAACAGACAATTGATACTGAGAAATGAAGTCCATAATGCAAAAGCCCAGGAGTCGGGAGGAGTGCCCTCTGGTGGAGATTAAAGGCACTGCAGCTGGCGGATGTGACATCAGGTACTTTCCCTGGTCAACTTTTCCTAGTCCATATGTTTAGTTTTAGTTTCAGAAGACTCGGGGCTTCTTCTTCCTCTTCTTCTCTTCTTCCTCCTTTCATTATGCAAACATCTTACTTCTTTTGGGTCCTTCTTTTTTCTATACTCTGATCTTCACGATTCATCTGTTAGATAAAATACTTAAGATATTAATAATAGGCTAATAATAATTTATTTTCTAAGCTTATTTACTATTTGTGTTATTTCTTATACAAATTGATCTCTAACATAGCCTAATCATTGATTGTCTGCTTGGATATGTTTGCCAATTTCTTTTTATTATTATTATGAATTATTATTATTATTATTATTATTATTACTATTATTGTTATTATCGTTAATGCTATGTTGGGTTATTCCTGGGACCTGAGCACGTAATTTCGTTCCTTTCATGAACCACATGCGTTGGGATTAAAAAAATTTTTATTTTATTTTATTTTATCCTAACTATCCTGTTCATGTGCTCGTTCTTGCGGATCATCTTGCCATGCGCATTCCCTTGTAACACGGATGACACACCTTTGATAGTTAAATTAACCAAAGGCTGTCCTCTAAATTAGGCGGAGCTTGACAAGTCTAAGTTTATTTAAGAGGTAGACATTTCTTTATTCCGTGTGGGAACGTCGCGAGGAGCCACGGTAAGTCTTGCATAACTTTCATTCGTCTTTGACGTCCTTTGTGCATTTTCTAACTGAACTGTGAAAGTTTCGTGTCAAAGTGTTTTGCGCATTGTGGTTCATAAAGCAGAATAACGCGTCACTAGTTGCTATGTGACATTTTTTTCCTACAATGAATTGACTCACGAAATTATAAATTAAACTTGACAGACTCATTGCATATACGATCGTCTGTTTAGAATTTGTAGTATTATTATTATTATATTTATTTATGTAACAAACTGTGAAAGACCAATGGAAAGATGATTGAGTTACTCTTATCTAAAACATGTATCTCTGTTCACAGATCGGTAACTTGGACCCCACGGATCCACGGACTGGTCATTCACTTTCAACTGTTTACAAATCCACCTCTTCCTTACATTAAAAGGTAAGTTGAATTAAAGTGCATTTTCTCCCTTTTATTTACTTCAGAAGAGGTTTATTGATGTTTATGTTATTGACTGAAATAAATTCGTTATTAATTTTAGCATTATGCTGAGGGTAAATTGCAACTACTTTACTTTCTTTCAGTTTTTTATTCAGTGCCTGTATAATTTTATTCATTTAAAAAAAAAAAAAAAAAAAACCCGGAACAGGTGAACCATGCAGTTCCTCGTTTTTGCAGACTGTGGGTTGGCAAACATAAGGGGAATTTCCATTTCCAAAAGGAAATATAAATGAAAGTTTTTACAACTTCATCTTAAATTTAAAATGTACATGATAACAATGATTAATTACTCTAGGGCTTTAAGAACACAGGTATTTTATTTTACAATATTGCACACTTTTAATTGATTAGTGTCCTTGGTGTGCCCTCAGTCAGTAATAAGACAAAAAGACACTGACCAACTGTACATCCAAATTTATTTTTGTGGGATTTGAAAAGCTTTCTGTAAAACATTCATAATGCTATAGTTTCAGTTATTGTTTCTGAGGTCAGCATAGATTCTCTGGCGAGCATCTGCCAAACATTTCTAGATGTGAAAGAGGAAGCAATGCCAGAATTAAAACTTGCACTGCTATGCAAGAGCATACAGTGAACTATACATCCTAATAGTTTTATTAAATTGTGACCCTGCGTCTGAGATATGAAGGTCTGATGGGTTGCAGTCTGTAAAATGACCTGTTTGCATGTTTTCACTTAAATGCGTCAGTCACGTTTGACATTTCAAATCTGTTAGTTTTAACATTTGAACTCTCTCTCTTTCCATCCATCCAGATGTTGAAACTGATAGTAAGCCTAGCTCTGGTGACCCTGGTTGCTTGCTCGCAGTGCCCCAACAATGAATTCTGTGAGGCAGGCCAGACATGCTGCCAGGATCCCACCGGAGAGTTCTGCTGCTGTCCTTTCCATCATGTGAGAGAATTAATTAGTGACAGATACATAAAGGCCTGCTGGGGCTGGTTGCATAAACCGTTAAGACTAGTCTTACAAGTTAGACATACATTTTTTTTTCTTTAAGACTGTTCATAATTTTTTTAAATCAGTTACATAAAAACATAGACTGGCCTAATTTGATACGAAAAGTAAGACTCAATGCCACTTGCCTAACTGCTAGTGGCTCATACTAGATCTTAAGACACTGTCTTAACATAATGGCTTAGTTTATGCAACTGGCCCCTGGTTTCACAGACAGGGCTAAGATTAAGCCAGGATTTGGCCTTAGTTCAATTAGAACATTTAAGTAGCTTTTATAAACCTGCCTTAGAAAAAAAAACATTACTGGTGTGCATCTTGAGACAAAACAATGACAATGACATATTTTAAGATATCATATTCAGTTACTACAGCTCAAACAAGCATTTTAGTCTGGGACTAACTTAAAGGGGCACTTAAGCGCTGGGAAGATGAATGTGTATTTAAACTGGGTCATTTATGTAGTAGGAATGTGAAATTATTTTTGAATTTGGTGCCTTCTAGACCGAGAAAAGACAGAACATTTATTTTTGTCTCATGTGGATGAAAGACAACTCCCAGAATGCACTTGCTTCGCTGCCCTACCAGGCCACTCCCAAAGCCACGGCTACTGGTTATCACTTGCTTTTGGTTTTGATATTCATAGTAATAAAATAATTTTGTTCAGTTAGAGAACAGACACTACAATTAAAACTTGAACGTGTCTTTTCAATAAAGTGTGAGTGAGCCGAACGAAAGTAACGACACAAATGCAGCAGGAGTCAGATTTCATTCATCACAAGAGCGAAGAGCTGAGGTAAGCGCGACAGTAATTCATGGCGCGTGTCCAGTCTGGCGCGTTATCAGATCATGTCTATGGAAGATAAACTTTCATACGAATTAATTGAAAAGTTGAAACACTCACTTTGCTCCGCACTGCTCCGTTATGAATGCTCGAGCCGAGCGGCACCGTGCGCATTTACATTCTGTGAGTGAGATCCCTCCCCTGTGGGCAGATTGATAACATGCGGAACAGCTCCATCTAGTGGCTGTAGTCTATAGCCTCTGGCCAAAAAAGATATTTGCGTCATCTGTGGATTTTTTCCAGAAATAAAAGGCATAATTCTCTCATCTCAGGGGGACAGGAGAGGGGAAAGTACCATAATTTGAATATACTACAGGGTTTCTACTGATACAAAGCTTAATGCTAATCGCTGAAGTAACCCTTTAAGTCTTGTAATTTCAGAGTATTAGGTTCAGATTCTCTTCTAGAAATCTAATAAAGGTAGTAAAAAGCAGATCAGATTAGACAAGACAAAGTAAATTGCACATTGATACGAAATTCAACGTGTTCTACGGTCACTAATTTTTTTATGCTTTGTCAGATATTTAATAGCACCCTTTACTAGACACATCCACATTGTCATCTCTTTTCATAAAGGTTATGATAAGGGACTCGTGTAGTATCAGCATTCAAATGACTTCACTATTTAACTAGATGACCTTGCTATTCAAAGAGCTCAAAGAAATGAAGCTGTAATCAGGAGGTCTTTATCATGTATAAATGATCAGCTCATGCATGTGTATAATTGTGTGTGTGTGTGTGTGTGTGTAGGGAGAGTGTTGTGAGGACCACATGCACTGCTGTCCTGAAGGCATGCTGTGCGGTGTTGTGGACTTCACATGTATAAACGCCACACATACACTGCCATTGGTGAAGAGGATACCGACTAAACTGACAGACCTTTCCAAAGTGAGAAATTATATAAAGAGACAAAATAATAGTACTCGAAGCCATTTGCAATGTCTTAATAATTCTTGTTCTTCAGTCGTTCAGAATGATCCCCTCATTACCTGTAAGTGAAGACGACATCACCTGCCCTGATGGCTCTTTCTGTCCTGCCGAGTTCTCCTGTCTGCTGATGACTTCATCTTATGGATGTTGTCCAGTAGCAGAAGTAAGTTATATTATTACAGGATTGTAGGTCCAAACCATTGCCTCCTTATCAAAGAAATGATGAATGGCCTGCATCAGGACCCTGTCCCAAAAGATGGGTGTGGCTAAATCATAAACCCATGTAGACAGATTAATATTTGTGAGTCAATGAAATGTAAATGAATGTATAATTGGGGCAAGAATTTGTTTAAAAAATGTTGACTGTAGTTTTAATGGTTTCAGGGATTTGTGTGCTCAGACGGGAAACACTGCTGCCCAAAATACCATGAATGCAGTGCAAACAGCAGTTCGTGTGTCAAACAAAAAGGTATGGAAGAAAGTTTTTGGGGAGAGGATTAAAACATGCATCATCCCACATACATGTATTAGGGTTTAAAGGCCCGCTCACACCAAGAATGATAACTATAACTATGAACTTTTAATAATTATTCTTATTCTATGAGAAAAGAGAAGTCCACACCACAGCTGTAATGACACAGAGGAACAATATTGTTGGAAACACTTTCAGAACATTTACAGCCAATCGGTATCCATCCTGCTTCATAGAGCTTGAGCATTTACAACAGAACATTGCATAACTGCAGAGTGCTTATAATAAACAGAAAGTTATTGTGTGTTGGTGTGGACGCTAATATAGTTGTCGTTATTATTATTATAATTAGCATTTACAGTCGTAAGATTAAATGTTGTAATTTTGATGGGAAATCAATTTAAGTCATCTTTGTGTGTTTCCACATCAGTGTTGTCATGTGATTGTTTTTAGGACAAGTTGAGACTGTTCTTTGCGGAGATGGGAAGTCAGAGTGTCCTGTGGACACCACGTGTTGTGAGACAGAAGATGGTCAATGGTCGTGCTGCCCCATGCCAAGGGTATGGGTACAGTTTCGATACACCAATATGTGCATAGACCTGCAATTTTTTTCACAGTCAGAGAACCACATTTAAATAAATATATATGCATAAATACAATTGAAATTTAAAAAGTGACAGTAAAGACATTGTTACAAAAACGTCCTGTATTTCAAATACATCCTGTTCGTATGCATCAAAGAATCCTTGAAAAAATGTGCATTCTTTTCTCTATTACGTGTTTTCTTTAGGCTGTATGCTGTGATGATAAAATCCACTGTTGCCCAGAGGGCAGTGTTTGTGATGTTGAAGGCTCTAAATGCATGTCCTCCACCAATCAGGAGCTGCCCATGTGGGACAAGTTCCCTGCTCGCCTCAGGGCTGAATGGGAAGATCACAAACGTAGGCTATTGTCCCAGAGATTTATACATTTTCTGATAACTTCCAGTGGAGACTTCCAATGATAGAATTCAGCATTTTAATTCCTTTGCTCTCCTTCAAAAGCTGCAGAAAAGAGGGTAATACATTATATGCACATATAAAATATAACACTTCCCAAACTGTTTCTGTCATTTCCTGTGCCTTCTGCATATTCAGACTCTGATGTTCCCTGTAATGACACTGCAAGCTGTGAAGATGGAACCACGTGCTGTAAGACTAAAGATGGAGGATGGGCCTGCTGTCCTCTGCCAGAGGTAAATCACCCCTGGACCATGACATCTCCATCTCGTATAGCAAGTCCTGATGTATTTGGTAAAGTTAAAGGTGTGTGTTCATTTTCTCTGTAGGCTGTGTGTTGTGACGACTTCATCCACTGCTGTCCTCATGGTACGAAATGTAATGTTGCTGCTGGGACATGTGATGACCCTTCAGGCTCTAGTGTGCCCTGGCTGGAGAAGGTGCCCGTGCAACAAGTAATCAGTCAGAATAGGATTGACGTACAAAGTAAGTCAACAAATACTCCAAAGAGCTGAAACCGAAAACACATGTACACATTTTACATAAATCTGTTCGTTTACTTTCTGCATATTCAGACTCCGATGTTCCCTGTGATGACACTGCAAGCTGTGAAGATGGAACCACGTGCTGTAAGACTCAAACTGGAGGATGGGCCTGCTGTCCTCTGCCAGAGGTAAATCACCCCTTGACCATGACATCTCCATCTCGTATAGCAAGTCCTGATGTATTAGGTAAAGTTAAAGGTGTGTGTTCATTTTCTCTGTAGGCCGTGTGTTGTGACGACTTCATCCACTGCTGTCCTCATGGTAAGAAATGTAATGTTGCTGCTGGGACATGTGATGACCCTTCAGGCTCTAGTGTGCCCTGGCTGGAGAAGGTGCCCGTCAAACCAGTCATCAGTCAGAATGGGATTGACACAAAAAGTAAATCAACAAATACTCCAAAGCGCTGAAACCGAAAACACATGTACACATTTTACATAGAACTGTCCGTTTACTTTCTGCATATTCAGACTCTGATGTTCCCTGTGATGACCATGCAAGCTGTGAAGATGGAACCACGTGCTGTAAGACTCAAACTGGAGGATGGGCCTGCTGTCCTCTGCCAGAGGTAAATCACCTCACCTGATCTTATTACTTTAGCAGAATCAGTGCACAATTAGCTCAGCTGTAATATCTGTCCAATAACTACAATAACTGCAGAGCCAGAGATGGTTTGCACTGGGGATGCTTGCATAGACAATTTGAGAGAGAAAAGAAATGTAAAATTTAAAAGTAACAGTTTTTTATTTGAATATATTTTAAAATGTAATTTATTTCTGTGATGCAAAGCTGTATTTTCAGCATTGTTACTCCAGTCTTCAGTGTCACATGGTTATTCAGACATCATTATAATATGATGATTTGCTGCTCAAAAAACATGTTGAAAATAGTTGTGCTGATATATTATAAAATATTTTGTGTAAACTTGACACTTTTTTATGATTCTTTGATGAATAGAAAGTTTAAAAGAACAGCACTTATTTTAAAAGGAAACATTTTGTATCAAGATGTAAACGTCTTTACTTTAATGCATCGTTGCTCAATACAAATATTAGTTTCTTTCAAAGAAATCTTACTGACCTGAACATTATGAACTGTAGTGTGAATTTAATGCATTTAATATAACAAATTCTTGCTTTTCAAATATGACTCTTGAGAGGTTTTTTTTTTTTTAAAGACCTTTTAAATGGGTCTTTTTACATTAAAATATTTTTCTATTTTATGATGGAGGTCCCTACAAGGGGTTCATCATATTCAGGGCTCCTGGACAACAAACATTTTTCAAGACCCCTTGTTTTTTAAATTATAGCTAACTCTGATGGAGTTCAGTTCAGTAACAAAATGTACCATGGTATTCAAGAGGATTTTGGATCTGAGAACATTATATTACCTTTTTTTGTAATGTACCATGGTAATACCTTGGAGTATCATGCAAATACCATGGTTTATATATATGGAAGTCATCAAGCCCCATGAAAAGATTTTTTAAAAAAATGTGCACTAAGTTACAGGAACACCTTAATTTGTTTCTGTAGGCCGTGTGTTGTGACGACTTCATCCACTGCTGTCCTCATGGTAAGAAATGTAATGTTGCTGCTGGGACATGTGAGGGCACTTCAGGCTCTAGTGTGCCCTGGCTGGAGAAGGTGCCCGTCAAACCAGTCATCAGTCAGAATGGGATTGACACAAAAAGTAAATCAACAAATACTCCTAAGCGCTGAAACCGAAAACACATGTACACATTTTACATAGAACTGTCCGTTTACTTTCTGCATATTCAGACTCTGATGTTCCCTGTGATGACACTGCAAGCTGTGAAGATGGAACCACGTGCTGTAAGACTCAAACTGGAGGATGGGCCTGCTGTCCTCTACCAGAGGTAAATCACCCCTTGACCATGACATCTCCATCTCGTATAGCAAGTCCTGATGTATTGGGTAAAGTTAAAGGTGTGTGTTCATTTTCTCTGTAGGCCGTGTGTTGTGACGACTTCATCCACTGCTGTCCTCATGGTAAGAAATGTAATGTTGCTGCTGGGAAATGTTATGACCCTTCAGGCTCTAGTGTGCCCTGGCTGAAGAAGGTGCCCGTCCAACCAGTCATCAGTCAGAATGTGGCTGTTAAACAAGGTAGTTCAAAGCACTGAATCCATCATACACAGACACAGTATAACTGCCTGCGTTAGTGAGATGAGAAGACAAGAGCTAGGAAAGTAGTTATTTATTTTCAACTATGTAAATGTCTAAGTAGAGCATTATTCGTTTTTTTCGGTACATTTCACTGTGGATTCTTTGGTAAATCAGTCGCAATTTCGGCACAAAATGTAGACTTTTACTGTAAAATATGAAGCCAACAGTAATGCCACTACATGAGAGTAACCGCTCATTAATTCTAATGCCTAATTTGTAATATGTAATGATTCATGTAGTCAGACGTTCTGTCTCAAAATCGTTTATTACTGTTTATGCATCAGTAAATCAAACCAGTAACTAAAGTCAACTTCCGGTTTACTCTTAGTAGCATGAAAATAATCTCTTATTTAAATTGTGATTAAAACATATACAGAAAACAATCAAAGTTTATCAGTGACTGAGTTCTGGACTCCTGCCAAAACTCCTGTTATGATCAATAGCCAGGTTTCCATCCAAGGAGTTTTTTTGCTAAAAAATGTTTAGCGCATCAGAATGTTTACCGATATAGTTGATGGAAATGCCAATTATCGCATATTTTTTCGCAAATGTTGACTATCTTTTTTCATATTTTTTGTCAAGAAAAAAAGCTTTAACGCAAATAAATGTGGTGTCACATGACAGAATTAGCCTATTATATACAGTTTCCGTGCGTGCCGTTGCTCCCGTTAAAGCAACGTTTCTCTGTAGTTCAGAGGCGCACTAAATCTATTATATTTATATTATTAAATTGTAGACGTATTACCTCTCAAACATCATCCATCCTTATTTTTGCAATTTTGTGTTTTTTTCAATCGAATAAAACTTCATCAGAAAACTATTTCTGAATATTGCTTGATCAAGTATTGATCTAAACTCTGTTCAGAACTAAGTAAAAAAAAAATGACACTTGTTAATAAAAAATATTTTATGTACAGGTAATTTAATAATGTAGAATCAATGTTTTATGTAATTTAATAATGTAGAATCAAGTTTTGTTTCAAAATGGATGAGGAAAATATAGCTTCAGCTCGTCAAAAATAAAACGGGGCGTCTGTCAAATGAAGGAATTGGCTGTTGGAGTTTTTAATACTGACATAAAAGAAAGGTAAAATACACATGTTACTTCTGTATCTGAATAAATAAAATTAATACCATAACATCACGTTTTCATCAGCAGGATCTGGCTACTTGACAAATGAAAATCACAAACATGACACTTGTTAATAAAATAATTTTTATAAATACAATATTAATTTGTAAAATAATTGTATCTAAAAAAAAAAAAGTCGGTTGAATCCAAAAAGCTCTAAACAAATTTTAGGATTGTTAAGATGGCATAATAGAAAAAACGTAGAAAAAGATTTCAAGAGAATTCCACATGTACTACTTATTTCATATGCAAAGATGTCAGCCAGTTAATGACCCCTTTAATCTGTTTCTATAATTTCTTGTGTCTTCAGTGTATTCAGATGTTCCCTGTGATGACACTGCAAGCTGTGAAGATGGAACCACGTGCTGTAAGACTCAAACTGGAGGATGGGCCTGCTGTCCTCTGCCAGAGGTAAATCACCCCTTGACCATGACATCTCCATCTCGTATAGCAAGTCCTGATGTATTAGGTAAAGTTAAAGGTGTGTGTTCATTTTCTCTGTAGGCCGTGTGTTGTGACGACTTCATCCACTGCTGTCCTCATGGTAAGAAATGTAATGTTGCTGCTGGGACATGTGATGACCCTTCAGGCTCTAGTGTGCCCTGGCTGGAGAAGGTGCCCGTCCAACCAGTCATCAGTCAGAATGGGATTGACACAAAAAGTAAATCAACAAATACTCCAAAGCGCTGAAACCGAAAACACATGTACACATTTTACATAGAACTGTCTGTTTACTTTCTGCATATTCAGACTCTGATGTTCCCTGTGATGACACTGCAAGCTGTGAAGATGGAACCACGTGCTGTAAGACTCAAACTGGAGGATGGGCCTGCTGTCCTCTACCAGAGGTAAATCACCCCTTGACCATGACATCTCCATCTCGTATAGCAAGTCCTGATGTATTGGGTAAAGTTAAAGGTGTGTGTTCATTTTCTCTGTAGGCCGTGTGTTGTGACGACTTCATCCACTGCTGTCCTCATGGTAAGAAATGTAATGTTGCTGCTGGGAAATGTTATGACCCTTCAGGCTCTAGTGTGCCCTGGCTGAAGAAGGTGCCCGTCCAACCAGTCATCAGTCAGAATGTGGCTGTTAAACAAGGTAGTTCAAAGCACTGAATCCATCATACACAGACACAGTATAACTGCCTGCGTTAGTGAGATGAGAAGACAAGAGCTAGGAAAGTAGTTATTTATTTTCAACTATGTAAATGTCTAAGTAGAGCATTATTCGTTTTTTCGGTACATTTCACTGTGGATTCTTTGGTAAATCAGTCGCAATTTCGGCACAAAATGTAGACTTTTACTGTAAAATATGAAGCCAACAGTAATGCCACTACATGAGAGTAACCGCTCATTAATTCTAATGCCTAATTTGTAATATGTAATGATTCATGTAGTCAGACGTTCTGTCTCAAAATCGTTTATTACTGTTTATGCATCAGTAAATCAAACCAGTAACTAAAGTCAACTTCCGGTTTACTCTTAGTAGCATGAAAATAATCTCTTATTTAAATTGTAATTAAAACATATACAGAAAACAATCAAAGTTTATCAGTGACTGAGTTCTGGACTCCTGCCAAAACTCCTGTTATGATCAATAGCCAGGTTTCCATCCAAGGAGTTTTTTTGCTAAAAAATGTTTAGCGCATCAGAATGTTTACCGATATAGTTGATGGAAATGCCAATTATCGCATATTTTTTCGCAAATGTTGACTATCTTTTTTCATATTTTTTGTCAAGAAAAAAAGCTTTAACGCAAATAAATGTGGTGTCACATGACAGAATTAGCCTATTATATACAGTTTCCGTGCGTGCCGTTGCTCCCGTTAAAGCAACGTTTCTCTGTAGTTCAGAGGCGCACTAAATCTATTATATTTATATTATTAAATTGTAGACGTATTACCTCTCAAACATCATCCATCCTTATTTTTGCAATTTTGTGTTTTTTTCAATCGAATAAAACTTCATCAGAAAACTATTTCTGAATATTGCTTGATCAAGTATTGATCTAAACTCTGTTCAGAACTAAGTAAAAAAAAAATGACATTTGTTAATAAAAAATATTTTATGTACAGGTAATTTAATAATGTAGAATCAATGTTTTATGTAATTTAATAATGTAGAATCAAGTTTTGTTTCAAAATGGATGAGGAAAATATAGCTTCAGCTCGTCAAAAATAAAACGGGGCGTCTGTCAAATGAAGGAATTGGCTGTTGGAGTTTTTAATACTGACATAAAAGAAAGGTTAAATACACATGTTACTTCTGTATCTGAATAAATAAAATTAATACCATAACATCACGTTTTCATCAGCAGGATCTGGCTACTTGACAAATGAAAATCACAAACATGACACTTGTTAATAAAATAATTTTTATAAATACAATATTAATTTGTAAAATAATTGTATCAAAAAAAAAAAAAAGTCGGTTGAATCCAAAAAGCTCTAAACAAATTTTAGGATTGTTAAGATGGCATAATAGAAAAAACGTAGAAAAAGATTTCAAGAGAATTCCACATGTACTACTTATTTCATATGCAAAGATGTCAGCCAGTTAATGACCCCTTTAATCTGTTTCTATAATTTCTTGTGTCTTCAGTGTATTCAGATGTTCCCTGTGATGACACTGCAAGCTGTGAAGATGGAACCACGTGCTGTAAGACTCAAACTGGAGGATGGGCCTGCTGTCCTCTACCAGAGGTAAATCACCCCTTGACCATGACATCTCCATCTCGTATAGCAAGTCCTGATGTATTAGGTAAAGTTAAAGGTGTGTGTTCATTTTCTCTGTAGGCCGTGTGTTGTGACGACTTCATCCACTGCTGTCCTCATGGTAAGAAATGTAATGTTGCTGCTGGGACATGTGATGACCCTTCAGGCTCTAGTGTGCCCTGGCTGGAGAAGGTGCCCGTCAAACCAGTCATCAGTCAGAATGGGATTGACGTACAAAGTAAGTCAACAAATACTCCAAAGAGCTGAAACTGAAAACACATGTACACATTTTACATAAATCTGTCCGTTTACTTTCTGCATATTCAGACTCCGATGTTCCCTGTGATGACACTGCAAGCTGTGAAGATGGAACCACGTGCTGTAAGACTCAAACTGGAGGATGGGCCTGCTGTCCTCTACCAGAGGTAAATCACCCCTTGACCATGACATCTCCATCTCGTATAGCAAGTCCTGATGTATTAGGTAAAGTTAAAGGTGTGTGTTCATTTTCTCTGTAGGCCGTGTGTTGTGACGACTTCATCCACTGCTGTCCTCATGGTAAGAAATGTAATGTTGCTGCTGGGACATGTGATGACCCTTCAGGCTCTTGTGTGCCCTGGCTGGAGAAGGTGCCTACTCGCCCTAGAGCAGATCAAAGGTCAACTGAGAACGTGAATTGCGACTCTAGTCACGTTTGTCCTGAATCCAACACTTGCTGTAAGAATGTTGATGGAGACTGGGGCTGCTGTCCTTTGCCTGAGGTACAGTACATCACAGAGGAAAAATACTTCTTGTGTCTAATCTTGCATGAGTAACCGAATGAGAAAATATACAGTCCGTATTCAACTTTGAATTCTATTGTTCTTGGTGATATCCCTTAGTCCCTCTTTCACAAGGATGTTCAGTTGCCCAGCAACATTTATTTGAGATATCAAACCGTGTAAAATAAGACTTTCAGACAGAATTGTCTGGGAATACCCTACCATTCGTCTTATGCTCACCAAGGCTGCTTTTATTTGATCAAAAATCCAGTAAAAACAATAATATTGTGACATAATTACAACAATTTGAAATAACTATTTTCTATTTTAATATATATTTTAAAATTGTATTTATTACTGTGTAAAGCTGAATTTTCAGCATCATTACTCCAGTCTTCAGTGTCACATGATCCTTCAGAAAGCATTCTGATATGATGATTTGCTGCTCAAGAAACATTTTTGATTATCCATGTTGAAAACAATTATGCTGCTTAATAGTTTTGTGGAAACAGTTTTACACTTTTTTCAGGATTCTTTGATTAAAAGTTAAAAAGGATATAATTGTTTAAAAAATATATATTTTTGCCAATTTTGACCAATTTAATTAATCCATTTAAAAAAAAGAATCTTACTGATCTACCTTACTGAACTTTTGAAAAGTGGTATATATCTTGAATTAAGTTTATTTTCCCCATTAATAAATACTAATAGTGCACATATTAGTATAACGAATGAATCATAAAAATAACTAAAAGTCAGGCTGTTCTGTCTGCAGGCTGTGTGTTGTTGGGATAAATTCCACTGCTGTCCACGCGGCACCACTTGTGACGTTGTAACACTCACCTGTAATAGCAACACCACCTCTGTACCTATGTCAGACATAATCCCAGCCTCAGATAAGGAGGAACAGAGACAGTACGAGGAAGTGAAAGAGGAAGTGGGGAAGTATGAAATCAGGGTTCCATGTGATGCGCATACTTCCTGTCCAGATCACACCACTTGCTGTCTTGTAAAAAACAACAAATGGGGCTGTTGCCCTCAGTCTGAAGTGAGTGTGACTCTTTTATATACAAAATAGAGATGTTTATTTGTGCTAAACATCTTCTCAATTCTCCTGAAACGGTTGTTGTTTACTTTGGAGCCTGTTTTTCTGGTTTTACCATCATGACATTGCATCTACATTATGAAGAGGCCCCTTTGTTTTGATGAGGGTATATATATTTCCAGATACTTCCTTGTGCTTGTAACAGATATGCACACTTCTCACTAACTGACAATAGATGCTAAAAAACTATTCCGTTTTTTTGTGGTCAGTAATTTTTCTTTTTTTTTTTTTTAAAGAAAACAATACTTTTATTCAGGAAGGACCAAAAATGACAGTAAAGACATTTATAATGTTAGAAAAGATTTCTATAGAAAATATCTATTCATCAAGGAGTTCTGAAAAAATAGTCATGGTTTCCGCAAAAATATTACGCAGCAAATAATAAATGTTTCTTGAGCAGCACAGAATATTAGATTAATGATTTCTGAAGGATCATGTGACACTGAAGACTGGAGTAATGATGCTGAAAATTCAGTTTTGGCATCACAGGAATAAATTATCTTTTAAAAATATATTAAAACATAATTAAAATATCATACATATTACAATTTCACAATATTACTGTGTTCACAATATTTTTGATCAAGTAAATGCAGCACTAAATGAGAATAAGATACTTTTTTCAAAAACATTCTCACCAAATTTTTGAACGGTAGTATATGCAATTTGTTTTGCTATTTCAAAACAAATACACTGTTAAAGGAGAATGTTATGAAGATCAATATGTTCATCTTGATATGTGTATGTGGACTGGCTACAGAAGATGTATTCACGTTTAATAATTTTAATACACCACTTATATGCCATAGGCTGTTTGCTGCTCAAACCAGGAGCACTGCTGTCCCAAAGGCTACAAGTGTGACTTGCTTGGACGCTCCTGCATAAAGACCAGCTGGCTGTATGTGGAAAGAGTCACACTTGTCCACATTGGTGTCCAAGATCCACAGCTGAGAGACATTCAGTGTGGTGGTGGATATAGCTGCCAAGATGGTCAGACCTGTTGTCCAACTTCCAAGACCTCCTGGGGCTGTTGCCCGTTTTCTATGGTAAAGTATTAAACCTTAAATTGATAGTTCACGCAAAAATGTTGTACTCACCCTCATGTAAAAAGTCATTTAATTTAAGATATATTCTCTGAAAGTAAGTATTTTTTCCCCTTAGCAAATAGTTGTTTTTTTAAGCATAAAATACAGAAAAACCAATGTAGTAAAAGAAATAGACTTCAAGACTTCACTACCTTGTGCAATTTTTCCTCTCAAGTACATGTATCTAATTTCAGGAAGTTAAAATATTTTAATGGAAACCAAGAAGAAGAAAAAATTGCAACCAAAGAAAACTGTCATCATTTACTCACCCTCATGTCATTCCAAACTTTCTTTTCTTCTTTTGAACACGAAAGGAGATTTTTTTTTTGAAATATCTGTGTTTATTTGTCCATACAATGAATGTCAGTGGGGTCCAGTGTTGTTTTGAACACCAATGTTGAACCAATTGAACACCAATATTCTTCAGAATATCGTCTTTTGTTGTAAAGGCTTTGACCGACATGAGGGTGAGGGTTATGACAGAATTTACATTTTTGAGTGAATTATATCTTCAAATCTTACATGTAACAGTATATTATGGTTGCGGTTATATAATCACTTCCTCATCTGTCTGCATCAGATTCTAAACAGAAATAGATTTTATTTAAAGAATGCATTTGGGTTAAAGATGTAGCTGCATTGAAGAATGATTTTCTTTTGAATGAGCACACTGATCACAATTCTATTGACTTTACTGTACAATAAAAATATACATGCCATTTGCATGCCATTTGAATTTAGCCAAATTCCTATTCTCGTCCTTCTACTTTCATTCACTCCATTCTTTCCTTTGCTATCGTTCTCTCTAAAGGCGAAGTGCTGTGATGATATGAAACACTGCTGCCCTGCTGGAGACCAATGTGGTGAGGGTGGAATTTGTACTCCAGGCGTAGGCTTTGACTGGAACAACTGGGACAACTGGAGGGTGTTCTTCTCCAAAAAGAAACGAGCTGCAACTCTATAAAAAACGCCTGGGTTATTTCCACTGAGACACTTATAAAGTGCCCAGGTGTCAGATTTAAACATTTTTACAAAGTACTAATCAGAGGTAATCAGACCGTTTACTGCAAAAATTTGATTTTATTAGCAGGGGGAAGTTTGATGAGGGCTGACAATGATGTTAAAGTTTCCATTGTCTATCAGTAATACCAACTACGTTTTAGCCATTGGGCCATTTGTACATTTTAAGAATGTGTCATTGTATTGTAAAGTGTGTACACAGTGTTTATAGTTTTACATTTTTTCCTCAGTGTTTTGGTTACTGCTCAGTTTATCTGAAGATTAATTTGACTATGGAATAGTGTAAAGATGTAACACATATTGAAGCGTAGATTACCTTTTAGTGGCTGAATTTACACATTAATTCACATGCCAGTCATTGTAATTTGCCATGTACAAATGTCACAGGCCTCTCTGGTTTTAATGTTACTTTTTTTTCAGACTTGACATCATGCAGTCTTGTGATTATGACTTTTTGATTATATATTGCCCTGCAAGGAAAAATATAAAATTAACCTCTTCAGAGACCAGATGTTTTCGGTGTAACTTCCCTATGCAAGTCTTGATCTTTCCTCTTATTTGTGTAATTTCCTCTTTTAATTAATTAAATGCTTACTGGTTTTTAACTGTTATATTGATTGAGCTTTGTGACTTTAAATGACAGACTAAATAATTTCTCAAGTAAAAATGTGAATGATCTGAAACCTTATCAGTTCTAAAAGATAAATAAAAGAGAATTGTTTGTCTCTTATTTCCTTTTATATCTTCTTTTTACATTCAAATATATCCAAATTTATTCAATTAATATATATATATATATATATAATTAAAATGGTTAAAAAATAAAATATATATTTTATGTAATATTGATTTTGTATTTTATAAAAAAAAAATATATAGCATAAATACAAATAAGTAGACAAATACTATGTCAATGAATGACTTGGTCACTGTTGTAAACTTCATTCTCTGATGAACGCACTTGGGAGCCCCAAACCTGATACCCCAGAAAATTGGCGAGTGGAATTTGAATGCCACTCCACTGGACATACGGATATAAAAGGTGGCTTGAATCCACTCATTCAGGTTTATGCTGAGCCGAGACAGTTCAGTCATTTCAGTGGGTAGTTCAGTGTTGTGGCAGGAGGGACACATCGTCTCATTCCCTCCATCAGGGAACGGAGGTTACAATAGTAATCAAGACATTCTTTATCTGTCAGTCACTTAGGCATTGTATCGATGTGATGAAACTAGTCAAGGCAAGTCAAGTCACCTTCATTTAGTATAGCGCTTTTCACAACACAGATTGCTTAAAAGCAGCTTTACAGTGATAACAGGAAATGTATTTTGTTTTAGAAGAAAAGCTAAAGTAAGTTTTTGATTGATTCAGGCTACGTTTACACGTGGGCGGCTATTTTCATAAACGGACATTTCAACCTCTCCGGTTTCAAAAATAACATCGCGCACACATGTCAGTTTTCAGAAAAGTGTTCATTTACATGTACCCGTGTATATATGCCGTCAAGAGCATGCCAAACCTGTAGGTGGCGGTGTAACGAGAAGCTCAAGCCCACGTAAGCCAATCAGAATCCCGAAAATAGTTTTCCCACCCAGACAGCAGTTCGCCCAGGTCGGACCCAAAACCGGCGGCGCTGGCGGTGACGCGGATTGGTTCTTCGTGTTGGAGGAAGAAGTTGTTGCAAAATTGCTGACCTCCGAGCACTCATTCGTCTCTGCTCCTCGACATAATGGAGCAGCTGTATTTGCAAATGCAAACACACGAGAAGAGTTTGCACCAACATAAATGCGACTGCTACTCTGAACGCTTCCATGATCACAGGTCGCACTTTTGACGTAGGTGCGAGCTCTGGCGCATACTGTGACGTTGGCTGCCTAAACACCCGTTTGTCTCAGTTTACATACAAACGTGCAAACGAAGATTTTCAAAATCTCCACTCTGGCCGGAGTTTTTAGAAAGACTCGTTTTCAGAGGCGAACTCTCCGTTTGCGTGTAAATGAAGGGCGCAAACGAAAGGAAATGTCTCAGTTTTTCAAAATAACCGTGTACGTGTAAACGGGGCCTAATTTCCGTTGTAAAAACTGATTAGTTATTTCAATTGGCACCACTTAAACAACGCCATCCTCAACTAAAACAGAAACCCCCAATGCCTTCCGGACCCCATCCGCACGTCAAGAGCACTTGGTGGCCCGAGAACGCAAACCATGAAATAGGCTTGAAATAGTTTTGAAACTATACCCACATCATCCCCGCGCAAACCTTAAAAAAGGCGAGTCCGTGAAAGAGGCGACGGCATGTACGCAAGCATTACGTGTTCAGCCAAGCGTGTTTGAATACGTAAGAGTGCATATGTGTTTTTATCTGTACAGAGGGGAAGGAAGGTGAAGGAGGCTTTCACAGGGAGAGTCTAGTTAACACGGTCTCTGCGTTGTGGTCATGTCTCATGTGCAGGTCCACCATCTGATCTGGATCCGGCAGACTACAGTAAACCTCTGGAAAAACAGAGAGACTAACATTAGCGTTGATGTCATTCTGCAACTGGATTCTGGACTTTTTGACCGGGAGATCCCAGTCTGTTAAGATCGGCAACTCCACTTCCCGCGCCATCACATTGAACACCGGCGCCCCACAGGGTTGTGTGGGCCTCATCAGCAATAATGATGAATCAGAGTATAGGGAGGAGGTGTACCAGCTTGCAGTATGGTGTAGAGACAACAATCTATCTCTTAATGTTGATAAGACTAAGAATGATTGTTGACTTCAGGAGAACCCAAGCGGACCACTCACCACTACACATCAATGAAACACATGTGGAAAGAGTCAAAAGCTCCACGTTTCTTGGTGTGCATATGACAGAGGATCTCTCCTGGACTCTTAACACCACCTACCTAGTCAAGAAGGCCCAGCAACATGTCCACTTTCTGCAGAGGTAAAAGAGAGTCAATCTTGCACCGACCATTCTCACCTCCTTCTACAGAGGGACGATAGAGAGCGTCCTGACCAGCTGTCTCACTGTGTGGTACGGGAACTGCACAGCCTCCGACCGCAAGACTCTAAAGCGGACTGTGAGGACAGCGGAAAAGATCGATGGGATCTCTTTACAAACTATAGATACCTTATACCATAACTGCTGCATCCGCAGAGCTACCCGTATTGCAAACGACCCCTCTCACCCTTTTCATGGACTGTTCACCCTCCTGCCATCTGGTGGCTAATGCTGTCCCTGTGGTAGATCCTACCTGAAGAGGGAGGAGCTCTACAGACTCTGCCCAGGGGAAGACACAGGGCACATTTATAAAAATGATGTGTAGAAACTGTCCTACATTTGATGTTACGATGGAAAAGTGCATACGTCTGCTTAGACCTTTACGGAGCCCCGCACATGACGTGCAAGAAAAAAATAGTAAATTGTGCGCACGATTTACTAATTCGTTCCCTCGATTTATAAATCATGAGCACAATTTACTACTTCGTTCCCTCGACTTGCTAAACCGTCCACACGATTTCCTAATTCATTCCCTCGATTTATAAATTGTGCGCACAATCTATAAATCGAGGGAACGAATTAGTAAATCGTGTGCACGATTTAGTCTACTAGTTGTTTCTGCATGTCATGTGCGGGGCTCCGTAGACCTTTAAGTGGCGCAAAGACTGTTTTTATAAATATCAACGTTGGTCTGGATTTTAGCTTACGCACACTCTAAGCTAAAATCTGTGTGTGTGTACAATTTATAATGTCTCAAAATACATTATATGGGAATACTGTCAGGGAATCAGCACATATGGAGAACTTACCTGAAAAAGGGCATGCCACGAGTAATGGGCCTGGTAGTGAATTCCTCTTCCGAACTTTGCCACCAATGAGTGCTAAAGGTTAGAAAGATGGCCATTGTTTGCCAGACACGGGGAACTCCCATGGACCAAAAAGCGCACGTTATCACCTCAGGGATAGGAAAGGTGGTGTGTGCAAGTGATACACCCGGCCAGTTGCCTGCAGTTTACCTGTTCATGACCAATAACATGGGTTCAACACATTGGCTCAACTCAGAGATTGTAGAATCTCACAAGTCAAGTCAAGTCAAGTCAACTTTATTTATGTAGCGCTTTTAACAATGCAGGTTGTTTCAAAGCAGCTTCACAGTGTTAAACAGGAAAATAATGCAACAGAATTTTATTCAGCCGTATAGTCATTCCGGAGAAAACGGTGATGTCATCTAGCTCATTTCAATTATCATAGAGTGACAGTGTGGGCTTTAGATCAGTAATTTAGTTTATATGGTTAATTTAGTTTAATAATTAGATTTATTTGGATATTTAGTTGAAAAATGTAGAAAGATTTAGTGTCCCCAAATGAGCAAGCCAAGCCAGAGGCAACACAAAGGAATTGGGTGTAGTCCATGCAGCCTGCTGCTCTACACATGTCTGTTAGTGAGGTATTTGTTAGTGCAAACTGTATGCACGGCAGACCCTGGGCTTGGAATGCCACTTTCGGTCTCCCATGAGCCATGACCCATCTAGGGGCCAGACGTTGAAGTTCTAGAAGTCTTAGCCTGGGTGCCCAATTGTACCTGAGAAATTTTTTCTTCAAAATAATTTGCCAGGGAGGGGCTGTCGAAAGACGCATGAGTTCCAAGAACCAAGTCCTGTTGGGCATGTACAGCGCCCAGCGTCTTTTGTCCTCCTTGACTTTGCACAATATTTGTGCAATTAGCCTCACTGTGGAAAATGCATATCCCCTTAGGCCCCGGGGCAGCTGTGTGCCAGCACGTCTGTGCCGAGAGGGGCCTTAGTCAGAAGTAGTCTTTTGTTTTCCCTTCAGAGAATACTACAGTATTCAGAGGGTGGATTCCTTGAAAAACTTAAAAGTCCAAGAACTGAAGTGCTGCGCCAGGACAGCAGGGTAGTCATGCAATGTGTGCCGCTGCGCCATGCCCATCTCAGGAGTCAAGTCTGAGCTTACAGTGCTTTCACGTTCTCATATACACTATATTGCCAAACGTTTTGGGACGCCTGCCTTTACATGCACATGAAATTTAATGACATCCCATTCTTAATCCGTAGGGTTTAATATGGAGTTGGCCCACCCTTCGCAGTTATAATGGCTTCAACTCTTCTGGGAAAGCTTTCCACAAGGTGTGGAAAGGAGTGTGTTGGGACCATTCTTCTTGAAGTGCATTTGTGAGGTCAGGCACTGATGTTGGATGAGAAGGCCTGGCTCGCAGTCTCCGCTCTAATTCATCCCAAAGGTGTTCTATCGGGTTGAGGTCAGTTCCTCCACACCAAATTCACTCATCCATGTCTTTATGGACCTTTCGTTGAGCACTGGTGCACAGTCATGTTGGAACAGGAAGAGGCCATCCCCGAACTGTTCCCACAAAGTTGGGAGCATAAAATTGTCCAAAATATCTTGGTATGCTGAAGCATTAAGAGTTCCTTTCACTGGAACTAATGGGCCAATCCCAAACTCTGAAAAACAACCCCACACCACAATCCCCCCTCCACCAAACTTCACACGTGGCACAATGCAGTCAGGCAAGTACCGTTCTCCTGGAAACCGACTCGTCCATCGGATTGCCAGACACAGGGGCGTGATTCGTCACTCCATAGAACACGTCTCCACTGCTCTAGAGTCCAGTGGCGGCTAATCGAAAATAGAATTAGTATGTCCCAAATCGTAGTATGTTGAAAAGAGTATTCCAAAGATACCCAGTTGGTCTACCATTTCCGGTCAGAATACGAAGTGCAGATCAATGCACACTCTAACGGCTGATATTGCCCACAAACCATTGCGAGTTGGGCGAGGATTCGATTAGAACTACAAACGTGGATAAAAAGTGTTAAAAAAACCTACAAACATTAGTTAAGTAGAGAGGTTTATATTAAGGGGTTTGAGTGATCAATTATCAGTATTTAACCTGATGAAAAGATATTTATTCAATGTTATCCACATGCAGCAGCATTGTGAATTTTTGTAATGATACGTTTGGCCATTACCTTTTAAATTGCAAACACATGAGGGGAGTCTCTGCATTAAAGACTCACGACTGGCAGATCAACGTGCTACTACATTTATCTCCGATACGGTAGGAAATTAAATTAAATGTGGAGGAATTTAACTGTGACGATGATTGACAGGGCAGCATGTCATTCATAAATCCATTCATGCCACCTCTGACCCTTATTAAACAGTCTGTAAATATAATGCACTTCTTGTGTGCTTCTGTACCACCTTTGCAATGCAAATTAATTTTGTTAATGATTTTATTTGATTGATAAATTATTCTGCCTGATTGTTGTGTCTAATTATTCTAATTGCATGCATTTTTCCAATCAGTTAATTACATTTTGAATTAGTTTATAAATATAAATGTAATAATTTGACATAAAAGATAACATGCATAAGGTTATAAAAAAAAACCTACAAAGGTTTAAAAAATTACCCTGGAAATCAATTTAAGGAGTCAAAAATCGTTATGTGTTGAGAATGTTAGTTTCTGTAATTGATCAGAAGGTGCTCCTAAATTTGTTTACATTAGGAGCAGAAGTAGGCTAGGCTACAATTCGACGTGAACAACTGCCTAGCTCATTCGCGAACTCGACCAGAAGAAACCAGCGTTTTAGGGAATGGAAGGCTTGAAACGCTTCCATTGAAGCCCCCAATTCACCTCCAGAGCTTGCGGTCTTGTGCTTGACAGCAGAAGGACCAGGATGGGGAGCAACTGGAGTGACTTCCTTTCTAAAATGAATGAAAGTCGTGACCGCGACGTTCCCATGGCCATGCTCTCGTAATGAGTGCATGTCATCCACAAACGCCGTTTCAGCCTGGGCACGGGCCGCTCAGGCCAAACAACTGAAGAAATACACGGGCGAAAAGGCTTATCAGAGGACCAGAGGTGTTTTACAGTCTATGATCAGAGGTGTTTGAGGATCCCAAGTCAAATGCGACCCCTAGTGTCATCGCATCGACACAACGTTGAAATGACTGACAGATAGGGAACTTATTTAAAGATTAAAGATTTAAACTTAAAAAACTTAAAGATTTTGTTAAAATTAATTGTATATAGGAAAGTTGATATCCTATGCATGTTCACCCAGTTTTTCCATAATTTATATCATTCGTATGCAGATCACTTTTTTGAAGGACAACTACATTTTTAAAAGTAACAAATATTACATTTAATCTTTCCTGTATTATGTCATAAATAGCCTACTTAATAATTAAAGAAAGAAAACCAACCTAAGCTTATTTTCTTGTCTCACCTAGTGGTCAACCAGTTTAGGTTGATTTTAACTTTTTTTTTTTTTTTTGCACAGTAATAAGAAAGAAATGGAAACTACTAATACTATAACAACAACACCACAAACAACAACAACAATAATAATACTGAACTGTAGCATGTCATTGCAGGCAGAGGGCAGCAGGACACCCATAATAACTGATCAAAGAACCCATTAACGGTTCTTTAACTGTTGCTTATCAAATCTCCCTGGTCGGTGGTGCCTTGATGGCAGTAATAAAAATCTCTGCTATGGCAGGAAAGTCATAGGGTGCGTTTGGCATCCAATTCTCTGACACTTAGGGCGTTTCATTAAAGCAAACAGAGAGAGAATGGAAGGCAGAGTAAATATGGACAGAAACGATCAACAAACTGTAAAGGCGTCGATTTAACTGTGCGTTTCGCTGACGTCATTACGCACTGACGTAAACATCCTGCCCACACATTCGTTGATGCATAGAACATCTTGATAGAAAGGCACGTCTGTCGGCTCTGCTGCGTTGGTTCCATATTACAGCGAGATCTTCTATCGTTTCGCTTACGTTTCAATGTTTTCTGAAGACGTAAGTATTACACTGCGCTGCACCTGCTGAAGGAGTAGTTGCGTATATTCTGAATTCACGGTAAAAAACTGCGCATCAATTAAGTTGACCGAAGTTGTGTTCTGTAAAAGGGCAGCCAGGCTGTCTACTTCAACTGTCAACCAGATGTCGACGGAGGACCTGTCCACTTCCGACAGCGAAGCTGCCTTCGCTGGAGCCGGGGAGCGCTGGGCGCCCGTTGGAGCCGTGGCCAGCCCGGAGGATGAGCTGTGGAAGAGGGGCACGCAGGTTGGTTCCGTGTCGTCCAGCGATGCAGACATGGTTGCCAGGCTGCGGAAGCTAGAGGGTGAGCAGGAGCAGTTGAATTCATCGCTCCTCGCGTTAACGTCTCACTTCGCTCAAGTGCAGTTTCGACTGAAACAGATCGTCCACGCGCAGAGCGACGAGAAAGAGAGGATGCTGCTGGAGCTGGAGGACTTTGCTTTCAAAGGATGCCCTCATGTCATCGGGTGCAGAGCACAGGATGCTCAGATGCTGGAAAACTCTGTGAGTTTCATTGTTTTCTGTCGTAGTGGATTCGATTAAACACATTAAACCAGCCTAAGATAGTTAGTTGGTGTCTCAGTCGGGTCACACTAGTCTTTTGAAGGGAGTGAGTAGCTGGTCAGGCAATCTATAGTCTTTGGGCAGAAGGACCAGCTTGCAATCCAGCTAAAGAACAGCTTTGCTAGGCTGGGAGTCCAGCTAGACCAGCTGAAGTCAACTAAGACCTGCAGTTTTGGGGATATAAACCAGCTTGGCCAAGCTGGAATCAGCTAACAGCAAACAGTTGTAGGCTGCAGGTAGATCGCCAGATCTCAAATATGACTCAAAACAAGTGCTGAGGGGCATGAAAGCCTCTGTAATGCATGCAATCCACAGCGAGGCTTTTCAATCGTTTAGATGCCATGGGCCCCCCAAATATGTTCATCCTCATGCAAGGGACCCTCATCCAAAAAAAAATGCATCTATAGAGTTTGTATAAAGATACAGTTTATACTGTGTAATATTTTTATTATTGTAAATATGTCTAAAATATTATTTGGAAAACATTTAGTGTGTGTTAAGTTACACATTTTCCCCTATTCACATCATTACTGTACTGTTAGATGTATTTTATTTATTTATCAAATTTTTTTTTTTTTTTGTAATCTTATTTATTTAGTTTTACTCTGTAATGACGTGTTTCTCTGAACGTCTCCATGGACCCCAGTTTGAAAACACCTAATCTACAGTGTCATCAGTTTTGTTTTGTTTTTAATAGGCCTGCTTCAGTACTCCTCAATAGCTCCTAACAATATGCACATGTGATACACCCATCAATAATAAGACAAACCCCCGCCCAGCGCCCACCCACACATAATCAGACTAAACAATGGACATTTGCTTTCCCTCAGGAATAAGCATTCAATTTGTCTGTCTCTTTTGTTTAAAAGCTTGTTTTTGTCATTCAGCACCTTTTCAACACACCCTTTAAAATAATCAGCACCGTATTATGGTTAAAAAAACACAGTAAACACTGCACAAGGAACATTTAAAAGTCACTTTTTCCCTGTGTTTCTTCCTGTTCCTTCTCATATGCTGGAGTATCTTGTTACTGCCATTAAAATGCCTTCCTTTCTCCTTATTTCCTCCTCTGCACACACTTTGCTTGCAGGATGAATTGGTGAGTAGTAGTATAAGCTTGTGCAGTCTTTTCTTTGAACTTTAGTGTTTATTTTAAGTATTTCTAATATGACACAATTCATACTTGGTTTTGTTTCATTCGGTCTCTCTTTCTTTTTTGTATTAATCAGTTACATATTGTGCTCAGAGCCTATTAAATGTAGACACTTTACGTGATTATGGTTAACCTGAAGCCACGTTGTGTGTAGTTATGTCTATTCTGAATTGCATTGCGTTTCTAGATAACCGTCCAAAACAAAGTCAAATGAAGCAAACCAATTAAAAGCTTGTTATCCTTCTCGGAAGCATGCAAATATCTTCAGCTAGCTACAATGTAAATATTGTGGTTATTTTAAGGTTGACTTTAAGTTGTGTGTTTTTGCTTTTATGATATGCAGAGTGAAAGGGAGAAGAGGGAGCGCTTGGAAGCTCAGCGAAACAAGCAGAAGGAGCTGATTTTCCAGCTGAAGACCCAACTTGACGACCTGGAACGCTTCGCCTACCAGGAGGGCAGTTATGACTCACTGCCTCAGTCTGTTGTCATGGAGAGGCAGAGGGTATGACTGATAATACTCTCTCATGCCGTTTACATCATTCCTAAAGTCATTTGAAGATGCAAGTAATAACTCTTAAAACCATTGTTGGGGTCTAGGTGATCATTGATGAGCTAATTAAGAAGCTGGACGTGAATCTGAATGAAGACATTGGGAACCTCACACCAGAGGAGCTCCGACAGAGAGTGGACGCTGCCATAGCTCAGATTGTCAACCCAGCTCGAGTCAAAGAGCAGCTGGTTGAGCAGCTCAAGACCCAAATCAGAGACCTGGAGATGTTCATTAACTTCATACAGGGTGAGGAGGTCTGCTTTGGGCTACTGATGTGACACTAATGTTTCTCTTAATTTATTCAAAAATACTTTCATATGTAATTTATACTGTATGTACAGTGACCTAAATACACTTCTTCCATGATAAGCATGAATAAGCAAAATTAATTTTATAAGTTTTTTGGCATGTTTTATTATTATTATTATTATTTCTAAAAAGAAACTGCTTCTCACTGCTTATTAATATTTGAAATAACGTTTGTCTGCTAAATCAAAGTCATGTGGTGCGATCAACATGCAGATAAAAAACAACTGCAAGTGATATCATAGAGTGGACCCCTGCAGACACTAATGTAAGGAATAAGGAAAATATGTTATGCATATGTAAAACATTTCTTGAAAATGGTATAAAGGTTTTTCTAAGATTAGTATACTTTACTAGGGACTCAATCATTTTTAAAAGATTGTGGTCAGTAAGAATTTTTAATGTTTTTGAAAGTTTCATATGCTCAGCATGGATCATTTGTTTGATTAAAATAAAGTGAAAACAGCTATTTAATATTAAATTTCTATTTTAATATATTCAAAAATGTAATTTATTCCTCTGATGTTGTTACTCCAGTCTTCAGTGTCACATGATCCTTCAGAAATCAGTCTAATATGATGATTTGCTACTCAAGAAACATTTCTTAGTATTCGCCATGTTGAAAAAACAGTTGTGCTGCTTAATATTTTTGTGGAAACTGTGATACATTTTCCCCCCAGGATTCTTTGATGAAAAGAAAGTTCCAAATAACAGCATTTATTTGAAATGGAAATCTTTTGTAACATTATATATTTGCTGAATAGATCAGTATAATTAAAGTATTATTATTATTATTATTTTTTAATCTTACTAACCCCAAACTTTTGAATGGTAGTTTATCTTATTGACTCTTATGCCATTATCTGCAGTTTTCTGCGCATAAATTCGGCCTTTGTTACCTTTGAGTTTGATGTGCCTATGTAGAGTAAAATAAATACATTTACGTTCATTGTCCTGATCTTGCTCCTCGCAGATGAAGTAGGGAACCCTCTGTTAAATGATGGTGTGAAGAGCCAGCAGCCCCAAGCTGCCGGACCAAACGCTGGAGCCACTGGAGGGATGAAGCGAGGTTATTACACTTCACTTTATAATACCATTTCATTAGATTTTAAAGCTAAGACATGTAACTTTACATCCCTTTTTTCTCCCATCCAAAGTGGATCCCGAACAGGCCCAGAGGATGCGGGAAACCGGGCTCCAGCTCATCCAGAAAGCCTTAGCGGTTTTGCAGATCTTTGCTCTGAGCCAGTTTGGATGCGCTGCAGGCCACGTGCCCCCGAATGTGTGGTCTCAGGGTGCCGAAGCTCAAGATTACGGCCCCTTGATACAGAAACTCGAAGGAGCCGTGGAGTGTGTGCGTCTCCAAGCCTCCCGCCAGCAGCCCAGCTCTCAGGAGGAACATGTGGTCAGCCACTCCGCCTGCCTGTTGCCGGGAGGACCACGGGACGAACTCACTGCGTTGGTGCGTAAAGAGCTAGCCGTTGCGCTCCGGGACCTGCTGTCCCACGGATTATATGCTCCTTCTCAGGGCATGAGCCTGGTCCTTGCCCCCATTTCCTGCCTGCTGCCCTTCAGCTCCTCTCCTCAGACCCTGCATCCTTGGGAACTTTTCGTCAAGTACTATCATTCCAAAAATGGCCAGGCGTTTGTGGAATCACCTGCCCGACAGCTCTCGCAATCCTTCAGTTTGCCTGTAGGGGACGGTCCTGTGACGGTCACACCCAAACAGTCTCTGTTATGGGCCATTCATACAGTTCTTAAAGAGCACGGACGATTCAAACGTAGCGCAGACTCTGAGTTCAAGGCCTTAGTGTGCATGGCTCTCAATGAGCAGAGGCTTGTGTCATGGTTCAACCTGCTGTGTAAGTCTGGGATACTCATACACTCACACTACCAGCCCTGGAGCTACATGGCCCAGACAGGCTTTGAAGGTGCCCTGCGCATCCTGGGCCGCCTCAGCCATCTCAAATTCAGCCTTCCTGTAGACTTGGCTGTCAGGCAGCTGAAAAATATCAAAGATGCTTTCTAAGCTAAAATATATTTGATCACTTTGGCGAGATAAGGAAATAGGAACCCTCCCTATCCTCAAAATATTAAAATTATGATGGAAAACGCATTCGGTAATACTATTTCTCTTTATTCAGAAGTTAAAATCATATTCCCAGAAGTACACTGGAATTAAAAAATGGAAATGAAGCAACTTGTGCACTTTTTTGAGACTTGAGGCAGGTTTTAATATGCTGCATTGGTCACAACTCACAGGAAATGTGCTCAGTTTAGTGACCCTGAGTATGTGACTGCTTCCTTTGAAGGGGTTTATGTCTAGCTTTTACCAAAATCAACCACATTACATTATATAGAAGAATGATTTATTACTTGAGCTCTTTTCAAGGGCCAGTGCATATATTTGAGATGCACTACAGTGTATACTGTATAACATACACTACAAAAATACACACACACAGTTGCAAAATAGTAACTTAATGGTTTAAATACATTTGGTTTGTTATAAACTTTATGTAGCCAAGTGCACTCATTTCCTGAGCATGCACTACATTTCTGCAAAGTGCTTCACAGACAAAACATAAGATGTTTTTCTTTTTAAAAAGTTTTCCATTTGCATTATTTAAAGTGATTACATTTCAAACACTGGAATAGTGCATATCATATCTGGGTCATTGCTGCTCTGTGTGTCTGAGGAGACCATGCATGCTGGTGAGACCTCGCTTAGGTCAATCAAGACACTCAGGTCATTCTGAAAAAAACGAAGAGATGCTCATTGGTGTTTTTAAAACACTGTATTCTTCTCCTTCACACAAACTGGCTCACTGCTGCCAGTTGACACTGTAAAACTGATTGTACAAAACTGAATCTTGTGGTAGTGCTGCTATAGGAGGAAGTGCATCAAACACATTTGCTGAATATGAAACTGATATGCTGTGCATTGATGCTGACTGAATTATTTATGACCTGTTATGCCCGTGTTCAGAGGCTCTGCTTGAATACCTTGTAATTTCCATGTCTTGTCAATCCTTCTTTACTGCTCTGAAATATTGAATGTACAAACCTTGATATTGTATCCTGCTGCTGCACACCTTCTGATTCCAGATTCCACGTTCTTTAAACCATCTTAAATACAGATTTCCTGAAACCTTCATGCAGTAAGAAGGGACTGTTTGTTACCATATACTGGAAATTGATCTTTCTCTGTACCATGAGCCCTGTGCATTTATTAGCCCTTTTTATTTAATGTAGTCTTTTTCTTCTCCACCACATGAATATATGATTGGCTTATTTTGATGTCCATCTATGTTTTTTTTTTTAAGAAACGATTGCTATCTTTGTACCTCTACTTAGACCTAAATAGTCTTTCAATAATTTCAAATCAGTGTCAATTACATTCACTTTTTAAAAAAATGTGCCATCATTTTTGGATGTAATGATGGTGTCTTTTCCGTGATTTTATGGATTAAATGTTCTGGATGCTCTTTGAATCTGTCACATTCGCTCCAGTTCTTTCTCTCTTCTCATAAAAATATATAATTTAATAAATATAATACAATTTAATGAAGATATTTACAGTTTCCAAAATAGATTTGGTCTACTAATGCTATTAGATTTAGTTATAGTTTTATTTATCTCATACTTATTTATAACTGATTTCTAAATGGATGTACAAACAAAATAATAATAGCTCCAGGTATTTTTAATATCATTTTAATAATGGTTGCTAGAATTGACAATGGCTTTGGCAGTTGGTAGTTTCTGAATTTGAATTGGGTGGTAAGATGTAGAACTGTAAATTGTTTGTAAAACTGAGGAATTAAAATTAAAATTGAATGAAAACAAAATCAGTGTAGTTTGTAATAATACGTTTCATTTTCCATAGGAAATAACCCATAACTACATTATCAAATATGTTTGAGGTATTTCCACAAACTTTTAATAAATACTATAAAACAATTACAATAATGATAATGTTCTGAAAATAATATATTATGCATTTTATGGTGCATTCATTATGCATTTTTATTCGTTGAATTCGTGGAATTGAAATTAAATCACTATTGAAGCTATGTTCCAAATGTGTGTGAAATGAAATTATTTCACACAAAAATTGTTTGTTATTTTTGCGCAAGCTTGAGAAACTTTTACGTGTAGAGGGTGACATTTATTCGGAAATACGTCACTCGCCGCGGGTGCCAAAGGTCACGCTCGCTCTTTCTACTTCCTTTCCTGTTGTCGTCGGCCATAGAGCACCATCAGTAAGTTACATACACGAGAAAATAATCCATGAACATCGACAAAACTAAAACACCTACGGGGGTTTCTTTCATGTCACTTATAGAGAGAATATCCCTGTCGCCTGTTTAAAGTGTTTATTGTCTGAATATTACGTTACGGGTATGAGATAATAGGTTTATTAGTCTCTCCGTCTCTGCCTTCTAACATGATAGCTTTCCTGCCCGTGCCGAGGAACCAGCGGCAGCCTCTACGTTCATTATGACTCGTGTGCAATATACAAATTAATATGTAAAGATTAATTTGTTCCATTATGAAATTACTAAGATATTTTCGACTCTGGCGTTTTAGTACAGCTGTATCATTATCAGTTAGCATAGTGCTGTAATCTGCCATAGCTAGACTGGTAAATGTGCTGCACCGAAAGACCATTTGTTACTTTTATAGCTTCTTTATAACTATTACTTCAACGTTATTGTGCTCACAACGGTTATGGCGATATAAACTGCTTGTGTTGTGCTACTTGGCGTCTTGTATGCTGGTTTTGCTTGCAGAGCTAATGTCCTGCATACTCATGTTTTTCAGAGATGGGCAAGTTTATGAAACCTGGTAAGGTGGTGATGGTCCTGGCTGGACGTTATGCTGGACGAAAGGCTGTGATTGTCAAGGTACATTTCAGTGATATATCTCCATTTTCAGGGAAAGATGGGTTCCAGGGGCTATATTCGTTTAGAATCATAACATCTTGAGTGTGTGTATATTGACAGTGTTGTGCTCTTTTTCCTTCTTTCAGAACATTGATGATGGCACCGCAGACCGTCCTTACAGCCACGCTCTGGTCGCAGGCATCGACCGTTATCCTCGTAAAGTCACAGCAACCATGGGCAAGAAGAAGGTTGCCAAGAGGTCCAAGATCAAGGCCTTTGTGAAGGTGTTCAACTACAACCACCTCATGCCAACCAGGTATGTACATCCTGAACAGTCTGAGGGACGTCTGTGCAATAATTTGCACAGGTTGAGAGCATCGCTTGCTCTTATGACACAGTCTAGGGCTGCGCAATATATCGAAATATCGCAACAGGATGTAATATCTGAATGATTTTAATAGGCTACTTCAAATTTGTGAAAAGTGTATGTTTTAGGTTCGACGTATATAGCAGGGAATAGACTGGGCACACGACTGTTACTTATGTGACTTGCTTGACGTTAAAAAGAGTTACTAAACACAATAACTTGCAAAAAACAACTCTTTGCAGTCTTGCGCTGTCTGACACCAAAACGTGCGCACAAGCCGTTCTTTTTTTCGTGTCTTGTTACACACTCGAACTGTCAAATACAGTTATGTCAAAATTGCTGTCTTGATTAGTATTCATGTAAATACAGTCGGCTATGCTTTAAGTGAAAGATATCAGTTGGGGAAAGAAATAGATTTTACACACTTAAAGCAATATCGTATCGAATATTGCATTATTTAACAAGGATATTGCATATTTCTTCAGTATCGCACAGCCCTAACACGGTCTCATACTCACCAGGGATGTATTAATTTGATTAAAAATACGGTAAAAACAGTAATACTGTGATATAGTGAGATATATTACCCCCAGGATTTTTTACATTGAATGTTCAAAAGAACCGTTTATTTGAGAAATAAGTATTTTGTAATATAAATGTCTGTACTGTCACTTTGATTAATTTTATGTCCTGCTAAGCACAAAGTTGAGGGGTAGTTTATATTGGGCGTCTTAACAATGCATCATAAAAATGCGACATCGTTGATGTAAACGATAAGATTGACAATTAAGTTTTAAACAAGACTGCTTACACTACTTTGCAGTGTGATAGTCGTATAATGCATGTCAATGGGTATTTTAGAGTATGAGTAAAAACACAGACATACAAATCCTTATTAAACCATGCGGCTCGTGGCGACACATTGAGGTCTAAAGACACAAAACGATCTGTTTCTGCGAGAAAGTGAACAGTTTTTAAAAAATTATTTATTTATCTATTTATTTTTATTACCTCTTATCAGACGCATGTCACTTTGCCGGCCGGAAGTGATAGCGCGGGGACGGCTGATGCAGAGCCATTGAAGAAAAATTACATTTTTAAAATATGTATATTTTTCTTACACAAACACATTGATTCGCTTCAGAAGGCCTTAATTAACACCCTGGAGCCGCATGGAGCACGTTATTTGACGGACAGATGCTAATTTTTTTTATGTACTTCAAAAACAGAGCAACTATTGCTGTTATTATAATGCTTGGATTCGCCAGAACATTTTTAATATAACTCAGATTTTATTCGTCTGAAAGAAGAATGTCATACACCTAGGATGACTTGAGGGTGAGTAAATTATGGGCTAATTTTAATTTTTGGGTGAACTATCCCTTTAAAAGGTATAATTCATCTAAAAATGTAGTTTCAAACCTATAAGATTTTAGTTCAACTTCCAAAGACAATTTGGAATCCAAAGGTTTGTCCTTTTATTTAAACTCCATTTCTCTAAAACTTAAAAGATAAAAAAATGGCAATAAGGCATTGTAAAAAATAATAAATTGAGTGATTTAGTCTTCTGAGGAGACGCGATGGATTTTAGATTAACAGATGTGGCGTGCATACTCTGGCTTTTCACGGGGTCTTAACTCGTCATGATGTGGGCTATTTATGATCTAAGTGCACCTTACAGACTGTCGCATACAGTTTTCATGATTGAATGTGCTGCTTTAAGGATGGAACTTTTGTACAGTTACCACTAATAAATGCTTATATTGTGAATAAAAAAAAGAGAATTTAATTTGACCACTTTAAGCACAATGTGTTACAGTTGCAACAAGGGTGAGAGCAAATCAGTGAATTGAAATGACTTTAGCTCTACATGCCCACTCCATTTCCTCTTGAAGCCAAAGTGTTAAAGCCAGAGCAGGTTTTAGGCCTTAATTTGCCTTTTTAATTGTGATTTATAAAGTTGTGTGGCGTGTCTGGTGTTCTCTGTTCAGAGTTCATGTTTTGTTTTTGGCTCTTGACTGGCACGTGGTTTCTTTTCCCTGTCTAATGAATGCTGACTCTAACGAGGCACATTTTACTCATGTACATTTGTTTGTCTAATCAATACATCATGTTTCCTCAGATACTCTGTTGACATTCCTCTGGACAAAACTGTTGTCAACAAGGATGTTTTCAGGGACCCTGCTCTGAAGCGCAAAGCCAGGAGAGAGGCCAAGGTTAAGTTTGAAGAGAGGTAGGTGTTGGTCACCAGATACATCTGAACTACTTCATTTTACAATTACAATTAAATTGGATGCTGTTTTATATTTAATGCTTGCATGTTACATAAAGGATTATAGTGTAGTGCACAGATAATTGGCTAAATTTGCCCAAATTTTATCTAGGAATGACTGGCAGAATTTGACTCGTAATGTAATCCAAAACCTGCTAACTTTACCTTCTGTTCAGATGTATGAACAGTCTGATATTGTGCACAGGACATAATATTCGCTTTGCTACTATTAGTATATGCATGTATTGTCCTAAATGTTGTGATACTGTGATGACTGACTGTTTTCTTTTACAGGTACAAGACAGGCAAGAACAAATGGTTCTTCCAGAAGCTCCGATTCTAAGCTTTTGTTTTCGCAAATAAATCTGTAAAAATTCCACCAAGTGGTCCTTGCCTTATTTCTTTTGACCTTGGTTACTTATAATCGCTTTGTATTTCCTGATAATCACTTTTGGAAGAGATGTGTTGTCTGAAGTTTCTCATAATCAAAATAGAATGAAGCAAAATCCTCAAGGTTGTTACTGGTTGTGTCTAATATGACATTACTGTTCGTGTTGTAAGGTTGCGTGACATAATTCAGAGTATTACATCAACCAAGATATTTGTGAACAATGTTAAACTCTATAACCACACTGGATAACAAATAGCCAAGTGGTAATGCAGACCCACATGAACTTGGTTATGAATGATGATAAATCTCTACAAGTATTTGATACACTGCAGGTTTGCCCTCTTGCAAAGCATGTAGAGGTCTGTAATTTTTATCATGGGTACTCTTCAACTGTGAGAGACGGAATCTAAAACAAAAATCCAGAAAATCACATTGTATGATTTTTAAGTAGTTAATTTGCATTTTATTGCATAAGTATTTCTTAAGTGCTCTTACTGAGGGAAGGAGGTTGTTGGCCAAGATCGCATGATACATGACCCCATCCATCCTCCCCTCAATACAGTGCAGTCGTCCTGTCCCCTTTGCAGAAAAGTATCCCAAAAGAATGATGTTTCCACCTCCATGCTTCACGGTTGGGATGGTGTTCTTGAGGTTGTACTCATCCTTCTCCCTCCAAACACGGCGAGTGGAGTTTAGACCAAAAAGCTCTATTTTTTTCTCATCAGACCACATGACCTTCTCCCATTCCTCCTCTGGATCATCCAGAAGCATCTCTAAATGCTTTGTAAGTAGGAAAACCTGCAAAATCGGCAGTGTATCAAATACTTGTTCTCCCCACTGTACATAAACCTCACATAGAGCATTGTAAACATGAGAGCTAACATATAAGGATTTCTTAAAGCTATAAACTCATTTTGACAAATTTTTTCTGTTTGAAAACATTTACAAACTTGTTTTTTTTCATCACCAGTGTATAAAACTCATTTTAGCCCTAGCTCTAAATTAGGGGAGCATTGGCAGAGACAAGGATTTTTCACACAAAATGTTGCCTCACTGTTTTTTTTTTTTCATGTTTTGGGGAAACTGCAACCTTAATGGTTGGAAGCAGGTATAATAAATGCATTTGTTTCAGTTCAATAAAATATACAATTCATCTATGTTATGTCATTATTATGTGACTTATGTAAATCCTTTTTTTTATATAATTTTTAAAAGTCATATATCATGTCTCTGTTATGCTTGTCTTATAATTTCAGTTGATAGCAGATATCCTGCGATATAATTAAGTGCATTAAATGTTACTTGTATGTTGTATCCCTCTTCTCATTGCCTAAAACGTGACACAACTAGCTGGGCTGCACGACAAAAACAACCCTAAACCTGTATTTGGATTCAGGCCTGCCGGCAGGGGGCGCATTGTGTTTCTCATTATCACCCGCTGCGCGCTGCTCGTGCGCATTGAGACAATCCGACTGCGCAGCGGAGGAGAGTCTCACTTCAGAATGTCACGAACCGAACAAATGCACGAAAACCCTCCGGTTTAGACAAAAGGTGAGTTATCTGCACGAGCCGTAATATTAATCCTCAACCAACCTTCCATTTTTGCCATTAGCTTCAAAAGGACTAAATTCACTGCTCTGTACACAATGTGCCACGATCGTGCGCCATTGCTTTTTAATGCGAGCAGAGCACGTACAGCTCTTGAAACTGGATTGATGGAGCAGAACCCGTTACCGCACAGGTATCTGATGATTTTGATGTTCGTTCCGTAATGGTTTTGTTTTGTTTTTAACCAATAGTGGCAACAGCAAAAAAATGACATTGTGCTTTGTTCTGGACAGGCAATATTGTAGCTACCCCATGACTTGATCAACTTCCTCGCCTACTAGTGTTTTGTTTTTGAGTTGACAGCACCTTTTGTTCTTTGTTTTTGAATTGTGGCTGCTCAGTAGTGTTTTTTAAGGCTTAAGGATTACATCCATAACATTTTGGATATGCTTAATGCATATAGCTTTTTAATGTAATACATACATCTGAAATGTTATTAATTTAATAAACTATTCTGATGTAGATTAGAAAATGCAGCTATCAAGTGACTTTTGCAGCATTGACGGAAAGGATTGCCTAAATTTAATAAGTAGATATGTTACTATTTGCAAAACTAGTGGCATGTTTCCCCACGTCTCAACAATCTTGTTTGTATACAGGAAACATCTCATTTTAGACCACATTAATTTATTAGTATGGTGTAGGGCCTTCTTTTGGTGCTATTACAGCATCAATTCGTCTTGGATATGACCGATACAAGTCCCGCACAGTGGCCAGAGGGATTCTGAGCCATTCCTCTTTGTTAATTTAGGATTTTCCACAAATTTGTATAAAAGAAGCAAATCTTATCTTGATTTAGGATTCGTATCCTGTCTTACAAAATCTCATTTTATCTGTTGTTAGGAAATCTTAAACGAGTTCATCGAGTTCACTCATCAACTGTCAGATTTTCTGTTTTTATAGTCAACAGCTCTTCCCTTAGAAACCAAATGTAGGTAGGCCCTAAAGCATTAAGTGTTTTTTTAGATATGCCAGGTTGTGACATGTTTGCTATGGAAGCGACCTCACTTTGAAAATCGCCTTTTACAAAAAACAAATAAAACCTAAGCCGTTATGCTCCGTGAAGGCTCATTGGCCTCTTTTGTCGCAATTCGTCAACTAACTTCAATGTCATCTGTCATGTCATGGGAGTCTTTGGGTCTTCTCCCCACCGTAACTCCCCCGGATGTGGGAAAAACAGTGATGGTGGACTCATCAGAGATGATGATTCGTCCTGCGTGGTGGTATATTGACATTTAACCTGGATACCATAGGTAAAGGTAACCTCCAACACTATATTGGCCAGTGTTTCAGTTTCATTGTCCAACCCCTGTATATATGAAGGGATGTGATGGAGTGATATAAAACCTATTTGGGGGTTGTTTGGCTGCTCTAGAGATTATGGACTGTCCTTTTTGAGTCTTTTAACACAGATGTAAAATGAGCATGTTTACACTGATCAAAATGAGAGCAAAAACCCATGATGGCGTATTAGCAGCAGCTTCCTGTACCTCATATGTGTCAGGCCAATATGAAGATCAATTTTGCTCACAGCTGCTCTGCTCTCTCTTGATCTTTTAGCATATGGATTTTACTTTGTGTTACTAGCCTAAAGCTGTCATTTGTTCTAGCTTTTGCACTATTTGTCAATGTAGTTCAAATTCTCCAGCACACAAGTGTTGCTGTTTTTCCCCCCTAGTATTCTCATATAATATGCCTTGATTTGAAAGGAATAGATTTGCTGACCCTCATGTCATTCCAAACCCATATGACTTTCTTCGGTGGAACATAAAAAGTTATACCAACATTTAAAAAATGTTGTTAATCGACTGGTTTTGGTTCCCATTGACTTCCATTTTATGGATCCCATTGACTTCCATTGTATGGGTGAAAATAATCAATGGAAGTCAAAGGGAACCACAACTTTACCAATCTTTTTCAAAATATTCAGGATTTTCATTTCTGGTTGAACTTTCCCTTTAACTCTCCTAACTACCCCAATCTTTGACACTGAACATGTTGCATGCTGAAAGCATCCAGACAGCACACTTGTTTCTTATAAGCTAGTTTACAGACTTCTGCAGGGATAGTATAGGCTACGGGGAGGGTGACCCACCCCAGCTGTGTGCTCAGTAGATAAGATATCAGTATGCTGTGCTGGGCCATTATAATCACCCCTGCTGCTAGGAGTTACTTTCTCTTTGTTTTTTAAAATAAATGTCGTTATTTAAGAGCAGATGATATTACACTGTCTTACAGAGGACTGAGGAGGTCAGTAGAGGTCTCCCTGATGACAGGAGCTATAAAACAGGACCATAAAAAAAGATAAATCCTGAGGATGAATGTATTCTGATATATGCAATAGTCGCCTCTGCTCTGTCTTTCAGGTGGGCTGGCAGGATGGGGGAAGGGCCTGCAGTCAGGCCTTCGGCTGCTATTACGCCCGTGCAGCAGATGCTGGCGTCTGGCACTGGGGCTGTGCTAACATCTCTGTTTGGTGAGGACAAGAATCAGCACAATAATTTTGTTTCTGTTTTTACCGTAACGTAATTTCCTTAATTTGTCCAATTTTAGCGTGTGAGTGTGTGTGAGTGTGTGAGTGAGTGTGAAAGAGTAAAAATGTTATCAAATACATATGTTTTAGTATTAATAAATTGCATTTGGGATTAAATGCATTACATTAAATAATTTTCCCAGCAAGGACCCTTTAAATTGGTTAAAAGTGACATTTATAATGTTACAAAATATCCATTTCAAATAAATGCTTGATATTTGAACTTTCTATTCATCAAGGATTCCTGAAAAATGTATCCGTTTCCATAAAAATATAAAGCAACTGTTTTCAACATTGATAATAATAATAACAAATTTTTTTATTGCTCAGTAAATCATTAGAATGATTTTTGAAAGATCATGTGATATTGGACTGGAATCATCATGGCTGCTGAAAATTCAGCTTTGACACCAAAGGACTAAATTAAATTTTAAAATATATTCTTGGTGAGCATAAGACACTTCTCAAAACAAACAGAACCCCAAACTTTTGAACGGTAGTATATGTTGGGAAATGTATATATGTTTTCATAAAGTAAGTGTGTTTAAAGTTTTACAGTGTAATTGGACATTTCCTGCATTGTGCTTGTGCAAGCCTTGTTATATGTAGAATCGAAATGCTAACTTTTATACAAGGCTAAATCTTATTTTTTTTTCACTTTTTCTCCCTCTTGCTCTGCAGTCACACCATTGGATGTGGTGAAGATCAGACTTCAAACCCAGCAAACTCCTCCCTATCAAGGTACAGATCTCAAGCAGCTTTTCAATTCTTGATCACATACAGAATGTCAGATGATTGAACTGTAAACTTCATGCATTTTCTCCAGACATTATACAAGTCACACAAGTTCAACATCAGTTCCAGTGTTTCTACAACCAGTGCTTCAAATTTCCATTCAAATGCTTTAAATAAACAGTCTTCAAGTTCATATTGGTCTTTATCTCTGAATTATTTTTTTCCCCTCTTCAAAATATGTCTCTTGAAGCTAAGTGAATTTTCTGTGCCACTAGCATTGCAAAAATGACTGATTCCAAACACACACCATCTGCCATAGTTTGCTAAACTCAGTCCTGCCCCAAACTCTCACCATTGGTTGAGTCAACGTCCTGTTGGGTTGGTTAGGGTACAAATAGAGCTAATGTTTTGTAGGGGTGTGAAATGTCACTGGTCTCACGATTCAATTCGATTACGATTATCATGTCTTCGATTCGATATCACAATGCGTTGCATCCATAATTTTCAATTTTACTGCACATGGCTACATTTTCGACAATGAATACAAGCAGTCAGATATATGAACTCCCTTTATTTATCTGCTCCAAGAAAGTACACTTCATGAATGTAGCAAACATCAAACACAACTTAAGTCTGAACAGAGACGACTGGACCATTTAGAACTAGTAAATACTAAAAGCGCATGAAACTGTCAAGTAGTGTACTTAAATTACAATAACGCTCACGCACATGCATGCAGCCTCGCACGCGCTCACACGCTATAAATGTTAAAAATAGTGGGTGCCATAGTTTGTGTTTTGCCATTTTGTGCTAGCTAGAAGCGCGTATGTGACGAATGATGTCAGAGAAACATCAGTAGGCTATAATCGATTATGGTCTATTACTGCATTGATGCGGACGTGGAAGATTCTGCATCGCGATGCAATGGTTCATTTCAACACCCCTAATGTTTTGATTGCTACAAATGGCTTTGATTGACCTAAAAAGGGCTTACTCTCTGCATATTAAGCTGGAATTAAATAATTAGAACTGAGCTTTATTAACAGTAAAAAAAAATAAGCTATACTAACGTTCAAAAGTTTGGGGTCTTTAAAGTCGTCATGAAGCGGAAGTTGCGATTAGTCTTTTCTTCCCTATTGTGAAATGTATCTTAGTGAAACGGCTTCTCGAACTAGAAAAGTGTAGGGAGGGACTTCATTTTCTCAATTGGGAATTGGTTGGATTGTTCTGATTTGCTATTGCCGTGATGTCATGTGAATGACAGGTTGTCCTGCCCTCACGCCAGTAAACACTTAATCTGAGAAGAGAAGAGATGTCACTGCAATAGGGAGAGGAAGTTATTTTGATTTGTAAATTACCACGGCTCATGAATAACAAAAAAATAGTGGGATAAATTATGTATAATAAATACAGCAATATTCCATAATATATTTTTTCATGTTTATGAAAGAAGTATCTTTTGCTCACCAATTCTGTTTTTATTTGATCAAAAATACGGTAAAACACTAACATTGTGAAATAGTATTACGATTTTAAATTGATTTCAAATGGAAATCTTTTGTAACATTATAAATGCCTTTTGACTTTTGACAAGTGAATGCATCCTTGCTGAAGCCAAACTGACCCCAAACTTTTGAACAGTAGTTTATATCTAAAAACCTGCTATAAGCCCTTGATAACACATACCTCATGCTGTTTTGCATTTGCTATATGCACTATGAGCTTTCTTTCTCTCTCTCTCTCTCTCTCTCTCTCGTAGCACTAGCAGCAGACTCAAGGCCTTGGGCTAGGGTCATCCGCCCTTCAAAATGTGAGTATGTAAATCAGATGAAGTGTCATCAGTGGTCCTCTCACAAAGACCAGCAGCTCGCTTTACTAACACTCACTAACTACCACTCAAAGAATTACAAAAACGTTCTGCAAAACAACTAAATCACATAGTGCAAACAACATTTTGGCTTACCGGTATATAACACGTCTCTAAAGGGGTAAATGCAAGGTCACATTGCAAACAGACATGACACATGTGCACAAAACACCCCAACAAGTTGAAAAATGCATTCAGAAAATATTTCAGAGGTCTTCTCTGCTTGTATCTAAATGTTTATTCAATGTGTTTATAGCAGTGGATCATTTACTGAACTCTTGAGGACAAACTAAAAGCCATGCCAGGTAGACCTACCTTGAACCGGTCTTGCGTAATGTCTTAAAATAGTAGGAGGACTGCTTGTTTGTGCCAAGGCTGGAATTGGTTAAACTGTCGCAGCATGGTCAATGCCATGGTCGCTAATATTTATAGAGCCTCTTATCTAAGACCTCAGTCCTAATCACCAAATCCTTTGAACTGAATACAGGAAATTATTGGAAACGGCTTTCTTGGAAAACTCATTGTAAACACATGTCTGCCATATGTCTGCAAATACAACAATCCAGGAGTCATTGAGGTTTCACACTGTATAGACAGTTTTGTCTTTTTGTTGTTATTAACTGTATTGTGGCAGTGTTCAAAGTCACAATAAAACAGAAGTCTTTCCCTCCCATATTTGACGTATCAGAACAGTATGGAGGTGATTTGGTTCTATGCATCGGTTGTTGATTGGATGGAGGCTGATGTAAATGCTTGCAGTCAATTGTAAGGGTTTAAGCAGACAAAAGGATTGGAGAAGCCCTCCATACGTCACCAGAGAGAATTGTCTTTGTTTAATGTCGTCTTAAACTCATATATGTATATTGTTAATGTTTAGTTGCTGTCCTAACTTTAACCATTTAGACTGCAAGTTTCTACTTAATGTTCTACAATAACCAATTGAGATTAAAAATGAATGAAGTGTTTTGTATGGTTAATTTTTTTGTGATTTGATCTTTATCAAAGTCCCTTTCAAGGAAAGTCTGTTCACTCTGTGGCCATATTTGCAGCACCTCCAAGACCAAGTTCAATTTCATGCTGATAAGACTTGGTCTTGGAGGTGCTGCAAATATGCAATTGACAACTTGAATGAGGGAGACCTGAAATCTCAAGAACTGATTTCCGAACTCACAATTAAATAACATATTTCAAATCAGCAACAAGATCTGACTTGTCCGACTGTCCCATAAATGTTGTTTCTTACGCTCAAATAGCATTAAAAAAGCCTTTTTTTTCAGGCTAAATCTGCCAATGCGTGTGTGCAGTCCTAAGCATGAGTCTCAGAACAGACTTGCCCTATCCAAATACCCTCACTTGCGGTCTTGGCCACTTGAGAGCGCGTGTACGCGACAGGAAGTAAGTGCGCAAGTGTCCCATGTCAAAGCGCAGTACCCTTAATGCACACTGAAGTGCACACTCGTGAAATCACGAGATGTCGAGGAAAAAGTTCCACTGTAAGTTAAATTAATTAGATAAACACAAAGTTGAACACTTGGGCCAAGTACAGGAAATACGTCATGTAAGTAGACAAGTGGTCAAGTGCGTATTTACATAGGGCAACTGTTTCTAAAGCAAACGGAGCTTCTAACGGCAGCTGCAGTGACACAATGACTTCATCAATCAGTGATTGGGTCTTTTATTTTAGAAGGCGGGACTTATTCCACCATCTTGCTCATTGTACCTTCTCTCATTCTTAAGTAATATGAGTGTATTTTTGTATGTCTAATGTCTTTAAATACTTGGGTGCTTGTGGCAATTGGAAATTTATTTGCAAAAGTATTACAAATTAGGTTTATACTACTATATTTTCTTTTTAGGGAAATGTTTCCTCTATTGTAACGGGTTGATGGACCACGTCTATGTGTGTCAGAATATGTCAAGCTGTTCCAGCTGGTACAAAACCCCCAACCACTTCAATGGGACCGTGGTAAAAAATTATTTGCATCTTTACAAATTGTGATTCAAATTGTGAAGTTTTTGTAATGACATGTCTTGATTAATTCACTTTTTGTTTTTCAGGATGCATTTGTTAAGATCACACGTAATGAGGGGATCAGGTCTTTATGGAGTGGACTTCCCCCCACACTGTAAGTCCAGCATCATGCCAGTGTACACAGTGTACACATATAAACTGTGACTTGCGCAGTTTATATATATATATATATATATATATATTTTTTTTTTGTACTAAATCAGTTTTATAGGACAGATCTAATCTAGTCTTGTGTTAGTGTGCCAATATTTGTAAAGTGTGTGCTGTAACTGCAGCTCATACGAAATACTTCGATTCTGCTGGAACAAGTGCAGTTGTCAAAAGCAATGACTTTAAGTTTAGTAATTAAGTTATTTTAATTCTGTAAATGCTTTGACAGATTCAAAGTTCATTGAGTGTAGGATTCTGACAGATAACTCTCATTAAAAGAAGTCATTAGTTGTGAATACGACTACAGTAGTCATGCTGTTTACTGAATAGCTGAAATGCTGTGTAAGCGTCTATATGTGTTAATGATTGAACGTCTGACTGTAAAATAAATAATCTTTTTTGGGGTCTGTTGACTTGAGCTTGACAAACCAGCAAATAAAAACAACCATGAATCCTTGAAAATGACACACATTTGTGCACAAGTTGTTTACAACTAATGGTCATTGGTGTGTTTGTGTTTGAAGAGTGATGGCAGTTCCTGCCACAGTCATCTACTTCACCTGTTATGACCAGCTGCGAGACTTCCTGTGTTACGGCATGGGCTATCAAGGGGACCATATTCCCCTTATAGCAGGAGGGTTAGCGAGATGTAAGTATTTTCTCGTCCTTCCTGTCTCATACAAGCATCTTTTGATGGGGACTGCATTATTTTAATGGGTACTGCATTATTGTAATGTGTATTATGAAGATCTTAAAATTATATAATGTGCATCCTTAAACAAAACTTGCATAATAAATCAGTTATATAAAAAATAAAAAAAAATAAAAAATTATATATATGTTTATGTATGTATATATGTGCATTTATTTAATCAAAATGCAGTAAAACAGTAATATTATTACATTTAAAAATAAATTTTCAATTTTAAAATGTAATTTATTCCTGTGATGTAAAAGCTGAATTTTCAGCATCATTAATGCAGTCTTCGGTCACATGATCCTTCAGAAATCATTATAATATGCTGATTTGGTGTTTAAGAATTTTTTTTTTTGTATTTTTATTAATCTTGAAAATGCTTGTGCTGCTTAATACTTTTGTGGAAACCAGTGATTTTTTTTTGATGATTAGAAAGAACAGCATTTATTTTAAATAATACTTTTAAAGACTTTAAAGACACATTACAATGTTACAAAAGATTCTAATTTATTTTTAAGACAAAAAACTTTGAACAGTAGTATATATATTTAAAGGATTAGTTCACTTCAAAATTAAATTTTCCTGATATTTTACTCACCCCCATCTCATCCAAGATGTTCATGTCTTTCTTTAGTCGAAAAGAAATTAAGTTTTTCAGGAAAACATTCCAGGATTTTTCTCTCCACCATTGACTTCCATGGCAACCAAAATGTCGAAGTAAACACGGGGGTGGTGCTTCCGCCTATGTCTAGTGTGGTGTTTTCGCGAGCGCAGAGCAGCGCAAGATGAGCAATTTAGGTTAAAAAGTATATTCATTTTAAATATATATATATATTTTTTTTAAATGGCCAATGGTTTCGCTAGATAAGACCCTATTCCTCGTCTGGGATCATGCAGAGCCTCTGAAGCCCTTCGAAGCGCTTTGAAACTGCATTGATTTGGACCTTCAACATTTTGGTTGCAATGGAAGTCAATGGTGGAGAGAAATCCTGGAATGCTTTCCTCAAAAAACGTATTTTCTTTTCGACTGAAGACAGACATGAACATCTTGGATGAGATGGGGGTGAGTAAAATATCAGAATTTTCATTTTGAAGTGAACTAATCCTTTAAGTTTATATGTAATCTTTAGCAAATCTCAAATACATTTTTCATACTGTACATTTATAATGCTGTAAATTCACTTTTAGTATTTAAAATGTTCTATTATAAATGTATTTAGACAAAAATAAAAAACTGCAAAATGTTAATGTTGGTGCATCCCCAGTTTTACCCCTTAGTGTTGTACTTGTTATGTTAGATCGATACTGCTGTGATGTGATCTCTGTTGTCACATTATTGACGTCTCCTCTCTGTGCTGCTCAGTGGGAGCAGTGTCTGTGATCAGCCCTCTGGAGTTAGTTCGGACTAAGATGCAGTCCCGCAGACTCCCATACAGTGAGCTGATGTTGTGTGTCCGCTCGGCTGTGGCTCAGGATGGCTGGTTATCTCTCTGGAGAGGGTGGGGACCCACTGTCCTACGGGACGTGCCCTTTTCAGGTCAGTGACCTGTTCATTCTCTGGCAGCGTGATAGTGAGCGGGATGTTCCACAGATGCAATGCTTGACTGTTTCTTTTTTTTTTTTCTCCCCTTTAGCCCTGTACTGGTTTAACTATGAGCTAGTGAAGGCACAGCTGTGTGAGCGGTACCGGGCACCACAGACCTCCTTCACCATCAGTTTTACAGCCGGGGCCATCTCAGGAGCAGTGAGTATCCCAGTGTCACCTCACTCTCAAAAGCCAGAAATTATTGATGACTTTTACTTTATTGTAAATGACACATTAGAAGGAACTCAATGGCTATAAATTAATATGGATGAGTTTATGAATGATTATAAAAGGCTACTGTGAGGAAAAAAAAGATTAAACAATGTAAAGAGCTTCCTATCTTATCTGGCCTGACTGATTAACAATAAAGGCTTTTCCATGAGAACAAATGCTGGGCCGACTTATGTCCCAGATGAATGTAGGACATGAGTGAAACTGATTGCATTTAACTAATGGTCAAGTGATATTTTGTGTATTATCTTACTACATACTTAAAACATGACTACATTGTTGAAGTTCTTTATAATGGATTGGTTTTGCAGTGATAATAGAATTGTATAATTGTGAATATAACTGAGTAATAATTAATGTTCTCTTCTGCTCACCAAGGCTGCATTTATTTGAAGAACAAATAAGTAGTAAAATAGAAAATAAATGTGGTTTATTCCTGTAACGAAAAAAATTACTCCAGTATTCAGTGTCACATGATCCTTGAAAAATCATTCTAATATGATTTGAAGCTCAAGAAACATTTATCATCAATGTTGAAAACAGTTGTGCTGCTTTGAATATTTTTCTGAAAACCATGATATGATTTTATAAAGCAATATGGCCTGCCTTATTAAAATATCAATTTTCTTTTTGACAGATCGCTGCAGTTCTGACCCTGCCCTTTGACGTGGTGAAAACGCGCAGACAAATCCAGTTAGGAGAAATGGAGGCTCTCGGAGGTATAGCAGCTTCTGTAGTTTCACCTGTTTATACGTTAGAAAGAGTGTAGTAATACAACCTGACATATGATCTCAATAGGTGACTACTCGCTTTTAAAAACAATTCAGAGCTGATTACTTAAGCTTAAATTAATTACATTTGTCAGGCCTCAAATTTCATGACATTTTGACCTTTCTCAGCAATCTCTATGAAGAAACCAGCCTCCACATGGAACATGATGAGGAATATCTGGATTGACATGGGATACAGGGGTTTGTTTGCAGGTAAGCTCTAATTTCTAGTGACATTGATGTCAGAGTAGTTATATAACTTCATCAACCAAACTAGCGATTGACGTCAGGCCTGTTTGTGACTCTCAAAATGAACTCAACTGCCTACATTTTAAAGAGGCCATATTATGCCGTTTTACAAAAGCTTGTTTTTTGGGGTCTACTAGAATAAGTTTTCATGCTTGAATGTTCCAAAAAAAAAAAAAAAATAGTTTTTCACATATTGACATTGTTTCAGCATTTCTCAGTCTGTCAGTAACGCTCTGTTTAGTTCCAGTCTATCCATAGTTTTCAGTCACGTGACTGTCGCGGAGCCTTGGAGGGCAAAACCGCCATAGAACTACAGCACAAGCCTGTCAAATTTCCATCTTAAAACAAAAATATGTGAACAAGATGCACATTTTGGGCACTTATGAGCCATATACAGCACCTGCTGCAGTATTTCAATCACTGAAAACAGCGGGACGTTTTTAAAACGCTTAACGTGAAAAACACTATAGGGTGAGCTGCACCAATAAGGATTAAATTAAGCAAAGTTTAAAGGATTTGTTGGGTTTTATTTTAAATCGAGTTGTTGCACCACTTCATTTTAAACAGATTAATTACGCAGTAAAACGTTATAGAGCTGATCAAGCAGCAGATGGAGGGTGAACTGACTACAGGCTAAAGAATCCTTAGTGCAACCCACCCTTAAAGTGCCGTAATGCACTTAAACAGTGATATTAAAAGATCAAATTCAGTTTACACCTTTTTTATGATGTATACTATATACAGGCGAGTAGATGAGGCAAGAATATGAACGCAACGCGTTTTCTTTATAATGGATTTCGATGGGGAAAACACCTAACGAGAAACCTTGTGTTGCACTAATATTCCGTGTTCGTCTGCTTTCCTGTACAAAGTATGCAACATCAATAAGGTGTATATTGAATTTATTATTTTAATATCACTGTTTTACCGCATTTATACTGACTACAAACCTCGTAAAAATGACTAGCGGGCAATGGAGGAGAGCCTTGTTTTGCCCTCCAGGTGGGCGTTCCTATAAGCGTGTGACGACACGTGAAAACTATGAATTAAGCACTTTTTTCTAAAAAGCATGATGTGCTCTTATTGGTAGGCTGGACCAGTTGAGATTGGTCAACCGTTTCAAGCTTGTTTTGGAGTTGTCACGCCCCTTATCATAACGGCGATTTTCAACACACAACTAATGCAATTCAGCCAGGACAGCCTTATTTAAATGAGGAATAAACAGAGTTTACTGATATACAGAATAACTCCCTTTGGAGTCACTTTGACCTTTTCCCTGCTCAAACAGTAACACTGAAGAAAGTTGGAAATGTAACAAAGCATAAGATGTCTTTTTTTTTTTTTTTTTCAATTTCTGGCTGAAACAATATTTTGGTGTGGGACCGAACTGGATTTGAAACTACACACCACGGCCTAAACTTTTTTCTATATTTAAACAGTGAGACTGTTGAATACATTCAATAAACAGCTTTGCTTTTTTCAGGTTTCCTTCCAAGAGTGATCAAAGTTGCTCCCGCCTGTGCAGTCATGATCAGCACTTATGAGTTCGGGAAGACTTTCTTTCAGAAGCGTAATCTGGATCAGGCAAGATGCGGTCTTTGAGATGGGCGAGAGGACCTGTGGTTTGTCCAGGATCAAGCCCTGAGGAAGCTGAGAGGGACTCCTTGTCAGCTACTGCAAACACTGATGACTTAAACCCAGCATTGTAATGAGTTTTTTTTTGTTTTTTTTTTTCTCTCAGAGTTTTTTGAAGGAAACTCTAACTGTTGGGTGATGTGCCTACTGACTGGCACAAGGAATTAAAAGCTGTGAGACTTTAACTAATACTTTGCGTCTGAGATGTAGGACTTCAGTTATGACGCATCAATAAATGCACAATCCCCCCCAAACCCTATGATGCCTTAGGGAACAATACCAAAGCATGCTGGCAGAAACACTACCTCCCCATTAATGCCCCACTTATTGAAATGGCTGAGGGTTGGGTGAGACATCCAGGTTGTTGTATCTGCAGTGCATGACTTGAGTTCCTTTTATTAAAGACTCGGTGCTGCCCTCTGCTGTTCCTGTTGAAGAAACCTCAGAATGAATGAGCTCAGTACTGAGCTTTACTTGTTGTTTTTTAACAGGGATTTTTTTATTTTGCTCGTCCTGTTAACTACACCTGCATTTAGTTCAGATACAAACAATATCTACTGCTGTAAACATACTGCTGACTTGAAATGATTAGACAGTTCTCACATTTTATCTAATAAAAGACATTTAAAATCCTTTTTCCGCATTTACTGAAGCAAAAGGAAGCCATACTACATAAATTATTTTTAGGTTGCATTTCTGAGTAAGTGTGAGAAAGTACATAAAAAGTAATTGAATATGCCTGGTATAGATGGAATGTGAGCAGAACGATTTATTCTTAAGGGGTAAGTTCACTCAAAAATAAAAATCGACATTTTCTCACTCTCATGTCCTTCCATGGCGTGATAGGACTTTAATTTCTTACATGTAACACATCAGGAGTTACCCAGCAGAATTTTTAAATGACTTTTCTATACAATGAGAGTGAATGGTGACCACAGCTGTCACTGGTCCCCATCCACTTCTACTGAATGGACAAAATGACAAATAAAAAAAACAATGTTTGAACACTGCTGAACATCATCTTTATTCCACCCAATGCAAATTAGCACATATGTAATTAGATTATGCACCGTTTGTCCATGTTAACAAACAATTTAAATTTTTTTTGTTTGTCTTGATATAAGTAATCAACTCAGTAATTTTCATTGTGATATCTAAAGGTTACATTTTTTACCCTATTCATGTGAGAAAAATAATGAATAGGCGAATAGGATATATTTGGGTCTTTTTCTGAACTTACAAAATGTGATCTCACTTGTGTCTTAGGATACATTTATTTCTATGGCCCTAAGGTACTTCCATACCTACCAAAGGGGACCTTTGCATCATGACTTGAAGTCAAAGGCCTATTTTTTGGGCTTAACCTCCCTACTACTAGACAGACATACAGGGTTGGACTAATGTGAGGGTAAATACAGAATTTTAACTTTGGTGGAAACTATGGTAATTGTACTTTTTGGTTAAATATGATTACATTAGTGTGATAATTTGTTTATAGATATTTTGTAATAGCACACTTGAAATTAAGGAAACATAAAATATTTCAAATATGAATTTTATTACAATTTAAACTTGCATCTTTACTAATTCTGCATGCAGCCACTGTAAGGCTAGAAGCTTACTGCTATTTTGAACCAACAGTCGGAGCAAAAAGCAGTTGAAGGATAACGTGCACGATTCAGTTATTTATCTGACTTCGTTAAAGTTGTTATTCTTTAATGGTAGAAAATCTTTCTTAGAACTTTAGCTTTCAACATTATCAGTGGTAAAAGGAAAGATTCTCAAAGCTTTTAAAACAGGAAAGGTTTATTATTAAGTTACATGTTATACAGAAAGCTATATACCGTATAGAAAAACTTTGCTGCAACAAATAACAAACAGGCTGTACATTTCTTGTAGTATGAGGAGGTTATGCAACGGTTTGCGGGAGTGGCATGGTTTCTTCCAGATCAACAGTTACCTTTCCTTCTTATACCCTGGGCAAAGCATTGCTAAACACGAGTGGAATACAAACACGAAAACCAAGAGATAGGGCAAATGGTGATTGAGAGGGGGATAAGCAATACATTAACATATTCTCCTCAATGCATGTTTAAGCAATAGCCTACCTAGATTGTACATTATGATTTAATATCTCTATTAAGTTCACTATCATTCAGTTCAGTTTATAAGCTGCAAGATGAGGCCAAACATGAGATAGTTACATGTTAGAACACATGTTAGATAAATAGTATGTAGTGGAAAGCACGTGTCCTGTGAAGCACATGGTACGTTATATCACTGAGGTCAAACGACCCTGTCTCCCCAGACAGAACCATTCTGTTCCTGAGTGTCCCAAACAGTCCTCAATCAGCATATTGATTAATCCCTTGCACTAGCATACTGTGATGATTAAGGCATTTAATAATAATAGTAAGAAAAAGCGTGCAAAGAAAATAAACATTAAGAACTGTTGCATATAGATTTTCTTACGTGTGTTTGACATTATTGGCACATAATGAATACATGTTCATAAATAAATCTTTATATGAACTGCAAACTACATGTTGAGCACATAGACTGTAAAAAAAAACACTACTACGTTCAACTACATGTTGAGCACAATGCATTACACACCAACAGAGGGCGACGCCAACAGTCTATGGTCGTAACCACAGATCGTAACGTACCGTAACGTACGAGATGCGTAGGCCGTGACGCAAACACGTCGAACTTGCGTCTTGCTTTATAAAGAAGCGCCGCCTCTCAGTCTCTCTCTTTCAACGGACCGGGGACAAAATGGTGAGTGTCTGTCTCTTTTTCTCAATCCACCCTAAATCAAAGTCATCCTTCTGATTTTAGACACATCCTATTCAATATATTATACATAGATGGTAAACAAATGTTTTGCTGTGATTATGGAGTGTGAGTCTGAGTGTTTGGTACATAGTGTTTGATTTTGACGGTGAGGGGAAAATGGCAGGCTGCTTTCGTTCTTCTATGTTAACTCTTAACGATTTTAATATGCTCTAGGAAACACGAAGGTACTACCGAGTTATTAAATCTTTCCCCATGTCAAATGTTCTTTTTTCGGAGTTTAGCTGTTCTCGTTATGGTTTCTGTTTTGCGATTTCTTTGTTGGGCCTATCACGTGAAGTGCCGACATAAATTTTACAGTCGCAAGTTACAAGGGGCAACAGTAGTTTTTTTACGCAGTAGTTTATGGCAGACTTGATGTTTCCATGTGGAGACCCACTCTTAAAATCGCGTTTGTTTCTTTCCTCTAATAAAACATGTAACGTTACATTTCAGGAGATGTAAATAAAATTATGCGTTTTCTTTGACACTTGTTATTGAAAGGGGCCATTCGCACACAATGCGTTTTTTAAAGTTAATTTTGTATTAATTTGAGCACCACATGCACGTGTCTAAATTGAAAACAATGGGGTAAGTAGCGCAGGTCAATGGAAAAATGCATTCTATTTGAACGGTCCCGTAAGAATATTCTATTGTAAATTAAATAATTTTCATAGAGCAATTTCTAAGTTTGTAGCCAACATAATTAAATCAGTTGTAAAACTAATGGACTTATGCCGATCATGTCAGGTCACTGGGAGCTTAACATTGAGAATTTGTGATGCTCAAAATAACTTCTTTTTTTTTTTTTCAACAGTCTCACCGTAAATTTTCGGCCCCACGCCACGGCTCTCTGGGCTTCCTGCCGCGCAAGAGGTGCAAACGCCATCGTGGCAAGGTGAAGAGTTTCCCAAAAGATGATCCCAGCAAGCCTGTTCACCTGACTGCTTTCCTTGGCTACAAGGCTGGCATGACCCACATAGTCCGTGAGGTTGACCGACCTGGCTCAAGTGAGTTAATGTTTCAGCATTCAGATTTGTTACATTTAGAAACGTGTCCTACTTTGCCTGAAGTGTGCCTGCCAGTGATGAGAGCCTCGACGGGCGGACATATTTGGGCCTATAGCCCTTGCTGAATGTCGAGTACTGAGCGCAGTTGCCATCCAAGTGTTAAACCTGCATTATTAGATATAGCTTGGTGTTTAAAACCAGTGAAGTCTTATTGTTTTCATCTTACTAACTAGTTTGTGCTTGTGCTTAGAGGTCAACAAAAAGGAGGTGGTTGAGGCAGTGACCATTGTGGAGGCTCCCCCCATGGTCGTAGTGGGTGTTGTTGGATACGTCATGACCCCCCGTGGCCTGCGCTCTTTCAAGACCATCTTTGCAGAGCACATCAGTGATGAGTGCAAGCGTCGCTTCTATAAGAACTGGTAAGACTTGGTTTTAAAAGAGCTATGATTGCTTGCATGTTTAGTCTGGAGCTGGTGGTTGTTGGCCAGATTAAACAGTCATGTTTTTCTGAGCCAATCTAACGTGTCGGTGTGGTGCAGCTCCGCTCAGGTGCCTTGTGCCCTGATGAGCTCCGGGCTCCTCTGGCCGGTGGAAAGGGCTCCTTAGAAACCGTGCCATGAGCCAAAATGACCTAATGCTGTTGATGCCTCCCCTTCACCATGAGGATGGGCAAAGCAGCTACGCCCAGTCTCCTTCCACTGGCCTGCTAGGCTATGAAGGGGCTGTGCAAACCTTTTTTTGTGCTTCTCCCTGCCCTCATCTACCACGTTCAGGTACAAGTCCAAGAAGAAGGCCTTTACCAAGTACTGCAAGAGGTGGCAGGATGAGGAAGGCAAGAAGCAGCTGGAGAAAGACTTCGCCTCCATGAAGAAGTACTGCCAGATCATTCGCATCATTGCCCACACACAGGTGAGAGCTTAACTGTGACTGGCCCTGGTGACTGGTTTGTAATGTGTACAAGTGGAAATCAACATCTATTGACGGGTCCTGTGAAATTTCTCAACTTAGCTTCCGCTAAGAAAAGTTTGCAGCAAGTGGCTTTGAGCCAAAGATAAATGAACAAGTTCAAACAAGACTATTAAGGGTGATTTTTAACGGATAATGGTGTATATTCATTAAAAGCTTATTAATTTTTATACCAGATAATTATGGGGACATTGAATTGAGAGAAATCTATTTTGTATAGTGTACAAGACGTAATGCTAGGTTTTTTTTATTTTTTATTTAAGAATTTCATCTCTAACAAAGCCTTGATAATTTTGGTCAATATAATCGTGATATTTTCATACCGTCCCATCCCTACAACAAAAGGCAGCAATATTAATCTGTTGCATACACCGAGCTGTATAAACTTAACGCATTAGTCTTAGTATGTTTTACTTATTATAATTGGATATGTGCTTTTGTAAAGTTGTCATGAAGGTTTACCAAACTTTCTTTTTTTTTTCTGTAGATGCGCCTGCTGCCCCACAGACAGAAGAAGTCTCACTTGATGGAGATTCAACTTAATGGTGGATCCATCGCTGATAAAGTCGACTGGGCCAGAGAGAAGCTTGAGCAGTTGGTTCCCATTTCTAATGTCTTTGCTCAGGATGAGATGATTGACGTTATCGGCGTTACAAAGGGTCATGGATGCAAGGGTAGGTGAAATGCTTTTTGTTCAACATCAGTCTGTCCCCAAAGCTTTAACTGACTTAAAGCATTGTGCAAAATGATGAAAAACATGGATTAATCGCGTCAGGCATGGCGCCCGAAACGCATGAGGAAAGTTACCATGCTGCCTTCCTTCTGACAGCACACTTGCCATGTTAAGTAAATGAGCTTCAAAAAGGCCTTTTCTGATCAAAGAAATGTCTTGTAGGTGTGACAAGCCGTTGGCACACAAAGAAGCTGCCCCGCAAGACCCATCGTGGTCTGCGTAAGGTGGCCTGTATTGGAGCCTGGCATCCTGCCCGTGTGGCTTTCTCTGTGGCTCGTGCTGGTCAGAAGGGCTACCACCACCGCACTGAGATCAACAAGAAGGTGAGGCCTAAGAAATAGACCCTAGTGTTCCTGTGGGATCAATTTTGTGCATTTGTTTTTCTCATGAGGGTTTATTTTTTTTTATATAGATCTACAAGATTGGTGTGGGCTATCACAACAAGGATGGAAAAGTAGTTAAGAGCAATGCCTCTACTGATTATGATCTGTCCAACAAGAGCATCAATCCCCTGGTGAGTGTCTTGTCTTATGTGACTTTTGGTTGCGTCAGACTGTAGTTGCTCTTTTAAACTGACTTGTGTTTTTCCTCAGGGTGGATTTGTGCACTATGGTGAGGTGACCAACGACTTCCTCATGGTGAAAGGCTGTGTGATCGGAACCAAGAAGAGGGTTTTGACCCTGCGCAAATCTCTTCTGGTCCAGACCAGCCGCCGTGCTCAGGAGAAGATTGAACTCAAATTCATCGACACCACCTCCAAGTTTGGTCATGGACGTTTCCAGACTATCGAAGAGAAGAAGAACTTCATGGTGAGTGCATGATAACTTTAGGACTCAATGGCTTCTCAGCACCATAACCCTGCTGTCGCCAAAGATCTGTCAGAGGTCAGCCCTGAGTCTATAGGGTGTTAGTGCATGGGTCTCCTTTAAAGAAACTAATTGGTAGTGTTTATAGGTAATGGGCCTCTTGAATGGTGTTGCCTACAACTGAACAGAAATGACAACATTAGCTAAAGAATTGCAATGATTCTGCTCTGACTCAATAGTGGCTTTATTTCTCACTCTACATGTAGTGTAGCATGTTTAAACTGAAGTGGTGGGGAAAATGCAGTTCCCATGATCCTTTGCACATCAGTGCACTGTTCGTAACCTGTTTCAGCCAATCAGTCTGAAATTTGGGTTCCATTCCAGTGCAAAATTAAAACTCAGTGAGGCAGGGGAGTGAGAATTCATGTGCTTCCTCCCTGTTCACTCTCTGGTGACATGACTTATCTTTATAAAATCTACAGTAGTTCATCTCAATTTGAATTAGCTGGTAACCATTTTCTTTCTCTTTTCAACAGGGACCCCTCAAGAAAGACCGTCTCGCCAAGGAGGAGTCATAAATGTGCTCTGTCTGGTGTTGTCATGCAGTACTGCAGAGTTGTTTAATAAAAGTGGTGTAAACCATATCTGACTTGTCTTTTTTCAGAAGAGGTTAAGTGCACTCAATTGTACAGGTTATTGCAGTGGTTAAATTTTTTTTACTCGATGAAACCTTTTAAATATTGCAATAGGACTGCACCACTTCAAACAAATGTTTGTTTTTAATACATAATAAAAACAAGGCGATATACTGCCCCTCAGTGTTTGGCAGACCTTAAATATGGCTTATTGAAATGTTGGTAGCAACATGGCCACTCTAATGTTAGCTTGGATATGTGCACTGTTATTGGGTGCATATCCAAGTGCTTGGGCAGAGTGTGGAAGCTATAGTATAGTACATGTGAAATGGAGAGCTTGAATTTATTTTTATAAAGGTTTCTTTTCACAGACTGGTGACTGAACTATAATTATTGTAAATCCTGCAAAGTTTTGTATCTTCATTAAGAAAAAATACATTTAAATTCCCTCTTTTTGAAGTTTATTTTGCTATTTTGGCAAATTGGAACATTTAATGTATACTCACATTCACTGTTATAATAATTAACCCAACTATGACATTAGCTACTAAGAAACCCAGAAATGTGAAAAGGGTTTGTTTTGGAGGTCTCACCATGTTGACAATGACATGCATCAAAGGTCAAACAACTACATCTTCCCATGTACATCACAATGGTCAATGATTCTCAAATGACTTTCTGATTCATACATTAGATTTGAGCACACCTTTGGTAATCACTTTCTAGGATATCAGCTGCTAGCCTTTCAGATTGTTGCGCTGTGTTTACTGGTGCAAGCACGCAGCAATGCCTCACTTGAATGCGATATCAAAAGTAACAAACCATACTGATCCAACTTTCCAATCAATTCCCAAATCACAAAATCAAGTCTTGCCCAACATTTTTCTAGTTCGATTAGCTGTTTCACTCGGACATGTCACAATAGGGAAGAGGATCAGCACAGTTTGTTTCCGAATGCACACATAATTGAAATGTGCTGTCCATTAAAACTGAAACAAGATCAAATTAAAAGTTATAATCTTACGTCTATGGACCCAACTCAAATGGCTTTTGCCAAGAAGTGTGGTCTAACTTTGTTTTCTGTGAATGACCTCTGTAAAAGGTTGCACCAGGGAAGCTGTGCTGCAGAGCAGGAAGTGGATCAATGGCACCCTTGTAGATCCCCCTGACTCAGCGAAAATCCTGGCCTTCAGGTGCTTGGTCGATAATGAATGCTGTATATACCTTAATTAGTATTGTACATTCACATGGTTCCTGGAGGACAAAGGTTGATTCAGAATGAGGTTGGAAAAGTCCACACTAAATCTCAGCTCGTGCCTTTGTCAAAACACTTCTGTGCTACTTTTTATTCCATAATTCTACATATTTGCAAGTGTATGTCTCAAAGCAGGTGGATAATATTCTGCAGAATCGCTAACAAAGAGCTAATTAGTGCACAGACCGACGGCAGCTTCATTGTAATAAGAGATGATGAGGGCAGTGTCTGGAATTTTACCTTCCTCTGTCACATTCATCTGTCAAACCGCAACGCACCATAGCACTCATTCCCAGATGTCCACGCTAAAGAAACAGCTGGCTCTCCCCACTCCCTCTGGCCTCCCACCCAATCCCACCATTACATCACAGTTGGACGAGAGCTGCTAAGGACTTTCATTGCACCTCTCTGCCTGTTTTCCATGTGTGTACATTTTGCTGTAGCAATCTCAAGCAACAACAATAATTTAGTTTCACAAGGCCTGCAGGTTTTGTCCTTGAGAACCGAGCATCCCTCTTAGCGTCGGAGGGTGTCAAGTTTGGATTGAGGCTTTTGTTGACGACAGTGTCCAAAGGGAGCTCACCTAATTAAGACTCTTTGTCCTCACTGCCTCGTTGCGAAACTGCTTCCCCCATCATTTCACAGCGTAATAAGAACCCTGGAAGCTCTTCACACACTATTTAGGCCTTTCTCCCTCCACACATGGTAGATTTTCTGCACTCTTGGCAAGAATTGCTTTGCCCCTCACCCACAACCCTTCCGGCAATATTAGTAAGGATTTATCAAGGATGGCTCTGTTTTATGATGAGCTTAGACCTTGGCGTGTTCATCACTTTTTATTTGTCACGGCTTGTCTTTTTTGTGCTTTTTCAAAGGGAAAGGCTTACTAATACTTCAACAGGCCGTTTCAACCAAGCATCAGAGAGAGATATGGGGAAAAGACGAAAGATGGTTTGGATTATAAGATGCTTGAACCCTTGCACCAGCCTGGATTTCACTAGGAAAAACCAAGGGGTCAAGGTTTGGCTAATAAGCATGCTAGCCTGATCTCATGGCAGCGATTCATCAAAGGGTGTTTCTCAAACAGAAGGTTTCTGCCCACGCGGTCACGGCAGAAATTCAAAATGAATTTGAGAAAAATACTAGGTAATAAAAATGTTGAAACTATTACAATAAAGTTAATGACAACTTACATTTACATCATTTTATCATTATGTGATTTATTTACAACACAACTAAAGAAAACAATGTCTTCATCTCTGAAAATTATATATTTTTTGTCTTGGATTTCAAAATGAAATTGGACGAGTTCAGTGCCGACTAATTTCCCGCCATTTCTAGTTTGTGAAGCGAAACGTGTGCAAAGGATTGTGGGTGATTAGAGGATGCGAAGGATACACTTGATGCATCCTTCAAAAAACGCAGAATGAAGGATGTGAAACGAAGGCTGCCTTCCAAGGATCCTTCAAAATAAGATGGCTTTCGACTGAGCTTGATTATGTGACTTTTTTACGCCAGTGTCACAATAAATCAGATCGTCCCTCAAAATCAGGGTTTCTATTAGGACCACAAGCGATTCCATTGGCTTTTAATGGGTTTAAAATAAAAAAAATCACATTACATTTGTCGTTTTAACCACATTATAATGACTATTAATGTTTGTTTTAGTTAGCTTTCTTAGTAGCATAGCATAAAGATACACAATTTGCCTGACAGCTTAGCTAATACAATATACATTTGCACTTACCTCATATTTACTACAATTTAATGCAATTACTCATTAAAATGTCCAGATATTTCAGTTTTTAAAAGAACAATGTAATGATGTTGAATAATTTTTTATTGTTTTTATTATTATTTATTAACAGGTAATCAAGTGAAAGAATTTATATTAGCCTTTATCCAGTTTGTTTATTATGGACTATATAGTTTTATACATATTTTAAATAAATGCAGTTACTAGTATAATAACTATTAATTGATGGATAACCTTTTTTTGAGGAAGGACCAGAAGTCTCTGTTATTATATAGACCTCCTTGTGAGGTATATGGAGTTTGTAAAAGAGAGAAACGCAGGGATGAAAGGGTCGGCAGTATGTCAATGTGGCCGAGGGGTGAGTCTGTGTTGGTCTCCTCTCTGTACTGTGCTCTCTTATATAAGGTGCTCTGGCAGGACAAACAGCTATTCCCCACACTCTCAGAAAAAAAGGTACTGGATGGTGCAATGAATGTTCCTCGAAGAACAGTTTTGTACCTTTTCAATAACTGTAACGTTACCTTTAATGGTACATGAAAGACCTCAGATGACGCTGTTTGGTACCTTTCAAGGTACAATTAAAATTAAAGCTGCGAGCAGCGATGTCGGGCCCAAGCCGGTGGCACCGCCACCCCGGTGGCATCAGTTTAACTGTGCACGGCAGGCAATAGGCATTTAAAATGGGAAAACATAAAAGGACTATGTCAAAGTCATCTGAATTCACCACATTAACTGCAGCAGTTGGTGCTGCTATGACCACAAACCACAACAGCCACATCTATGAGATCAATTAAATTTATATGAATTTCATGTCAGATTATGTCAAAGGTCAAATTGGAATGAGTTCAGAATACCATTCGAATGCTGATGTTGTTTTATTCTAACACTTCTCTTCATGTGTTTTTGAGCTACCTTAGCTACCGTTTGTGCACCAATCTTATGCACCATAAAACATGCTTTAATTTCAATATGGGTGGTCCAATAAATTTTTTTTAATAAAAAATGTATAAATGGAGCCAAATCACAGAAACTGCAAAGATGATTTTAATATCAGTGTCAGGTAAGAGTAAGATGCGTGTCTACATTTTATGGAAGTTTATTATAAATAGCCACTTTTATAAAATCATGTGAAATTTATGTTTTAATACATTTATATTATATCAGTAAATAATTAATTTAAAGACATGTGCATCATACGTGATCTTGGCAAACACATCACATGACGTTTTTATTTCAAGTGATAGTTATTTGTGATAGCCTATATGAAAGGGTTAAATTATGATCAAGAGAGAAAGTCACACACACACACACACACACACACAATGATAGAGTGAGAGTGAGGGGGAGGGGAAGGACTGAGAGAAAGGCACACACACAAACTCACAGGGTGAGAGAGAGACCCCCCCCCACACACACACACACACACACACACACACACACACACACAGATAGAGAGGGGGAAGGGGAAAGACAGGCAGATGGCATTCCATAGACTTAATGGTTTGTATACTGTACAAACTGTACATTCTATCCCCCTACACTACCCCTAAGCCTACATATCGCACACACACACACACACACACACACACACACACACACACACACACACACACACACACACCATAGCTGTCAACCCTCCCGTTTTTTCCGGGTTTCTCACGTATTTTAGCTCTTTTCCCGCTGTCTTCCCGTTTTAGTATTTTCCCGTAAAATATCCCGTATTTTTACGTTCTGATTGTGTTAACTCAGAACACGCAACTATCTGGTTTAGTGCCAGAAGACGCGAATGAGAAGTCGCGCGCACTGTGAGAAAATTTTCCGTGCACTCATCCGAGAGCGCGCACACGTCTCTCAGCGCGCAAATATTGAGTTCTCTTTCAAGTCTTGCTCTTGAATGGACAAACTCACGCAAAAAGTATGTCAACATATTGATGAGTATTCTAGCAGACATAGTCTGTATATGGCTTAAGTAAGCTTTATACAGTCCAGAAAAGACGACGCATATCCGAGGTCTTAAAGGGGCAGTAGCCTTTACTGCTGTCTGTTTAATGTCAAACAAAAGACAAGGGCATCACTCACTGCTCTTGATTGAATAACGTTTGTAAGTTTAATAGGATTAATCTTTAATTTATACAGTCATATATGCAATGTTATTTTACATTTGATCAATTTCTGTACCTGAAAACTAATGTTAGACGTACCTGAAAAACCTGAAAAGCATAGTTTATTTTATTAGTATCTTTGCTCAATAGTATTTATTTGTGCTGCTGCTTGTATTTAAATGATTTGTTCTTATTATTTTCTTTTGTTTTATTTGACAGTAGTCCTTTTTTCCCTGAACATAGCAAATACTGAACCGTACCGAAACGGTGAACCTTAAACCGTGATACAAACCGAACCGTGAGCAATCTGTACCGTTACACCCCTAGCGTAACGTATGATAAAATGACTGAAAAAAGGTTGGGAAACACTGGCTTAGGCTACTATCGAAGAAGAAGAAGACAGTTGCAGCCGCGGTTGGGAGGAAGAGGGAAAAAGTAGCGGGAAGTAAACTTCAAGGAGAGTATAGTAATAATAAATGATAATAAATGGAATAAATAAATAATAAATGAAAATAATAAATGTTATATTTACCCATGGCCTTCCCTGTTATACAGAAATGTAATAGTTATCAAACCTTCCTTAACTGTATAAATAATAAATGAAATATAGATGAATCATCATTAAAGCTACAATTTTCTCTGTTCCCGTTGATCTTTGATGAACATTAATGACAGGCTGACTCCACAAAATGACTCTAATTTGCCTCTTTGAAAAATAATTCTCTAATTTAACCTTATTACTATACTAATTGTAATATAAATAATACAAATATTAGAAGAAAAATATTTTAAGTGGTCATTATTGACAATAAATATTGCACAACTAGTATTTAGTACCAAAAGATCTCCTCAAAATATTCAATAAATATTATTGAACTAAAATATAGAACATTTATTTAATTGAAAAATAGTTAAGGTGTATGGTCACATTTGACCATCAATTAGTATGAGTATGACCAATTAGTATGGAATACCTGAAGGCTAAGTACAATAAAAAACATTAACATTAATGTTAACATTGTTGCATTACTCTCCATTATAAAACGATCCTGTATGGTTGATGTAATAATCAATGCACACTATGCTGTACTGTTTACCAAAACTTGCTGCAAACCCCTGTAAAGTGGAGCTGTTGTGTATCAAGCCATTCAAATGTATTGACACAGCGCTAGAAGTATTGAGATTTCTGTGAAGCACGACTGCGCGCGCCGCCGGGAGATGATAGAGCATGTCGCAACTCCGTATGGTTTTTCAACACTCTGGCTTTAACTGTTATGCCATATTAGCGCCAAAACGCTATTTATTGTTTGAATTTCGCATTAAAACTTTAAAAAATGTAAAAGCTTAGACATTGTTTAATATCAAAAGCAGGTTTGGCAATTTGGCGTGAGATTAAGTTGGGCAGCGTGAGAGCGTGAGACAGAGCCTGAAAGCGTGAGTGTCACGCCAAATGCGTGAGAGTTGGCAACCCTAGGCAAAAGAGAACTCGATGTGAGCAGGAAACTGACGCGAGTCTATCTATGCATCGAGTGTGTGTGTGTGTGTGTGTGTGTGTGTGTGTGTGTGTGTGTGTGTGTGTGTGTGTGTGTCAGTGTCCCTTGAATAGCTGACATGAGACGCATCCACACAGACAGGACACTGACACACACACATACACATACACACACACACACACACACACACACACAGACAGGACACACACACACACACACACACACACAGACAGGACACTAACACACACACAGACAGGACACTGGCATACAGCGCGCTCTCTTGTGTCTTGTCGCGCTTGGAAGCATGTACATGAATAGGAGCGTGATCATGTAACGCTAAGCAAAAATGGATATAAAAACGGACGCTGTGTTATTTGCGTTAAATATTTTTAATGCGTTAAGCTTCCGTTTCACGTTGACCGAGTTTGGTGGAGATTGAATAAATCACCTACGAGGAGAACGTAAAAACTCAGACCCTGAATTATACAAATATTCACGTTCAAACAAAAACTTTCTGTGAAAAAAAGACACTTATAAACAGACACTTGTAGAAAATAATGTGAATTTTTTTTTTAAATAAATTTGAACTATGTCAGTAAATAATGAATTTAAAGACAAATGTGTCAAAAGTGATCTTTGCAAACACAGCACATGACCTTCTGTAAAGCACATGTATAGAAAACACACTCACACTCCTCTGTTTTAAAAAAAGAGTTCTGTCTGAATGAGTACATGAAATCACGGCTGTCAGATGATAAGAATTGCAACTCAAATGTGATTTAGAAAATGAGTTCTGTAGTGATATAGTGTCATAGTTCATGTCCACATTAACCACTACGTTGTAATACCAATAGCCATGTCATCATACACATTTGTGTCCTCATAAATCACATAAGCAAGCACAGAGAGAGAGAGAGAGAGAGAAAGGGAGTTTCAAAAATAATACAACACTGCCCCCTTTTGGTGATAGAGGGGAGGGCACACAAACAGTCAAAACATTATTAAACTTTGACATGTTGCCATGGCAGCATTATTTGAAATATCAGGAATTCATTCATATGTCTCTATCTGTCATGTTTTCACATTATACTGATGAAGTTTGAAGTCAATCGTGTGAAAATAAGATGGTGATTCAAAGCATTTTTGAAAGTGACACACTTCCTGCTGCCAGTTGGTGGCGCAATAACTTTGACTCACAAAAGTCATATCCATGTGATCGGCCTCTTACAACGAACACACAGCTGAAGTTTCATCCAAATCAGTCAATGTTTGCTGACGTTATAACACACTTCCTGTTTCCCTTTTCTCGCCATAAATTCGTTGCTTCGCCACGGCCAAACCATTTGAGATATCAAAAATCCGCTCGCAATTTAGCATCCTGGATATGTTCACTTGATGCTGACCGAGTTTGGCAATGATCGAAACAATGGCCTCGGAGGAGTATATTAAATTCCAGAGCATGGGTTTTCCGAACAACCGATTATAGCTCACTTCCTGTTGGGCTGACGCATAACTATGAGCACGAAAGTTGTTTGGCCCGATGAGATCTATATGTGTACCGAGTTTCATACATGTACGTGCAAGTGTGTTTGATATATGGACCAAGTTTTCAGACCCCACTTTAGGGGGCGCTGTCGAGCCCCCCTGCCACGCCCGGGTACCAGCTTCAGTCCGGCTCTGATGGCCGCGCATTCCGACGCCTGTGCGAAGTTTCAAGAGTTTTCGAGCATGTTAAGTGCCCCAAAAGTACCCGAGAAGTCAAAAAAAAAAAAAAAAAAAAAAAAAAAAAAAAAAACAAAGAATAATCTGAGGAAGAACAATAGGGCTCTGCGCCCTTTCAGGGCTTGGGCCCTAATTAAAGCTGCGAGCAGCGATGACGGGCCCAAGCCGGTGGCACCGCCACCCCGGTGGCATCAGTTTAACTGTGCACGGCAGGCAATAGGCATTTAAAATTGGAAAACATAAAAGGACTATGTCAAAGTCATCTGAATTCACCACATTAACTGCAGCAGTTGGTGCTGCTATGACCACAAACCACAACAGCCACATCTATGAGATCAATTAAATTTATATGAATTTCATGTCAGATTATGTCAAAGGTCAAATTGGAATGAGTTCAGAATACCATTCGAATGCTGATGTTGTTTTATTCTAACACTTCTCTTCATGTGTTTTTGAGCTACCTTAGCTACCATTTGTGCACCAATCTTATGCACCATAAAACATGCTTTAATTTCAATATGGGTGGTCCAATAAATTTTTTTTAATAAAAAATGTATAAATGGAGCCAAATCACAGAAACTGCAAAGATGATTTTAATATCAGTGTCAGGTAAGAGTAAGATGCGTGTCTACATTTTATGGAAGTTTATTATAAATAGCCACTTTTATAAAATCATGTGAAATTTATGTTTTAATACATTTATATTATATCAGTAAATAATTAATTTAAAGACATGTGCATCATACGTGATCTTGGCAAACACATCACATGACGTTTTTATTTCAAGTGATAGTTATTTGTGATAGCCTATATGAAAGGGTTAAATTATGATCAAGAGAGAAAGTCACACACACACACAATGATAGAGTGAGAGTGAGGGGGAGGGGAAGGACTGAGAGAAAGGCACACACACAAACTCACAGGGTGAGAGAGAGACCCCCCCCCCCACACACACACACACACACACACACACACACAGATAGAGAGGGGGAAGGGGAAAGACAGGCAGATGGCATTCCATAGACTTAATGGTTTGTATACTGTACAAACTGTACATTCTATCCCCCTACACTACCCCTAAGCCTACATATCGCACGCACACACACACACACACACACACACCATAGCTGTCAACCCTCCCGTTTTTTCCGGGTTTCTCACGTATTTTAGCTCTTTTCCCGCTGTCTTCCCGTTTTAGTATTTTCCCGTAAAATATCCCGTATTTTTACGTTCTGATTGTGTTAACTCAGAACACGCAACTATCTGGTTTAGTGCCAGAAGACGCGAATGAGAAGTCGCGCGCACTGTGAGAAAATTTTCCGTGCACTCATCCGAGAGCGCGCACACGTCTCTCAGCGCGCAAATATTGAGTTCTCTTTCAAGTCTTGCTCTTGAATGGACAAACTCACGCAAAAAGTATGTCAACATATTGATGAGTATTCTAGCAGACATAGTCTGTATATGGCTTAAGTAAGCTTTATACAGTCCAGAAAAGACGACGCATATCCGAGGTCTTAAAGGGGCAGTAGCCTTTACTGCTGTCTGTTTAATGTCAAACAAAAGACAAGGGCATCACTCACTGCTCTTGATTGAATAACGTTTGTAAGTTTAATAGGATTAATCTTTAATTTATACAGTCATATATGCAATGTTATTTTACATTTGATCAATTTCTGTACCTGAAAACTAATGTTAGACGTACCTGAAAAACCTGAAAAGCATAGTTTATTTTATTAGTATCTTTGCTCAATAGTATTTATTTGTGCTGCTGCTTGTATTTAAATGATTTGTTCTTATTATTTTCTTTTGTTTTATTTGACAGTAGTCCTTTTTTCCCTGAACATAGCAAATACTGAACCGTACCGAAACGGTGAACCTTAAACCGTGATACAAACCGAACCGTGAGCAATCTGTACCGTTACACCCCTAGCGTAACGTATGATAAAATGACTGAAAAAAGGTTGGGAAACACTGGCTTAGGCTACTATCGAAGAAGAAGAAGACAGTTGCAGCCGCGGTTGGGAGGAAGAGGGAAAAAGTAGCGGGAAGTAAACTTCAAGGAGAGTATAGTAATAATAAATGATAATAAATGGAATAAATAAATAATAAATGAAAATAATAAATGTTATATTTACCCATGGCCTTCCCTGTTATACAGAAATGTAATAGTTATCAAACCTTCCTTAACTGTATAAATAATAAATGAAATATAGATGAATCATCATTAAAGCTACAATTTTCTCTGTTCCCGTTGTTCTTTGATGAACATTAATGACAAGCTGACTCCACAAAATGACTCTAATTTGCCTCTTTGAAAAATAATTCTCTAATTTAACCTTATTACTATACTAATTGTAATATAAATAATACAAATATTAGAAGAAAAATATTTTAAGTGGTCATTATTGACAATAAATATTGCACAACTAGTATTTAGTACCAAAAGATCTCCTCAAAATATTCAATAAATATTATTGAACTAAAATATAGAACATTTATTTAATTGAAAAATAGTTAAGGTGTATGGTCACATTTGACCATCAATTAGTATGAGTATGACCAATTAGTATGGAATACCTGAAGGCTAAGTACAATAAAAAACATTAACATTAATGTTAACATTGTTGCATTACTCTCCATTATAAAACGATCCTGTATGGTTGACGTTATAATCAATGCACACTATGCTGTACTGTTTACCAAAACTTGCTGCAAACCCCTGTAAAGTGGAGCTGTTGTGTATCAAGCCATTCAAATGTATTGACACAGCGCTAGAAGTATTGAGATTTCTGTGAAGCACGACTGCGCGCGCCGCCGGGAGATGATAGAGCATGTCGCAACTCCGTATGGTTTTTCAACACTCTGGCTTTAACTGTTATGCCATATTAGCGCCAAAACGCTATTTATTGTTTGAATTTCGCATTAAAACTTTAAAAAATGTAAAAGCTTAGACATTGTTTAATATCAAAAGCAGGTTTGGCAATTTCGTGAGATTAAGTTGGGCAGCGTGAGAGCGTGAGACAGAGCCTGAAAGCATGATTGTCACGCCAAATGCGTGAGAGTTGGCAACCCTGGGCAAAAGAGAACTCGATGTGAGCAGGAAACTGACGCGAGTCTATCTATGCATCGAGTGTGTGTGTGTGTGTGTGTGTGTGTGTGTGTGTGTGTGTGTGTGTGTGTGTGTGTGTGTGTCAGTGTACCTTGATTAGCTGACATGAGACGCATCCACACAGACAGGACACTGACACACACACACACACACACACACACACACACACACACACACACACACACACACACACACACACACACACACACACACACACACACACACACACACAGACAGGACACTGACACACACACACACAGACAGGACACTGGCACACACACACACACACACACACACACACACAGACAGGACACTGACACACACACACACACACACACACACACAGGACATTGGCATACAGCGCGCTCTCTTGTGTCTTGTCGCGCTTGGAAGCATTTACATGAATAGGAGCGTGATCATGTAACGCTAAGCAAAAATGGATATAAAAACGGACGCTGCGTTATTTGCTTGTTTTAAAGCTATTTGATTACATTTGAATAAAACATTGTTTTAGTATGTTTTTAAACACACACACATACACGTTGTAATACCAGTTTAATACCCATGTCATTATACAAATTTGTGTCCTCATAAATCACAAACAAGAGAGAGAGAGAGAGAGAGAGAGAGAGAGAGAGAGAGAAACAAGTTTTTTTTTTATCCTGCTTCAAAACTAATACAATGCTGCCATCTTGTGTTCATTGAGGGGAGAGCAGCAGACACAGATAATTTCTGTTCCCCTTTTTTGTCCTTATTTAATTCCTTGCCATGGAAACACCGTTTGAGATATCCAATATCCGTTCACATTTTAGCATCTTCAGTATCTTTGTTTCATGTTGACCGAGTTTGGTGGAGATTGAATAAATCGCCTACGAGGAGAACGTAAAAACTCAGACCCCGATTTAATCAAAAATTCACCTTCAAACAAAAATATCTGACTTCCTGTTGGTCGGAGCTAATGACTGTAAATTAGAAAGTTGTCCGGCTCGATGAGGTCAATATATATACTGAGTTTGGTGATTGTAGATGAAACGAAGCCCTTCACTTTTGTCAAAAGGTGGCGCTAGAGAGCCCCTCATCCCCACCCGTTTCTGAGGCTTTGCCATTGTGTACTGACTGATATCTCTGATGTGTGTGTTGAGTTTCAAGCAGTTTCAAGCAATTTCAAGCATGCTAAGAGCCTCAGAACAGCCAAACGATTATTAAACTTTGACACGTTGCCATGGCAACAGTATTTGAAATTTCAGGAATCCATTTCATAAGTCTCTATCTGTCATGTTTTCACATTATACTGATGAAGTTTGAAATAAATCGGGTCAAAATAAGATGGTGATTTAAAGCATTTTTGAAAGTGACACACTTCCTGCTGCCAGTTGGTGGCGCTATAACTTTGACTCACAAAAGTCATATCCATGTGATCGGCCTCTTACAACGAACACACAGCTGAAGTTTCATCCAAATCAGTCAATGTTTGCACAAGTTATAACACACTTCCTGTTTCCCTTTTCTCGCCATAAATTCGTTGCTTCGCCACGGCCAAACCATTTGAGATATCAAAAATCCGCTCGCAATTTAGCATCCTGAATATGTTCACTTGATGCTGACCGAGTTTGGCAATGATCGAAACAATGGCCTCGGAGGAGTATATTAAATTCCAGAGCATGCGTTTTCCGAACAACCCATTATAGCTCACTTCCTGTAGGGCTGACGCATAACTTAGAGCACGAAAGTTGTTTGGCCCAAGGAGGTCTATATGTGTACCGAGTTTCATACATGTACGTGCAAGTGTGTTTGATATATGGACCAAGTTTTCAGACCCCACTTAAGGGGGCGCTGTCGAGCCCCCCTGCCACGCCCGGGTACCAGCTTCAGCCCGGCTCTGATGGCCGCGCATTCCGACGCCCGTGCGAAGTTTCAAGAGTTTTCGAGCATGTTAAGTGCCCCAAAAGTACCCGAGAAGTCGAAAAAAAAAATAAAAAAAAAAACAAAGAATAATCTGAGGAAGAACAATAGGGCTCTGCGCCCTTTGGGCTTGGGCCCTAATTAAAGCTGCGAGCAGCGATGACGGGCCCAAGCCGGTGGCACCGCCACGCCGGTGGCATCAGCTTAACTGTGCACGGCAGGCAATATGCATTTAAACAGGAGAATATTTTAGAATCGCTCGAATATGCCACATTTACCGCAGCAACTGGTGCCACTATCACCACAAGCCACACCCATGATGTAATTTAAATCTAGATTCATTTTAATATCATAGGATAAAATAAATAAAAGTTATATTTTCCTGCTCAAAATTTTGTAAGTCCAGAAGGCCAGTATTTAATTCAAGGTGTTTGTAGTTCTTTTTTACTTATTCACACTAAAGTAGGGATGAAACGGTATGGAAATTTAACATCACGATTATAGTGACCCAAATTATCACGGTTATCAATATTATCACGGTTTTGTTCAAACAAGATGAAAGTGTTCAAAAAGAACAGATGCACACACTTAAAACATTTCAACAAGTTTTATATTTGAAATTAAACAAACAACAAATAACTAAAGCAGCTCTAAGCACTTTTTTAAGCTAGATTCTGTGGGATTTCTTTACTTAATGGCCGTCGTCAATAGCAACGCATAACGCATAAATAATAATAATTTGTCGTAAATATAATCTCTAATATTATCTCTGTAAATATATTCTCAATAAATATTCTCATCAGTGTTCAGCTATGATGCATTTAAATCAAGCATATTTTGTGTTAGAGCCCAAACAGTATCCAAGTGAAATAATGCATATCCATATTTCCATATGATTTGACAGTTTATTTTATTAAATATCAAAATGTGTGCATCATACCTGACACCTAGATGAACACTTTACAGTCAGTTTTATGACTGTCATTCTCTTTAAATGCTAGTGAAGTTTGGTAACGTTATACACGTTTCAATGTTGTATGTAACTTTGCAGACGGTCCCTAACTTCGCCAGCGTTATGCCAGTCATATCAGATGCGCTGTGGTTCTGCTGTGTTTTTTTAAACCATTTTACCTAAATCACCAAAATAATAAATGTTATATTTACCCATGGCCTTCCCTGTTATACAGAAATGTAATAGTTATCAAACCTTCCTTAACTGCATAAATAATAAATGAAATATAGATGAATCATCATTAAAGCTACAATTTTCTCTGTTCCCGTTGTTCTTTGGTGAACATTAATGACAGGCATCATCAGTGCTCCTGTCACTTTAAGAACAGCCGCGGGTCTCACGCGCTGTCCCGCGCATCTCATTTCCTCACAACTCTTTAAGTTCATTTAAGACGTTATTTAACTAATTTAAGACTCGAATATGAAAATACTCACAATCCTCTGTGTTATTGTTTGTTCAAGAGCAAAAGAGAACTCGATGTGAGCAGGAAACTGACGCGAGTCTATCTATGCGTCGAGTGTGTGTGTGTGTGTGTGTGTGTGTGTGTGTGTGTCAGTGTCCCTTGATTAGCTGACATGAGACGCATCCACACAGATAGGACACTGACACACACACACACACACACACACACACACACACACACACACACACACACACACACACACACACACACACACACACACAGACAGCATACCGCAGCATAGCCATACAGTTTAAGTTCACCTACACTTTATATTAATAAAAAGGTTTACAGTGCAAATACTGTTGTTGCATATACTGTGCATAAAATTTGAAAACATTTGCAAAAAACACCACTGTATCATTAAATTTTTTTTAAACCTTTAAGTAACCATTTTTTAAACATCTATAAACATTACTTTTACATAGATAGACGGACCAGATATTCCTAACACTTTGGGAATACTTAAGGGTTACTAGTTGTTTTGTAAACTGTCTATAAACATTATCTGGATGGTTATTATAAAGTTGCAACCGATGACTATAATACCTTGTTAAATAGTTTAATAAACAGTACCAGTAAAACGTGGGCAGTACCAGTAAAACATGTAAACAGTACCAGTCAAACATGTGGGTTGTCCTGATACTGTACTTCAAAATGTACCCAGATAGCAATGAGTCGGCGGACCACCGGCGGTGATCCGGCGGCTGTAGAAGCGTCAGAATTGCGTAATCGCAAACACGTTTGACGGCGCACCGCCGGCGGCAGCCGCTTTTTAAAAGCGGCAGCCGGCTTCCTACCGCCTTCGTACCGCCGCCGGCCCGCAGGCAAACCGCCGTTCCGCCGCCTTTATACCAAAAGGCGGCCCGTCGGAGGCAAACGCTATTTTCGAGCGATCTGCCTCCGCTTATTGTGTAATAAATAATATATATATTTATTTAATATTCATATATTTGTAACATGCAGTTTATGATGGATAATAATTGAACAAACCAGATAAATTCCCATTTGGCATTTTTATTCCACATTTCAAAGTACATTAACTGTCAGATACAAGATAATATAAATGAAATATAACAGACAATAAATAAGCTTAAATAGGCCTATAAATAACAAAAAACATTTTTACTAAAGAACCTGCATGTTTCCAATTAAATTTCGGTTTAAAAAAAAAAAAACAGCCTTACAAGCAAATTATAACACTTACAATATTTGTTAATAACAAATAGGTCAGCTCTGGGATGAAAAGAATTACCATTAAATATTATATCAAATAATGAGGATATTTGGTACCAAAGAATGTGCAGGATACCAAATAAATCGAGGTATAACATCACATTTAACAAGCCATTTCTAACAATAGGATAAATGGTAATAATTTAGAGTAAAGCTCTGGAGAAGAATAGAACAGTAGTAGAACAGAACATTATAACAAGCCTGACTATGGGTTCTCCGGTTTTCCCCGACCTCCAGAATGAGGCAGCGCAAATTGGCTCATCTTCAGTGATTTCTTGTGCGCCTATATAAAGGACAAACAACCTCGCCATCCCATATCTATCCAAGGAGCTGCCTTCAAGGCAGGGTCACAGGGAATAAAAAAAAGTAATTTCCACAGTGAACAGTGTGGATTGGGTGAGTGTAGCCTGAAACTTCTGGCTTCTTTAGGGGTCTTGATGTTACTGACTGCAGGATAAAGAAAGGGTTCCAGGTGTCAGTAGTCAGCCTAGGTGTAAGAGGTCGGCTGTGGGTCCCTCTCAGCTGTGCGGCGTCTTTTTCCGCCTTCACGATCAGATGTTCCTTTCAGGTAACGCATAGCGCTAACCTGGACCGCCTCATCAGTGGCATCCTGGGTTGCCGGGTTCTTCCGGATGGCTCCTGTAGAAAATACAGATCTGTCATTCCATGTGAATGTCATAAGGCCACACACATCTACTTAAATATATAACAAATTTATATATTTATATATATTACTTTGAACAATGGTCTTCAGGAACATGTCTCTAAAACATGCTTTATCCCCTACACCCGTCCAGGTTGTATTAATGGAAAGGTGATTAGAGAAGATACTCTGAAGTATTCGCCACACGGTTGTCTTTAGGTCCCTCCCACATTTGATTGCCAAAAACCGAAGCTGAAAATACAAAAAAGTGTTACAAATTACATATCTCTGAAGCTTCTCATACATAAATATAAAAATGTGACAGGCTGTGGATTCAGACTGTAGAATATGCAGTGTACAATCTTAAATTTTACTTTTTAGATTACCCTACAGCATTATAAACAAAATCAGCACACTTACTGGAGCTCTTTATCCTGCCTCAAACTGTTGTCAAGCAACGCCAAATGGGTTGTCTAGGGGGAGTAACAGACCCCCTGGCAGGGATAACTCTCCAAAAGACACATTGGCACTGAAATGTTGCAGCATAGTGTCCATTTTGTTGTCCATGCTACGCACAACATCGCCAAACTCTCCAAGACGTCGCAGCATTAGGGTCTGATCTGCACCTACAGGGGTTCACAGAATAAAAGAATAAAGCAGTCAGTCCTGGTCCCTCAACTACTAAACTATGACATTTACAACTAGGTCTACTACATGTACAGGTGGCCCCAGTGGGAATTAAACCAACAACCACAGGTGTTGTTTGCAAGTTGTACCTGATTGCCCAGTACGAGCAAACGTCGTCAACATTGTCCCAACTTGCTTCACCTGCTCATGAAGTGAGCCGCTGTCATCCGAAGCTACAAAATGAAAGGCATTTGGTAATTTTGGACCTACATCACAGTCAAAAAAGTAAAATTTAAGAAAGAGTGCATGTTCTCACCTGCTTGTGCATTGCTTTCCCTCAGGGCTTGGTTCTCATTCTGGAAATCTACATAAAAAATATTTTATTTTAATTATATATATATATATATATATATATATATATATATATATATATATATATATATATATATATATATATATATATATATAAATAAAACAACAACTACAGGCACAATTTTCCATACTGTTAAAGTTTCCAACATCTGCAATTTCCTGTTTGTCCATCTCAACTCCTTTCAATATTCTTCTCCTTATAGCCCAGTAACTAGACATTGTGACTAACAATTTATTTACCTTGAAAGCCGAAACGATTGTCCAATAGTAGGTCTCTTGGATGAAGATAACCGATTGTGCTCTGGTCAAGGTATCTGCAAGAAAATGTGAACAAAACCGCATTGTTAACGTTATATACAGAATATACAGTAGCTATGCTGTGGGGGGAAAACTGGTCAGCCAAATGTGGAACAGTAAAATGTATTCATTCAGTGTAGTGATTAAAGTAAACTGCATTGTCCTCAAACATAAAAAGTACAGCAGTTCAGAGAAATAACTCATAAATGACCTTAAATGCTAGAAGAACAGTAGCAACACAGCACATGTTAGCTAACACTTGCTAAAACTGACCTAGCAGCATGCTTGTTCGGACTAACAAAATAATTTAAATAACCTATATACATCATTCTGTTTTGTTAGAAAACACCAAAAGTTAAACTTAAGTCTTTCTAGATGTAAAGCTTTGGCTAACTTACCTACAGTAGCTAGATACATTTTAACATGTAGAACATGCTTGAACTCAGTGTGTAAAAAAGGCGAAACAGCACGTGTTAGCTAACACTGTGAATTGTGCACTATATCAGCGTGCGTGTCTGAACAAACTAATTAAAACAACCTACCGGTATATACATCAAAAATGAACATAATATTGTGTGACACAAAAAGGAAACATGTACTTACTTAAACGCTCGTAGTCGAGGATATTTTCTGATCTCCTCTCAGTCTCTTCAAATACTAAAACCATGTGATGAGCGGCCGCTGTTGGTAAATCTGTATGTTTTACCGGTTTGTCTTCCGCCTTTTTTAGGTATACTGCCCCTCTCGGCCGGTGGAGGTACTTCTCTGTTTTTTTTTATTTTATTTTTATAGACAAGTATAGACAAGTACAATACAAAAAGTACAATGAGAGAAAAATAAAAATAATAAAGCATTGTGGTACAGTTCCGAATATGTAGAACAAAGAATAACAACAAATGTAACACTGTATATAAAATAAATAATAAAAATAAGAATTCTGAGATAGAAAATACTTTATAATATTAAGGCAGTCACATGAAATTGAAAAGCTTTCAGGTTTCTGTTTTGTAAGCTTTTTGTTTTGCGACCTCATGTTTGAGAGGGTTTCAAAGTTGTAAAAATCAGCTTTATAAGAGGTAATATTAGAGGGCTTCTTTTGAGTTATTCTTGTCTTATGAATGTAGAATTTTTCCTAAATAATTAATAATATATTTTTGTTTTTCAGAAAAATATGGGTTTTGAAAACAAAGTAAAATGTCATGAAGTTAGTTCTAATTTTTTGTCATGTCTATTTTAAAGTCAGTCCAAAAAGAAATAGAAAAAAGGGCAATACAAAAATAAGTGTTATCCTAAAATGAACTTTCAAACTTTCTTAACCCTCCTATTATGCTAAAAAAAAAAAAAGTATTACATCCATTATGGGTCAAATTGACCAACACTGTTTAAACACACTCGACATGCAAATAATCAAGTGAAAATTTAAATGTAATTTCCTAAACCTAACCTTATCATGGAATCAAGAGTCAAGAATCTGTTATAAACCCTAATGGCTTTGGAGCAAAAAAAACTAATATTTGATATAATTCACATATAGGCTATTATGATTTTATAATCGCTTCAAATGTGAGAACTAGTTAAAATGCTGTCAGTTCCACTCTATTTCCCAACAAGCCAAACATAGCCAACGTGGCTGGTCGAATTTGAGAGTAGAAATCCTTGTATTTCACAGCGGCTTGCCGCCAGCCGGCCGCGGTCCATTAGGCGGAGGCAACCGCCAGAGAAAATGAAGCCGGCGGCCCGCCGGCTAGTCGGCCGCGGCATCTCGCAAGAAATGGGAGTGACGTATTCGGCGGCAAACGTTTCATCACCGCCAGCGGGACGCACCTATAGCCGACAGCTTAGGGCCGGCGGCAAAAAGAAGCCGTGCCGATATTTTTTGCTATCTGGGTAACAGTGTAAAAATTGCCACAGAATAAAGTAATTGTTCAAGATCTATTGGTAACTCATAAAAATAATGTCATATTTGCATAAACTGTCACTACCGTATATCCCGACACTAGCACATTAAGATAAGCTATGAAAAAAATCATGTTCCTCTGCCTCTTTCTGGTTAAATAATGTTTATAATAATTGTTAATATAGCATGCTATATTAACTATTCCAGGTTATTTATGCATAGCATAAATAATAGTTAGTATAGCATGCTATGCCACTTTCATCAAAACCTATTACAAAGCTATAGCAATCTCATGTCATTCCGTCTTTTCGAAAAAAAAGTTGCACTAACTGTTCGTTACAAGCAGCATTTGCCGTCAGGCAGGTAACGATAGCTAACATAAACATATTTTTGCTAGCCTACCTGCTGCAAACTTACACTTTTTTTGTACAAGACAAGTAGAGCTATTTTATCCAGTGTAATTTATCACATACCACTATCTTGTTTTTTCTTATCCTCCTCTTCCTTTCTCTATTTTCTTTTCTGGCTTCCTGAAGCATAAAATTCCGCTTAAAATCCGAAGATTTTGTATTTTGCCGACAGCAGAGATCGCGTGGTTGTGGCTGGCTGCTGTCAGCGACTTCTGAGAGGGGCCCCTTAAGGGGGATCCCGATAGCAGTGTCATTGCACTTTACTGCATTGACTATCAATGGGGCGCTCACACAGTTTGTCGTTTCATTTTATTCTTAACCTGTCGCTGTCTTGGGGCCCCAGGCCAGCTCGAGGCCCCAAGCAATTGCTTGGTTTGCCTGCCTTGTCGCGACGGGCCTGCACACACACACACACACACACACACACACACACACACACACACACACACACACACACACACACACACACACACACACACACACACACACACACACACACACACACACACACACACACACACACACACACACACACACACACACACACACACACACACACACACACACACACACACACACACACAAAGAGAGTTTAAAAAATAACACAACACTGCTACCTTTTAGTGAGGGGAGGGCAGACAGAGAATAAATATTCAGAAGAAATATATTAAATAAAATAAATATATTGATCTGAAAAATAGTATGATTATTTTAAAGCTATTTGGTTACATTTTAATAAAACATTGTTTTAGTATGTTTTTAAACACACACACATACACGTTGTAATACCAGTGTAATACCCATGTCATTATACAAATTTGTGTCCTCATAAATCACATAAACAAGAGAGAGAGAGAGAAACAAGTTTTTTTTTGTCCTGCTTCAAAACTAATACAATGCTGCCATCTTGTGTTCATTGAGGGGAGAGCAGCAGACACAGAAAATATTATTCACAGAAATATTTTAAATAAATAAATATATTCATCTGAAAAATAGTATAGTCATTTTAAATTAATCTAAGTTCAATTGCCAAACATACAATCTTAATTTAATTGAAATCAAAATATGATTTTACAAGATATGAGACAATTTCTGTTCCTCTTTTTTGTCCTTATTTAATCCCTCGCCATGGCAACACCGTTTGAGATATCCAAAATCCGTTCACATTTTAGCATCTTCCGTATCTTTGTTTCATGTTGACCGAGTTTGGTGGAGATTGAATAAATCGCCTACGAGGAGAACGTAAAAACTCAGACCCCGATTTAACCAAAAATTCACCTTAAAACCAAAATATCTGACTTCCTGTTGGTCGGAGCTAATGACTGTAAATTAGAAAGTTGTCCGGCTCGAAGAGAACAATATATGTACCGAGTTTGGTGACTCAAGATAAAACTAACCCCCCCACTTTTGTCAAAAGGTGGCGCTAGAGAGCCCCTCATCCCCGCCCGTTTCTGAGGCTTTGTCCATGTGTACTGACTGACATCTCTGATGTGTGTTTTGAGTTTCAAGCAGTTTCAAGCAATTTCAAGCATGCTAAGAGCCTCAGAACAACACTGCTACCTTTTAGTGAGGGGAGGGCAGACAGAGAAGAAATATTCAGAAGAAATATATTAAATAAAATAAATATATTGATCTGAAAAATAGTATGATTATTTTAAAGCTATTTGGTTACATTTTAATAAAACATTGTTTTAGTATGTTTTTAAACACACACACATACACGTTGTAATACCAGTGTAATACCCATGTCATTATACAAATTTGTGTCCTCATAAATCACAAACAAGAGAGAGAGAGAGAGAGAGAGAGAGAGAGAGAGAGAGAAACAAGTTTTTTTTTTATCCTGCTTCAAAACTAATACAATGCTGCCATCTTGTGTTCATTGAGGGGAGAGCAGCAGACACAGAGAATTTCTGTTCCCCTTTTTTGTCCTTATTTAATCCCTTGCCATGGAAACACCGTTTGAGATATCCAATATCCGTTCACATTTTAGCATCTTCAGTATCTTTGTTTCATGTTGACCGAGTTTGGTGGAGATTGAATAAAACGCCTACGAGGAGAACGTAAAAACTCAGACCCCGATTTAACCAAAAATTTACCTTCAAACCAAAATATCTGACTTCCTGTTGGTCGGAGCTAATGACTGTAAATTAGAAAGTTGTCCGGCTCGATGAGGTCAATATATATACTGAGTTTGGTGATTGTAGATGAAACGAAGCCCTTCACTTTTGTCAAAAGGTGGCGCTAGAGAGCCCCTCATCCCCGCCCGTTTCTGAGGCTTTGCCAATGTGTACTGACTGACATCTCTGATGTGTGTGTTGAGTTTCAAGCAGTTTCAAGCAATTTCAAGCATGCTAAGAGCCTCAGAACAGCCAAAAGATTATTAAACTTTGACACGTTGCCATGGCAACAGTATTTGAAATTTCAGGAATCCATTTCATACGTCTCTATCTGTCATGTTTTCACATTATACTGATGAAGTTTGAAATAAATCTGGTGAAAATAAGATGGTGATTCAAAGCATTTTTGAAAGTGACACACTTCCTGCTGCCAGTTGGTGGCGCTATAACTTTGACTCACAAAAGTCATATCCATGTGATCGGCTTCTTATAACAAACACACAGCTGAAGTTTCATCCAAACCAGTCAATGTTTGCACAAGTTATAACACACTTCCTGTTTCCCTTTTCTCGCCATAAATTCGTTGCATCGCCACGGCCAGACTTTTCGAGATATCAAAAATCCGCTCGCAATTTAGCATCCTGGATATGTTCTCTTCATGCTGACCGAGTTTGGCAATGATCGAAACAATGGCCTCGGAGGAGTATATTAAATTCCAGAGCATGCGTTTTCCGAACAACCGATTATAGCTCACTTCCTGTTGGGCTGACGCATAACTATGAGCACGAAAGTTGTTTGGCCCGATGAGGTCTATATGTGTACCGAGTTTCATACATGTACGTGCAAGTGTGTTTGATATATGGACCAAGTTTTCAGACCCCACTTTAGGGGGCGCTGTCGAGCCCCCCTGCCACGCCCGGGTACCAGCTTCAGCCCGGCTCTGATGGCCGCGCATTCCGACGCCTGTGCGAAGTTTCAAGAGTTTTCGAGCATGTTAAGTGCCCCAAAAGTACCCGAGAAGTCGAAAAAAAAAATAAAAAAAAAAAAAAAAAAAACAAAGAATAATCTGAGGAAGAACAATAGGGCTCTGCGCCCTTTCAGGGCTTGGGCCCTAATAAGAAACAGAGGAAGAACAATAGGGCTCTGCGCCCTTTGGGCTTGGGCCCTAATAATAATCCTAAGGAAAACAATAGGGCTCTGCGCCCTTTCAGGCTTGAGCCCTAATAAGAAACAGAGGAAGAACAATAGGGCTCTGCGCCCTTTCAGGGCTTGGGCCCTAATTAAGGTACATAAATGTTCTCATATCATAGGTACAAGTGATACATTTTAACTATTAAATATTAGGCATAGCAACAAGACTCCGATTGGTCGAAATCAATAAATTTTCAAACAGAGCGGGATGCAGTCATGCAGACTATTTTTTTTTGGGCCCGTTTATCAATATAAAAGTTTTTTTGAGTATGGATTTTTATTGTTAAACTTGATGAAGACGACTAAATGTAAAAGGTGAGTTTTGATAATTTAAGTAATATTAAGTTCAAAAGTCAAAATTTTAAATGTTTCAGCCACTCAACGTGAAATTTGCAAAATTAGTTTACGGAGAACTCAATGCTTTTCGCGACTAATGCTAAAGTCCCTGTAAAGGCAATTCTGAGATTTGTTTCTAAACGCATTATAAATGTTAGAAATGTATTGCTGAAACACATTACAAAGACTGTGAACTATGAAGTACTGAATTCAGAAGTTAGACCGTTAAACAGTTTTTCACCGTTGCTGTGTTCAGGATGTTCTGGGCGGGGCTAAAACGGTGGCTCGATGACGCACTGGAGCCACCGAGCCTGGCTCCTCCCCTAACACGATCATAACTAGAACACATTCGCATCAGTTCGATCGCGAGTTACTGTTAGTACTGTTAGTTACTATAGTCAACAACTTACATAACAGCTTACAAAACAAAAACGATGAAGAGGTGGATTCATTTTGTGAACAGCAGCCTTGATGGAGAGCTGAGGATCATCACCTACACCTACCTCTGCAGTGACTTTACACCGGATCGTTTTACAAACTTTCACCGGAGACAACTGGGTTTCACTGATAATCCGCTGCAGAACCGACTATCCCCCGCCCAGGCCTTCATCCTCCCGTCCTGCCGACATCTGGTACGTCGTGATCATAGACGTGATCAGTGAGTGTTGTCTTGTGTGCTACTGCCGCTTTCCCGCGAGTGGGCGTGGTTTCGGCGCCGACAGCGGACACACCCCCAGCGTTTGAGAGCAGAGAATGCTGCTCATTTTTTCAGGTTTTTGATAAGCTATTTTATGTACTTCCCGAATTTTTTTATGATTCAAATTTGGCTGGGTGGTTCATAACACATTTATCTGTGGTGTGAGGAACTCAGAACACATGTTTAGTTTTGACTTTATAGGGACTTATACAAAATGGCGTTTGCTTAATATTTTCCACTGTAACTATTAACAGTTGCAACACAAGACTTGATTGGCCGAAGTCGCAGCAGCCGTTACGGAATTTTCAAACAACGGAGAGCGGGAAGCAGAGCCGCCCGGGTGGCTTCAGCGTCACCGCTAAAGTTACCAGGACTTCGGCTTCTTTATCGTCAGAAGAACTTCATAAGCGAGAGGCTCGACTCCAATTATCAGAAGAAGATCGGAGGAAATTCAAAGGTGAGTTTTATGTTTATATTTAAACGAATCAAAATTGTATAAGATGTTACACAGCCACCCATTGACACACCAGCGAGCGATGCGTGTTCCGTCCCGTGATTTGCTTGATTCTGCCCTATCTCAAAGTCACATGTCATTCATTTTATTAGAGTAACGTTACTTTAAAACTCAGCAAATGTGTCTTTTAACTTTCACATCACGAAGATGATGGGGAAACTGTCAGTGCTGGTCTCACGAATAGCAGTTTTTTTGAGAAGTAAGTTATTGTAAGAAGCAGTTAAATTGATCCAACAAGTCTGCAAGTATTAGTTCAAAATGTTTTTTAATCTTACAACATTCCCTTATGATATTCTTTCTTCTGAGCACACGAAGGTTGAAATTTTAGTTCTCAGAGTTTGTTTGCCATAATGACAGAGTAATGTCAATCTTGATAAAGCACTGTAAAACTGCACTTCAGATGAAATCTCTGTCCCTTCATTGAAAGTCTATTTACTCAAATCTCTGATGCTTCAAAATATTTGTAAACCATGAAGCACACATGTAGCAAATGTAAATATTAGTAGAGTGGCATTGAATTTCTTATTTGAGTTTACATTTTCCATGCTATGTGCAATGCTTGGAGCAAAAGGATAATTAAAAAAAATAAATAAATATATATATAATTTACATTTTCCATTTCCTACAATAGTTTAAACATAAAATTTAAACATACATTTTATAAGTTGCGAAATTAAAATGTGTTAAAATGATTAGATATGTTTAATATGTAACAAGCAAAATATTTAGCAAAATGATAATTGTAAGTTTTTTTTTCTACTTTTACACTAACGGTTAAGACACTTGTTATTTCCATTTTTATTAAATACCTACAATGGATGCACAACATTCAATGATCATGTCCTGACCTGCTCTGTCAGTCATTGCATCAAGGCAGCTCGAAATGCATTTTCAAAGCCACATTGAATTTTGCAACGTTAATTTTTTTTTTTTGTGTTTATTTAGAATAAGACAAATCTAATATTATTGTAATCGTATATCTGTTATTTAAGATTTGAGATAGTTCTTTAATGCTGATCTAACTGCAGAAGACACGTCATGAGCCGGGTTTACAACCCAGTTGTGCAGGTGGGGCATGATGTAACACAATGAGCCCCTATTAGAAATATGCATTTATTTTCTATACTTTTATGAATTCTATTGAGAAACCATGAGGAAAATGTGAATGAAGACTGTGAGTCAATGTTCAGAAATTATTAATAATTATAATGTTTTGACCTATAGTTAAATATTTTAGTTTGTCATGGATATTTTTTGATTATATCAGATAACATTTAAAGCTGCCATAAGTTCATATTACAATGTGCCCCTCACATGTTACAATGTACCTCACCTATGGGGCTTGTTGTCACATTTCACTTCCATTCTTTTGGGGTAAATAAAGAAAAAAATATACACTGTATTAATGAAACAAAACAAAATAATTGTACTAGACATGTGTACAATTAATGTGGAAAAAATAAATACTCTGAACCCCAAGTGGATTTACACAAACTGAGACAGTCAAAAAGCGTTAGGTTGTGCCCCGCTCTCCCCTATCTAATCATTTTTGTAACACATTTTAATTTTAATTTAAAATATTTAAAAAACATTTATTTATGTTTTTAAACAAATTATATGTTAAAACTAGTGTAGGAAATGGCAAATGTAATTATATTATTGAATTTGAATGATCATTTTTCCCTAAATGTTGCACACATGTATGGACAAAGTAAATTTAAATACGGAAATCATTGACAATTTACATATTGCATTGACATTTGCTTACTTTATGCTTCCTTAACAAAGAGATTCTAAAATAAATACGAATCAAGTGGCTAAATCCAAGACTTCTAAAGAAACGGGATCACTTTATATAGAGAATAGATCTAATTTAGCCCTTTATTTCTAAATAAACATTGATCAGAAGCTCAACCATACTGGTTCTTGTATGTCAAGCAAATCTCATTGCTCATGTTTGTGCTGGTGTAATGTGAGAATGAACCTCATCAATGAATTGAGACTTTTATATGCATTGTGCAAGCATGCTTGAGCTTCCTTTTACCAAAACTGAATGCTATAAACTTTGTTCACTGATAAATATTTGATTCATATTAATTTATTTAATAATCTCTTCATGAACTTTTTGAAGCATCACATTTTTGGGTCAACAGACTTTCAACTGAGAGACCATAAGGTTTCTGTCACGGTTCATGAATTCACTGACTCTTTCTCTGTGTGTCTCTGTGTGTGTGTCTGTGTGTGTGTGTCTGTGTGTGTCTGTGTGTGTGTGTGTCTGTGTCTGTCTGTGTGTGTCTGTGTGTGTCTGTGTGTGTCTGCGTGTGTCTGCGTGTGTCTGCGTGTGTCTGCGTGTGTCTGTGTGTGTCTGTGTGTGTCTGTGTGTTTCACAGTTTCAGTACAGTTTCATTCGCGGATCCTTTTATGTCTGATAGTATATGACTGACCAATATTGAGTAGCCCACATCTTGGATAAGATTCAAATAAGTTTCGGACATGCAGCACATATTACAGACATGCATAAACGCGGATATGTTATGTCTTAAGTAAACTATATAAATAATAAACCTGTCTTATAAACGTATACACTTTGCTTAACAATTTATTCTGCATGCACAATAAACTACAGTAAAATGTATTTAAATCTCGACAGAAAGGTTTTTGCAGGTTTTAATAAAATGTATTTAATAACAGTAGTCATAAGCATATTTCCTGTAGCCTACATGCCTCAGACTTTCGTCGCCAAGTAGTATAATTGTATTGTGAAATTTTTCGCAGCAACTCAATCATCCTCGGTAATCCTCGGCAAACTTCGACAGATGTTTGAACCGGCTCATTTGTTCGTTCAAGAACCGAACATCACTATTATTAATCTGGAAGTCTGAGTTTCCAGCCTGGGTTCGTGTGGATTACCTTTTCGCTTCTTCTTCTTCTTCCATGAAGGATCGGGTTGCCCATTCAACGTCCCTGCGCTATCCAGAGATGCTGTTCTGCCCCTGCATCATCTGACCATTTCTGCTCCCTTATCATTGTATTCAATAAACTCTATTTTTACTTGCAATTTAATCCTCTTTTTCATTAAAAATATCCTCATATATGTTTCAACGATGGATGAAAGTCTTAGGGGTGTGTAACAACATGAGGGTGAGAAAATCGACATTTATTGGTGTTCATTCTTTCGTGAACTTTGTAATTAACATTTACTGTCAGTATGGCTTATAAACCCTGAGAAGATTGAAAAAAAAAAATCATGTTTTATTATTGATGAATAATTCACAGAGGGCATTCAAAGTGGCTTTAGGGGTCTAGCAAATCACGACCCAAGGTATGGAACAGTGTAAGTATTTTTTTTTTCTTCTGCGCAACAAGAGTGATGACTGGTATCCATCAAGGTGGCAATGTCTGATACACAGTATACATCTGTAAAATGTATTGTGTTACACTAATCTTTGACCAAATGAATAGGTCATTCACATTAAATATAATACAATCTTACAAAATAATATTGCCAGTACATATGTGTGTGTTTTGCATTTATAGGCAGGTGAAGACTGTCTGCTGTTTGTGAGGAATTGGATGCTATTTCAATCAATGTCCATGTGAAGACCTTGCAGGACCAGTACAACACAACCAGTATGTCTCTCTTGCTGATGTCTATACAATGGCAGCTAATTGTTAAAGAGTTAGTTAATCCCAAAATGAAAATTGTAATTTACTCCCCCTCGTGCCACTCCAAACCTTTAAGACTGTTATTCATTTTCAAAACACAAATGAAAATGCTTTAATGAAAATGAGAGATTTCTGTTCCTCCATTTACAGTGCATACAGCTGCCACTTTGATGCTGATCCATATGAATCAAGCAGTTTAGTCCAAATTTTCCGAAGAGACTCGATCATTTTATATGATGAACAGATTTAATTTACGCTTTTATTCACATATAAGCATTAATCAATGCACACATCAGATATGGTAAACGGACAACTAGAAACAATGAGGTTCATTCTCGTGTTACATATGATTGAGCCTCCACAAGAACCAGTGAGGTTTGTTCTCATGCATCAAGCAATTACGGTTGAGCTTCTGTTTGTTCAATGTTTATATGTGAATAAAAGACTCATTCAATCGGTTCATCATATAAAGTGATCGAGTCTCTTCAGAAAATTTGGACTAAACCGCTTTATTCAAATGGTTTAGTTTAATGATCGCTTTATAAACTTTTTGAAGCATCAAAGTGGTAGTTGCGTGGACTGTCAATGGAGCGACAGAAAGCTCTCAGATTTCATTACAATATATATCTTCATGTGTTTTGTAGAGGTACAAAAGTCTTTTGGGGTTTGGAATGACATGAGGGCGAGTAAATGATGACAGAATTTTCATTTTGAGTGAACTAACCATTTAATTACTTAAATTTAAATTCTTAATGCATTACAAATATTGTCCATGTGACTTTCATCTTATTTTTAGTGAACATCTTACCTTTCCCCATACAGTATAGCCCTAGCTCTATATTGCAGTTTCTCAATGTGGGAAAAAGCTTCTATCATTTTTTTCACTGCAATATAGGGCTGCTGCTAACAATGATTGTTAGAACAATTCATGCTTTTTCTGGGTATTTTTTTAAAGCTTAAAGTCAATCATGTGAAACTGTTGTGGGGGTTTTTTTGTGAGGGTTATGTTTAAGGGCAGGGTTAGGGGATAGAATATGCAGTTTGTACATTGTAGAAATTGCCTATGGAAAGTTCCCATAAAACATGGAAACTGTGTGTGAATTTTTATTTTACTCAATGGTAAACAAGAAATAACGTAAATTGTAATGAATTCTTCTTTTCTTATCGGCATTTCAGTTATTCCAGGAAATTGGCCGAATGTATGCTGTAACTGATTTAAGGTGTTTCCAGGATTCGTTAAAGGGTTAGTTGACCCAAAAATTCTTAACTCACCCTCATGTTTTTTCGAACCCGCAAGACCTTAATAACCAGAAATTATTTCTAAAAGCTTTCTCAACAAAAGATTTCCTCAAAAATATCTTAATTTGTGTTCCGAAGATGAGCGAAGGTCTTATGGGGGTGAATTAACCCTTTAAGCGAAAGTGTGTCCAATGTGTTGATGTTGGCTAAGGGGAAATCTGTTAGAGAAGCACATTACATGGATGCCAGAAAATAAGCTGTTGCTGTGAATCTTTGTGGTGTGCATGTTTTGTCTTTAGATTACTTGAAAGTATGAATTTAATATTTTATGTATTTTATAAATGCTAAATGTCTTTTTAGATGTGTATGCTTTCATTCTGCTATTGATTTAATTCTGGTGATATTCAGGGAGAAAGTTAACAATTGTCACAATCTGACAGGTGTAATATGCAAAGAATCTGTAGTTAGATGATAAATATTTTACATTAAGTCTAGAGGTACAAGTCAGTGGGTTGTCTAGTCTTTAGTATAATTGTATTGTGAAATATTTTGCAGCAACTTGAGCTATTTTAAAAGTGATACTCTGTTAATTTTTGAAGTCTTTATTGTAAACTGGAAAGATGTACTATTTATTTACACAAAGAAATATTTTACTGGAAGCTGGAACAGTGTTTGTTCAACCGCCTTAAAATGCCTTTTGAATTCAGTTGTAGAATGTGTATGTTATTCAATAGGAAAATGTCCTTTAATAGTTCTTGGAGGAACATAGTTAAGGTACAAACGGGCTTGTCCCTGGGGTAGTACCTTAAGGGACAAGATTTGTACCTTTGAAGTTTTAAAAACCTAAAGGTACATTTTGGTTCCCCATGGCACAAATCATGTCCTTTAAGGTACAAACTGGAATGGTACAAATTTGTTCCTTTATATTTGTATCTAACATTTGATGTTTTTTTAAATGTTGTAGATTTAAGTAGCAAATAAGAATCGATAAAATGTATGTTTATATTTTGAGACAAAGGTCTTCTTAATGATTTTCAATTCTGTCCCCTTAAAAGGTACCACCCCAGGGACAAGGGTTTGTACCTTCTATGGTACAAAATTGTACTTTTTTTTTTCAGAGATAGGGCAGTGTGCACAAGCTTCTGCTCTTCACCCCTCCTCATCTTCCCCTCTCATGATCTCATAACTACCCTTCATTATTGTTTATGGCCTCTAAACGTGCTGTTTAACATACACAGATGATATCATTGTTTGTATGATTCATGCAGAAAGATATCTCTTGGTATATTTTGCAGATTGAAATTATGAATGTATAAATGTTTATGAATATTTGCCCTTGTTTAGAGGATATAATATAGGAGGATATAATGCCCAAATACACTTCTAACATAGGACCATGTCTATTAGTAGTGTCATAAGGCACACAGATCAGATATCTTTTAAAGTACAAGAGTATCTACACAATATAAAAACAACATGCTTTGGAATTTATTGGAAGAATTAAGAAACCTTAAAAGATTTTCATGTCTCCTTAATAAAAGCATAGCTAGATAAGAAGGGTCATAATCTATTTCTGTCTTGACATTGTTTTTGTTTTTTTAGGTTATATTTGTTTGCTTGTTAATATCTGGTTGATTTAAAAGTATGAGTAGAGCATACCTTCAAAAAACAATTTTGTGACCATAGATTGATTGCCAAATATATAATACACATTTGTTTTATTTAGAAGGGGGTAAAGACAGTGGACAGTCTTTGGCCTGAGTCTGCCTAACTGCAGCCCTGATGCACAAGTGCTGCACTGTGGAATCAGTATTCTGAGCTGGTTCCTATAGACACAGCATTCTTAAAGCCAGCAACAGACAGCATCCCCGGACTCCTGAGCAGAAGGCAGGCCCAGCACGCGCTTTCTCATCTAACCGCTAGAGGGCGAGTGGCGCACCACTTGCACAACTGCAGTACATCTATGGCAAGCCATTTTGACTTTTATTAATTCCCAGGATATGAATTCTTGATATCAACAACTAAATTTTCACTAGTTAAAATGCTAATTGTTGATATCAGGGATTACATTTGTTTTACTAGTAACAATGGCATTTTTTGATAATTACATTTCCACTAGTAAAAACTATAATTCTTGATAAAATTGTATTTTCTCTAGTTAAATGTCACCATAGGCTGCCATTCAAATTCAATTGATGACATGAAGAAATTATTTCTTACTAGTTGAAAGTCCAATTTCACATATCAGAAATACAATTCTTACTAGTAAAAATAATAAATTAAAAATCATAATTTTTTATATTTTTAAAAATATTAATTTGTGATATCATGAATTCCATAAACTTGAAATGTTAATTCTTGGTATCTGTAAATGTATTTCAACATGATACATTTGTTATTTCAGATATCTAAAATGGCTTTCTTACTAGTAACAATCACAGATATCAGAAATTAACCTCTTCACTAGTGACAATCGAATTATTGATATAAAAACTGAGCATTTTTAACAATAGCAATTCAATTGTTGATATCAAGAACAGACATTTGCACTATAATAAAGTAATTATAGATATAAACATATTATGATTTTTACTGTAAGAATTGTATTTCTGATATGTGAAATTGGAATTTCAACTAAGAAATCAATTATTTTATTTCAACAATTGAATTTGAATGGCAGCCTATGGTGACATAAAACTAATTGGCCACAGACTGTTCATCTGTTCCGTTTGTGTGAGTGAGGGAGCTGAATTTGTTGGTGTTATTGTGTCATAATTTACATAATTTACATTCTCAAAGTATCTTTAATCACATGAACAGTCCCTTAAAACTAGTGCAGTTCTCGTTTGCAGAGTTGCTTTATGGTTTTTATCTGAATGGTTTGCATCTCTACCTGTGAGCGCATATGCTGCCTTCATGTGCCTTCACTTTCATGTGCTATCGGAATTATCGTAAACACAAGTTTCATATTTAAAAAGTGGACATGAATGCCCTCACAAGTCGTGTTTAGCCTACCACTAGAAAGCTTGGGGAAAATTTTGATACCCAAGTTGGACGGGCCAAAAACTTGAAACATGGCGGAGGGGAGAATTATTGCTGCCTGTGACTGGTATTCTTTATTTGTTTTTTCCACAACAGCTACTTCGCCTTAGCACCAGTTCAAGTTAAGTGCTTCAATTAAAGGGTTAGTTCACCCAAAATGAAATTTCTTCCATTAATGACTCACCCCAATGTTGTTCCACACCCGTAAGACCTCCGTTGATCCTCGGAACACAGTTTAAGATATTTTAGATTTAGTCCGAGGGCTTTCAGTCCTGTGAATGTAAGTGTATGCACACTTTGCTGTCCACGTCCAGAAAGGTAATGAAAACATCATCAAAGTAGTTCATGTGTGACATCATTTTGTTAGTTAGACTCTTTTGAAGCGTCGACAATACATTTTGGTCCAAAAATAACAAAAACTAAGACTTTATTAAGCATTGTCTTCTCTTCCGGTTTAGTTTGAATCCGCGTTCACGCGCCACAGTGACGCTGCTGACGTAAGACGCTGTGACGTGTTATCTGGTGCGATAGCACGGGTGCGATAGCAGATACCAGATAACACGTTACAGAGTCTTACGTCAGCGACATCATTTCAATGGAGAGCAGGTGATTTCCAGTGACACGAGCGACAGTGACTGTTGTAAACCGGATGGGGCGTTTCCAGCAACGCAACAAAGTTAAGATCTGGGGCCAAGTGTGCCACACAAGTCCTGAAAATTGAAGCCAAAGCGTCTCGATCGCCCCCAGGTGACTGGATGCAGTATAGCTCATAAACTCCGCCCTCTCCATGAAATGGAGACCATACCTGAGCGTGCAATTGACTCCTCCCCAATCAAAACATTATTAAACCGGCTGTGCTGGTGCTAAGTACATTTCTGGTGGGGTTATAGCCCCAGCAAGCCCCGACCTAGCACCGCCACTTCACACCATGTTGCAATAACAAGATTTCAACGTTCACGTCCTTGTAGAGCTCGTAATTACAGCTCGTAAGATGGGAATTTTCTGAGAGCTCCTACCTGTACCACCTGACCACTACAGATTAATTTAGGCATTGATAGTGTTGCCATAGAAATGCATAATTCGCAGTTCGAGGATGTGAACAGGTGTGTATGATTTAAAGACTGATCAGTGTATAACAGTGAGAGCAATTTGCAGTACTTTGATGTCATACAACGATCACCTGTGCAGCGCTTCTTCAAGTCGAGCACACCTAACAGCTCAGAATAGAACGTCACGTGTCTGTCATCACAAACTACTGTAATCACGACATGGCATGAAGGTAGCATTGGATGCGATGGGCTTGTAATCACGACTTCAAAAGTGGGAAGTATGACATTTACGATAACCAGGAAGGGAGCATTATTCTAGCTATGAAATGATGATAAACAAAATCTCTCGATTAAACAAATCAGAAAAGGCTTTTGTTTTTATGACAAAGGCAGAAAAACATGATACTATTTAAGACATTATATATCATAATTTTTTTTGTTGTTATTATTTTATAGTGCTGGGCAATCGCGATTTAATCACATCCAAAATAAAAGTTTGTGTTTACATAATATATGTGTGTGTACTGTGTATAATTATACATATGCATGTATATACACTGAACAAAATTATAAACGCAACATTTGTTTTTGCCCCCATTTTTCATGAGCTGAACTCAAAGATCTAAGACTTTTTCTATGTATACAAAAGGCGTATTTCTCTCAAATATTGTTCACAAATCTGTCTAAATCTGTGTTAGTGAGCACTTCTCCTTTTCCGGGATAATCCATCCACCTCACAGGTGTGGCATATCAAGATGCTGATTACACAGCATGATTATTGCACAGGTGGCTGGCCACAATAAAAGGCCGCTCTAAAATGTGCAGTTTTACTGTATTGGGGGGGTCTAGAAACCAGTCAGTATCTGGCAGTGATGCGCGGGTCAATGTATAAACAACCCGCACCCGACCGGCGTTTTCAACTAACCCGCCCGCAACTCGGACCGCAAAAAAAAAAGAAGAAAATATTGTACCCAACCCGCTTCCTGACCCGCATTTTTTAAAAGTAGTAAATGCTCATCGTAGCTCATTGGGCCATTGAGAAAATGTTTCAGGCCCTGACGTGGTGTGCTCAGAGGTGCAGCAGCGAGAGCAGGAAGTTCTTGCGGCGGCCCATCATTTTCCATTTCAGCTCCAGATGCATATTATTGATGAACGCGATGTTTATGTTTCGACCCGGCTTGAAGAATTCATAAGCCCACATTTGGAAAACATTTGGAAAAGTGTGAAAGCCCTTAGGAGCGCAAACTGTTATTTTTCTGAATGCTGTATGATATAGCCTAGTGTTATGTAATACAGGCTTGATTTATTCATTTATTTCGTTTAATTTTCTTAACAATTAAGATGCTGCATGTATTTATCCAGTCTAATCGAAGTGTGCGTCTCTCCCCCGACTTTCCCAACAAAAATCCCGCCCCCTCTCAGAAAATACATAAAACTGACTTTAAATGCGTTTAAAAGTAGCCAATGGCATTGCTCAGTTCAACGTTTTGGGAAATCGGGCATTTTGTCCCGCGTCAGCATTTATTCAAAAGTTAATAACGCTCAACATTCAAAAGGTAAATAAGGATTTATTGACGATCCGACCGACCGTGACCCGAATATCATTAAAAATATTTTTGGATGACTCGTAACCGCGGGTGGCCGCGGGAACCCGCTCATTTTGGATCAACCCGCGCATCACTGGTATCTGGTGTGATCACCATTTGCCTCACGCAGTGCAACACATCTCCTTCGCATAGAGTTGATCAGGTTGTTGATTGTGGCCTGTGGAATGTTGGTCCACTCCTCTTCAATGGCTGTGCGAAGTTGCTGGATATTGGCAGGAACTGGAACACGCTGTCGTATATGCCGATCCAGAGCATCCCAAACATGCTCAATGGGTGATATATCCAGTGAGTATGCTGGCCATGCAAGAACTGGGATGTTTTCAGCTTCCAGGAATTGTGTACAGATCCTTGCAACATGGGGCTGTGCATTGTCATGCTGCAACATGAGGTGATGGTCGCGGATGAATGGCACAACAATGGGCCTCAGGATCTCGTCACGGTATCTCTGTGCATTCAAAATTCCATCAATAAAATGCACGTGTGTTCGTTGTCCATAACATACGCCTGCCCATACCATAACCCCACCGCCACCAGGGGCCACTCAATCCACAACGTTGACATCAGCAAACCCGCCCTGTACAGTGAAAGCCGGGATTCATCCGTGAAGAGAACACCTCTCCAAAGTGCCAGATGCCATCGAATGTGAGCATTTGCCCACTCAAGTTAGTTACGATGACGAACTGCAGTCAGGTTGCGACCCCAATGAGGACGAAGAGCATGCAGATGAGCTTCCATGAGACGGTTTCTAACAGTTTGTGCAGAAATTCTTTGGTTATTTAAACCGATTGTTGCCGCAGCTGTCCGAGTGGCTGATCTCAGACGATCTTGGAGGGTGAAGATGCTGGATGTGGAGGTCCTGGGCTGGTGTGGTTACACGTGGTCTGCGGTTGTGAGGCCGGTTGGATGTACTGACAAATTCTCTGAAACGCCTTTGGAGACGGCTTATGGTAGAGAAATGAACATTCAATTCACGGGCAAAAGCTCTGGTGGACATTCCTGCAGTCAGCATTGCACGCTCCCTCAAAACTTGCGACATCTGTGGCATTGTGCTGTGTGATAAAACTGCACATTCTAGAGTGGCCTTTTATTGTGGCCAGCCTAAGGCACACCTGTGCAATAATGATGCTGTCTAATCAGCATCTTGATATGCCACACCTGTGAGTTGGATGGATTATATCGGCAAAGGAGAAGTGCTCACTAACACCGATTTCAGCTCATGAAAAATGGGGGCATTAACAAAAGTAGGTTCAGTTCTATAACTATTTATAATTTTTCTAATTTTGTTCAGTGTATTTAAGAAAAATTGTATATTTATATATAAAATATTTATATTTAATGTTTTAAAATGTAATTTGTTCCTGTGATGGCAAAGCTGAATTTTCAGCATCATTACTCTAGTCTTCAGTGTCACATGATCCTTCAGAAATCATTCTAATATGTTGATTTTCTGCTTTTCTGATATTATTATTATTATTATTATTATTATTATTATTATTATTATTATTATCAATGTTAAAAACAGTTGTGCTGCTTTATATTTTTGTGGAAACTGTGACATATTGTCTTTCAGGATTCTTCAATGTATAGGAAGTTCACAAGAACAGCATTTGTTTGAAAGTGAAATCTTTACTCTCACTTTGATCAATTTAATGCATCCTTGCTGAATAAATGTATCAATTTCTTAAAAAAGAAATCTTACTGAACTGTTTTTTAAAATGTTTTATTTATATTGATAATAATTGATAATAATCATATTAGACTGATCTCTGTAGGATTATGTGACACTGTAGACTGGAGTAATATGACCTTATCTCCATGACCTTATTCTCCATCCCTTAATCCTACCCAATTCCTAAACTTACTTAATCGCTACAAAAACTACCTTACTAACTATTAATAAGCAGTAAATTAGAATTTGATTGAGGCATGTGTCTTAGTTAATAATGAATATGTGTTCCCCATACTAAAGTGTTACCATAATGTGTGTGCATACACACTACCTTGAAATAAATTTTAAATTACAATTCAAGGCCGTATACCACTCTTTTTCCGTGTTTTTCAAAGTTATCATTTCAATAATGATAACTCAGCTGAGCTCAGATCCCAGCTGCTTTATGAGCAACACAAGCTTGAGACCCAATCACCCCCACCCCCCCCCCCCAAAACAGACACAGCAGAGGTCTCTGTCGCATCTCAATCCTGACTGTTTGAATGGATGATAGAGACATGCTGAATTTTAGGCTTGCTGGACAGTTGGCTTTGTAGTCTGGGCTTATATAAGTGTGGTCAGGGGCTGGAGACACAAAGGCAGCAGCTGTGGGATTGTGCCTTTAGTATTCCCAGCCAGAAGGGGACAGCATGTTCCTCGGGTCTCGAGAAACCAACCACACACACAGTCTCTCTCTCTTGTGCTCACTCTCCACTCTGATCACACAGCACTGCAGAGAGACACACAAGGCACGTTTGATCACCACAACAGGAGAGAGAGAGAGGGAGAAGGAGAGAGAGGGAGGGAGGGAGAAAAACAGAAATGCGTGGATAGACATACAGCGACAGTGATGGGGAATAAGAATGGAGAGAGTGAAAAGACAGAGCGAGGTGTTAAAAGGAGAGGTAGGAGGATAGAGAAGGCTGGAGATGGGCAGACAGACACTGACAGGTACACAGCAAGAGGCTAATACCTAACATCATGTCTCACAGCATGATGCAGATATTGACACTCCGGGTAAGAGAAAGAGAGAGACAGATCCAAAAGAGAGATCCCATGCAAAGAGAATATAAAAATAATTTATACTGATAGTGGTTTTGTTGCTGGAGGTTACCAGGTCGCTGGATTGTTGTTTCTTGCTGGAGGGCTGCATAACTGGCCAACTGGGCTGCATAACATTGCTGCTAAATAGCAACATTTTGCAGGAAAAAAAAAACCTAAATTGCAGCAGTGACTAATGCATCGTATCTTGAACTAGCTGAACGCTTATCACAAACGATTTCATAAACTCTGACATGGTTTTGCATACATCATTATTTTTCTATATGTGGACAGTGAAGGGTTAGACGAATCATATATAACAGTGACATTTCATTTAATGTTTTAAAAGGGGATAGTCCATCCAAAAATGGAAATGTTGTCATGATTTATTCAACCTCATGTCATTCCAAACTTTTATGATTTACTTTCTTCTGTGGAATGTAAAAGAAGAAATTTAAAAGAATGTTGGTTTTTAGTTTGCATTAACAAAAAAAGGGTGGAGTAGGTAGAGCTGGTGGCCAGGGCGGTGTAGGCGGAGCAGATGAGCAGGGCGAAGCAGGCAGGGCAGGGGGCCAGAGTAGGGTAGGTGGCCAGGGTGCAGCTGATGGGACTGAAGACCATCTCAGCGAAGCTGAGGACCACCACGGTGGAAACAGATGACCACCACGGCAGAGCAGGCGGGCTGAAGACTAAACTGAAGAACTTAGGACGGCCACTCTGACCGAGAAGAAACAGGCAGGGAGTTCAGTAATGGTCTTTTTGATCGTAACATGTGCTGCCGCCTTGGTAGAAACTGAAGAAGCACACTTGGACCAGACACATAGAATGGCAATCGCCATAACGGGGAGTGCAATAGATGGGGGAAGAACCTCTGAGACCCCCAGACTTGATACCACCGGATTTGGATGCACTGGACTTCAAGACAATGTTAGGACCACTGAGAATGCCAGCTGCTCGCACCGACATCAGCGGTGGGTCTGCCAAACTGGAAGCCAGTCTTAAACGCCTAAGGACCGCTTTGGTAGCTTTAGGTGCAACGTTAATGATGGCCGGAAAATCTGGCGTGGTGTCCATGGCGACTAGAGACGCTGGCATGTCGGCCATAGTGGCTGGAGACTGTGGGAGTGATGTGTTCCACCTCTGCAACTCCCGCAATCAATGTAGACCCACTCAGCTGCAATGCCAGGTTGATATAAAATTCAAGAGTCCAAAGCCGCGTTTCCACCGCAGGAACTTTCCCTAGGAACTAGGAACTTTGGAATGGTACTCGGTGTGTTTTGACCACAGGAACCAGGGTTTAAATGAAGTTCCGGGTAAATATTTCCCCGTCTGAAAGTCCCTGCTCGTGAGGTAGTACTTTTTCAAAGTTCAGGAACTTTCGGGGGTGGGACTTGTGCGCTGAACATGCTGATTGGTTGAGTTCATGCAGCATTTTATTTCAACTGGCATTTTTAAAAGTCTTTTGCGAGGTTCGTTCTGCGTTCAGTAAATATCAGTCTTGCTCTTTCTGTCCGATGGCGTGCGTTCGTCTCAGCCATCTCACGGTCAAATGTTCGTAATAACTGATAATAACATGCGTTGTCTTATTTTAAATCTAGCTTTACTAGCTTTCAGAATAAGCTTTAGTATCAGAGCTTGTCTCTTTTCCGCCATTTTGTTAATGAACTCTTTAGTAAACCAATATATAACCAGCAAAAGCAGCGCTGCTTGAATCTCCTCCATACTTGTTATTGTTGCAGACAGTGTCGCACAAAATTGATTACTGTCCAACGGTGACTGGGAGAAACAGTCCTATATCACCGTACTAATTTGCCTAATCTTCACGGTACTTTAGACCGCAGTGGAAATACAGACAGTAGCAGGTCTGGGGGAAAAAAGTTCCTGGTACAAATTGTTCTGGGGGTATTTCGGTGGAAAACGGGGCTCAACTAGGGACCCACAGTGGCATGATTGAGCTGAGTGGCTGAGATAGTCCCCCCCACCCGGAAAAAATATCATACAGGAGCCCTCCTCCATCTTGGTCAAATGAGCCAGCTCGATGAAGTCACTCACATAGTCTTCAATGTGGCGATCTCCTTGGAGACGCATTATCCTTAGGCCTACTGCTGGATCCATTAGTGGTCTAGTGTTCTGTAACGTGGTTCCTGCAGACAAAAGAGGCGTAGGATCCAAGTGCAGTGGACAGGACAACATAAGAAAACCAAACATGAGAGAACAGAAAGCTGCAGCCAACACACACAATACAACCATGGATTGGCAACACTAGACACAAGATAACAGAGGGATGTCTATGGACAGGTGCTGATGATTTGTTGTCCTAGGAACTAATGAGGGTAACTATGGCGACAAACAAGGGTAGCTATGGCAATGAACAAGGCAGGAAAAACCTAAAGGGAAACAGGAAATGATCATACGAATTGAACACAGAAACAATAGGAGTAGAGAAAACACTTCAAATTAAAAGTCCTAACACAAAATAAAAGGCACAACACCAGGTTTCATTTTTTGGGTGAACTATACCTTTTAAAGCCTTTCAAAAACTGGCAACATATCTTGCATAATAAAATGAAGTATGTACTATTTACATGTTACTTGCAATTTTTTTCCATTCAATAGTTGTACTATACATTAATTTGAAAACGATTATCGAAAATAAAAAACTTCCGGTCACTTTGTTACTGCAAGTCGCTGTTGTTAGTGTGAATGGAGCTTCAGGCTGTATAGAGGGAAAAAAGACACACTTTAGATGTGAAATATCTCTCCTTCATTTTAATACTCTATTTCAGAGCTGACAGTTTGTGTCTCCCGGCCACAGAAGGGGATCGTTGGAGAGGGAAATGTAGGTTTCGCTGTGTGCCTTCAGCCACAACACCAATGTCCACCACCACCACCACCACCACCACACACACACACACACACACACACACACACACACACACACACACACACACACACACACACAATATCACTGCAAACCCTGTACACTTAAATTAGCGTCTGCTGTGCATTGTTACTTTGAGTACATCAGAATAGTTTCATTTTTTTTTGCCATTTGTTTAGTATATTTATTTGAATTGCGTACGTAAAATCCCAAAGGGAATAAAAATCTCACTATTCTTACTTTTGCAATTGCGAGTTTAAAGGGGTGGTTTCACTATTTGGTTTCCACGATTTCACTATTCTAACTTTAGCTAGCGTGTAATGTTGCTGCTTGAGCATGAACAACATCTGCAAAGTTACAACGTTCTTTGGGGGGGGGGGGGCGACATTTTGTATCGCGGCGCTGTTGTGGTATAGTTAGGCTGGAGTGTTGTTGCCGCGATGCCGAGGAAACGCTGTTATTTTCATCAGGATTGCAGGTCTGGGGTACTTGCTTTGTTCAGACTTCATTGGGACAGGGGTGCGTTGCAGAGCGTTTAACATACAACATGTTAAATGCACGTGTGCATGAGACAGAAGGGAACAGGCGCGTGCGGGGCTCCCGCAGCACATCTCACGGAGGAAAACTTCCACCATCTTCGCGAGTTCAATGCCGGATTTGCACAACGTCAGCTGCATAAGACAAACACGGCCAGTGTGTGAATGCACGACGCGCGCGGGGCTCCCTCCCGCAGCACATTTCACGGAGGAAAACTTCCACAATGTTCGCGAGTTCAATGCAGGATATGTACAACGGCTTGTCCTGAAAGCTGGATTTACAAACAGAAGCTGTTTACGGGCCGCAACCTGTAAGTCTGATTTATTTTTCATCGATGTGTTTTCCTGTAATAGGTTGTAGCAAGGAAGTAAACAGATGACAACACTGTTCTGCAAACCAGTCTGTTAAATGCTCATTCATACTTAACGTTATCCGACGAACACCTATCGTTACAAACACTAACGTTAAAATCTCGACAGCGAACTTGGCATTAGTGTAAATTATTCTTTGATTAGAGCTTTTATGTATTATTTATCTACAGGCTTGCTAAACATGGTTCTGTGTGTGATTTGGCTAACTTACTAGTAAAGCCAGTGTTTAGTATTTGTTTTGGGTTAATAGTTCTTGCGACATATATTTGGCTATAATTGTTCTAAAAATACAAAAGTAACAGTGCCATTCAGTAGCGATCACTATAGATCCGCAGTCTTTACTCTTGAGGACTGAACAGGTTCTGCTCGATCATCTTCACTAAAATGTTCTGGGTCTGATTCGGGCTCAGATTGGTGTGGTTTTATTGACGCCATCGTTTCTAATACTGACCAAAGCACAGTCTACCGGTAAAGGTAAGGGGCGTGACGTTTCCGACAAACGTGCACTGCGGTTAGCGAATCAGAACACACTGGGCCAGCTAACCAATCTGAGCCCATTGCGTATTTTTGAGGGACTGGCTTCATACAACCCGGAAAGCATCAGACCGTTTTACAAGGAGGGACAGAGCAGTGTAGAATAAAGGTCAAATATATGAAAAATAATGATTTTTTTTTTTAAACGAAGCATGAACACATGTTACAGTGCACCCCACAAACACAATCAAGCCTTCAAAAGAATGTGTTTTACCACCCCTTTAAGATAAACTGTCAGAATAGTGAGATATAAAAACAATTATGAGATATAAAGTCAGAATAGTGAGATATAATCTCAATTACAAAAAAAAAAGGTCAGAATTGTGAAATAAAAAGTTGCAATTACTGTTTACTTGTATTTAATTAATTTTAAAGCAAACTGCTGCCCCCTTGGAAGTTTGCTGATGACCCCTAGTGGCCCCCGACCCCTGGTTGAAAACCACTGCATTAACAGATAATTTTGCAAGAAAAAACATAACTTGCAAGATAAACAAAAATTTGTAAAGCACAGAAAAATCTAAGCAAGGGAAGCTTGCAGCTTCAGTATGTACTGCCATGCCACAGTCTTAGAGACAGCGGCTCATTTAAAAGAAACTAAAGAGTGAGTGTGTTCATTCATCAGCCAGTAATCTTGATCTCACAAACGAAGAGGCTATTACCTGATGATTGATTTGTCTGTTTAAATCTGTTGATTTCCCCCCCCCCCTTTTTCCACAGTATTGTAATGAGGAGAGAGGAGGGTGGGGGATAGAATTTGATTTGCCGGATGAGAAGAATGGGAAAGTTGATGCGAGAGACGTCGGAATGTGATGAAGGAGAAAAAGGACAGAGCGAGTGATGAATGTGTAACGAAGAGGAGGATAGATGGAAAAGAGAGCGAGAGGAAAAGAAAGGAGCGAGAGCGATAGATGGGGGAGGGGTGTAGTATGCAAGTAGATGATTCACAGAGGGAGGGGAAAATGAGGGATTGTGCAGGGGAGGCAAATTAAGGACAAGCATGTTGGCCCAACAAGATGGAGGGAGATGGATGATGGAATACACAGAGTGGGAGAATGAGGGAAGCATTTTAATTCAGAGAACTGAAAAAAGGCATAAAACACTGCTTGTGTGTGGTTGTAATTTCGCACTCTCTCTGCCTCCTCGGTCGAGGGAAGACTTACAAAATGGCTGTCGCTTATAGACAGCGGGTCAGATTTCAGCATATATTAAGAAGGCATGAATTCAATATGTATAGCAGCAAAAATTCATTCCTCCCAGGAAAGCTTGTTGTCTAGATTGACACATCATCTTATTGAGCATGAATTCATGCTTATATGAACTAATTCTCAAAGTAAAACTCAAGCCCTTTGCTGCTCTCTGAAGCGATTCTGTCCTACGCATGAATCCGGACCTGTTACACACAGGTCTTCGGGAATGAAAGGGATGCTTTTAGCATGCTGGTTGTAGGAGAACGCTTGAGTAGGTCATGTTATATTACAAACCTGTGTTGTTTCTCGGGAACATGGCACATCTTTTCATCTGTTTTTTTTCTCTTCATTTTTCCGGGTTCGCTCCATCAGGTTAAAGCAAAACATACTGAATCATTCACACTCATTATTAGCGCAGCAGATACATTACATAGCCTACTTAAGACACCGTTTCCCACTTATAGATGAGCCTGGAACAGATGAGTAATTACTTCACTTCCCTACTGTTACTTACTCACGTCTGACTCATTTGGAAAGCCTCATGCTCGCTCACAACACGGCCTGCCTTCCCGCAGGTTTGAATAGCACTCAAGACTTCGTCAGGTGCGTGAGGGTTTGCAAACACAGAGAAAGAGCGAGTTTGTTCCCCCTTGGGTTTGTCTGTTTATTCATCAGGACTTGATGCATCCAAGTTTAGGATCATTCTGTTTTGGCACCTTTAGATTTCATTTCAAATAAAACGACACGTTTAAAATGAATCTAAAGAAATACGAAATGACTAAGGCGTGTGACTCTGAGAAAAAGAAACAAGTAAAAGAAATACATGTGGATACAAAGAAACAACTCAGAATTAAAAAAGCAGTTTTGTCGTAATTTGTTTGTTTGGCTTATCACCAAGGTATGTTATTATAATGATTAATAATTAATAATAATAATAATAATAAAAACCAAAACAGAAAGAGTACACAAAACATTAATATTTAACATTTTTAACATTGCTTTTCCCTTTATAATTATCATTATCCTTTAAAACTTAAGTTTCAAGAGCAGGTTTGCTGTAAATTTATAGCATGCATTTAATCTTTGTATTCGTGAGTCACTTAGCTTCGTTTCTCGTAATATTTTGTACTTTATTTGTCGCTTGCGTTCTTGCAAGTATTTATTTAGAGTTCAGCATCCTCTTCTTTTCCTCCCCCCTCCTCCTTCCTTTTTTTCGTCTTGGCAGTCGTTTCTGGAGTCTTTCAGCGAACTCCGACCCCTTTTTGTCGCTCATGTCAGCGAAGGGCGTTGCGTTTTGTCTTCTGTCGTTCGCTCCCATGACGACCGAATGCGAGAGTAGAGAAAAAAAAGGAAGCAAAAAGGGACTGAGAAAAAGATGAGAAGGTTCTTTTAAAAGAATAGAATTTTGTCTAAGGTTGAACGTCTTTGTCAGTCTCATGTTACAGCAGCTTTGCAGTGAAGATTCTCTGTGATTTCGTCCATCGTCCAGCCACAGTCGCAGCTCAGGGACACAGAGTCTCTTTTTTTCCAAACAGATCATTACCCGGCAAACAGCGGTTTGACTTTTTTGCCTCTGAAAAGTCTTGATTATTATGTTAATTTATTTATAAAATTAATACATACATATATGTATATATATATACTATATGTATATATATATATATTGTACCTTTTGTAAGAGATTGCAGACCGGGCTATTTCTTACTGAATACCCTACTGCAGTTTTTCACAGTTTTTTTTAATGCAAATAACAAATGAACAAATAAATAAATATGATGAATATAGTGGAGAGGGGAAGAAGACTTTTGAGGGAGCAGTAGCTTGCTGATCCATGTAAACCGACGGGTGGTGAAATGCTTTCTTAACAAAAACATGTCAAATCACGGCACAAGCTACAGCTCCCGTGTCACGGGCCGAAAGAACCCCTCTGCATATCTCTTAACGCCTATATCTCCATTTCAAACCAGCCTCATTTTGTCAATGGCAAATGGCAAAATCATGCATACATGTGTAATCTTTGATCGAAACGTAAAAATCCTCCCGGTTCCTCCGAATCGTGAAAACGCATGGTACATGAAGTTTGATCTGTAATATTCCGGGCCTCCGCCCCCTCTGCCCTGCTCCCGTCTCCCTCGCCCTGCTATCTGTACGGGGGGAGGTTGTGCCTCATACAGGGGTGGTGCGTCGGTTGGCTGTGTTAGTGTGGGATGAGTCTTTCAGGTCCTTCTGGATGCAGTTGTGGACCTGCAGGAAGTTGTGGTCCCTCTCCGAATTGTAGGTGGCAGTGGGGGTGCCGTGGCCGCCCTTTAGGGTGTCGCCCCCGCGGGTGAGTGTGTACATGGAGATCTCGGTGGAGGGCAGAGCCCCGAAAGCCTTCAAGCCCACCGGCGAGGTGTCGCGGGAGTGTGAGGGGTCCGTGGAACGGGACGAGGACCGGGAGCGGCGCCGGTAGCGGTACCGGTAGCTGGGGATGCGCGTGATAGCCGAGCCCTGCAGGTAATCTGCGGCCCGCGCGCCTGCCCGCAGCTCCCGGTGCCGGTCGATGAACATGTGCACGGCCAGCACGCCCACCATTTCAGCCATGATAAAGGACAAAGCACCAAAGTAGAAACTCCAGCCATACGAGTAGCTGTTCTTCTTGGAGTCACTCTTTGAGGGATCCCCCGCATTGGCTGATATGTACACGATCATGCCAATGATGTTACTGAGGCCTGTGGGGAAGAGAGCAGAGATTTTAACTTCTTAGCCATGGCTAAAAGGCTTATTCACAATCTAGCACGTCTTCAAGTGCCTTAAATAAAATTAAAAAAGTGCCATTCCTGCAATAAAATATAAAGTCGTTGATATGTAAACAAAGGTTAACAGGCCTCTGAGGGTGCTGTGCAGTGAAATGCGAGTCAATCACAAGTAAGAGATTGGATGAAAAGAAGAAGAATCATTCCATGAAATGAGAGCTATTTGTGTTCACAACATTTGAAGACGTGTACTAAACACAAACATTTGCTATTAAGTGTTTTGTAAGCTTAAAAATAGTAATATTCACAGACTAATAAAAACTAATCATCTAAAATATTACATTCATGTGCTGGTGTATATTTATAAATATATATAAAAAAAATAGCATATGCATTTACCATGTGCACATAGCCAGTCATAGTACAATTATTTCTAAATAAAAATATATTACCTGCAAAACTTTATGATTAAATGTTGATAAATCATAATAAAAATATATATTTTTAATTAAAACAGGATAATTCACTTGCCTATGTCTGTGAGTTTTGATGACGCAGGTAATTATTTACCTCAAAAAACAGTGACTTGTCCCTTTAAATGATCTGAGCATGAGGAAGTGACATCAGTCTTCAGAGTAGCCATCTTTAAAAGCTGGTAAGTTTGACTCTCATTCAACAGTGTTTTTTTTATTTTTTATGTTTGACAAGTTTTGTCCAGCTCAGCATGCCAACATAGAAATAAACTGTGTTTTATCCCATCACTTTCCATCCTGGCACGAATTGAGTTACAACACCTAAACACTTCTGACTTTAATGCCTACAAAAAGTGTTCCTTATACAAGAGGTTTATTCAAGTTATTGTCTGTATGAATGTTTGTGGTTTTGAATAGATCTGAAATATAAGAATTGCAATATTACAAGTCATACAAAGTCATACAAACTGACATTTAGAGTTTCACATCCAGCAGATTTTCTTAATGAATCCACCACTGGTTGGCAAACATTACATTTTAGACCCTGGATGTGGCTGAGGGTGACAGAACCTTGCTGTCATCTCTATGCCTCACATAATAAACTGTGACTGCCCTCTAAATGGTAAGGTTAACACAGCCAGTTTCACAATATCCTTAACCCCATAGCCATAAACTAAACGCTGAGTGCCTTAATTTGTCAGAGTGAGCAAGTAAATGAGGAGAAGTGAAGAAGTGAGCTTATAACAGAGACTAGAGTGGGTGACCTCACAGGAACATGATCTGTGGCTCACTGCTGACTTCAGTCACACTCTGGTGGAGTTGTCTGTGACAGAGTGAAACCACCATGATGGATCACTGGGAAAGTGTGTCAGGGACACCATATTTTTAGAGTTTAATCCCAAATGGCCTCTCTAAGCCTAGCAACAGAATCAGGACCAAAGTGAGACAGAAAAAAAGAAATCGACTTGTTAACTGGCTACTGTATATCATGGAGGCAGCTTGTTCGAGAAAAAAAAAAAAAAAAGTTTGGGGCCAGATGACTGAACTGTCAGCCTGTTGGCTCTGCGGTTTGATCATTTACACGCATTATATCTTGCCGACTTAAACATTAGGTTTTGGTTTCACTTTATTTTGATGGTCCCTTTAACACATTCTGTTGACTATAATTGACGTTGCACCTACACGTCTACTTACTCTCAGAGAGTTAGTAGAGTATTAGTAGACTGGTAGGTTTAGGGTTAGAATAAGTTGAAATGTACTTGCAAAGTAGAGTTAGCTGATATTAAGCAGACAGACTACTAATACTCTAATGAGAGTTAGATGACATGTAGTTACAAAGTTTCTTATAGTTAGTAGTATGTTCAAAAAGGACCATCAAAATAAAGTGTTACCAAGGTGTTCTTTAACATTTAGTTTAAATTTCTGATTGTCAACTTGTCAGCTTGCTAAGATGAGGCTGAAAGGGTTTTAAATTAGTAATGTTTAATCATATATGCCATTATTTTCTGACAAAAGTGTTTAGGAACTTATCTTGGAGTTTCTTTGTAACTATAATTTCTAGCTACTAATGCAAACTTTATTTGTAAAGAAAAACCTACACATTTGATGAAAAGAGATGTGTGAAAAAACTATAATAAATAACTTTCATGATATAATTCCATTCAAATGTTTTTATAAAGAAATTAATATACACACTCACACACACAAAATTAATTATTAAATGGTGGGCAAGTAGAAAAGTATTTGCTGGCATGTGTGGGCAAGCAGAAAAAATCCTTACTTTTGAGACACAATGATAATATAATAATTAACAATTTGTTGTATACATTTATTAATAATTACATACATGTATACCCCCTCTGATTGGGGGTAATGCATTACACATACAACTGAAAACCTGTGTTGTGAGACATAAGGGTATATCTGAGTTGTGCAGAAATCGTAGGAGTTGTAGTATGTGTGAGCATGATGGTTAATGTATTTCTAATGGAGTGTGTGTGATGACTATCGGTGATGTTCAGGCTTTAAGCAAATGTTGGCCAAATACTCTTCCTTCATTCATTCCATAGTCTCACCTGCAGACACAAAGAGGATTCCTGCACTGAGGATGATATTGTGGCGGGACTTGTAGAACTCGCTGGCAGCTATACACAGGCCACCCATGAAGAGCAGGATGACGCTGAGGATGGGGAAGATACTAGACGCTCGCACGGCCCCTACAGATGGAGAGACAAAGAAGAAGGTGGGATGAGGTTTAAGAAGTTCTGTTACTTGTTGAATGAATCCGTGTAAAGAGGGAATGAGACGAATGAAGAAAGCTGTCATTTTGGGTGATTTTAGCAGCTGTTCTCCTCTGAGCATATTGAGCACAGCCAATCAACACTGCCAGCATGGTAAACAGCTCCCACACCCTTTAAAATGCCTGTGGAAGAGCAATCAGAGGTCAAGAGCCTCACCAAACACTTGTGCCTAACACAAACACTCATAGACTGAGCAGGACCAGAGACACCAGGCCATTTACAGATGCCTCTATTTGCAGGCTTTAACAAAGTATGTTTGTAGTGAGACTTCAACAAGAGCTGGCTTCATTCGAGCCATGAAATGACAAGTGAACGTGTTAATGAATGTTTTTAGGACAATCTGCCAAGCCTTCAACTCACCAATTAGTTTTTCAACTCAATGCTTGTGCAGCTTAAAGGGATTGTTCACACAAAAATTACGATGTTGTTATCATTTTCTCATCTTTGTGCCATTCTAGACCTGTTTTCCTCTTTCCGTGGAACACAAAAGGAGATACTTTACAGAATGTTCATGCTGCTCTTTACTGTACAATGAAAGCACACATTGACCAAACTTATTTTTTTGTTGTTGCACTGGGTAGAGTGAGTCCAAAGTGACTTAAATTGCATTCAATGCATGCATTTTCATACTTGTCCTTGGGAATCGAACCCATTGATAACACCAGGCTCTACCAATTGACTTACAGGAAAGCTATAGTGACCAAAAAGTGCTAAATGTGCTTTTTTTCATGTCTTCTGATGCTATACAATTGCTTTGTGTGATCAATAGTTTGAAATTATAGGCATATTTCACTTAAAATCTCGGTCACATCGGTTCGGAATGACTGAGAAAATGATATTAATGTTCCTTTTTGAGTGAACTATCCCTTTTAAGATTGTCAAAATCATATGACTTATACACTTTACAGTTCACGAGTTCACACTTACATTTTTAGAGTAAAGGTTATGCATATTTGGCATGCTGTCCGAGGGGAGGGCTTTGAGTTCGGAATTTGGCCCGAACCAAGAGTACTCCCCCATCCCAGGTTTGGATAGGAATAGTTAGAAGTAAGGAGATGGGGACATTTGTTCATACTTTGGCCTTTTAAAGCAGGGATGGTTTTTGAACCTTCTGCTTCAAGCCCAAAGTATACTTTAGTTTTTACGTGTACATATAGTGAATGTGACATAAATTTCATTATCAGCATTGTATGTGCAAAGCCAGATTTTTCTAACCGTGTCTGTACGCTCACCTCGCACCTTGAATTTTTGCACTAATTAGTTGGTTCAAAAGGTGGGAAAACTGTTCAACCTGATGTCAAAAAGAATTAATGAGTAGGAAGGAACAACAACAAACTACTGGAGATGGCAACAATAATAGACGCAAGCGCTTGTGGAGTGGGGTTAAGAGATTTACGTACACAAGTTTAAACAAGTAAAATTTTTATCAGTCGTAACTTCTGGAAATAAATAAATCACTGGATAAATCTTTTTAGTGCGCAACTGCGCATGTGTCAAACACCTGTGTTTGCGCATGCAAAGTATCAATGGAGTATGCTTTGAATGGCTACGCTTTTGATTGTAATCATACGCTAAGCGTTCGCATCAACACTGAAGTACTTTTGTCGTTCTCTCCTGTCCTTTTCCTTTCTCAATTCTTACTGCTTACTCATTTCTTACCTCTTCTCCTTTATCTATCTCTTTTTTAAAAAAATACTTGATATGCAAAGTTATGCTTTCATCTGGCTAGTTAAATTTTCACCACTCCATCTAATCTGCAAGCACAGCAGGTTTTTTTCTGTCTCTCTGTCCCTCCCTGCTGTGCTGTAGACCCTGATGTGTGGACAGTACTGTGAACTCTTGCTGGCTAAAGTGGGGTCTGAAGGTCCCCCCTGAGAGGGTCATCTGCTTTCCTGTCCTTACCTTCACCCTAAAACCACTGCACTTGTGCCATCTGCTGCAGATCACACGAGTCAGCTACCACAAATGTGCGTTAGTTTCACTGCTAAAACAACTATTTTAAAAAACAATTTTAGCAAATTGCCGTTTTAGAAATACCTAAAGTTCCTAAACTGTTCTTTTATGAATATTTTACCTGGGAAACGCATTGAATATGCGATGTGCTAAATGGCGATATCTCATATGCTGCATTTGTTATATAAGGTGAGATTTTTCTAGTGCACTTGCCGCAGTTCTTCTCTCCCTCTCTGAGAAAACTGAATGAGACTTCACTCGAAGTGATGAACGGCATTTTAATTTTCTTGTGCTTTGTTCCGTCCTCTCCTATCTGTCTCTTTCTCTCTGTTTTTCTCTATATCCACTCAATCTAAGCGAGTCCTTAATAATTCTCAGTGTCTTGTTCTATCTTTTGCTACCGCGATGTTACACTTGTAAAACCGTATGAGGTCAGGAATTGCCATTTGTACATCTAAATCGGTGTATGATCACTTCCTTTGCAACCAGGGACCAAGGGTCCATTCTGAGAATTATCACAACCAGTGATCACAACCAGTGGCGGCTCATCAAAGGTGTTAAGGGAGGCACCCAATACCCAATATTTTGAGGTAGAAAATGGGACTATTTAATGCTAATAAAATTATCAGTTATTCATTTCATCAACCAATCATTGCAGTAAATTAGTTTGAGAGTTTGAGGGATGTAGATATTTCAAAATGCTCCCGTTGATAATCTAGCAACTATCTTTTGCTATTTCTTCACTTCACCCCCGCACACACATAAACATACAGTTTTTTAACATTAACATCCACATACTGCAATTGCACTGCACTTTACGTTCCTATTGTTACTGCGTAACAACCTGTAATAAACCTTGCACATTATACTTCTTTATATATACATATTATATATTTTATGTTAACCACTTATTTTTAAGTCTACAGTTTATCTCACTTATCATATCCACATATTTTTTATATTTTTATTTTATCTTATTTCCTATTTTTATCTTTTACTTGATTTATTTATAATTCTACTTATGTTAATACTTTTTATTCTAATTTTATTCTATTTCTATTTAATTTCTTGTAACTGTTATTTGCACTGTCCATGGAGCGGACCTGTTTACATTTCACTGCCAGTTGTATATTGTGTATATAACTGTGTATGTGACAAATAAAACTCTTGAATCTTGAATCTTAATTATGGAGAGTAGAGATATTGAATATTTGATCACCAACAAATTTACCAAGATGCTATTCAGATTAAAGCAGCAACAAACTAAAAATGAAGGAAGACGTCACGCCTAAGTAGGATATATTTAGGTTACAGCAATCAGCTTCGCCAAATGGCCGAACATGTTCTTTTAACACAGTCTTCTAAAAGGACAAAAGTATGGATTTTCCCTTCAAGTGATAGGCTAGATGAGTGACATTTATATTTATATTTTCTTGCTGTAAATGTCTTTTTTTTTTCTTTTTTTACATGTTATGTCTAAAAGTGAAACAACAGCCATTTTAAAGCAGTTAATAATAAAAATCCTCAATAGAGGATCCCCAGACCGTTACAATTAGTGCTTCTATTTTAAAATCCACAAGCCACCACTGATCAAAACTATACAAAGAATAGTGAAGACAGACAGATTGACATACTCACTAGCAAAAAAACAAAAAAAAAACAAAACTATATATATATATATATATATATATGAGAGAGAGATATAGAAAATACAAAATTTTCAATATATTATCTATTCCGACACCATTGGCAGAAAAGTTTATTTTGGACCCTGTTTGCAACTAAATAAAGGGATGTTTTTTAGATGGATGTCCTTGCATGTTCTCTTTATCCTGCCTATTTTTTTCATCTCTCTCTCTGTAGGGTGTAGAGTTGCTGGGAATGGTCTAATTAAATATTAAAGTGTGCTGGGTGCTGACCCCAGTCCTCTTGCCCTGTAACAACCTTCTCCCAAATCTCTTTCTCTCTCACACACACACACACACACACACACACACACACACACACACACACACACACACACACACACACACACACACACACACACACACACTCTCCCCAATCTCACATTAACCTGGGGATATTGTCATGGCCAGTCACAGCACAGAGAGGACATACCACTCCTTCTCATCTATCAGCCTCATTCACAAAGACACCACAAGGCATGAGGGAAGGGGGCAGAAAAGGATCTGAGGCAGGATGTGAAAGTGGGAAAGGAAAAGATAATAACCTAAATCTATTGATTGTTGACACAAGCGTTTGAAATGACAGGCTTGAAGGTGACAGAAGTGTCCTCAGAGACCAGGATGCCGTGTTGATTTCCAGCTGTTGTGAATGGGAGTCTCTGCTAATGTTTTCAAGCTTTAAGGTAATGGATATTGTCAATAGAGAGAATATGCTTTACAAAAAATCCCAGAATAAATATAATAATCTGTAATATGTTCTATAAGGTCACTGAGATGCTGAGACATTCCTAGAAACAGTGTGAATCTCACACACAGTCTTCATACATTCCTAATCATTCTTGTGGACACACGTGGGCTCATAGAGACATACTGTCACTCATAAAAATCTCCAGCTGGCACTCGCAGCTCTGTGACCTTGGCTTTGACCTCTTGGATCAGGCAGCAGCGCTGTATCCATGGCTGCAGAGGCTCTGGAGGAGGAAGAGAGTGTAGCGGATTCTCCCCAGGCTCCCTGCACTGATCACAGCCGGAGACTGACCAGCCTGAGGGCCTTTTCACACTGAGTCCGAACATTTGTTGGCAATTTTTCATTGCAAACAAAATTTTGAATTGAAACAATTGGTTTCTATTCTACCCCGGGCACAAATATTAATCTGTCATCAGACCAATTTTTTTTCTTTACTAAGATTGGTGCAATTTTCTTTGTTTGTCCATTGAAGAAAATTGACTGACCAATGTGATATGAGCTTTTGATCATGATTCTAGAGCCGTCTCATTTCATGAACCCTTTGAACTACACAAACTGCCAGTGTCTTTTGAAAGTCTGGTAATACACTACCGTAAGATAAAAAAACTGTTTGATTTGTTTTTTCTATTTCAAATAAATGCTGTTCTTTTGAACTTTTACTTATTAAAGAATTCTGAAAATATTAATCATGGTTTCTGCAAAAATATTAAGCAGTACAACTGTTTTCAACATTGATAATAAAAATGTTTCTTAAGCAGCAAATTTTGAGGGATCATGTTACACTGAAGACTGGAGTAATGATGCTGAAAATTCAGCTTTGCATCACAAGAATAAACTACATTTTGAAATATATTAGTTATTTTAAATTGTAATAATTTTTCACAATTATTCAACCAGCACGAGAGGAGGCCTATAAACACTATATTGCCAAAAGTTTTGGGACACCTGCCTTTACATGCACATGAACTTTAATGACATCCCATTCTTAATCCATAGGGTTTAATATGGAGTTGGCCCACCCTTCGCAGCTATAACAGCTTCAACTCTTTTGGGAAGGCTTTCCGCAAGGTTTAGGAGTGTGTTGGGACCATTCTTCTAGAAGCGCATTTGTTAGGTCAGGCACTGATGTTGGACGAGAAGGCCTGGCTCACAGTCTCCACTCTAATTCATCCCAAATGTGTTCTATCGGGTTGAGGTCAGGACTCTGTGCAGGCCAGTCAAGTTCCTCTACACCAAACTCACTCATTCATGTCTTTATGGACCTTGCTTTGTGCACTGGTGTGCAGTCATCCTCGAACTGTTCCCACAAAGTTAGGAGCATGAAATTGTCCAAAATGTTCCTTTCACTGGAACTAAGGGGCCAAGCCCAACCCCTGAAAAACAACCCCACACCATAATCCACCAAACTTTACACTTGGCACAATGCACTCAGACAAGTACCGTTCTCCTGGCAACCGACAAACCCAAACTCGTCCATCGGATTGCCAGACAGAGGAGCGTGATTCGTCAATCCAGAGAACACGTCTCCACTGCTCTAGAGTCCAGTGGCGGTGTGCTTTACACTACTGCATCTGTTGCTTTGCATTGCACTTGGTGATGTAAGGCTTGGATGCACTTGCTCGGCCATGGAAACCCATTCAGAGTTGCTGTTGTTCTCAATTGTCTCCATTTTGTTATAATACCACTAACAGAAGAAAACAAATACCCCTTATGAAGAAAACAAAAACAAGGACCGTGACGTCGCCCGGTACGGCGCAGCCGGGGCCCCACCCTGGAGCCAGGCCTGGGGTTGGGGCTCGTATGCGAGCGCCTGGTGGCCGGGCCTTCCCCCACGGGGTCCGGCCGGGCTCAGCCCAAAGGCGCGACGTGGGGACACCTTCCCGTGGGCTCACCACTCACGGGAGGGACCGTAAGGGGCCGGTGCAAAGCGAATCGGGCAACAGTCGAAGGCGGGGGCCTAGACGACCCGATCCCTGGACACGGAAACTGGCTCTTGGGACATGGAATGTCACCTCGCTGGCGGGGAAAGAGCCTGAGATTGTGCATGAGGTTGAGAGGTTCTGACTAGAGATAGTCGGAATCACCTCCACGCACGGCTTGGGCTCTGGAACCACACTCCTCGAGAGGGGATGGACTCTTCACCACTCTGGAGTTGCCCATGGTGAGAGGCGGCGGGCTGGTGTGGGTTTGCTTATAGCCCCCCAGCTCTGCCGCCATGTGTTGGAGTTTACCCCGGTGAACGAGAGGGTCGTTTCCCTGCGGCTTCGGCTCGGGGATAGGTCTCTCACTGTTGTGTGTGCCTACGGGCCAAACAGCAGTGCAGAGTACCCGGCCTTCTTGGTGTCCCTGGGAGGGGTGCTGGAGAGTGCTCCGACTGGGGACTCCGTCGTTCTACTGGGGGACTTCAACGCCCACGTGGGCAATGACAGTGAAACCTGGAGGGGCGTGATTGGGAGGAACGGCCCCCCTGATCTGAACCCGAGTGGTGTTCAGTTATTGGACTTCTGTGCTAGTTACAGTTTGTCCATAACGAACACCATGTTCAAGCATAAGGGTGTCCATCAGTGCACATGGCACCAGGACACCCTAGGTCGTAGGTCAATGATCGACTTTGTGGTCGTTTCATCTGACCTGCGGCCGTATGTCTTGGACACTCGGGTGAAGAGAGGGGCGGAGCTGTCAACTGATCACCACCTGGTGGTGAATTGGATCCGATGGCGGGGGAGGAAGCTGGATAGACTCGGTAGACCCAAATGTACTGTGAGGATCTGCTGGGAACGTTTGGCCGAGTCTCCTGTCAGAGAGATCTTCAACTCCTGCCTCCGGCAGAACTTCGACCGGATCCCGAGGGAGGCTGGAGATATTGAGTCCGAGTGGACCATGTTCTCCACCTCCATTGTCAAAGCGGCTGCTCGGAGCTGTGGACGCAAGGTCTCCGGTGCCTGTCGAGGCGGCAATCCCCGAACCCGGTGGTGGACACCGGAAGTAAGGGATGCCGTCAAGCTGAAGAAGGAGTCCTATCGGGCCTGGCTGGCTTGTGGGACTCCTGAGGCAGCTGACAGGTACCGGCAGGCTAAACGGACTGCAGCCCGGGTGGTTGTGGAGGCAAAAACTCAGGCCTGGGAGGAGTTCGGTGAGGCCATGGAAAAGGACTATCGGCTGGCCTCGAAGAGATTCTGGCAAACCGTCCGGCGCCTCAGGAGGGGGAAGCAGTGCCCTACCAACGCTGTTTACAGTGGCGATGGGCGGCTGTTGACCTCGACTGGGGATGTTGTCGGGCGGTGGAAGGAATACTTCGAGGATCTCCTCAATCCCGCCGTCACGTCTTCCATTGAGGAAGCAGAGGCTGGGGGCTCAGAGGAGGACTCGTCCATCACCCAAGCTGAAGTCACCGAGGTGGTCAAGAAACTCCTCGGTGGCAAGGCACCGGGGGTGGATGAGATCCGCCCTGAGTACCTCAAGTCTCTGGATGTTGTGGGGCTGTCTTGGCTGACACGCCTCTGCAGCATCGCGTGGCGGTCGGGGACAGTGCCTCTGGGATGGCAAACCGGGGTGGTGGTCCCTCTTTTTAAGAAGGGGGACCGGAGGGTGTGTTCCAACTATAGGGGGATCACACTTCTCAGCCTCCCCGGGAAAGTCTATGCCAGGGTACTGGAGAGGAGAATTCTGCCGATAGTGGAACCTCGGATTCAGGAGGAACAGTGTGGTTTTCGTCCTGGTCGTGGAACACTGGACCAGCTCTATACCCTCTACAGGGTGCTGGAGGGTTCATGGGAGTTTGCCCAACCAGTCCACATTTGTTTTGTGGATTTGGAGAAGGCATTCGACTGTGTCCCTTGCGGTGTCCTGTGGAGGGTGCTGGGGGAATATGGGGTCCGGGGTCCTTTGCTGAGGGCTGTCCGGTCCCTGTATGACCGAAGCAGGAGTTTGGTCCGCATTGCCAGCAGTAAGTCAGACTTGTTCCCGCTGCATGTTGGACTCCGGCAGGGCTGCCCTTTGTCGCCGGTTCTGTTCATAATTTTTATGGACAGAATTTCTAGGCGCAGCCAAGGGCCGGAGGGTGTCAGGTTTGGGGACCACACGGTTTCGTCTCTGCTCTTTGCGGATGACGTTGTCGTGTTGGCCCCTTCTAACCAGGACCTTCAGCATGCACTGGGACGGTTTGCAGCCGAGTGTGAAGCGGCTGGGATGGGGATCAGCACCTCCAAATCCGAGGCCATGGTCCTCAGTCGGAAAAGGGTGGCTTGCCCACTTCAGGTTGGTGGAGAGTTCCTGCCCCAAGTGGAGGAGTTCAAGTATCTAGGGGTCTTGTTCACGAGTGAGGGGAGGATGGAACGGGAGATTGACAGACGGATCGGTGCAGCTTCTGCAGTAATGCGTTCGATGTACTGGTCTGTCGTGGTGAAGAAAGAGCTAAGCCGTAAGGCGAAGCTCTCGATTTACCGGTCAATCTACGTTCCTACTCTCACCTATGGTCATGAGCTTTGGGTCATGACCGAAAGAAAGGACAAGATCCCGGATACAGGCGGCCGAAATGAGCTTTCTCCGCAGGGTGGCTGGGCGCTCCCTTAGAGATAGGGTGAGAAGCTCAGTCACTCGGGAGGAACTCGGAGTAGAGCCGCTGCTCCTCCACATCGAGAGGGGACAGCTGAGGTGGCTCAGGCATCTGTTCCGGATGCCTCCTGAACGCCTTCCCGGGAAGGTGTTTCGGGCATGTCCAACCGGGAGGAGGCCCCGGGGAAGACCAAGGACACGCTGGAGGGACTATGTCTCCCGGCTGGCCTTGGAACGCCTCGGTGTCCCCCCGGAAGAGCTGGAGGAAGTGTCTAGGGAGAGGGAAGTCTGGGCATCTCTGCTTAGACTGCTGCCCCCGCGACCCGGCCCCGGATAAGCGGAAGAAGATGGATGGATGGATGGACCACTAACAGTTGACCGTAGAATATTTAGTAGTGAGGAAATTTCACGAATGGACTTAGGTTGCCACCTGTGCAATATGCTACCACACTTGAATTCACTGAGCTCCTGAGAGCGACCCATTCTTTCCCAAATATTTGTAGAAGCAGTCTGCATGCCTAGGTGCTTAATTTTATATACCTTTGGCCATGGAAGTGATTGCAACCTCTGAATTCAATGATATGGAGGGGTGTCCCAATACTTAAGGCAATATATATATATATATATATATATATATATATATATATATATATATATATATATATATATATATATATATATATATATATATAATATAATATATATATATATATATATATATATATATATATATATATATATAATATACACACACACATATATACATATACTGTATATATTTTCTGCATCCCTCCACCACCCCGCCTCCCCTGCTTACTTTCCTAGCCAGGGATACTCTGGGTTCAGGCCAAATTCCGAGCTTGGAGCCCTCCCCTCAGACAGCACACCAAATATGCATACTCTTTATCTGATTATTTGAAAGCGTGAACTCGTGAAATGCAGCCTTGATGACTATAAGAGATGTCTTTAAAACATAAAAAATCTCCACACTTTTGAATGGTAGTATATGTATTTATATGTGGAAATAATAAATGTGCTTAAATGTAAAAATACCAGACAGAGGGGGGAAAAAAAGATGCCTTTCTAACTGCAATAAATTGCAAATCTGCAACAATTAAATAAGGCACTTTATGGAGTTATATCTTGCATATTTCCCACAAAGTATTGACAATGCTATTAAGCCTGTTAAAATGTTAACTTTGACAGCCTTAAGCTGAAAGGTGCGTGCACCTGTTGTAAATTGTCAAAATGTGTTTGTCGGTCAGCGCCACAAAGTGTACAGGTGTGAATTTAATTTTAATAGATTTTTTTTTAATGAATAATCATTTCGTCTTTTTGTCTGTGATCAATTGCACTTTCATATTTCACATTTGTTATGATTTATGGCTCCATTCTGTAAAATGTCATCAAACACATTTTCATGGGCTTCTCAATTTATGTATGAATATGTATATTTTCATTGTCTTCTGTTCCGTGTTTGAGGCTGTGAGGCTATTGTGGACACAGGGCTTAGGATGTAGGTTTTTTGGGGAGCTGGACTGATAATGATGCCCCAGGGTAAGCACATCTCTTTCGGCAATCTGCCCAGACTCCCCAGGCATGACACTGGCACGAAGCACAGGGAAATTTTCACACAAGCCCTGTGTAGTGTTTGAGGGTCTGTCAGGGGCAGAAACACTGCCTGCGGGGTTGTTATTAACATGGTGGATTGGGCAAAGAGGAGAGAAGAGTCAGGGGCAAGTCAAGCCTGAAGCAAGGAAAAGAGGAGCAAAGCAGTAGTGGTTTTTATGCTTTCTATTAGAACGCTCTGTGCTGGTGAACTGTGGCTTTTTTCAGAGGCTGTTTTTAGTCTCAAAGCTGCACACAGCTGTGGCTATTGCTTATATTACCCCGTCCATTCTTTCATTTACACTTTTCAAAGAGGTCAATGTAAAAAATTATTTAGCCTTATAAAAAGTACTGGGTTTTGATGGGCTGTAAAGCTATCCAATACAGTGTTTATATACCACAGTACTAAATTATTATCCTATTTATGGGCCATTCTATTTATATGGTACTTTAAAGAATATAATGGATATGGCACTGCTATGGTAGATGTCCAAAATAATACAATGCTTTATGTGTTCATAGTAGCTCTTTAATTTTTATATTAGCTCTTTTATCTATCTTTATCTATCTATTTATTTTCATAGTATCTCTTTTGATCTGTCAAGATCTGTTCAGTAAACCTTTAAACCAGCTATAAGAATTAAAAAAATCTTTCACACAACTCATTCAATGTGAATTGTACTTGTGCATCCTGTTGGCTACGCCAATTCAAATGCAGTTAAAAGTCACTCTCAAACTCTCAGTTCTGAATGGCACACAACCCTGGTAACAGTCTAATAAAAGTTGTAAAATATCCCTTTTTCAAAAAGATAACATTCATATTTTCAGCCGTCACACCGTAGCGCAGAGTACGTGAAGAATTTCCTGTCACTCCCAGACTCTGTGCCACAGCTAACAATGACCTGGGCCAAATTAGCACTTTCACCTCTCGCCCTGCTAATGGCTGGCGAAGATGGGAGGGCGTGAACTGAGGTTCTTGTCTCGTAGCAGATAAGAGAGGGAGATCTGATCAGAGAGGCGGTTAGGAGAAGTGTGATTATCTGGGAGGTCACGGTTTTGATTTAAGTTGAGGTCAAAGGTGCAGGAGGCTTAAGCAAACCATTTAGGGCGACCCTGCTCATGATGACAAGCGGCTTGCAAGTACCTTAGGTTTAGGTATCTGTGCAGAAATATGTTAGCATACCTATTCACCTCAAGATATGGTAGTTAGCAGGGGCTAACAAGGCTATGCTAACCAGCCCAACCTTGACCCCTTGAGTGCACCACAACCACCACCAACTATTAGATTTGCCTTCATAATGCTGCATATATGAAGTAACGACTTATGAACAACTGCTTGGAATTAGCGGGAGCTGCTACACATGGGGCATAATAAATGCTCTCTTACACTCACATGAATGCGCACACTTTCTTTCTGACAGTGGCTGTCTTTGAACTTTCATTCTATCCGCTGCTCTCCGTCTTTCCTTCACTCTCTCTCACACTCATTGACAGCATTGTGGAAGAAAATTAACATTCACACTTAATCAGCCTCCCACAGGCTTGAATGTGCTGATGTGCAGGACAGGGTCATGCTAATCAGGTGCTTTAGCTTGCAGGCACATTGATTGAATACTACAAACGCTTATTAATCTAGCCCTGCCCCAGCACCTTGCCCTCTCACCACACACACGCACGCACGCGCACACACACAATGCAGCTATATAATCATCCATCTAACAATTAGGAATGTATGGAATGCATATTTCAAAACTAGTCTCTGGGTTGTCTGAACAACTGGTCTATGAATCAGTCTGCACTGTATAATTAGGTTGATTTCAGGTTCATCTGATCCTTATTGAACCCGTTTCTCAAGGGATGGTCATACAAGATGCGTTTTTGTGTTCTATAAAAACTAGACAGACGAGGAGAAGAGAATGCAAGGATTTGGTGACTTGTTATTAAAAATCAAACTATTTTTACTTGAAATAGTCTGCGACGTTCGAGGCAGGACACTCAAAAAGCAGTGTGAGAATTGTTTGTTGTCTATTTTGACATTTTTATATTTTAGCGGTGCTGCTATTAATTTGCATGCTGTGCTTTGGCATTTACACACTTTGCATAATATTACTTATTTCTATGTTGTAAAAGCTGTAGGTGTTTAAAACATTTGTTCTGCTTAATATTTTAATATTATTCATTTGAATATTCTTTGATTATTATAGAAAGTTTATTTATTTTTTTAATTTATTTATCATTTAGTACAGGGGTGTCCAATCCTGCTCCTGGAGGGCCACTGTCCTGCAAAGTTTAGCTCCAACCCCAATTAAATACACCTGTACCAGCTAATCAAGGTCTTATTAGGCATACTAGAAACTTCCAGACAGGTGTTGAGGCAAGTTGGAGCTAAACTCTGCAGGACAGTGGCCCTCCAGGACCGACTTTGGACACCCCTGATTTAGTACAACATTTATTTAAATTTTGTCATTTTGATTTTTCATCCTTGCTAAAAATCTTACTGGCCCTGCTCAGGTATGTGTAAGATAAAATCTTGTTTGCAAATGTATAGATTAAAGGGGTGATGAATTGAGAAATCAACTTTCCCTTGAGCCTTTGATATATAAAAGGTCATGGTAATATAAGAATATCCTGCAAGTTTCAGAGCTGAAAACTTCCTTGTTAGTCAAAGAAAAGCTTTTATTGACACCAGGCCCAGCAAACGAGAGATCTCAGAATATGTCGACCACTGATGTAATAGGATGCAGAAGCACCGCCTCAAGCCCACCCACCGACTCGTGGAGCTAAACGGGTCGCGCTACCGAGCAATAAACATGCCGGTTCCAGCTCCAAGACATTGCGAGTTTGTTCTCTTCATTTCACAGCAGAATCGATTGTAAACAAGATACAGGTCGAGACTGGATTTGCAGACACATTGAGATTAAAACACAATGCTGTGCCTTCTATATTGGATCCAACAGGAACGGTACAACACACTTATGTGAGTAAAACATATTTTTTTATATGTGTTAGTATTGCATTGTTACAGATCGTTTGAAATCTATTGATTGCATACCTTAGCAATGCGGTCACATGCTGGAGAATCCTCTATTTGAAGTGTTATTGCTTCATTCGTGATCATACTCGGACTTGTGACGTTATGGGCCAGGGCTCGGACTTGACTTTTTTAAAAGACCAACATCCCCGGGGCTATGTGGTTTTCAGCCTGCTGACGGGCTATCTTAAATAGTGAAATAACATTCCTTTCTTTGTGTGTACGGTTCGCGGTTATATTCACTGATCGGGCGACAACATTCCAATCAATCGCGGGTGGATGAGAGATGAATCTTTGTGTTTGTTTGATAAAGATATTTTGCGAGTCCTGTGAGCGATTCCCCAGACGCTTTCAAAACAATTCCCACATGTACTGAGAGGAGCTGAAGCTCATTAAATATGCAAATCTTATCCAATCCTAGCCGTGGGCGTTTACTTCCAAGTCTTCAGTGAGGCACGCCCATCAAAACCGACCGTTTCTTCAGAGAGCCTCAAAACCAAAATAGCCTATTACTTATTCATTATGATGTTTCTGAATGTAAAAACCACGCAAACGTCATAAGTTGACCACAGACAACAGTATAAAAAAATTTAAAAAGCCAGTTCATGACCCCTTTAAAGAAAGTATTGTCAGTGAGATTTTTCTGAACACAGCTAAAGCGCTTCTTGTCAGTTATTTCTGAGTAAGTGCAAACAGCCACAAACACATTGACAGTCCTTACAGGCAACACTTTAGTTCATTTTAAGCAACCTAGCATTTAACATTTGTGTTACCCAACTCTATATCAAACACTTTGCTCCACAATCTACTAGTCCCTGACAGTTTCCCCCAAAAGCATCAATAAATGGTACTAAAATGTGCTTCATGGTTATTCTCAGGACACGGTGCTATTTTTGCCCCATCTGTGTCTTCATGACTTATTTCTGTTCTATTAAAGGGTTAGTTCACCCAAAAATGAAAATTCTGTCATTTAATTCCTCACCCTCATGTCGTTCAGACCTTCGTTCATCTTCGGAACACAAATGAAGATATTTTTGATGAAATCCGAGTGCTTTCTAACCCATCCAAAGACAGCAATTAACACTTTCAAGGCCCAGAAAGGTAGTAAAAACATAGTCAAAATAGTCCATATGACTACAGTTGTTCAACCTTAATTTTATAAAGCGACGAGTATACTTTTTGTGAGCAAAAAAATAACAAAAATCACGACTTTATTCAACAATTTATTCTAGCCTGTGTCAGACTCTTAAGCTGTTGGCGCAGTGTAAACAGTGCTTCACATGCCTACATGTGACGTCTAGATCAGTGGTTTTGTTTCTGAACCCAGCTAGTAACATTGGACATCAAGTTGCAACCCAACATGGATCGCACAACTTGATGACATGGATTTATTTTACCAAACTGATATAAACAACAAAAGCAGTTTCTCCTTTTTTTATTTTTATAAACCTATTTACATGTTGTTAGATGGTAGTGCATTTTATTATTTGCATTTAGCATTCTGCTGCTATTCTATGAAATCAGACCTGTGACCCATTTTTAGGTCACAACCCACCAGTTGTGAGCCACTGATGTAAGTGCTATTTCTTTTTTTATGCCCATTTCACACTAGATGCGCACTAGAGAGCTTAAGCAGTGCATGAGCTGCATGTATACCGAGCGGATGCACCTCAGTGCTTTCACACTGGCAGCATGACGAGCACGCAACTGAACCGCTGCTGAATGTATAGTCCTCGAATCACATGCTTTTGTTTACGATCACCGGAATACACAATCTTCAGCTATACTTGTAGTTTAAATAATTTAAACATGCTTTTGTGGGCTTTGCAACTCCTAGTACAATAGTCTCTTTTGTTGTTGTTTTTGTTTTTTACACCGTGCTGAATGTCATATGGTGACTGGGAAACAGTAGAATTCACTTACATGCTTTTATGGTGAAATTGCTCCTTTTTCATGTCAACCCATGTTTATTTCGACCATGAACAATGGACTGTCACTTTAATTCAACATGAGCAGCACAGCAAAAATAGATTCTGCGCCAAAAAAAGAAAAGAAAAAAAACGTGTGTAGTGTGAAATGGGCCATAAAGCTCCTCAACTTAAAAAAAAAAAATGTATAGCCTAGAAAGCATTAAGATAATTGATAAAATTACTTCAAGCCCATCACGATCATCCTGTATTTACCCTTTTCAGTTACAATAAAGTCTTTTATCTGTAGATTCAAGACCATTACACATCCGCTAATGCCTTAAAATACTCATATCATTAAACAAACCTGGTCAGAATCCTCACTATACCTACTTTTTTACTCTCCTTTACAAAAAGATTACAAAATCCTCCTCCTATTTCCATTGAGCCTTACTGATCTCTGTCACAATGTGCAGGATCACATCTCTCGAGCTCAATGAGCGGCTGCTGCGGTTCCGGTAATGCTGGGAATCCAGTACAGTACACAGTGATGCAATTCGCATGACCTACAGGACAACTGTGGTCTAAATATATCAATAATGCAGAGCATGACCTTTGCTATTATGATCATGGACCCGACGGCTGGAATCTCTATAAGCGAAGCAATGTCATATCAGGTGACACAGACAGTGGCCTGCACTCGCGTGTGTGTGTGTGTGTGTGTGTGTGTGTGCTTCATGCCCAGTGCCTGAAGCTTCAGTGGCATGTGCCCCATCCCCCCTGCCAGCCCTATGATGGATTGTCATGTTTGGAGTAAGAAAATGAGAGGGGGATAGCGCCTGAAGAAAGAAAGGTTAAAAAAAGAGGTGGCGAGGGAATGAGGATTCGTTAAATCCCGCTTGGCATGCGCTGTGATGTCGGATGGTGTCTTCCTCCTTTGTTGCTGTCTACTCTAGCACCAGTCCATCCTCTGCCTTGAGCTAACCTTCTGCAGCCTCCGCACATGCAAACCCGTTGCTGTTCGGCCAGCCTCATTGATTTTATCGGCCAGTGTTTCGGTATGTGTGCGTCTGTGTGTGTGTGTCTGGGTCATCCAGTCACAGCCAGTTTTGGCCTCACCGCGTGCCCGTAAGGGGGAGAGCCATACAGACACTGATACTCCAGAGCACCTGCTGATAGTCGACATGTAGGTTCAACAGTCCACACCATCATGATTACTAATGTACAAAACACTTTGTGTTTATGATGAAACTTATAATCGCTTTCTTTATGAAACGTATGTGTCCCTGTTGTGAAATTCTGTAATTTTGGTGTGATACAGTTTTATTTAGTGTAGTTTAATGCAAAAGTGTCATGCTTATTCAAACTAGGGGGGATATGATTTTAAGTTCAGCTTCCCCAAAAATAATCATTTTAAATGAATAATTAAAATCTGTACTGGGTCAGGATTTGAAAATATGTCTACTTGCACTCTAAATGAATCCTATATAATTGTATAATTTTACATTGATTATGTTGAAGAGCTTCATGTTTAAAAATCCTTTTATACCTACTGTGTGAGTAAAAATAAGGACGAACACACACACACACACACACACACACACACTTTTTGTTGTTGAAAAAAGTAAAGCAGGATTTATTTGACCACAATGGTATAGTAAAACAATAATATATGTATTATATGTACAGTATATATGTGTAATACTGTTTTCTATTTTAATATATTTTAAAATATAATGTATTCCTGTGATGGCAAAGCTGAATTTTCAGCACCATTACTCCAGTCTTCAGTGTCACATGATCCTTCAGTCTAGTATGATGATTTCATGCTCAAGAAAGATTTCTTATAACCATCAATGTTGAAAACAGGTGTGCTGATTAATATTTTTGTGGAAACATGCTCTTTTTCAGGATTCTTTGAATAGAAATTTTGAAATCAAAAGAACAGCATTTATTTGAAATCTAACATTATGAATGTCTTTACTGTCACTTTTGATTAATTTAATCAAAACTTGTTGAATAATAATATACTTTAAAAAATCTTACTGACCCCAAACATTTTTCAACATTAGTATGTATATGTATTAATCTTCAAAACTAGTGAACACTAGTTGACTACATTTGTCAATAAAATAAAATAATCACAATTAATCTCATGGTTGCTAACCAGTCATTTGAAATCAAATTAAATAGTATTTTTTACAACATTTTGGTGAATTTGAATGTAAAAAAATGAACACATCAATTCTGACAGCCCTAAAAATATATAGTACTTAGGAAAAAATAAAACTGACCCTAGTCATGAATAGGTTAAAATGAATAGGTGAATAGGTTAGTAACACTGACCATTAATCAAGGCACCAATTCATTTTAGTATATTTTAAACAGAAACAGGCTAAATCTAATGGCTAGTGCTGTGGCTCTCATTAGATGAAGGCAAAACAAAATTGCAGTGATAAAGAGAGTAGGAATGGAGCAGAGCGCATAAAAGAATACATGTGAAATTAATTCAGCCATTATCTCTTTTACTGTTTTCACCCTTATTACTAGGGGTGGGAATCTTTTGGAATCTCACGATTCGAATAAAAATGCCCCTATTATACTTTTTCGAATATTACCGTTCATGCGGTGTGTAATATAGCTGTCTGTGAATGTAAATGAGCTGCAAGGTTGTGAAGCCGAAAGTGCACGATAAATAAAGTTATTGTCTCTCAAAAGAATGTGTCAGTGGTTAAAATTATCACAGCAATGCAATTGCTTCTCATATCTCTGTGAGGTCTAAATAGTATTTACAAAACCCTTAAAGAAGATTAAAGATGGGTCAGTACCTAGTTTATTTGGACCAACTTGCTCCTCAGAATCACAACCTGTAAGTATATATTAATTATTGATGTATATATTTTCTACTGGGTGTTCAAAATATGTAGTTCTTTGTTTTATATTGTGTAAACCAAACCCAGTTAATAGTATCCAGCTGCAGCTGTAGGTCACTGGCTAACCGGCTAACTCACGTTATTACCGTCTTATTGAAATGCTTCTGCTAAGCAGCTGTGGGCCACTATTACCTAAAACTGTGTCCATTAATACAGAGTGTGTTCTTCTTACTATTTTGAGTAAAGATAAAGGATGGAGCAAGATTTGTTTAGCAAACTTGCTGCATTTTTAGCAAACTAATGTTAAATCTATCATTCACGTTAGTGCTGGGCTAACATGTACCGCTATTGATACAGTTAATACAGTTCCCGCCTGTCCACCGCAATAAATTAGAAATGTAGTTAATGCTAATCTTGAGGAATTACAGTTGAAACATCTCATAATGAGCCTCAAAATGAGTAGTGTATCACTGAGAAATGTACTGCTCAAGTCGTCCTTGTGATGGAGGTTTGGGTTGGATAACTATTCCTTCCAATGTTTCATCATCAGACTTGCGCTCAGATTGATATGGTAAAATCAATGCCATCGTTACTGTCTTTACAGTGTGTACAATCGCTGAGTAGTAGGAAGCTTCCGGAGCTGAAGTTCAGCTATGGTAATGAGTGTTTCGTTTCCAAAACGCACTGTAAGCTGTAGACCAATCACAACAGACTGGGCCGTCTGACCAATCAGAGCAGAGTTAGGCTGGTGGAAAGGAGGGATTTAGAGAGACTGATTCATGCATTGAGTCGTTTGAGAATCATTGAACAATGTGATGTTCAATGTATATTATGAGAAAATGTTTTTGAAACCCGTTGTAGGAGACCTCCAAAACAAAATTAGGATTTACTTATATATTTTGTTTTTATACCATGGTCTGTCTGAATACTCGATTCTGATTGGCTGGAAGGTGTACAATAAGTAAGAATTAATTGACGACGGCTGTTGAATTAATTGAAATAATTGTGCACCTTAGAACGTTATAGATATTTAGATATTTGTAGATATTTCAAATCACCAAAAAAAAAACATGCCCCTACCCCAAAAGGGTCCGATATTTATACGGGGCGTACTTCTTGCGTACTTCTTTAACTGATGAAAATAACCGTACATTTTACCCTTCCGGTCAAATATTGCGCAGCAAACATCAATAAGCACAACTAGTGTTGCCAGATTGGGCCAATAGGGCGGTTTTGAATTTGATTGTGCAGGTAAAAATGGGCTTGGGTGGGTGGACAAAATTTGGGCTGGTTTGGGGTCAGTTCGGCGGTTTCGAACATCTGCATTTTATAGTCTAATTGGTTAATAAAAAAACCTCAAGTGTGCATGTACAGCATAAAATCAGTCATCATGACAGGCCCAAGCAGAGTCAGCTGGCTGGTGTTGACGACAAGCACGCACTTTCAGCCAATCAGCGATCAGCAAGGCAGACATGCTCATTCAGTACATGACATGACAGGTTTTTAGCATGATAACTTGTAGCTGTATATTCAAGAAATCGCAATGCCAAAGTGGCATAAATAAACAGTAAGTTGTATCTGCAATAAAGAGTGGGAGAGTGATCCAACTCCCAAAACATGGATTACACCTGTGACTCAAAGACTCTTTATAAATATAACCAGTTAAATGACTTGAATTGAAATCGAATATGGGACTGTGACTCCTGTCCATCATTATGTGAACACTGATCAGGACATCAGCAAAAATCAGAACATCAGAAAATGTTCTTTGTAGTGCATGAAAGGTTCTTTAGACTATAAAATGGTTAGAAAAAAAGGTTCTTTAAAGAACCTTTCACCAAACGGTTCTTCAGGGAACCAAAAATGGTTCTTGTATGACATCACTGTGAAAAACCCTTTTTGGTTCTTCCTGGCACCTTTATTTTTAAGGGTGTACTCGTCCCTGACAGCTGCTGAAAGAGGTTTGAATAAACGATTCATTAGTTTTGACTGTGCTAAGTGTGTTATGTTCTATATGTAACGTAATTCACGAAAGACGTACTGTAGTTCTCAAAGCGCAACACAAAGGTAAGTGCATTGTTCTTTTTTTGTTGGCAGATTATTGTACAGTATCAATGAATGGCGCATTTTGGCAGTGGTGTGTACATGTGTGAAATGCCTGCTAATTTCCATGCTTTTTCCGATCTCTTAAATTGGACTTTTGCACTTAAATTAGCTTATTACTGTTGACATTAAAAATGATGCACGTGTTTTTCTGAGGGTTAAGTAACGGTTAATTTCTTGATTGCCGTTTTGACAGTTTCCAACTAGACATTTTAGTCATATTTGCTAACTCCATTTAATGTAATCCATGTTTTGATCTGTTTTCCTGGGATTTTTTTATTTTTGTTGTCCACGGCTTCGCTTTGTGTCGTGCGGTTCTTTGCCTCCATGTCATACATTCAAATAGTTTAATGCACATCTAGCCGTGGATTATCGATTATATATTTGTTCCTCTAGTACAGTTTGCCATGCCTGTAATTATATTGTGTTATATTGGGGCTTGTTTTTTCTTTTTTTGTGATATCTGGCAACCCTTCACCTAGAGCTTAATTGAAGAGAGGGAAGTCGAGTCAAGTCAAACTTTATTTATATAGCGCTTTTTACAATACCGAGTGTTTCAAAGCAGCTTCACAGTGTTAGACAGGAAACTAATGCAACAGAATTTGATTCGGCTGCACAGCCACTCTGGAGAAAACGGTGATGTCATCTAGCTCATTTCAATTATCATACAGTGACAATGTGGGCAGATCAGTAATTTAGTTGATGTATTTAATTTAGTTTAGTAATTAAATTTATTTGGATATTTAGTTGAAAATGTAGTTTTAGTTTAGGGGAAGAGTTTAGAAGTGAGTAGAAGGAGAGTAGCAGTATGAAACTGAACAGCAGCTACTGTTAGTGGGCACTAACAATTAAATTGTTGTTAAATTGTACACACCTTGTTACAGCATTATTATTTTTCTCAAGCCCGGTAGAGATTGAGGCTGCGTCCGAAATCGCATACTATGTGAGTAGATACTACATTTGAATTTGAACGAACTTCGCGACTGTTAAAAAAAGTACGTTCTATATAGTATGAATGAATGTAGTATGAATGTAATCTGGACGTACTACATCCGCCATGTTGTCATGATCATGTGACCTGCCAGCGTCAGTTGCGTCCCATCACCTCCATTCATAAATCATCTCACGTGGCCTCATGGGATAGTAAAGTGTCCATCGTATGCACACTTCAGAATCTCACCGGAAGTAGTAGATCATCCGGGTACTTTTCGCCTACTGTTTTTCGAACACAATCGCTGCGTCCCAATTCGCATACTATCCATACTAAATAGTATTCGAAAAAAGAATTAGTATGTCCCAAATCGTAGGATGTTGAAAAGAGTATTCCAAAGATTCCCGGATGGTCTACTATTTCCGGTCATAATTCGGAGTGCAGATTGATGCGCACTCAAACTGCTGATATTGCCCACAACCCATTGCGAGATGGAAGAGGATTCAATTAGAACTACAAATACGGATAAAAAGTGTTAAAAAACTACAAACATGACGGTTACGCGAGTCTGACGGTTAAGTAGAGAGGATTAGATAAAGGGGTTTGAGTGAGCAATTATCAGTATTTAACCTGACAAAAGATATTTATTCAATGTTAGCCACATTATATTTCACCTGCAGCAGCATTGTGAACTTTTGTAATGAAACGTTTGGCCATCAACTTTGCAAACACATGAGAGGAGCCTCTGCATTAAAGACCCACGAATGGCAGATCAACGTGTTACTACATTTCTCTCCAATACGGTAGGAAATTAAATTGAATGTGGAGGATTTGAACTGGGACGATGATTGACAGGGCAGTTTAAACGGTGACGGGACGCACGTAACTAAGCAACAGAGTCCGTTAAAGATGACGAAGTAGTATGTCCCAAAGCTTGCATACTCTTCTGCTACATACACGCAGCATATGAATTCGGACATATACTACTGTTGACGTACTGTTGGCGTACTGTTTTTCGCATACTATATTGTAGAGAAGTATTCGATTTTGGATGCAGCTTGAGATTCCTTTGCGGCTATGTTTTTCATATTCGCCCCTCACGCGTGAGCGCGTGTGTGTCTTTTGCATCATCAAAATGTGTGATTATCAGCTGGTCCCGATCATTTGGAGTTAGAAAAATATAATACGTGCTGTTGCATTCTCGATATTTAGTGATTTAGCCTCAGATAGAGTTAATTCGCTACCAGCAGGTATTTTTTGTTACCACGGCAACCGCTTGCGCATCCACATTTAGTGTGTAAAAAGTACAAAAAAGCTTGACGTGTGCCGGACTGCCAGAACATTTATAGAGTGGTGCAGGGTATGACGTCACTTTGTAGGCCAATAAAAAAACCAATAGGATTTTCCCATAGGCTTTTGGATTATCACTAAAAACAAGCTCTGTGATCAACCAAAGTTTAAGATACTTGCACGTTTTGTCCATCAAGATAATTGTTACAGATGATCACAACTTTTATGAATTTTGAAGTCTAAATGCAGATGCCAGTAATTTGGCGGTCCCGCGATTTCATGTAACCATCACTAAGCTTCTGACAACTCTTCCAGTTTTTATTTAAAACCATTATAGTTTATAAGAGCACAATTATGAGCGTAATAAGGTTTTAAAAGCGGAGGTTACCTGCTCGGCATGACGACATTTAATCTCCTCGACAGCCTCTGTAGTCCCATTTAGCCAATTGTTAGCAACCGCCTTTTTCAAGACGCGTAACAGCTTCAAAAAATCAGTGGTATAATACTGATGTGTTTTATGTTGTAGGGTAAAACGTGAAAATGTCTTGAGCTTGTGTTCATCACAGACCTTATTTCAGCCATTTAAACAAAATCCCATTCAAAAAACACATTGACTTTGGGACGAGGGAACCAGAAGTGCTAAAATGCTAACTCTTTGGCCTACAAAGTGATGTCATTTTCTATTCTTTAAAATTCGCATATGGAACTGTTGTTGTCAAGTAGCCTAAGCTTAATTTGTTCCCTGTTACAAGCCTGTGTGCTCTCTAAACAGTCTGGTGCTGTGCGGTATTGTTCTTTGCTCTGTCAACATCACCTTATTAACAGACGTTTAGAATATCGATTTTTGAAATGTATGAATCGATTCAAATCGTTAGAAGATAGAATCCTGTGAATTTATTTATTACTCCTCTCTGTCTGTCTCAAACACCCTCTTGTCCCTTCTACCAGCTGGCTCACTTTCTCAAAATTCCTCTCGCTCGCACTCTCTTAGTCCCTCTTATTCCTTCTTTTTCATCCTCCCCTCCCCCTCTCAGCGCTGTTTGGTCCTGTGGAAGATTGCAGCTCTGACACGGCATGATCTAAAAACCCACTGGCGCTTCAGAATGCTTCAGCACTCTTATATAACAGTGTGTGGATGTGTGAAATGCCTGATTCCACTGCCTAGGCTACATACCCGTGATCACTCCAGCAAAGAGAAGCCTGCCACGTATAGGGCCTGTGCAAAAGTGTGTGTGCTTGTGTGTTTGTGATTGCTGTAAATACATATGCAGATGATGTGCTGTTACTACGTCGTATATTTCTTTCATGTTAACCCTCAGCGAGCATACACCCGTGCTTGAGAATCAGTGCACAATTCCCTCATAATAAAATGTGCATGAATCCATACTGTAATTTAGCATGTAAGTATGCAAATGTTGGGCTCTAAAAATACAGGCATGAATATACATGCACTTTTATGTGCAGTGTTAGAACAGATGTGAACGCTGACCTGGTTTTATTTTCCCCAATTTTCAATAAACGTCAGTTCTTTGTGTGTATCGCTGAACTGTATGACGCTTTCTATGACATCACTTATGTGTCACTTCACTAATGTGGCTCCTCGGTTGAAGCTGTGATTCCTTACATAACTGTTACACGAGTGGAGGAGATGAGAGCATCCAAACTACAGTGTCTACTGTGATACTAGCAGAAAACTCTTTTCTAAGATCTAATGACTAAAATGCATCACACATTCTCCAATTCAGATTTAGTCCAAAAGCTCCTCCAAATGTTTGTAAGGGAGTAGATTGTTGAGAAGATTTTAGTAAAAGAGGCCACTGTCCTGCAAGAGCCTAAAGCTATTCCACTGGCCGAGAAAATTATTAACTTACTTGCTGTGGTGCCTAATTAGCCTGGCTCCGCCCTCCTACGTACTTCCACTCAATTTTCATTTTCCTTCAGTACTCCATCTGGGACTGTGGTATATTCTTAGGTTTTCTTCGATCAAATTTGAACCGCTCCAATCAGCGAACAGAAGGAATGGCTGAGAACGATGGCGTTGATGTCATGCGCTAGTTTGAGTTGTAGTTCAGTAATGGCGGCGGAGAAAGATGCGAGCGAAGCCTTTCATTCCGTTGTGGCACCGCTGCCGAATATGCAGAAGTTAAAGCCGGAGCAAGAACAATCTTTGCTGAGTTTTGTTGGTGGCCATGATGTTGTGGCCCTCCTCCCCACGGGGTTCGGGAAAAGTTAGATTTTCCAGCTTGCTCCGTTTGTGGTGAAGGAGTTGGCTGAAGCCCTGTTCGGACGGTAATTGTTTCTCATGGGGTCGGAAGGTATTGTCATAATTTACAGTGGTGATTTTATTGCCGTCCGTCCCACCACCCCCCTAAAAAACCCCGGCCGAATTACCAACTGCTTTTGACAAACACCAAGGTCGTGTGGTAATTTAATTGCTGTCCGAATCCACATCTCAAGAATATATCACTTAAAAGTTCACTGTTTATATCCTTTTTGACCACTGCAGAGCACCGTGCGGTTGCGCTTCACTGTAATTTGGATGCATTTCTAGACTTGTATTTCTTTAAATGCTGGCAAGTATTTACAAGAGCAATATATTTCATCACTGCTCAAAAAATAAAAATAAAAGCACGTAAACATTTGAATTGGGCCGTTATTTACGGCAGCATTTATTCTTATCATACCAAGCATATGACATTTTATTTACAGCATACAATCATGTTACGGACCACGTGAGCAGCGCGTTCCCGATCACAAAACTCTCCCCTACACCATGAATAAATCACCATCCGAATGCACGAGTTTTAGGTTTTATCACTGAGGTGGTGCACATTAATTTTTATGGACTTCCATGTGAGAAACAAAAGGCGAACGGCGCATGACATGCGTCACGACCAAACGTTAGCGATTGGTTATGGCAGATCCAGAATGGCTCTTGGCAGATCCAATAGTTTTAAACGTCAACAGAGTACCTGCCTTCAAGGAAGTAAACGCTTGTGGATGGAGAGTGGCCAGACTCTCTGTACAAATGAAATGATAGGAAATAACTTTTTTTTTGTATTCAGACTAAATTCAAAATATCATACTTGCATGCAACTATTACTATTTCTGCTATTTAGCCAATTGTGTACTAAAAATATTGTTGGATCTTATGACAAATTGATTGTGATGTTCCTCATTTGTTAGTCATTTTGGATAAAAGCTTCTGCTAAATGTAAGTGTAAATATTGCAGTAAGAGTAGAATGGTAGTATGCTATTCCAAATTCAGTCTTTGGTCTTAATCATGGTAATGTATTTTAAATTGCATATCACATTATATTGCCAAAACTAACATTTATCAAATTAAACTTTTCCCTTTGTGTTTTCAGTCAGCCTTTAGTTAGCAAGCTAACAGCTAAGCCTACCAAGCATAGCGCTAACTGGTGAAGAAAAGCTACACGCACACATGTACAGTGCTGGTAGATTACTTACAAATTGTAAAAAAAGTCAGTTCCTGATTCCAAATTACATGCCAAAAATTGTAGTTAGTAACGTAATCCATTATATTACACATTTAAGGTTATATAATCTGACTACTTTTTGATTACTTTTAGATTACTTTTGAAATAAGTAATTTATCACACTGATGTGAATAGGATAATCTTGTACCACATTTATATAAAATTACAAACAGAGAAAATATTTTCCATTCGTTGTTATCAACAACGTGAAGTGCATTAAATGTTACATAACTGGGGTTTGTATTATTCGTGAAATAATTTTAAAATAAAAATATATAAAATGTCATGTGACCATTAACCGACATCAGAGAACCGTGAACTTAATTTTATTATTTATTATTATTGACTTAATTTTTTTTTACCCAACTTAAACTTAAAATCTATATTAAGAGGTTCAGCTGACAAAATAGTTGCATTGCATGTAAATATGAAATAATGTGAATTTGTACATTTTAATTGTCACTGAGTGACAATTCAAATAATAATTAATGTGTTCGTCAGGAGCTGATTAGATATGCAATGTTGAGAGAACACGTCATAAATGTGAAACAATTTCTGTATATCCAGTGATGAAATGCTGTGGGTCTCAGTTTTCAGTGATAGTCACATGACCAGTGGCTGGTCTGTGTGTGCAATTCCACAAACCTGGAAGACCTTCTGAACGAATATAAGCAGTAGACTTTTAAGAAAGGGAAATTTCAAAAATAAAAAATAAGCAGTGGGAAAATCATTGAATTATTAATTTACTGCCATTATGAGAATAACATTTAATCAATGAAACAGGAACTGTAGTCTGATTGTGAGTATTTAAAAATGTAATGTAATCTATTTACAAGTACTACATTTTTGGAATCTGATTAGGTAATCCAGATTATATTTGATCAGTTACTACCAGGAAAAGTTTGTCTGGCTATCACCAGACCAAGCTCAATTTAAGATTGAAAATTGGTCTGGGGAGTCTGCTATGTATTTTCTACTGCACAAGAGGCGTGATAAACGAGCATAAATTAAATGACTCTGTACGCAATTGGATAGTCCATCAACCAATCAGACCACAAGAGGTGTGATTTAACGGGCAACGACCCATCGCGTTCTCTATCCGTCATCGTGTTTAACCCGCCAATAGTGCGCCAGGTGGATAAGCCAGTCTGTGATTGGTTCCCGCAAAAGTATAACAGAAGCAGTAGAAATAAATGTACAGGTTTAAAGACTGAGTTGCAGGGTGAAATCAAATCGCCGACAGTTCAGGCTGGGTTTACCCAGTCTAAGGAATAGTGGGACAAGGATAGGATCTTGCATGACACCGTTAAATGAAGCATTTAGCAACAGGATTGAAATTGTGAAATCCCAATTCGTATAGATGGTATTGTACTTGAATATTTTCTCATCAAACTGCTGATAGTGGACAAGTGCAAGGTTTCTTAAAAGAATAAACCATGCAAATATGAATGAAATCAATAACTGTGTCACTCAAATATCTCCATTGCATGAGCATATAAATAAACAGTATTTGGATTGAATTTCACCATATAACACTGTCTGTTAGAAAGTCTGGGGCCAATATGCCTACTATTTTGTGAAAGAAATTGATGCTTTTATTTTATTTAGGATCATGTGACACTGACGACTGGAGTAAAGATGCAAAAAAGCTTTGCCATCACAGGAATAAATTACATTTTATAATGTATTCAAATAGAAAACAGTTATTTAAATTGTAATAACATTTCACGATATTAGTTTTTTGATCATAAGAGACTTCTTTTAAAAACAATAAAACAAATCTTACAGTCCCCATTGAACAGTAGTGTTGATAATCAAAGCATATATTAACAAACACTGCATTATGGCATGTTCTTTCTACAAGCAAATAGCAATGCTAAAAGTGCTCTTGCGTGCTTCACTACCTATATTCAGTTCTTGCAGCAATGCATATAGCGTGTCCCTCAGTGACTGCACTGTCCTCGAAGACCAACTTGGTAGTTAAGGTTAGCTAAAACAACCATTTTATACCCACAATGTTTGTTACCTTATATTGGTAATAATTTTGTTTGTTTATTAATTAATTTATGGACGGATGACTTACTATTGAAACCTACACCACTATATCTGCTCTCTCTCTGTAGATCTCCAATCACTCTACTTTAACCCAGAACAGAGTTGGTGACCAAAGTTACAACAGAACAGATGTCTAAGAGGATAAGACATAGACAGGCAAGGAGAAGAGAAGTAGGAAGAAGAGGAGAGAAAGTGAGAGAGACAGAAAACTGACCTATATAAGAAAGAGGCTGAAATATTTATGGAAGTAAGTGTCCTAATTCACAAGCCACTGGGAGCGTTGCGGCCTATTCGTCCAATTGCAGCTAAGGAAAAGGACAAACACACATGCGTTCATAATATACGTGCACGCACACACTCAGAGCGTGTAAGGTCTGCGGTGGTTATCTGTCCCGGCTTGCGTGTCATCTCGACCACTCCTTGTCCACTAGTCCCAAAATTCACCCCTTTCTGTGGGTGTCGCTTGAGCGGTTTAAACTTGTTATCATAACCGTAACATATCATGCTACATATGGGAAGGCACAAGTGCTCAAAGTACCAAGACTCATTGGCAAGGATTTATCTGTGGAGTTAGCATGCAATGTGACTGACTCTGCACCCACCAAGCAGCCCAAAGCGTGAGACATGCTTGGACAGATCCGAGTCAGACGTTCAGACTGAGACCCAGGCGCCCAGAAAGCAAATGTCAATTAAGGATCAACCGCAATGGGGTCAGTGCTGCCGCATAACTGCCTAACCTGTGCTGTTTAACTGCGTGAGCTATAATCACAGGCTTAGTGAAGAGTCAATTACAGCAGGTCAGTCACCTGCTTGGGGTGATGCATGAAGCTTTGATACTAAAGAAGGGTCTGTACTGAGATAATTGTATGGTCTTTTATCTGATGTCATCATCTAACCAATGGGTGTTCGGTTAAGTAGGTTAAACGGTTCTGACTGGATGGGCAAATGCTCTGAAGGATGAGCCTGATTCCTTAGCTGTGATTCTAAGGCTCTTGGCTGTACATGACATTCTAACATATTATTATTGCTAAATGTTACAGTCTGAGCCGATTTAGTTGAAGTAGCATAGTTGAAAATGTTGCCTTGGATCAGTTAGTCATTCAGCTAGACAGAGCAAAAGGGAATAGCACAAAACGCAGGTGTCCCATGTTTTACTTGACACAGCATTTCAAAAACCTGCTCATGGTGCTCAATGTCTTTTTGTTTGTTGTTACAGAACGCATGTATTTACAATGTGATTTACACATTCCGCATAGTTAAGTTTACTTCATTGTGCATTTGCATAATTTTGACTGTGATTGGATTATTCAAGTTCTAGATTTTTCTGTATATATAAAATTGTCGGTACGGCTCTTTTGCTTCGGCATGCATGTGTACAGAACAAATGGGGAGTAAAAGTGGGAAACTTCTGTATGTGCTAATTGAATTTAAAGCTCAAGAGTTTCCCTCCGTAGTATGGGAAAATATGTTTATATCTATGTATTTGTAACAATAATAATACGTACAAAAAAATAACAAAAGGACACAGCGTGAACTGCTGGGGGAGAAGTGTACAATCCAAGTTGTCCAAAAACAAAGCACTTCAAACTAACTCATAAGCCTGCAGTTTAAAGTGGCTTGTCCTCCTCTCAGATGCTTGTGCTGTTTAATGCATTTGAGACCTTTTTTCCTCGGCGCATAATTTACATTTTACGGTTGTATCATTATCTATAAATGTTAAAGGTCACAAGTATTTCCATTTTGCATAATGGCAGCAAGCTAGTCTCTGTTAAACTTCAATGAAGGAGTGGCGGACCGCACAAACAAACAGAACACAATATGTTTAATTTTATTAACGAAATCTATGACAAACCATGACTAAGGGCAAGCTCTACAGGACTGTAAGACTACCTGAATTGCTGTGGCACTCACACTACACAACAAGGTTTCTTGTCATCTGTCATCATCATCTTGTCATAACAGCACGCATACTACACAACACAACGTTGACGATGTGCACAAACTTCAAGACATTTGGTCAAGAGGCAGTCCAGAGTCCCGACCAACATTGAAAAGATTCAGAGATTTATACCATCTGCACTGTGATTGGCTGGATTAGTTCCACCTTGTCGTTGCATTGCACGCACTACAAGATCACATAGATATAATATCAAACAGGTTTGAAAATATTGCAAATCTAAAGACCACAGCCTCTAACGTTAGTCACTAGAGCGCCTCTTGAGATCAGGGGAGTGAGGTTTACACACACAGCTTTTACTGTCCTACGACAGTTACACTCACCCCCCTAAACCTCACTCCCAGTCGGGCCAACGGCACCAAATGTAACTGGTCCTACTCAACCTGCTCCGAGCAGGATTCGAATCGTGGTCTCTGGCGTGGAACAAGGAGGCTAAAAACCACAGCCTCCCACGTAACTGTCGTAGGCCAGTAAGAGCTGTGCGTGTAAACCTCACTCCCCTGATCTCAAGAGGCGCTCTAGCGACTGATGCTAGAGGCTGAGGGACATTTGCGGGACATTTGATCTTTAGCCTCTTTGTTATGCCTTCCACGCTGGAGACCACGGTTCGAATCCCACTCAGAGCGGGTTGAGTAGAACCAGTTACACGAGCATCGGCAACCGCAATGAGCACAGATTTAGCTGCGACGGCAGTTAGTCTATTTTCAGGTGCTGTGTAATATCATTGCCCTTGCTGCACCCATAGTACGGCAGCAAAGTTCCTTGATTATTACAGGAATGAGAGTATAGTCCCTAGCTTGACTGGTAAACCCAGCCTGATCTGCCAGTGAGTTTATTTCGCCCTGCAACTCTGGAAAGTCTGGAAACCTGTACATTCATTTCTAATGCTTCTGTTACACTTTTGCGGGAACCAATCACAGACTGGCTTATCCACCTGGTGCGCTATTGGCGGGTTTAACACAATAACGGATAGAGAAGCGATGGATTGATGCCCGTTGATCACGCCTCTTGTGGTCTGATTGGTTGAAGGACTATCCAATTGTGTACAGAGTCATTTAATTTATGCTCGTTGATCACGCCTCTTGTGCAGTAGAAAATATAGAGCAGACTCCCCAGACCAATGTTCAGTCTTAAATTGAGCTTTGTCTGGTGATAGCCACACAAGTTCCTAGCCATATCGGCCTAGAAAATCTCAACTTTTCATTTTCCGTCGGTCTTAGTACACAATGTAACTACAGAAGAGTCAAGTTTTAAATGGGAAAAATATCATAACTCTTTGGTTATTGTTTTTAGCAAGATGCTAACGGTCTAATCAGATTCAATGATCTATGATTAGCTACGCTAAAAGTGCTATCGCCAGATCCGGAGATCGGCTGAATGGATTTGAAAACAGTAAAACTAGGGGAGTTGGAAAATTAGCCTTTTTTTAAAAAAAATAGTGGAGTGTTCATTTAAGACGAGATGACACCAACAGCATTAAATGATAACTGACTATATCAACATGCAATATCGTTGATGACAAAAAATATGATTACAAGTTTCTTGTTTTACCAGTTTTTATAATGTAAACAGAGAATGTGTTCATTTAGTTCATGAGTTCTGATTAAATGTATTATTATGAATGAAAGATCTGATGAAAATACATTTATCAAATGACAACAATCATTACGATTATAATTTTGAACAAAATAATCATAATCAATTTAACCATTATGCAGCATGATCCTGTTTAAGTAAACATTACTTTTCATCAAAAATAAAAAAACTAAATGTTATTTAGTATTTTTACAATTAAAATATAATTAATGTTCTATTTATTAAAACCATGTATACAATTAAAAAATTTTTTTTTTTTACATTGATTCCCAAATAATAAATATAGTCAGTACCAATTTAAACAATATATTTTATTTGTGAACTGATGTTTAGCTGTTCTTTTTAAGTCAACTTATTTTCGGATCATCAGTCATCAAGCTCGGTAAACACTGATCACAGACATGAAGATGTAGCCTACCTTTAATTTCACCAAGCTGATTGCTCAGTTAAAACCCCCACAGTTATGTTTTCAGGCCATTTCATGTTTGATTTTGACATGACGTAAAGCGGTGATATCTAAGTGAGTAGTTTACTTACTTTTTAATTAGTCTTCCCATCAACTCATCATTCAGACCGATTTGCGATGCGCACAAAAACAAGAGGTGGGATTTCTCGCAACAAACCAATCATATACAATCATAACCAATATAGGTTGGGTTTCATATCACATTTTTTTCTCCTTGCTGTACCAAAACCGTCACCATCCTACATTTTTGCAAACTGTTACAACCCTTGTATGTTTTAGTTAAAATCATTTAATTACTGTCATGATGCACATTTTTTGGTTTCGTCTTCAATGTTTGACCAAAAATCCAAAAAAACTTTGCTAACAAACGTTTTCATCAGTAATTTCATTGACAACATTAACACCGCTTTAGCACTTGTTCAGCCAGTCCAAAAGCGGTCCCAATGGGCCAGGACGCGCCCTGTATAACAAATTTTTCCTCTCGCTCCAGTAGTCTGCCATTGTCCTCTTTCACAACAGTTCCAGAATCTTTAATTACTCTTGGTTGTTACCATGTTGTTTCCAGTCAATTCAGGCCCTTGTTTTGATGACAGTAACTGATAGGCCTGCTTGTGAGTTTAGGATTGATGCGTGTGGCTTGTTTGACACTCACTTCCCAGGTCTGCTTGTGCAGACGAAAAAAGAGTGGAAATCAATGCTCCGTGTTTACGAGGGAGCCAGTGTACTGTAATCGGGCCTAGTTGAGCTGTACTGTACGAGCTAGAGAGTCTGCCGCTGCTGACAATCTAAACAGAGTGAGGAAACACTCACACTCTCCCGCAGAGACAACAGACCACCCTTACACGGCTGAACAGCATGAGAAAACCAAAGATAGGTTGAACAAAGTAAAAACTAGGACATTACTTGAAATACAGCTCTATATCATTCATTTAATGTGAGAGATGTTTCATTGCCAGCAACAGCTGGCACGTTATAACCAGGCCCAGACAGAATCGTTTTTTAATTCATTAATTGCATTTTTGCTGACTTTTGTTGTTGTTGGGAAATCTGCTAAATTTGATGAAAAGAAACATGGTAAAACGTATTAAATTGCAGTTATATTTCTTCATTTTTATTGGTAGGAAAAATGATCCACATTATTTATTATTTTAATACAATTTTAATATTTGATTAAGAATAACTATTTATTTAAACAGGGGTTAGAGTATTACATTCTTAGTTGTAGCTGAAAGCTAAAATAATCCACAATATTGAAGGTTTTAATTATTAATACAATTTAAATATTTTATTAAATTTTTAATTAAAAAAGCAAAGAATAATTAAAAAGCAGTAATAGTACTACATTCTTATTGGTTGCTGAATAGCTTAAATAATCCACAATATTTCATATTTTTAATTATTAATACACATTTAATATTTGCTTTACATTTTTAATTAAAAATAACAAAGAATTACTTTTTTTTTACAGCGGTTCGAGTACTACATTCTTATTGGTGTCTGAAAGCTAAAATATCCAGCATATTTTTTATATTTGATTTAATTCTTAGCAAAGAATATGTTTAAGTCTGTGAATCATGGGAAAACTGCAGAGTTTTGCGGGACAGGAAATAACCTTCCCCAAACTTTTTGCACTTTTTTGTAGTTGTAGTTTAACATTTTCCCCCCTTTGTTTCAGCACTAACAGGACTTGTAAAGGCAAAAATAGCATATTCTGGTACTACTTGAAATGCCTCACAGATTGAACAAGGAAGAAACAAGATGGTGAGAACATGAATACTGTCACAGAAACACTAAGGAGGCACTCACGTAAGAAGTACTCTGAGGCATCTGCTTCATAATCTGTGTCTTCTGGAAAGTGATCTATCTGCTTACACAATCCTTTGAAGTTTCCTGTAACAGAGAAACACAGTTGCAGAGTTAGGTTTGTGAATTCAAACACCGTTTCCACCTTCTTCTTAACGTCGTTTTGTACGATTTTATGCTTATTCAGAGGGCACCGAAGGACACGGACGGATGTTTAGACTAAGCGCTCCTGCACTCGGTTTGGGCTCGGCTACTCAAGCGAGCCCGAGGATGCAGTTCGGAGCAGAGGCCTGTCGCGAGGCCACTCCAGCAGCAGGCGGGGGCTTGTAAACAAGAGCAGCACAGCTGGTGAAGACCTGGAGCTGCTCCAACCGCTGTGCTATGGGAAGCTCATGTCATAATGTTCATTCATTAGGCGTGCTAGCAGAACCTGACATGCTAGCGCCCAGGTTCAGACACTTTTTGGCCTGCTCCGTGAGGAACCTGCCGCCCTTCGCCACTGCTCTGGCCCATAGCGTATAACAGGTTAGTCAAGGTGAACTGGAGATCTGGACCTGCAAACAGCAGCGATTACCGCAGCCTTTGATGTGTGTGGACATAAACAACGGGCATGGCACCAGGTGGACAGTGCCAAGCTTATGAAGTTGTTCACCCAACCCCCCCGTCACTCTCCCTCCTTCATCTCCCACTCTCTCTTTTCCGTCCTCCCATGTGTTTCTCTAATGATTTAATCAGTTTTTTCTTCTTCATGGTGCCAGGTGTTGCTGGGGATATTTTGGCTAGGAGGCAGAACATTAGCGGCATGCTTGTGGAGATGAGATGAGAGTAGAGGCCTATCAAAGAAGCTTTCATGTAACAGACAGATTTACACTAGTCTCTCAACTCCATACAGTCTGTTCCGCTAGGCTTTCAGGTCGAGAAGAAAGATAACAGGCGAGCAGTACCTTCTGCTTTCACAGGGTTAGTCTATTAGAGTTTTTTCTTCTTCTTTTTGGCTGTCATTATTGGTTTTCGTTTTGGTTTCAAGATGACAGCTTTTGATTCAAGAAAATAGAATAATGCGTTTTATAAGAATACTTAGAGGTGAAGTGTGTAATTTCTGTGCCCAGGGGCGTAGCCATCTTTTCAGAAGTGAGGGGGACAGAAATGTCAGGTGTAATACCAGTTTTTTTCTGACCTTTTTTGTCTAATTGACAGATTTAATTGATCTCATCTCTTGCTTTTAATTCAGTAAGATGTCAAAAACACTGCTGAACAATAACCACTAATATCTATAATGTTTTCCCTATATGTTATGCCAATTTTATGATTGGTTTATGTACTACAAACACTTGTGCATTAAGTCCCCATGGATTTTATGCTTTGTAAAAAAAAAAAATATCACTGAATAAGGCAGAAAATATACAGTAGCCTACCTATTAAAAATTAGGAAACATTACAATTGTTAAATGTTTTTGAAAGAAGTCTTCTGCTCACCAAGGCTGCATTTATTTAATAAAAAATGCAGTAAAAAAAGTAATACAGTGAAATATTATCCCAATGTAAAGCAGCTGTCTGAATATAGAGTAAAAAAAAATCTTTAATTTATTCCTGTGATCAAAGCTGAATTTATCATCATTACTCCAGTCTTCAGTGTCACATGATCTTTCAGAAATCATTCTAATATGTTAATTTGATGCTCAAGAAACATTTATGATTATTATCAATGTTGAAAACAGTTGTGCTGCTTAATTTTTGTGGAAATCATTAAACTATTCAAACATTTGTGGTAAGATAAAAAAAGAGAGAAATTAATACTTTTATTCATCAAACATGCTTTAAATTGATCAAGTGGCATTTATAATATAACAAAAGATTTATCCATGCTTTATTCAATCCAAATAAATGCTGTTCATTTAACTTTCTATTCATTAAAAAAATCCTGAAAAATAAAATGCATCATGGTTTCCACAGCTGTTTTCAACAATGATTATAATCATAAATGTTTCCTTTTCATCAAATGATCATATTAGAATGATTTCAGAAGGATCATGTGATACTGAAGACTGGAGTAATGATGCGGAAAATACAACTTTGATCACAGGAATAAATTACACTTTACTATATCATTAATTAAAACATCTGTGAATATATATGTGAATATATTTCGCAATATTAATGTTTTAACTGTATTTTTTATTAAATAAATGCAGCCTTGGCAAGCAGAAGATACTAAACTTTAAAAAGGCTGTCAGTTAACACTGCATTATTCATATTCTTTATTGTCAATAAATACCTTGAGATGGCTGGAAAACCACAAACCATATAGGCTATTGTCGCAATCGTGTTTGTTGTCACGTTTCATCAGTCATAGCGATTATTTTTATTCAGCTGCTGCTACAGCGCTGAATGCCTTTGGAACGTGACAGGGTTTTACTTCTACGAATCAGTTTTGTTTTTTCTTTGAGAGCGCGCCCTCCGGCTTCGAGTATGAATAGGAGTGTTGCACGAGAGTGTTAGCACTCCATAGTGTTCAGATAGCCTCGTTTTTGGCTACGAATAAAATAACAGGTCATGTATAGATTATTTTGTGTCTTTGAATTTAAATCTAGATTTATTTACGTTGGCTTCTACGTAAACGAACTTGCTTGTGTAACAGACGTAGGCCAGTAAGAGCGGTGCGACTAGACGCCGGTTCGAAACCCGCACGGAGCGAGTCGACTAGGACCGGTGCAACCCGGTAAAAGTGCGGGGGACGAATGTACGTTTTATTAAAAGTGCGGGGGACATGTCCCCCCCGTCCCCCGCGTAATCTACGCCCATGTCTGTGCCACTAGTGTAACCAAACGGAATTGCAATCATAATGACTGTTGTCAAACCAAGTAGGTCTATAATACCTGGAGAAAGCTATCCGTTAGCCTTCGCATTCATCTCAGTGGCTGCTTGGCTGGAGCTGAATCGCTGCATAAATTTTTGCGCCTGGAGTGGCATAAAGTTGCCCAACAGCAATGTGACCGACTGAGCATGCCGAGACGCATGAAAGCTGTGATTGGAAATCAGGGTTATTCCACCAAATATTGATTTCTGATCTCTTCCTAAGTTAAAACATCAGTATTCTGTTTATAAACATGGCATCTTTTTTCGTTATTTTGACCAGTTGACATTTTCTGCAAATAAATGCTCTAAATGACGATTTTTTTATTTCAAATTTGGAAGAAATGTTGTCTGTAGTTTATAGAATAAATAAAAATTTTAATTTTACTCAAAACAATACATATAAATAATAAATCCAGAGAAACTACTAATTTTGCAGTGGTCTATTACTTTTTTCCAGAGCTGTATGTCCTCCAATTTGTCTGCTATAATTATGATAAAGAAATCCTAGTTATTAGTTTTAAGTTGTTTTAATTTATTAATTGTAATTATTCATATTAATTGTATCACTAATAATGTATTTATTTGAATAATTGGGGCCCTTGGAAGCCCACCGCCCCACCTCACAGCATCATAACATTTATTTTTTCTCAAGGATTAGAATAAATTTGGTCGGTAAAGGGGTAGTTCACCCAAAAATGAAAATTCTGTTAATCATCCTCATGTCGATCCAAGCCTAAAAGATTTTCTGTTTTTGTCCATACATTGGACCCAACTTTCATTGCCGAAAAAAAAAAAAGTTTTGGGTGAACTATCCCTTTAAGTTTTGTCTCAATGTAAATGTAAAAAGGCTGAAAAAGTTTGCGGATTTTATAGCAGTAGCAGAATCTTTTACTCTGTTGGATTTGTCAGTTATTGCATTTTATGCTGCTCAAAGCCATTTGAGGTTGACTTTAATGCAATAAATGAATAATAAGCTAGCTCAAATGGCATTATGAACAGATTGATTCAGGGGTTTTGTGGGAAACCCAACAAATACACAATGTTTGTGTTCAACACCTCTTAATCATCCGAGGATCAGATATGCAAGTGCTGAGTGTGTATGTTTGTGTATTTGTGATGTTCATTGCTCTGCTTCACCTTCCTGTGCTTTGGCTCACAATCAAACATTGCACATTGATTTCTATCAGTGAGCTCTGCGGCAATTAGCTGGAGCAGGGGTGGGAGAGTATAGAGAGAGAGAGAGAGAGAGAGAGAGAGAGAAAGAGAGAGAGAGAGAAGGTGAAGATGAAAGGAAAGAGCAGGACAGAGTAGAAGGAAGAACTGAACATAGAATGAAAGGGAAATGGTGTCATCGAGGTAAAACAGAGAATAAGATACAGTGCGTAGTGATACTGTAAACAGCACAAAAGTCCTCATGTATGAAATGTTATGCACTTTAGGTTCTTTATGTGTTCAAATACATATAATGATATTGTTCAAGTATCTTTAAATTTCGTATCTTTAATATCAGGTTAGGAACATTTAAAATATTACCATTTTAAAATATTTTCTGCTTTAGATTATAATGTCTTTCAAATAGACAAATGGTGATGTATAATGCAAACGGGTAAATTCATGAAATAGTTTTGCCATTTTTGTATCTGGAATTATAACTCAGAAATGCTAAACACATGCCACCCAGAGTGCAATTGCTACAAAATTCTGAAAATGCATTTTATTTAAGTTAATGTGTTCATTTAGGCTCATTAAAGACTGCGCCTTTACAAAAATAAATCAATACATACAGTTTTATAAAAGTATGGGTCCGATTTACTAACAGCTTGCACCAGTGCAAAACTCTCATTAATTGTAAAAAAAACAAAAAACTGTTAGGATTTACTAAAGACACGCAGTGAAAAATTTGTGACAGGGTTATTTTTGCATCTGACCTTACATGCATTTGTTGGAGTTTCTCTTTCAGACATAACACAGATTTGCGCAGGCCCCGGGGCCAGCTGTGCACGAGTGCGAATAAAACCACCGGCAGTGGGACGTTTCTGGGGAGGCAAACAGGTCAACCTGTGCCTCCCCAAACTGTCTCCAGATCAGCTGGACCACCTGGGGGTGGAGTCGCCATTCTCCCGGGAGCGCAGCTCATGATAGCTCGTCGGCCACACGGTTGAGCACACCGGGGGCATGAATGGCCCGAAGTGACCTCAGACACTTCTGACTCCAGAGGAGGAGATGGCGGGGGTGAGTTGTGACATGCGATGGGAGCGCAGACCACCTTGTCGGTTGATGTATGCAATGGTCGCAGTGTTATCCGTGCGGACCAATACATCTTTGCCCCGTGACAGCCTTTTGAGGTGACTCAGAGCAAGACGTACTACTAGCAACTTGAGGCAGTTGATGTGCCAATGCAGGTGCGGGCCCATCCAAACCCCTGACACTGCATGCCCGTTGTACGTGGCCCCCCAGCCCATGGCAGAGGCATCCTTGAAAACCACAGCATGCCTGGACACCTGTTCCAAGGGCACTCCGGCCCGAAGAAACAAGGGGTCTGACCAAGGGCTTAAGTTTGGCGACAGGTTGGTGTGATACTCAACCGGTGAGTGCCGCGCTGCCACGACCATCTGTTCGACCGAATCCAACTCCATACCGAGAAAAGAGATCCTCTGCACGGTTTGCTCTTCTCCCAGTTGACCCAAAGACCCAACTGGCTGAGGTGTCTGCCGAGGAGATGTCCACCCGAAGAGCTTGACTTGTTATAATGTTAACACACGCTTTGTAGAGAGTGATTTCAGGACAAACCATCCACCACTCGACTCCAAAGCAAAAAGCTGATTTGATGCAAGCACCTGTGCCTCATTTATACCCGCGCTGCGTAGCATGAGCAGCTGGTACAATCATTGCGTGCCAATGTGCATTGGCTCGTTTAGTTACACTCGAAGTAGATTGGCTCTCGCTAGTCAGATTCCTATTCGTCGGTCTCCGACGTGGCGTCGGAAGTATCAAAAGATGAACAAGAGTCCCCTAACTATTAACTTCCCTAACTCCTCTAGTGAGAAACAGTTTAAACTCATTGTAAAATGACAGAACCTAATTTTTCTAGGCCTATAGCTTCCATTCCAGCCCCCATCAAATAGAAAACAGCCATGCTTGTGCATGTATCTCAAAGACTTCATGAAGACTTCATAAAATGATACTGACATTGTAGTCATGAATTAAACGTCTATCACTAGCAAAGTTGAGTCTGGTGACCTTCCAGTATCAAGGGCTGAAGAAGCCTATGATCTGCATCGCTGATATAGGGACAGACTAGGCTACGTCTTATTTAATCACTGTAATGGCGGAGAGGGGTCGTCGTACCCATTCCATCTTGTGACGTGTAGATGAGCTATGCATTGCCCTCCTGCTTCAGTTCCTCATAAAGCATGCAATTATCATTATGCTTAAAGGAAGGAGGTCAGGGATGAAGGGAAGAAAGAGAGAGGGAGGGAGAGAGAGAGAGAGAGAGAGAGAGAGAGAGAGAGAGAGAAAGAGAGAGAGAGAGAGAGAGAGAGAGAGAGAGAGAGAGAGAGGGAGAAAAGGAGAGGGATTGGTAGGGTGGGAAGACAGCAAATTTATGAGTGCTTGTGCGGCAGAAACCCCCGGTCAGCCCACGCACCAGGCTTTCCCAGTCGCCATCAGTCGATGAACCTCCATCTCTTGTGTTCTCCATTTCCTAGCCTTTTCTCTCTGTTCATGTGAGTGGATATTCGGTTTCCATAGACACCGCCTGAGAACTGAGGCTGCTTGGGTACGATGTATGTGGGTGTTTGTTCAACTACATGCACTTCTTTGTCACAGAGGTGGATTTTTATTAAAATAAAGGGTTTCTTATGCAGGTAACAAACTGTTTTAAACTTTAGCATGCATTTATTTATGCTACTTGTCAAATATTTCTCTTTCTCTTGTCTCAGACCCACAATTTCAGCCTTGCAATATTTTTTATAGAAATTAATATTTTAGCATTTATATATGACATCATTATTTAAAATTAATCATACATTAAAGAAAATGGATCTAAACAAAGTGAAATAAAAATAAAACTATTTATTTTGTGAAAATGATTTCATACTGCCTGTCTGTCTTGTTTGATAAAAATGATTTTACATTGATACACTACCAGTCAAAAGTTTGGAATCTTTAAGATTTTTTAATGGTTTTTAAAGAAGTCTCTTCTGCTCACCATGGCTGCATTTATTTGATCCAAAATACAGCAAAAAGTATTATTGTGAAATATTTGTACAATTTAAAATAACTTTTTTTATATTTTAATAGATTTTAAAATGCTATTTATTTCTGTGATTCAAAGCTGAATTTTCAGCATCATTACTCCATTCTTTAGAGTCACATGATCCTTCAGAAATCAGTCTAATATGATGATTTGCTGCTCAAGAAACATTTATTATTATTACCAATGTTGAAAACAGTTGTGTAAAACATTTTTTTTAGGATTATTTGATAAATAGAAAGTTCAAACGACCAGCATTTATCTGAAATATAAAGCTTTTGCAACATTATAAATGTCTATACTGTCACTTGATCAATTTAATGCATCCTTGCTGAATAAATGTATTAATTTCTAAACAGACGGATCTGTGCAATATGTCCATTACAATTAAACATTTGTTCTACATGATGCTGGTATTATTGTCAAGATGAAAAAATAAGAGATTTCATTATTTGCAATGGAAAAAGTCATACTTGTCACGGGACCAAAAAAAAAAGTCAACTTATCGTTAAAGTAGTTTTTCACAATGAGCTATAGACTTGGTCGGCATTACTGGGAACGCCCACAAAACGTCCATACAACGTCATATTCGTCATAAAGCCATTAGAATGAATGCACGTTGACCTTGTTAGACGCTTTATCTTAACTCTAAACTTACTAGAGGTGCAGAACGCCACATGGCAACTTTTCAGGACTGCACCAAGCAAAAATAAATCGTAATCATTACAAAGAGTAAAGATAAAGCGTCTAACAAGGTCTACGTGCATTCATTCTAATGGCTTGTTTTCTCCCATGGCGAATATGACGAGGTTTTGTAGGCGTTCCAGCGACAGAATGTGTGAGGTTACTTTTACTTTAAATTTCATTATTTTCATTTCATTATGGGAAGGGCTTGTGCTTCAAGTTTACAACCTGATATAGTCACATGTACGACACTTGAATGACATTTTCTCATCAAAATGCTTGCTGCTCCCCCAAATATTACACAACATAATATTGCATGCGCATTTCATGTTTCTATTCTAGCCCAAACAAACTAATACATAAACAAACACCCTTTGCACTGCACACGGCATATTCAGAAAAATATCAATTTCATAGCACAAGACAAGTTTAATGATCATTTTAAAACGTTGAATGTATGTAATACTTTAAATCCATTAAATTCAGGAACATTGAATAAACGTCTTCATCGAAAGACTGGGTGATTGATGAAGTAGGCATATCGTGTAATATTGTGTAATATAAATAAACAATCATGACGTGGCTTTATTAGAAATAGAATGCCGAATTGCAGAGCTCGTGCAAACATATCCACGTTGCTATGATGATCTTTTCTCAATTTTGTGTTTATTTTGTCATTTAAGAGGAAAGCGCGCAAAGGTGCATGCACATATTTGATAACACACGCTCAAATTAAATTAGCTTTGGATGTGTAAAAAAAAATTATGCCTGTTTTTGAGAGATTAGGTATTTTATTAATGAATACAGTTGTTGTTGAGATGTGAAGTTAATTCCAGCACACTCTCCCTACAGCAATGTTTTCTTTATGCTGAAGCCATTGGGGCCTTTGTGCAACTTCCCCCTAGTCTTCTCTCATCCGTCTCTCTGAGTAAGTGCTGGATTGTAAAGCTGTGCTGCGTGGGATTTACTGCTGGTTAAAAGTGGGACAATTTCTCCCTGCTGAAACTCCTCACTATTCATCTCTTTACTTTTTCCACCCCCTTTCTCTCGGTTATACTCATTTAATTCAGAACAAGCCAAGAGTTCAATTCAGTTCAAAACGAAGGTCTATAGAAAAATATACTAATTGCTAACATGACCATTGTGTGTTTTAGATGTTAGTTTGGTCCCCAGTCCGGTATGCTTCCCAAGTATCGTAACTAGCAAGACATTTATACTTCTATATTGTTACAAAACATTATCTAATATATTTATATAAATATATTTTCAAATATATTAGCAATATTTAAGCATTTTTGTATATGTTCAAATATATCTGACAATATATATTTTTGGCCATATGGAACTTGTTTAAGATGGTCTAACTAGTCTCCCACCCAGGCCAAACTGGTGTTAATCTGGTCTAACTGGGCTTGGGTTGGGACCTTGCCAAATTAGTATTTAGCATGTTTAGCTGGTCCTTAACATGACAGGACTTACCAGGGTTACACTTTATTTTGATGGTCAACTTTAGACATTCTACTAACTTTAAGTAACTTTGCAACTACATGTCAACTAACCCTCAGAGTATTACACCCTATTCGCATGGGATTAGTAATTTCTGGGGACCTCGTGTGATTTAGAAATATACCCTCCCACATCTGAATTTCGTGTGGCGCATTCGCACGGGATAACCGAAGCCTGTGATTTTACTCGAATTTACTGACTTATCTTCTGGATATGATGTCAAGACTTGGAAATGGTCGTTATAGGTTTAGGCCCAGCTGTATGATATATATCATAAACAGAAGTTCCTTACCGCATGCTGCTATACATGCTTGCTGTGATTAGTCGATGTTGCCAGGTTCAGGCGCAACACTGGTTACATCACTTGCCCACCCCCCACCACCGTCGTTTTGATATTTTATAGTAATACAAATCATTTAGTTCAGTTAGAGAAGAAGACACCACAATTAAAAACTGAACGTGTCGTAATAGGCCTGCAGCGTGAGCCGTAAAAAGCCCCTGCTGGTGATCCCGGTATTACCGGTGTTGTCACACGTCGATTAACCGGTGGAAAAATTTTCTCGCCGTCACATCCCTAATGTCATCCATCTAATCGTTCTTTTTGTTTTCGCTCTTCTGATGATTTTCAGCTTTCTCTTTCTGCAAATTGTGTAGTTGTATGGTGTGTAGCGATATGACCCAGCACCCAAAATACTGAACTTTAAAAAGTTTCAAATGCAGCCTCTATTCTTCGCGAAAGATGGATAAAAAGAAATGCGGGAAACAAAAACCTTAAAAAACTATTTACGACCCAATCAAATCCTGGTCAAATAACAGAGATGCCGATTCACACAGGACTAATATTATCACAGGACCTCTGTGTTCAGCGAAATATGGTAGGTCATTTGCGGGGGAATTTTTACTTTACAAATTACAGACATGGCCGATTCGCACGGGATTAAGATCACAGACAACCTCCGCAATTATTACAAATGATTAGAGGTCACCAGGTAAAACTAATCCTGTGCGAATAGGGCTTTAGTTGACTGTTAGGTTAGGGTTAGTTGTTAGTGTTAGTAGAATACGTTGACATGTTGTTGCAAAGTTACTTATCATCAGTAGAATGTCTAAAGTGGACCATCAAAATAAAGTTTTTTCTCTACTAGCTTGTCCAAGGAGGATATCTTTGGTCAACAGTATCACCAGAAACACCATGCTGATTAGCCAGCTAAGATTTGCCACATGTCTGACCAGCATTAGCCAACATAAAACCGGTTTAAGCTGGTCTTTTCAGCAGGACATCTACTGAAAACATCAACTCAGTAACTATATGTATAGCTCAATATCTATCCTCACTCTTGTGTCCTCATTGTTTCATTCTCCTTTTTAGTCCTTTCAGCTTCTTAGAGATGAATGACCATAAAAAAACCATAAAGCTCATTGCCCAACGATGGCAGATTACTGCATGGAAAAAAATTTGATTTTTACTTTAATTGTAATCTTTATCTTCCCATGCTTTTCCCTTCCGCACAATTTCCATTCAGTGTGAAAGATTACAGAGGGATTATTAAAGATAATTGGGAGCATTCTCCTGCAGTCCTCCTCCCTTCTCATCTCCACCCTTCATGCGGCTCATTAGATATCTGAAGTCGCCTTCCCTATTTAGACAGCGTCACTATGCAGCCCTTCTCACTCACGGTATGTGTGAGTATATGCGTTAATGGCTGAAAAACAACAAGTGACTTTCTCAGCTCCTTTTCTCTCTAGCTGCTGCTATCATAGACCAAGGATATTGACATTTTCCCTCGTCTGTCACCGACCCCTCTGTGGCCATTGTCCTATCATCATCTGCCCGACTAAAGACAGGCATGCAGAAGAGCCGCCCACATGCTGCTCCCCTCTAACAGTGATGTCATCCCTTCAGCTCAAGAGAAAATCAATGCCGTTGCCCACACAGTTAAAGACAGAGCTGAAGAGGGTTTGTGTGTGTATGTATTTGATGTATTTGTGTGTGTGAGTGTGTGTAGGGGGTGTCAATCAGTTCAGTTCAGCTCGGTGGAGGAGTAGGCCAGAATTTTTTTTTTTGTGAGAGAGGAAAAGCTTGGCTTTTTCATCGGACTCCACCCCATCTCATCTTTTTAGTGGCCTGCTGCAGGTGGGTGTAATAGTTTCAAAAAGTTTACCAGCAGCCTCATGAGCTATGCATTATTAGTCTGAGTTTCCATGGTTACAGTTTAGGCCTATCAATAGGTTATATCAAGCAGCAATTTAAACCTTCAAGTGAAAAAATATATTAGAGTCCAGTCTTAAAATACATGTAGGGTAAATGCAAACTGTATTTGTATACAGTATGTTTTGCACAATATGAATTTGTATTGTATTTTCTAAAAAAATTTGCGATTTTAAGACTTGAAATGTATTTTCTCACCACTTTAAGTACACTTTGTAACATATTTTTTCACTTGAAGGTTTAAATGAAATATATTTTCAAATGGAAAAAATTGTGAAAAAAATACTTGGTATAATACTTGGTATAATACTTGGTAAATACTACGCAGCACCTGAAAATAGGCTAACTTCCTTCAACATAACCAACATGACAACTGTGCTTGCACAGAGTGCTGGGGACTATTTTCAGGCGCTGTGTAATATCATTGCGCCGCTGCACCCATGGTACGGCAGCAAAGTTCCTTGATTATTACGCAGGAATGAGAGTATAGTCCCTAGCCATATCGGCCTAAAAAAATCGCAACTTTTAATTTTCCGTCGGTCTTAGTACACAATGTAACTATATACATCACAACATGTAAATAGGAAAATGTTGGTGTTATTTTGTCACTTATTGAGCAGAAGGCTAAGCTAGGCTAGCAGTGTGTGCGTCAGAGAGGATTATGGCACGCACGGAGATGAGAATGGTATATATGGACTTATCTAACTCTGAGGGATAGGGTGAATAAGCTAAAGTCCAAAAAAGTTGGCGTGTTCCTTTAAATATAACTAAAAACTTTAGTTTGGGAAACACATATTCACTAACTATGACTTTTGTCTCAATAAACTCATAATTTACTGCTTATCAATAGTTAGTAATAGTAAGGTAGTTGTTAAGTTTAGGTATTGTGTAAGATTAAGCTATGTGGAATATGGTCATGCAGAATAAGTCATTATGTGCTTTATAAGTACTAATAAACAGCTAATATGCTAGTAATATGCATGCTAATAAGCAACTAGTGAGAATGGGTCCCCAAACTAAAGTGTTACCAAATATTTGTATGTAAATATTTTAAAATCTTTATGTTAACAATATAATTATTTAGCCATTTTTGTTTATTTTGAAATATTTATATATATATATATATATATATATATATATATATATATGAAAATATACTGTATATTTTTTGCTATACGGATTTGGTCTTAGAGCTTGTTTAAGATGGTCTAGCTTGTCTCCCACCCAGGTCAAACTGGTCTAACTAGTCGCCTAACCTATCCTAACTGGTATTTATCCTATCCTAACAGGCCCTCATCCTGTCTAAACCCAACAAAACAGACCAGACTAACCAGTATGTCCAGATGGGGACACCACCTAAACATCTTAAGCCGGTTTAAACTTAAAAACCCCCCCAAAAAAACAATGAAGCTACTGAACTATATGAATGTTACTTTGCTATGGTTAAAGAGCCCTTAATGTTGGTACTGTATCTTAATAACCACAGGCTCTATACCAAAACCACAGTGCGGTGTAGCAAGCACTCCATGGTTACTGTTGCCCTCGTTGATGGGGATGGATGGGTATGGGGTTAATATCTGCCGTTGGTGTGATAACGATGTGGCCTTAATTAACGACAGTGGCAGCATAAGGCACAACAGACATAATCGGTGTATTCATCTTAATAATCACCAGTTATTAATCTCAATAATCCTGCTGGTGAGGTGTGCGCTGGAGTACGTCGCCAGGAGAGCTCTGCTCGCACCATTCCCAGCAGGTGCTCTGTCTGTGTGTGCATGTGCCTTGGCATAACTAATGATGCTGGATTGGTGAATGGGTGCTGTGTGTTTTGGATCGTTCCAGATTAGGTGTAACAGCTTTAAAAATGAGATGGACAGTAAATGTGACAGCCATTTACATCCAGCTAAAACCAGCTTCTGATGATCTAGCTGGTTAAAACTGATCATTTATTATACTTTATTAGCTTGTTCCACTTGATTTAGCTTGCATGCAGTTTTTCGTATGCATCATATGTGTGAAACATACTTTAGTGGTACACCTAGTTTAGGTCTTTATGGATACTGGCAAATTGATATAATCGTTAGTGCTGTAAATTCAGCCAAATTAATAACACATCAATATTTGCAGCTCACAAATGAAGAAAATGTTAAATATATTACATTATTGTCGCAGATGAAAGCATTGAATAGACATCAAGTGTTTGTTTGTTTGTTTTATTTGCATACTGAACACTGAACACATCTCTCACTTGCCTACAGTCCACAGCAATCCAATTTGCAAGTTAATTTGTCACTGTGTTGAATTTTGTGTATTAGAGGCCGTTTGCACAGGACACATTCTTGTACTCCTATGTTTTTATAAATCGCTAATCTATGGATACATGCAAATGGCCATTTTTGGCAATTACTTTATATCTCACGGTTTTTTAGAAAGTGTCTTTTTTACTCCTGTGTTCTGCTTCATATTGTTAAGCACCATCCAGCTGTATTTGAATGCAAGATTGTGCGAACGGAATTTCTCAGATAGTTGCAAAATTGTATAGTAGTTTTGCATGGGTCTATTTCTTTGATTTGACTTTTTTGTTCATTTAAATTGACAACTCTAATATCCATATATTAATTGTAGAAGCTGAACAGATTTGGTTGAGCTTGTTTTCCTAAAAGGAGACCACTAACCTCTAAATTCCTTCATGGATTTAAAGGGTTAATGAGAAATCAAGTTTGCCTTGATCTTTTGACGTATAACAGGTCTTTGTCCCATTAAAATGTGTCGCTTAACGGCTTACATTTGCCAACACTGGATGTGAGCGTTGTGCGCATCAAAAGCAAATATAATTCATTATAATAATAATTAATAATTTGTTACATTTATATAGCGCTTTCCTAGGCACTCAAAGCGCTTTACATATAGAAGGGGGATTCTCCTCAACCACCACCAATGTGCAGCATCCACCTGGATGATGCGACGGCAGCCATATTGCGCCAGAACGCCCACCACACACCAGCTGATTGGTGGAGAGGAGACCGAGTGATGAAGCCAGTCATATATGGGGATGATTAGGAGGCCATGACGGACAGAGGCCAATGGGCAAATTTGGCCAGGATGCCGGGGTTACACCCCTATTCTTTATCGAAGGACATCCTGGGATTTTTGATGACCACAGAGAGTCAGGACCTCGGTTTAACGTCTCATCCGAAGGACGGTGCTTGTTACAGTATAGTGTCCCCATCACTATACTGGGGTGTTAGGACACACACAGACCACAGGGTGAGCACCCCCTGCTGGCCTCACTAACACCTCTACCAGCAGCTACCTGGTTTTCCCAGTTGGTCTCCCATCCAGGTACTGACCAGGCTCAGCCCTGCTTAGCTTCAGTGGGAAACCAGTCTTGGGCATCAGGGTGATATGGCTGCTGGTCGCAAATCACTGACGCTGTCTACACGAGACACAGTATACAGATATATAGTTACTCAGTTTCTAACATACTCCGTGCACTTGAGTCTGTTGACGAGGACAAATGGAAGAGTGAAAGAAAGTTCATTTTGACACGTCCAGTTTAAATAGCTAATTTGTGTCTCTGTTCAGACTTCAGAAGGATCCCATCGTCAGAAACAAGTCTATGGTTTATTTTAATGGTGTCCCAGATTGCGTCTGAGAATTATATGTTTGTTTGAAGCATTTTGTTTTGTAAACAAGGCACAGTGTAATGGAGAGATTGCAAAGAAAACTTTGTATAGATGAAGCAGCCAGCGGCATTGGATCTGACAGCAGCTGCATCACAAACCGCAAGTAAATTATATCATAATGCTTTGTCTGTAAATGACGTTTTTCCACACACATATATATATATTATATATATATATTGTGTGTGTGTGCAAAAACTGTATTAACATTATAAGTGATCCTCAAGGAACATATAAAAATTATATATTATATAAAAAAAATCCAAGGCATCACCCCTTTAACTATACAGATAAAGGAAAGAGTTGTTGTGGATAGTAGGTAAAAGACCCGAGGACATGGGTTGCAATTTCAAAACCTTTTGAAATAAATGCTCTTTATGTGCTCCTCCTGAACTTGTTAGCCTTTATTTAGAGTTCTGAAACAAATGCGCCTTTAGAAGGTTTAGACAGTGATTTGCAGTGCTAACACAAGCATGCAAACACACACACACACACACACACACACACATATGTTGGGTTTTCATGTTTTAAGGGGACTTTCCATAGGCGTAATGGTTTTTATACCGTACAAACCATATTTTCTATCCCCCTACACTGCCCCTACCCCTAAACCTACCATCACAGGAGACATTCTGCATTTTTACATTTTCAAAAAACATCACTTAGTCTGATTTATAAGATGTTTTCCTCATGGGGACCTAAAAATGTCCCCACAAGGATGAGGATTTCGGATATTGCCATCTTTGTGGGGACATTTTGTCCCCATAACGTAGGGATTACCAGTCCACACACACACACACACACACACACACACACACACACACACACACACACACACACACACACACACACACACACACACACACACACACACACACACACACACACACACACAGTTCACTGTCGTTGTAGGGACTCTCCATAGACGTAATGGTTTTTATACTGTAAACAGTACATTCTATCCCTTTACTCTAACTCTACCCATAAACCTACCCATCTCACAAAACTTTCTGCATTTTTAAATTAAAAAAAAAAAACACTCATTCTGTATGATTTATAAGCTTGTTTCCTCATGGGGATCCTGTTAGCATTTGTGTTGACTTTTTGAGGATCAGAGATCCCTGGGCATTAGCTTTGATGCTCAGCTAAAAGGGGCCTGCACCCCACAGTCATTTTTCTATCACTCCATCACTATGATGTTCTCCACACACACACACACACACACACACACACACACACACACACACACACACACACACACACACACACACACACACACACACACACACACACACACACACACATCACGTCTCTTGACAGTATGCTACCCATCCCCCTTCCCCTGGCAGACCTCCTTTCCTTCCCTTTCTCAAATAACCTCTTCTTTTTTGCCATTCCCCTTTTAGTTTTGTCACTTATATCAGCTTTCTCTCTCCTACATTTGTAACCCCACCCGTCCCTCTCATATCTCCACCTGCCCCTCACGTCGGTGACAGCGTGTGAAGTGCGAGAATTGCTGATGTTCTGTCTCAACCAAAGCATATAAATTCCCAAAATGTTATGCCTTTGGTACCGCTGTACAGCAAATACAAAACGGGCTACTCTGCGACTGCAGTCATGAGTATCTGACCCAGCTGAAATTCACATCAAAGCTATAAAGATGATCCTTCACTCTTTCTCTCCACTGGAGAGCTAATCTGAGACTCCAGACCAGTTACCAAGAACCAGGTCATCAGAACTGACAGGGTGCTCAAGTAAAGAAAGAGAAAGTAGAAAAGCAATGGAGGCAAGAGAAGGAGAGATGGAGCGAATGTTTAGGAGAGGAGTATGCTAGATTTGGATGCCAGAGACAAAGTGAGAAAAGTAGGGATTGAAGAGAAATGTTAAAGCAAAAAAAGATCAAAGATGAGAATCAGTGTTAGGAGAGTTTTTAGCTGTTTTCATGGCCACCTAAACTGGTGGCATGTGCCCATATATACAGTATATAATATTATAATATTTTAATGATAAATAATGTTATATTTAATAAATTATACAAACTTCATAGTACATAATTTAATCTTTTATATAACAAAATATATAAATAATATAAATATAATGTATTACATTAATTATATTTGAATATTTTTTATTATCGTAAATAAGTTAAACCATTTTAACAAATATATAGTAGCCTACATAGTTAGCGATAATATAATATTATTAACATAATATAATATAATTCATTAAAAATAATCAAATCAAATATATAAGCTAAGCTAAACCAGCTTATTCCTTTCTCTTTCTCCCGAACATATAAACGAAGGAAGGGGGGACGGGGAAGAGCTTACACTTCAGATGTCACCCTGTCTATTTACCACACATGGTGTCACTAGTAGGACAACAGATGTTCTTATCCTAGTTTCCAGGCAAACTTTTTTGGGTCATCCTGAATTCATTTTTCACCTTCAAGAAAAGAGCAGAAAACAGAACAGAACTCCAAGTGAATGATATAGGCAGATTCATTAAACAAAGGACCATGGGACCCACATGTGAATGAGAGCGAAATAAAAGGTCAAGATGTGCAACACTTAAGCAAAGAAATATGACTTAATGGGGGAAGGAAAGAGGGCAGTGGACATAAGTTATTTGCATGGTTCTTCACCAAACTATAGGAAACACAATACACAGTAAAACAGAGTGAGGGGTGATGGGGATAAAACAAGTGAATGAGCGCATAGGGAGAGAGGAAAAGAAGGATGGAAAGGAGAGGAGAGGAGAGGAATGGGGTGTACAGCCAATGGGGACTGGAGGGCGTTCTAAAAACAGCTGGTCAAAGATCTGCATGTGCTGTTCTTTTCTCGCCTCTCTCTTCTCTTTCTCCTTCTCTCAGTATCTATATCAGGCAGAGGTACACCGTGTTCATGTCGCCTGAAAGGTGTTTGATCCCACATAGAAAATGATTTTTTTTTTGTACCAGTAAAAACATCTAAACATTCTTAAAGGGGTCATGAATTGAGACATTTTCCTTGATCTTTTGACATGTAAGATGTCAACCATACTGTAAGTTTAAGAATGCAAAACTTCCTTCCAAAAACAGCTTTTATTGAAACAACTACGGATTTTGTAACATTATGACGTAATAGTAGGGCTGCTCGATTATGGAAAAAATCATAATCACGATTATTTTGGTCAATATTGAAATCACGATTATGTAACACGATTATTTCACATGACTTTGGGAATGTGTTGTATTTATTAAAAATACACCTTTCAACAATTCAATTGAAATTGTAACATTTGTTGTACTTTTTGAACTATTAAAATAAATAATATAACTTATATTCAAATCAAAGTATAAAAGTATTCACGTAAAAATGATAACCACAAATAAATAAGATCAACAATATGGTTCGGCTATGCTTTTCATGTACGTCTAACATTAGTTTTCAGGTACAGAAATGTATCAAATGTAAAATAACATTGCATATTTGAGTGCATAAATTAAAGATTAATCCTATTAAACTTACAAAAGCTATTCAATCAAGAGCGGTGAGTGATGTCCTTGTCTTTTGTTGTTTGACATTAAACAGACAGCATTAAAGGCTACTGCCCCTTTAAGACCTTGCGTCTTCTTTATCGACTGTATAAAGTTCACTTAAGGCATATACAGACTATGTCTGCTAAGATACTCATCAAGATGGACATGTTGACATACGTTTTGTGTGAGTTTGTCCGTTTAAGAGCAAGACTTGAAAGAGAACTCAATATTTGCACGCTGAGAGACGTGTGCGCCCTCTCCGATGAACGCACAGAGACACATTTTCTCACAGCGCGCGCGGCTTCTCATTCTAAACCTAAACCCTATAGCACTAAACCCGGGTGATGACGGTGAAAACGACTGGTCATATTCGAACATATGGCAGCACTCGCAATCTCGCATGCATTGAACAAAGTTTACAAAGAGAGAATTATTTGAAAAATATGAAGGAAAAAAAGGACGTTTACACGTCTCCCCTGCTCTCGTCAGTTTTTGTTTCTTTATTAGATTGTCATAGGTCACTCTGTTTAATTTTCAAGTGGTTAAACAAATTCGTGGTGTTCCCTTGCGTTGCAGACACTACCATGTAGCAAATCTTAGCATGTTTCTGCTCGTCGTCTGATTCCTCGAAGCCAAACTGTTCCCAGACAACGGAGTTGGTTTTGCCTTTTTTGCTCACCAAACGCTGCTGTAACTGCCCTCCTTCTGCCATCTTTACTCGCGCCGAGTTTTTAAATTCCAGCGGATGATATGCACACGAGACTCACGATCTGAGAACGTTTGTGGCTTCGGGAGGGGCGGATGTGCGCGTGCGCGTTTCATTCAGAACGCAAGGCAAAATAATCGTTTTTTCTCGATTGTACTATTTTGGTGATCGTTGGGAGGCAAAATCGAAATCGAAATCGAAATTCGATTAATTGCACAGCCCTACGTAATAGTGCGACCAATGAGGCCTCTGCAGAATCAGATCAACGCCTACTCCATCGCATCTTTGGCCCCGACTAAACGTCAAGCCAGTGACTAAATGGCCAACTTCACATTGTTTCCTCTTAGTAGCATGAAAATAATCTGTTATTTAAATTGTGATTAAATTATATACAGAAAACATTCGCTGAAGCTGTCAATCACACAGCGCAAGTTTATCAGTGACTGAGTTCTGGACTCTTGTCAAAACTCCTGTTATAATCAATGACGCTGTCTACCCTGCACAATGAATCTCTTATTTACACAATGATTTAGGACTGTGCGATATTGAAGAAAAATGCTATGTGCTATACCTTGTTAAATAATGCAATATTCGATATGCGATACGATTGCTTTAAGTGTGTAAAATTGATTTAAATTATATTAAAAAAATTATTTAAAAACTGAGAATGATACCATTTATGCGTTTCACATTCTTTCTGGGAAAAGAGAGCATCGCTACAACTTCTGAAAGTGACCAGCAGTGTTTTAGCAAAAATTAATGTCACAAATCTGACAATATAATTTTAACATCAATGTAAACAAACAAAAAATGTAATGCCAATATGTAAATACCGAAAGATCTTTGCTTGACTTGGTAATATATAGTTGTATCAATCAAAAATGTAACATAAAGAACATCCAGGTAAACAAAGACACCTGAACTAGGGGTGGACAATTATTTTTGTTAATTTAATTTATTTTTGTTATTAAAAATAAGAACCAAAAACAGTAGTCTTCACATTAATTAAATATACACTGATACATAATAAAGCTACAGGTTATTCAGCCAAGAGCACTGAGTGATTTTCTCTTTTTCTTTTGTTGTTTGACAGACAGCGGCAGGTTTACTGTATTAGCAGGTTTACTGTATTAGCAGGTTTACTGTATTAGCAGGCTTACTGTATTAGCAGGCTTACTGTATTAGCAGGCTTACTGTATTAGCAGGCTTACTGTATTAGCAGGCTTACTGTATTAGCAGGTTTACTGTATTAGCAGGTTTACTGTATTAGCAGGCTTACTGTATTAGCAGGCTTACTGTATTAGCAGGCTTACTGTATTAGCAGGTTTACTGTATTAGCAGGCTTACTGTATTAGCAGGTTTACTGTATTAGCAGGCTTACTGTATTAGCAGGCTTACTGTATTAGCAGGCTTACTGTATTAGCAGGCTTACTGTATTAGCAGGCTTACTGTATTAGCAGGCTTACTGTATTAGCAGGTTTACTGTATTAGCAGGCTTACTGTATTAGCAGGTTTACTGTATTAGCAGGCTTACTGTATTAGCAGGCTTACTGTATTAGCAGGCTTACTGTATTAGCAGGCTTACTGTATTAGCAGGTTTACTGTATTAGCAGGTTTACTGTATTAGCAGGCTTACTGTATTAGCATGTTTACTGTATTAGGAGGTTTACTGTATTAGCAGGCTTACTGTATTAGCAGGTTTACTGTATTAGCAGGCTTACTGTATTAGCATGTTTACTGTATTAGCAGGTTTACTGTATTAGCAGGCTTACTGCATTAGCAGGTTTACTGTTTTAGCAGGTTTACTGTATTAGCAGGCTTACTGTATTAGCAGGCTTACTGTATTAGCAGGCTTACTGTATTAGCAGGTTTACTGTATTAGCAGGTTTACTGTATTAGCAGGCTTACTGTATTAGCATGTTTACTGTATTAGGAGGTTTACTGTATTAGCAGGCTTACTGTATTAGCATGTTTACTGTATTAGCAGGTTTACTGTATTAGCAGGCTTACTGCATTAGCAGGTTTACTGTTTTAGCAGGTTTACTGTATTAGCAGGCTTACTGTATTAGCAGGCTTACTGTATTAGCATGTTTACTGTATTAGCAGGTTTACTGTATTAGCAGGCTTACTGCATTAGCAGGTTTACTGTTTTAGCAGGTTTACTGTATTAGCAGGCTTACTGTATTAGCAGGTTTAATGTATTAGCAGGCTTACTGCATTAGCAGGTTTACTGTTTTAACAGGCTTACTGTATTAGCAGGCTTAATGTATGAGCAGGTTTACTGTATTAGCTGGCTTACTGTATTAGCAGGTTTACCGTATTAGCAGGTTTACTGTATTAGCAGGCTTACTGTATTAGCAGGCTGTCACTTTAAGACCTAATGCACGGATCCTATTGACACGCATTCGGTTTCTTTCCCCAACTGATATCGTTCACTTAAAGCATAACCGACTGTGTTTACATGATACTCATCAAGACAGCCATTTTGACAGTTTAGAGTCTGTAACAAGGCACGAAACAGAACTGAAGGGATCACACGCTTTCAGAGAGGTAGCTTGTGCGCACGTTTCAGACAGCGTGAGACTGCAAGGAGCTGTTTTTAAAGGTCCCGTTCTTCGTGTTTTTTTGAAGCTTTGATTGTGTTTACAGTGTGCAATATAACATGTGTTCATGTTTCGCGTGTAAAAAAACACAGTATTTTTCACACTATTTACTTATCTGTATACCGCTGTTTCCACTGTCCTAAAAATGGCTGGTGATTTCCTTGTTCTATAAAGTCCCTCCTTCAGAAACACGTAACGAGTTCTGATTGTGCAAGCGGTTCCTGGGCTGTGATTCGACCACAGCTTAGCGCACGTGAAAGCGGTTCCTGTGTTGTAATTTGACAGCAGCTTAGCGCACGTTGGAAAGGTCACGCCTCTTAACGGAGAGATGTATGCGTTCAATAATCTCTACAGCGTCCCTGGGAAAGCCAAACAAAGGTGATTTGACTCCTGGATGAAAATAACAGCGTCTCGATGACATGGCGATAAACACACTCAACGCAACAGTTCCTTTTCTCCATGCGACCGTCCGCTTCTCCACGTGGGACAGCAATAAGACCGCGCCCCCTTTTTCGCGTTTCTTTGTGGGCGGAGGTTAGTCTGTTCTACTGCTCAACTGACGTAATTAAAGAAGGAAGTACCAGGATGTAGTCCAAGCCAGCCGTTCGCTGTAGGCTTTGAAAGGGAACTTCTGTTAAATAAAATATCTCGCTTGGCATTGAACTTTGAGCTTTATAATTTTACAGGTATTCTTTATGCTCTAACAGCAACATTACACACTAACTAAAGTTTGAACAATGGAATCGCGAAGAAGGGGACCTTTAAAGTTATTGCGTTTAATAACTCTTTTTAACATCAAGCAAGTCACTTAAATAACAGTCGTGTGCCCAGTCTATTCTCTGCTATGCGTCGACCTAAAACGTACACTTTTCACAATGTTGAAGTAGCCTATAAAAATCATTCAGATATTGTGTGCCGTTGTGATATGCATATCACGATATAAACATTTGCGATATTTTTCGATATATTGTGCAGCCCTACAATGATTGCACTGTTAGTTATGATGAAAGCATTTCGTAAGAGTGTAGAAATCGAGTTGCATTGATGAGCTCGCTGCACTCACGCGCTCAACAGTCATGTCTGTCATCGGCCAATGCTCATCACTGCAACCTTTCATGTGACGGGAGTAGATATAAATATAATACTATAATCAACACTTTTAGTTAATTTCGACAGCTGTAAACGAAAAAACGTAGAAAAAGATTTGAAGAGAATTCCACATGGACTACTTATTTCATATGCAAAGATGTCAGCCAATCACAGCAGTGGGCCTTTACACTGAAGTCTAACAGCAGACACACTCTTTTTAAACAGAGCGGTCAAATCAGAGGGCTAAAATCAGGGTAGAAAATGGCCTTATATGTAAAATTCATTATTCATTATAAGTTCACCTAAGGAAAAAAAAGTAAAACAATGCATTTCATGAACCCTTTAAAACGAGATACATTTTCTTGAAAATGTTTTGGTATAATCTTGATTTACGTTGGTTTTTCATTCTCCAAAAGTTTTTATTTTCTTGTTTTTAGATTTAATTCAGTCATTAACCATTTCAGATGTATCCAACTCTTGGTGGTTCTATGGGCCATCTCTCACCACACATTTTTCTTGCCAATGATTTTTTTCCCCCCAGGGTAAGTCGCCAGGTCTTTTCTCAATCTTTCCCCATTAAGTGGCTTGGAACTCATACACGCACACAATTTCGGATAATTTTGCATCTCCTATTCACATATACTGCATGTTTTCGGATTGTGTGAAACAGGAGCACCCAGAGGAAACCCCTGCAGGGCATGCAAACTCCACACAGAAAGGCCTCCTGACTCTGTCGGGACTCAACCTTCTTGCTGTGAGGCGACAGTGCTACCCACTGAGCCACTGCGCCACCCGTTTTTAGATTAAACAATACTAATTTTGTTAGATTTATGTAAATTTATGCAAATATCATATGCAGCTTTGCTTCTGATGCTGATTAAGAAAATTATTTTTGCAGCACACTACACATGACCTGATTAATCACGTATCTAAATTTTGCCTGTGTTAAAGATTGATGTGACTAGTCCTGTAGGCCTTTTATTGGTCAAACTTTAAATCTTCTCTGAGAAACATTATCAAAGATAATAAAAAAAAAAACTATTTTTACATTTCCTGAAGGAAATACTATACTTACAGGGCAGCAAATTAATAGCTTATTGCGTTTGTTTGGTTTTGAAATGCAGGACAAGAGCCGCTTTGCCATTTTAGACATTCAACACGCCTTTTCAGTTGATTGTGCACACGAATAAATATTCACATCACCTTTGCAGTATGTGATTATAAAATTATAATTATATGCAAAGAAGACACAACCAATCATAATTAAAGTGATAGTTCACCCAAAAATTAAATTCTGCCATCATTTACTCACCCTCATATCAATGTAAACGTGTTTGACTTTCTTTCTTCTGAGAAACACAAAATAATGTTTTGCACAGCAAACAACACACAAAACAAAACTGTTCGAAATATCAGAAGGTAAAAGTCATGCAGGTTTGGAATGACAGGCTGAATAAAAGATGGATTTTTCATGTTTTTCAGGGAAAAAGGCTAAAATGATCTACATTTAGTGATTTGGCCTTATTTAATGTAAGTTGTATTACTCACAATTATGGGAGCTGTAGTTAATATGTGCACATAACACCATCTATTCTTATTCTACTGAAACAGGTGTAATGTTACCTTTTTTGTCATGCAGATGTGAGGCGGTCAAAGAGAAAACACACAGATTCTTAGCTCTGAAAACACATGGTTCATAGGGGGTGTGTTCACACTTCCCTTGCACCGCATGTGTACGTGTGTGTGCAGGCCCACTGTGGTGCGTGCTTTGTAAAACACACAGAGTGACTGAGGCTGGGCTGCTCTCATTAACACAGCCACTGGCCGGCCAAGAACCCTCACTGACCAGGTGCTAATTTGATTTAGCTCACAGCGGCCATTCCCCTACCACTGAGAGACAGCCGTCAAACCTGCTCCTCTATTCTAATATCACAAATACACATGCAATATAAGAAATGCTTTACACACTTACAGACGTGCCGAAATAACACACTATTGTGGGCCCCCACATTGAGCTTTTTCCTAACAAGAAAGTACAATCTTTTTTTTAAAGTAGTACCATGGCAATACTATTTTTATTGATTTATTTACATATAAAATGATAATCCCATGTTTTTGGAAAAGTTCCAAGGAAGAACAATGAAAAGTTTTTTTCATTTTTTTCTTTAAACATATACCATTCCATATTTGTATCATCTCCTAGCCTGACGTTGTCATACTCAATTCTAGTCACACCTTTTCCAGGAAACATGACGTTCAACCGGAAACCATAGCAAAACCTTGAGCACCGGTTTGAGCTTTGAACGTGCCCCTGGAAAGAAAATGCCTCTGCACTCAAATATAGATAGACAGTACATCAGCTTGAGCTAGTATCGTTAAAATGTGCGCGGTTAGCGCAGGCACCTACTGAGCCCCATAAATCGACATTTAAAACAGCCAGCCTTGGATCACGTAGTGGATTCTACTCAGATATGTAAATCAGTTGGATCTCTCTCCACCCTCCTTTAATATCAAGCAGGTATGATTGAGCATGGATCTGGTGGACTACTTTTATTAGTGATCATAAAAGATCACAAATCAAAGGCAAGTGATGTTGCTGCATCCCTAGATTATAAAGATTACTATAAAAGCAGCCGCTTAGAGAAAAAGAGGAGTAAAGGGACAGAGAGAAGTGAGACGTCATGTGAATGCGAATGAGAAGGAAGGAAGGGTGAGAGATGAGTTTAGGGATAGGGGGGTGGGGAATCAGGAGCTGTTGATTTAGTTTAGCATTATAACATGATGAAACCGCAAGCACGACTCTTTCTCATCAAAAGAGGAGCAGCTGGTAAAAATCAGCAACACCTTTGAATGATGCCACGTTTGTCATTAGGTGTTGGTTGAATTATATTTACATATCACTCTAGAAAGAGTGCTTTTAGGGATACACAATATTTCTGTGCCATATTGGTTATTGGGTGATTTTGTACTTTTTTAAATTAATTTGTATAATTTATTTTCACTATTTTTATCTTTAGGTAATATTTTCCGTCATCTAAGGCTCACTTAAAGTTAAACTTAAAAATTTAAGAACACTGTTAAATGAAGCAAATATCCAAATTAATATCCATTTTGTTATTATAATGTTGTGATGTTTAAAATTACTGAATGTACCTTTTAGGATTTTATTTTGAATTTATTTAGACAAAATGCACTCCCTTTCAAAAGTCTGGTGTCAGTTAGAAGTTTGTGTAGAAAGAAATAATACTTTTATAAAGTTACAAATAATTCCTGTATAAAATGTATCATGGTTTCCACAAAAATATCTTACTATTTTTAATATTAAAACTATTTGTATTACAAATATTAAGCTGTCTTCAACATTGATAATAAAAATTAATGTTTCTTGAGCAACAAATCAGCATATCAGAATGAAGACTAGAGTAATGATGCTGAAAATTCAGCTTTGCCATCACAGGATCACAGTACATTTTCAAATATATTAAAAAAGAAAAACGTTATTTTAAATTGAAATAATATTTCACAATATGACTGAATGCAGCCTTGAAGAGCATAAGAGACTTCTTTCAAAAGCATCAAAAAAAAATCTTACTGATTTTCTCCCTGCTTCAGTGAGTCTATCAGAGCCATGTGAAGTGTGAGTGCATCGCTTCACCCCTTGTGTGCCTGTGTGTATAAACATCCCTGATTCTGTGTGCTGCTCCAGATATTGCTTTCAGTGCCCTATGGTGCGTGTGGGTTGCGGGGCGGGTTCACTACTAACCAGGTGCTGGTTTGAGGGGGTGGATCAATAACATCTGCTTTTATGCCTCCTGTGTAATTTTCTCTCTCTCTCAGGTAGAATAGCTCATGTGCAGTCTTTTACTTTTACACCACAGCACTTATAGGGCCAGATTTACTAAACGGTAAATTTGTCGTGAGAGTGCAATTCAAAAAAAGTTCAGCGCGTGATCTACTGACGACACGCAAATGAAAGAACACAGATGCAGCGGGATCATTTCCATAAAGACCAACACAATCTACCAAAAGCAATGCATATTAGCATTTGGTTTAAGACATGCTTTTTATCAGTACATTAGCTATGTTTCCATCCACCTATTTTTATGCATATTTTGGGATGTCACATCAAAAAATGCTGAATGGAAACACCAAGATGCGCATAAATTCTAAAAATGTGCATAAAAAATTTATGCGCTCGTTTGAGTCGGATAAATGTTCTATCCGATACAAAAACATGCGCCTAAACTACGATGGAAATGCATTTACCGAATAAATTCCTCGATGCGCATAAAGAAAAATCATGTGACTTTCGCAATGTAACAGCATAACTATACTAACCAGCGGAAAAATCTTGTTTGCAAAGCATCTGAAATGCTGTTTTGGTCATTCAGAAGTCTGTTGTCAAAGATGCTCAGTATATTTCCCTCCTAGAAACGTCTCGGTTACGTATGGTAACCCTCGTTCCCTGAAGGAGGGAACGGAGACGTACGTCGGACGTACCGACGAATTGGGATCACTTCTGGGAGCCCCTATCAGCTTCGAGCTATCTAGAACCGGCCAATGAACAATTGGCGTGCGAGATTTGCATCTCGCGCTCCGCCCCGCGCCGCGGGTATAAACAGGAAGCGAGAGCGAATGCACGCTGTTTTTCACTGAGGAGCCACACGTAGTGGCTCGACCTGCAGTGATGGTACAGCAACTGTGGCGACGGGACGTACGTCTCCGTTCCCTCCTTCAGGGAACGAGGGTTACCATACGTAACCGAGACGTTCCCATTCAGTCGGTCACGTTCGACGTACGTCGGACGTACCGACGAATTGGGATCCCCTATGGAAAACGCCATAGTTACTACCACTTCCAGCGCCCAGCGATGAGCCCCACAGACCCCGATCTGATGCGGGCGGGTAGGTTCACGCAGGGAGAGTCAAAGCTGCTGTTCCGCAAGACCCACTCAGCTGACTGTATTGGATAACGCTGGGAAAGCGTGCCTGTGAAGGCAGCTGCGGAAGCCACATCATGCCCAGAGGGAGTTAACATGTGGAGAATACACGTATGGGCTGGCCGTGGGCAGCACAACATACGGAAGTCCCAGGGGTGGCCCCGGCCAATTCGTGGAGGGGGAACAACACGTACCTGGGACGGCAGAGGAACTCTGCCGAGGGAAAGACACGGGCTCGCCGTAGGGAGCCGTACCGTGGAAGAATACACATATGGGACCGCCGTGGGGGTCACTACATACGGAACCCAGCCTAACACAAGTTCCACTAATGCATACGAGTGTTAGACCTGGCGTCGAACGCTCCGCCACGTCTGACTGCCGCGGGTTGCGGAGGACTCAACAGGGTTCGCCGATCCGGGGAACTCGACTGGAGCAGAATAAGCGCACGCATCCGTCTACCATAGGGGAGGGAATGGCGCAGCAAGCCGACACTAGAACGGGCACTTCGGTGTTACTGACTATGGGAAGTGAGCACACAGGAAGAAACCGGCTCTACACGGAGGCTATAGAATCTAGCGAACGTGTTAGGTGTCGCCCAGCCCGCAGCTCTACAATATCTGTCAGCGAGGCGCCACGAGCCAGCGCCCAGGAAGAGGCAACACCCCTAGTGGAGTGGGCTCTTAACCCGAGCGGGCAGGGCACGTCTTGGGACTGATAAGCCAAGACGATGGCATCCACTATCCAGTGGGCCATCCTCTGCTTGGAGACAGCCTTTCCCTTCTGCTGTCCTCCGTAACAGACGAAGAGCTGCTCTGAGGTCCTGAAGCTTTGCGTTCTGTCCACGTAAGTCCGGAGAGCACGGACGGGACAGAGAAAAGCTAGGGCTGGGTCTGCCTCCTCCGAAGGCAGCGCTTGCAGGCTCACCACTTGGTCCCGGAAGGGAGTAGCGGGAACCTTGGGCACGTATCCAGGCCGGGGTCTCATGATCACATGAGAGTTACCGGGCCCGAATTCCAGGCACGATTCGTCGACCGAAAATGCCTGCAGGTCCCCTACCCTCTTGATGGAGGCCAACGCAATCAGGAGTATAGTCTTTAACGACAGGATTTTTAACTCAGCTGACTGCAGAGGCTCAAAAGGGTTCTCTCTGTAGTGCAGTAAGCACCAGAGCTAAGTCCCAAGAGGGTATAGAGGGAGGACGAGGCGGATTTAATCTCCTCGCTCCCCTAAGGAACCTGACGATCAGATCGTGCTTACCTAGAGATTTCCCATCTACGAGCTCATGATTAGCGGCGATAGCGGCGACATAGACCTTGAGGGTGGAGGGAGACAGCCTTCGCTCCAACCCATCCTGTAGAAAGGTAAGCACAGATGCGATCGAACATCTTCGGGGGTCTTCTCGGCGAGAAGAGCACCAATCGACGAACAGGTTCCACTTCAACGCATAGAGGCGCCTCGTAGAGCGGGCTCTAGCGGAAGTGATGGTGTCAACTACCGCTTGCGGTAGGTCACCTAGAACCTCCGCGTCCCGTCCAGGGACCAGACATGGAGTTTCCAGAGGTCTGGACGCGGGTGCCAGGGTGCCCCGTCTCTGAGTCAGGAGGTCCTGCCTCAGAGGAATGGGCCAGGGAGGTGCTGTCGCAAGGAGCACTAGTTCCAGGAACCAAGACCGGTTGGGCCAATACGGAGCGACCAACAGGACCTGCTCCTCGTCCTCCCTGACTTTGCACAGTGTCTGCGCAAGAAGGCTCACTGGGGGAAACGCATACTTGCGTTCTTCCCGGGGCCAGCTGTGGGCCAGGGCATCCGACCAGAGGGTCCCCTCGGTCAAGGAATAAAACCACTGACAGTGGGTCGTCTCTGGGGAGGCAAACAGGTCTACCTGTGCGGCCCCGAAACGACTCCAGATTAGCTGGACCGCCTGGGGATGGAGTCGCCATTCTCGCGGAAGTACCTGCTGACGTGACAGCTCGTCGGCCGCACGATTGAGCAGGCCCGGAATGTGAATAGCACGAAGCGACCTCAGATGCTTCTGACTCCATAAGAGGAGATGGCGGGCGAGTTGCGACATGCGACGGGAGCGTAGACCACCCTGTTTGTTGATGTACGCTACGGCCGCAGTGTTGTCCGTCCGGACCAGAACGCGCTTGCCTCTGAGCGGCACTTTGAAGCGGCTGAGTGCAAGACGAACTGCTAACAACTCGAGGCAATTGATATGCCATTGCAGCTGAGGCCCCGTCCACAGGCCCGAAGCTGCAAGCCCGTTGTACGTGGCACCCCAACCCGTGGATGAGGCATCCGTGGAGACAACGGAGTGCCTGGACACTTGTTCTAGGGGGATTCCCGCCTGGAGAAACAAGGGGTCCGACCACGGGCCGAAGGTTTGGCGGCACCTCGGAGTCACTTGGACGCGGAGGGAACCGCTGTGCCACGCCCATCTCGGGACTCGATCGAGTAGCCAGCGTTGAAGCGGTCTCATATGAAGCAATCCGAGCGGCGTTACTGCAGCTGCGGATGCCATATGCCCCAGGAGCCTCTGAAAATGTTTCAGTGGAACCGCTGTCCTGCCTTTGAACGAATTCAGGCAGTTCAACACCGACTGGACGCGCTCCTCGGTGAGGCGCGCAGTCATGGCGACCGAGTCTATCTCCATACCGAGAAAAGAGATCCTCTGCGTGGGGCAGAGTTTGCTCTTCTCCCAGTTGACCCGAAGTCCCAACTGGCTGAGGTGACTGAGCACCTTGTCCCTGTGTTCGCACAACTGCTCTCGCGACTGGGCAAGAATCAGCCAGTCGTCGAGGTAGTTGAGGATGCGAACACCATGCTCTCTCATGGGAGCAATGGCCGCCTCCGCAACCTTCGTAAAGACGCGGGGCGAGAGGGACAGGCCGAAGGGTAAGACGCGGTACTGACATACCCGTCCCTCGAACGCGAAGCGCAGAAAGGGCCGGTCGAGGGGAAACGAGAATGAAAGTACGCGTCCTTCAGGTCGATCGCTGCAAACCAATCTTGGGGACGGACGCACCTGAAGATGTGCTTCTGCGTTAGCATTCTGAACGGCAGCCTGTGAAGGGACCGGTTCAAGAACCGCAGGTCCAAGACCGGCCATAACCCGCCGCCTTTCTTGGGTACAATGAAGTACGGGCTGTAGAACCCGGACCTCATATCGGCTGGAGGGACCGGCTCCATCGCGTCCTTCGCCAGTAGGACTGCGATCTCCGCCCGGAGCACGGGGGCGTTCTCCTTCGCTACTGGAAAGTGAACGCCCCCAAACTTAGGGGGACGCCTGGCGAACTGAATCGCATAGCCGAGTCTGATGGTACGGCCCCGAGACGGGCTGGGAAGCTCTAGCCAGGCTTCCAGACACCGAGCAAGGGGATTAACCACAGACGTACCCGCAGCGGGGCAGCGACGCGGAATGCAGGGATCCGACTCGGACGGCATGGAGCGGCCCGAAGTGGGATCTGAGTGTGCTGTGCAACACTTACCTGCGTCCGCGGAGGGGGCGTGCGAGTGTGGGGAGGCCGCTTGAGTGCGTTCCCACAGCCGGCGCCCCCTGCTGGCGAAGGGAGAGGCGTCTGAGGGTGGCGAGGCATGGGAGCGTCGACCACCGCCAAGCGCGCTCCCAAATGAAGGAGGGGCTGAGCGTGGCAAGGCTTTGTGGCGTTGCACACGGTCTGCCTCACCTCCTTCCTCAGCGGGGAACAAGAGTGGCGAGGCATAGCGTCACGCACTGTTGTCCACGCACCGCTGAGAAGAGGGGAATGAGAGTGGCGAGGCTTTGTAGCGTCACACACACTGCCATTCTCGCCCTCTTGTGGGGAGGGGAATGAAAGCGGCGAGGCTCTGTAGCGTCACACGCTGCCATTCCTGAACTCCTGAGACCCAGAGGTATTGGAACTGCTCTTTTTTTTTTTTTTTTTTTTGGTACCACTGGCTGTTTTTAACATCAGTGGCGGAACAGAATTACTAATGGTTTTCCACCCGGCCCTCCTCCGGGGAAGAACAGTTCCAGACCAAATCCGGGTCAATTGTGCTTCTGGACCAGGGTGGACATCGTCTAGCCAAGGGCCAGCGTTGTGCGCAGCTCAACCTCAGCTCAGAACTACCCTTGTGCACTAAGCAGGGCGGAGGTGGCCTGCCAGTGGCACTGCCACCCCACCGATGAGGGTAGTGAGAGAGAGGAAAACTTTATACAGATTATGGCCCTATTGGTGTTCCATATTTTGGCACCAATAGTTCCACAATGCCAAAGCCTTCCAATGCACATCCGAAAAAAGGCAAGGGGCAGGCAAGGCGATTTACGCGTTGCACTATGCCTCAGCCATCCGGGAAAGCATGGCTGTCAAGTATGAATCTGATTCAGCACGAGCGCCCACTATTACGGTGGGAATCTCAGCATCATCTTCATTTTCAACACATAACAGCCCTCTCTCCGATGCAGCGATTGACATCTGTCCTCTGCTAGAGCCCCAAATGAAATGCTAGGTCCCCTTTCAAGGACCAGCAATCCCATCTGTAAGCTACCAGCAGACACGTGAGACAGTGGGCGTGGCCGTGAGACGGCACACGGCGCGCTGAACACTCAAGCCCTTATGAAAAAGGCAAGACGAACAGCGCGCCGACGTGGCCATGCTCTCGTGAGAGAGCATAGACCACCCACGAACACAGTCTCAACATGCTTGCGATGCGATAGAGGAGTGAGGGGCCCACAGAGATGTACGCGGCGGGGAAGCCTCACTGTAATCCTCAGGCCACCCAGGCTTATCAGCCAAAATAGTCCCCCCTCTGGTGCACCAGAAAAGAGACTAGATCGGGGTACAAGCGAAGGGACTCAACCCCGTTTGAGGCATCATAGTCTCGACCGCGCATCGGAGGCGCCGAGTGACGCGCGCAGAGTTGCCGTGGCAACCCGCGCTGTCACCCGGCAGCCAGACGGCACACGGCGCGCTGAACACTCAAACCCTCACGCGGAAGGTGAGATGACCAGCGCGTCGACGTGATCCCGTTCCCCTGGGAGAACATGGATCACCCACGACACAGTCTCAACATGTTTATGCGAGATGGATCGTGGCCGTCAGGACAGGAAACAACCGCATCCAGAAACGCACGAGTGGTAAGACATCTTGAAAAAGACGGCACGTCACCCGTGAAGCTCTTTTGTGAGGAAAACGCTCTGTGCTGAAGCACTCAGGGGGAAACGCGACAGCGCACGGGATTGTTAGTGCAGCCCGTGCCTGTACTCAGCAGGAAAACGCTCTACCCAGACCAACAGGTTGCTGTGATAACAGCAGTTTTTCTGCACTCAGAGGCAGCTCGATGAGTTCAGCGCGATCCCACTGAAAGGTGCCGTTTCTCCAACACGCGTCCTCCTCTGGCTTTCCGGTGTCTGTAGACAGTCTTGCTGATAGCAGCGAAAAATACTCGTCTTGAATGAAGAGAGTGAGTCCTTCATACGCCTGTGTGGCTCCGAAGTGAATGACAGCGTGCATTCGCTCTCGCTTCCTGTTTATACCCGCGGCGCGGGGCGGAGCGCGAGATGCAAATCTCGCACGCCAATTGTTCATTGGCCGGTTCTAGATAGCTCGAAGCTGATAGGGGCTCCCAGAAGTGATCCCAATTCGTCGGTACGTCCGACGTACGTCGAACGTGACCGACTGAATGGGAACTGTCTTACATGACATTACATTACATCTGCCTCTGAAAGCAAGACAACAAGTTTATTGAGACGCACAAGTTTCTCTGAGATGCAAATAATTTATTATATACGATTATATATGGTGGATTTTCCTATGTTTCTTAGTGATTTTTAGCGGTAGTTTATCAGAAGTGACGATTATTTTCTCTTCGACTCACTGGATGGAAACGGTGCTTTATTATATATAGCAATTTTGCGCATAAGTTACATTCGCAACTCTGGATGGAAACAGCTATTGACTAGTGCAAACCTTAATAAATCGATTCATTTAAATATTCTGCTCCCATAAACTTTGCGTCTGAAATGGAAACTCCTACAAATGCATATGCAACAAGGTCAGCCGCAAAAATAACCCTGTCCACGCCTTTTCAGCGCTAATTCATCACTGGGTTTCTTTAGTAAATCCTGACAGTAGCTTTTTAATGCCAAAAGAGGGTTTGTGCTGGCGCAAGCTGTTAGTAAACATGGCCCTTAAAGTGGAGTGAATTGCTGAAACCTTTTGAACGGCATAACTATGTATGTCATTATAGTGCACGTTGGGCCATAATCCACCTTCTATATAAGGTACGCATAAGTGTGAGCATGTGTATTAATTATGTGTGTGTACATTCACGTCCAACACACAAATTTCACAATAGTTTTTTTCAAAGAAATATATCCCTCTCTGATATGGGCAGGGAGTGCAGGTTGTTAATGATACGAATGTGCCAGTAAGATCCAATCAATTCAAAAGCTCAATATCATATCCTATAAATGAACCTGTGCAAGGACGAGGACCACTGCCAGTGAACCGGCGGCGAAAATGAAGAGTCCTCTTCCTGTAGAGCTTACGTTGATTATAATGTACAATGTACTTTACACTCACTCACATACACGTTGGGTTTTCAAGTTTGATAGGGACTTTCCATACACATACTGTACAAACTGTATATTCTATTCCCTATCCTTAGACCTACACCCCATAAACCTACCCATCACAGAAAACTATCTGCATTTAAAAATTTTCAAACAAACATTTATATTTATGCTGTTCCCTTTCGAATGGAAACTCGCACTGCATCCTCTAGAGGACACTTTGGGAAACCTCCAGTGTGACTGGTGTCTGCATGTGTTTAAACGTGACAATGTCATTGGCCGACGACAATCCGTGATGTCCCTGCTGGTGCGACTGTGAGTATATAAGGGCACCTGTAATAGAGCTCATCAGCTTTTTTTTCTTCAGAACACTGTTTTTTTAAAAGCGTAAATTTGGCAATAATGCTTGTGTTTTTCTTGAGGGAATTAGGACAGGGATCTGCACCCCGCGGTTTGGGACCTGCTGCAGCCAAGGCCCAGCGGAGACTCAGATCGTGGTTGCAGGTTGAGCTGGCAGAGGATTTTGATCAAGGTATGGCTGTCTCTCATTCCCCTGCTGCTAACTCAAGCTAACTGTTGAATGCTGATGTGCTTTTTCTAATCGAGTCATCTGATCTAGCAGACAGCGCTCTTTTGGCTTCTAGCTAGGAAGAGCACGGTGTGGCTGTGGAGGGTGAAGAAATGTTTAATGAACCCTCCCAGTCTGCCTTCCCCGCGCACCATGAGCTGCTTGAAGTTATGGCCCACACTACAGAGAGAATAGATCGTGCAGCTCCTATGAGTCCTGTTCTGCCTAACCTTCATACTGAGGTGGAGAGGTCCTGGAAGAAACCATACTCGGCTCGTATTCATCCCTTTCATTGCGTGAATTATGCTAATGTTGAGGGGATGTGCGAGCATGGATATGCATTGATGCCTCCAATGGAAGATGTACTTGCAAGCTATCGATGTTGAAGACTCCAGTCCAAGCCATTGCTGGTTAAAGGGTATACAGAACTGTAGGTCAGGCCAGTGTGGCTTTGCACACAATGGCTGTGTTGCAAGCCTTCCAGGCGGATCTTCTTAAAGATCTGAATGATGGCTAGGTTCTTTCCCCTGAAGTGGTCGCTGAGCTGCGCCGAACCACGGATCTTGCTCTCTGGGGCACCAAAAAACAGCTTCCACTGTCAGCCATTCGATGGCAGCAATGGTGGCCACGGAGAGGCAATTGTAGGTCAACCTGGCTGACATCGGGGAGAAAGAAAAGTGCTATCACCTTGGTGCACCAGTATCATCCTCTGTGCTTTTTGGCACATCGGTAGAGATGGTGGTCGAAGTTCAGGGAGGTGAGGGGTGCGGTCTGCAGCATTTAAGAATTGTATACCGCGTCATCCCAGATCTGCGCCTCAAACCTCTAGGGGCCCTGGGACGTCAGACAGGGCCAGAGCCAGAGACTGTGTTTACAACCGTGCCTCTCCTCCGAGGAGCAGGATGCAGAAAAGGCATGACCCGAGGAGGGCAAAGAAGGATATGAAGGAAGCTCATCGAGAGTATCGCCAGGTTCACACATACTCATACAATGCGCATGTGGTGCAGGAGCAGAATGTGCTTTTGTGCTTTCACATATGCCACATTTGCAGTGTGCAACTGATTCATATTCGTTGATACCACAAATACAACATTTATAAAAAAAATTATTTCAAATCCAAAAGTTATTACTAAAAAGTTGTCAGCATTGTGATTCTCTTGTACAAAGTACAAGCTCTTTGTTGGCTATTTGTGGCTAAACTGTCTTTAAGGTTGAGTATGGTTTGGCCACCTCTCATTTTAGAAAGTCATTCTGCTGAGGCCTCCGCTTAGCTGGGCTCCGTCTAGTCAAGTCAAGTCACCTTTTTATAGCGCTATTTACAATGCCAATTGTTTCAAAGCAGCTTCACAGAGTTAGACAGGAAAATAATGCAACAGAATTTGATTCGGTTGTACAGCCGCTCTGGAGAAAACAGTGATGTTATCCAGCTCATTTCAATTATCATATAGTGACAATGCGGGCAGATCAGTAATTTAGTTGAAAATGTATTTGAATATTTAGTTGAAAATGTAGTGTCCCCAACTGAGCAAGCCAAGCCAAAGGTGACAGTGGCAAGAAACCAAAACTCCATCAGGTCGCATAATGGAGAAAAATAAACCTTGGGAGAAACCAGGCTCAGTCGGGGTGCCAGTTCTCCTCTGCCCATCATGGCGTGTCGGTGAGGCAATTATTAGATAGGGATATTTGAAAGATCGGAGTCATCACGCCGGAGACGGGTTTATTGAGGATGCCATGTCGGTGAGGCAATTATTAGTTAGGATTATTAGATTAGTCTAGACAGTGACATCAAGTGTGTTGGCTCTTTATGGGCCCCTGTGATAAGACGTCTTTAAGGTTCTGCATGGTTTAGCCTCTTCTCTTTCTAGTCGTTCTGCTGATGCCTCCACTCGCCTGAGCTCTATCTAGACAGTGACATCAAGTATGTTGTCTCAATGCGGGCCTCTTTGGTAAACTGTCTTTACGGTTGAGCATGGTTTGGCCATCTCTCGCTATAGAGAGTCATTCTGCTGAGGCCTCTGCTCTCCCGATCTCCATCTGGACAGTGTGTTGGCTCTCTGTGGGCCGCTGTGATAAGCTGTCCTTAAGGTGTGGTGTAATTTGGCCTCCTCTCATTTTAGAGAGTCATTCTGCTGCGGCCTCCACATTTCTAAGCTCCACTTCTGAGCCTCTGTTTTGGGGTTATATAAGGTGGCTCCCTTGTGGTAATGAAGTCATAGATGCCTTACCCAGAATTTAGGTCCCCCATGCAGGAGGCTCCTTTATTTATCTAGTTGAAACTACCTTCCCTGTTTCGGGTTCTTTTAATAGGCAGCTTCCCTAGAATGCAAACTTTTGCAAGGTCATAGCTGCCTCCCCCTATTGTGGGTTCTAAAGCAGGAGATTCCCTTGTGTTAGCAGTAAGTAGAAACTGCCTCCCCCACTCGGGGCCCATAAGCAGGCACTTTCTTGGTATGCTCTGGAGGTCGATAGTCTGATTGAGCTTGGGCCTCCCCTTCGGGGTTCTGTAAGCAGGTCCTCTGAGAGCTTGAGATGATCTCCAAACTGCAGGGACTACCGTGAAGTCTCCACGATTACTGGGATATCTTCTCTTTGTCCTCCACGCTCTGTTCCAGCTCAGGCAGACTTCAGAGACTTAGCATGGCTAACACTTTGCAATCGTTTTAAAGTTTCCCTTTATAGTTCCCCCTTCCCTTGTAGGGTTTTTTATTAGGGTCTATCGTCCTTGGTTCTAGCCTAGCCTAAGTTTGGGATCACAGTCTTGGGTGAGCATTGGATTCCCCTCACTCAGAGGGTTTTTCTGCTGAGTCCCCAGGTCCCCAGAGAACCCATCTCTGGGCCCTGGTGAGAAGTTGTTTTGCCTAGCTTTAAATCCCTTTCTCACTGGTTGAGCATCCTTAAGTCAGGAGTGCTGGCCTTGCGTGATGCTGACTCTAGGTAAAACATTTGACTGTTAAAATGCTCCCCTGTGGTGTTTAGGGGTTGAATCAGATCCCCCTATATATAGGGGGTTCATGCCTCCCCCTAATAGTGAGTTTCTAAGTAGGCAGCTTCCTTATGTTTCATGAAGCTGCAGCTGCCTCCCCACTGGTTGGGTTTCCAAGCAGTCGACCCCTTCATGAGTCTACAATAAGACTGAAGTTGTCTCCCCCTGATAGTGGGTATCCTTAAGTAGACCGCTCCTTTAGTTTGTGAGTGACAGGTGAGGCAACCATTTTTTACTGTGCCAGTATTTTTCTTAAAGGTCCCATGGCATGAAATTTTCATTTTATGAGGTATTTCAACATTAATATGAGTTCCCCTAGCCTGAATATTGTCCCCAAGTGGATAGAAATGTTGATCGGTGTAAAACCGAGTTCTGGCTGTCTTTCTCTGCCTTTGAGAAAATGACAGGCCAGACTAGCCAATCCTGAAGTCTCCTGGTTTGACTTCCAAGCAGGAACGGTTACCTCCCTTTCCTCCGCCCAGAGAATCTGGCACGCCCATGCAAGCGCTCCAGAGATCATGGGTTGTGAACGAGTGAATGCTGGCAGTTTCTCAGTGTTTGGATGTACAAATGAAAACAGAAGTCTTTTTTCAGTTCCTTCTGATCTGTGATCAGTGATTTCTTATGTGTAGCTAATTATTTATTATTCGTGCACACACTGCGGCTTCTCTCTCTCCCGACAGAACGGTGTTTTCGTGTTTTCTATCTTGTGAGTCAGTGTTTTTGTACGTCCTCGTCGCGTCTATCTGTTCTTAAATGTGCATACAGTCGGGAGTTTCTGCTTAACATCGGCAGAGCCACATCTTTAGAGATAAACCTCACGCACGCCGAAGCTCGGCCTTCAACATCCCCGACCCCCAGTACTGCATCTGACCCACAGCGGAGGCACCAAACACGGCGTGAGATTAAGCAGAAGGGGGGTAAGCGTGAAGGTATCCGGCTAGGCTAGCCAGCTTTCCCCACAATAAACTGGATTACATTCGATTACTGCTGTTGTGTCTTTGTTTGCGCTGTGTACTCAATGCGCGTCACTGACGCTTTTCATATGATTGGAACATATCTAGAAATAATGCTTTAATCAAACTTACTAACTTGTTCATCTCGCTGTAATGGTACATTGCATGTGTTACAAAGTTGGTAGAATAATGATGAAGACGGACTCGGCGTGACTGGGACTCGTGTTTATTCAGAACTCTCAGATACAAACACAATAAACTCGCGCTGACAGACAGCGCTCTCACAACTCAGTAGTTACTATAAATAACTTTGTAAGCAATCGCTCCGTCTCCGTGATGTCCGGTTCGCGAACGAATCATTCTTTTGAATCGGTTCTTTTTAGTGAACCGAACCAGTTCACCAAATCGGACTGAATCGTTCTAAACGGTCCGCGTCTCGAGTCAGCGCTGATCCATAATTTACTAAAGTTACTAACTTTCTGACATGAGTGACAGCCCCTCCGACTAGAAATAGACTAATAACCTGAAGTATATTCTAGTAACTACAACAGTTCACCCTGAACTGAGACATGCTGAGAGAACTGATGAGAAGTGAACTCAGGTCCATCCGTCTCTCTGGCAGCAGCTCGTGCCTGCTCGTGCGTCGTAGACCTCGTTAAACCACGCCCCCTCCGCTCATTTCAAATGCAAAGATGTCAGCCAATCACAACAGTGGGCGTTTTTACTGAAGTCTCACAGCAGACACGCCTCTTGAAACAGGCCCTTCAGCCACAGGGCAAACAGCAGTATAGACAAAATGCCTTTTATTTCTAAATTATGACATTTTATGATGTAAAAATCATACTAACAATATAAGTACACCTCAGGAAACACTATAAAATAATAGAAAAATGCCATGCCATGGGACCTTTAACAATAATGTCTGGCATAGAGGCTGGCATTATCAGACCTTTTAGCTCTGCCAGTCTTAGGGCTTGGAGCTAGAGACCTTAACTCCCGCGGGACCGACGCAACAAAGTGCGGTGCGGGATTAGATTTGATGACCGTGTGTGTGCGCGGTGCAGGAGAATAAAGCGTTGCGAGACTCCTGCAAAAAGATAAATATCTAAAAAAAGAACATCTAAAAACAAATAAATTGTTATTCATCTATTGCATTAAAGCAGCAAGAACAACTACAACAACACAAAAAGATTTACAGGTGCAAGGCAGAATTTCTATTTATTATTACATGTTTTTGCAGTGTTGTTCAGTGTAGCCAATCACAGACATATGTGTTGATTTCTTTAACGCAATGGCCATTCAGATGCATTCAAGTTAGAATCCACTCACCTCTCAAAACTGAGAAGTTTTTGTTCAGTGCTGAATTCGGCTAGCCTAGCTCCGCCCTCCTACGTACTTCCGCTCAATTTAAATTTTCCTTTAGTACTCCGTCGGCGATTGTGGTATATTCTCTGGTTTTCTCCGGTCAAATTTTAACCAGTCCAATCAGCGAACAGGGAGTGGCTGAGAACGATGACGTTAATGTTGTGCATTCGTTTGAGATGACATACGTCACGACCAAACGTTAGCGATTGGTTATGGCAGATCGAGAGTGGCTCTGGGAAGATCCAATAGTTTTAAACTTCAACAGAGTACCCGCCTTCAAGGAAGTTAACGCTTGTCAATGGAGAGTGGCCAGACTCTCTGTACAAATGAAATGTACGAGAGTCTGGTAGGAGCAGGCTAGAATTATGCATGCTCAGCTGGCAAATCCTCTGATTATAACAAAGTGTAGACATTATGAAAGATGCATTGTGAAGTCAGTTTCATTGATTATAAAGGAGCTTTGTGAGATTGCTATGTCAGCTTTTTAGGGATTATTAAGGCATCATACTTTGCACGCATTCTGCCATGCCAAACCTTGCACTCAGTAGCCTATGCTTGCTTTTATGCCATGCATCGGGACTGCCTGTCTACGTCTCCTTCAGACAAAGAAGTTGATGACGTCTATTAAAGGTGCCCTTATATACTCACGGTCGCACCTGTAGTGACATCACAGACGGTCGTCGCCCAATGACATTGTCGTGTTTAAACACGTGCTTCAGACACCGGTCACACTGGAGGTGTTTTCCAAAGTGTCCTCTAGAGCAGTGGTTCTCAACCCTGTCCTGGGGACCCCCCACCACTGCACATTTTGCATTTTTCCCTCATCAGACACACCTGATCCAACTCATCAGCTCATTAGTAGAGACTGCAAGACCTGAAATGGGTGTGTCTGATGAGTGAGACATACAAAATGTGCAGTGGTGGGTGGTCCCCAGGACAGGGTTGAGGACCACTGCTCTAGAGGACACAGTGTCTAGGGTCCCTTCTTAGGGAACCATGGTTACATGCGTAATGTTTTCCAACAAATGGCAAAAAAAAAAAAAAAAAAACGGCAGTTGTGGTTACCAGACATTTGCAGTATATTTTAGCCTTATACTATACTGACAAACCACCTTAAAAACACAGGTAGTAAAGAGAAAGTCACATTATTAATCAAAGTTCATCACAACAAGCTGAGGTAAATAAATAGAAGGTGCACACAGTGCCATGCACATAAATAAAGCACTATCATGGTAACACACATGACATTAACATATCACAATAAACTTTAATTCAAGATGCAAGATGTAAAAATAATAATAATATAAAACCCTAATGTAAATAAATGACAAGAAAACAATTTGTGGAATGTTTCCCCAATTGCATACATAGAACAAGTAGTCAACAATGATCCAGCACATTGATTAATAGAGCTACAACCCTAAGTAGTGTGTATAGTAATAATAATAATAATAATAATAATAATAATAATAATAATAATAATAATAATAATTATTGGAATTAGACAAGCGAAAAATAATCTGGGATGCTTTGCGTTCACAAAGCATGTTATGAGTGTACAGAAGTTAAAGAGTTCACATACACAAACAAGCCAAAATTCTTGCAAACTGCTCTGAAACTAATCAAGTGTCGCCCACAGGCTGACAAAAACTATAAGTGGGATATGACTTTTTACTCTGTTAATGACAGTGGAAGCATAATGAGTCTGACAGTAAAGAATGTTTCCGTTTCTCATCTCAGCCTCTTCACTCACACATGCTCTCCATTAACAGACTTGCCAGAAACAGCAAAGGCCACTGATGTTGCATGTCATACAATGAGTCATTTACATTCAGTAAATATTGAGCCACCTCTTAGTCAGACTCTTTTCTGGATGACTAGTAAAAAACAATGATTAGTTGTGCAATCCTTACCTGCTATTAGTTGTGCTTTTACGGGTACTGTTCCAGTAACAAGCTAGCCCAAAAACCCTCTAAAACTTTCAGACCAGACCATACCGGGACCCAGGCAAAACAGCGTATGCTGGTTTAAGATGTTTTTCTTTTCAGCAGGGATATGAAGGTGTACAATTTCAAGCCAAAATGCAAAAGTATCTTGATATCCTTTCCTACAGGTTCCTGCCTTTGTAAGTAACGCTGACTGACATGATTTGAACAGAACAAGAAAAATGAGCTCAATAACAAAACACCACAACAAGCAAAATAACCGTTAGGGTAACAGTATCAGTTCCACCCCCAATATGAAATAATGTTGGTTTAGCCATAAGGAGAGCTTAAATCAAATGTCAGAACATGTACTACTGCCAATTCTTCCTCAGCAACACACACACACACACACTCACTCACATGCACACCTCGCCAACCCTCCCCCTTTCTACCGGATTGCCTTAGGCAGAATGATTAATTTGTTGCTATTGATTTCTCTTCCTGAACCGAGAGAGCGACCGGGGGGGGGGCAAAGAGTCTGTGTGCATGTATGTGACAGAGGTAGTGGAACAGAGCGACTCCAGGATGATGGACAAGTTAAAGACAGACTCTGTGAGATGTAGAGGTAAAAGGAGACAAAAGAGATATGAAAGGGATAGTCCAAAAATGATCATTCTGTCACCATTTACACTGCTTTATGTCATTTCACGTTTTTGTGTGTATTTCTTAGGAAAAATAAAATGAGTTACTGCAGCAAAACGTTCCAGCTGCTATTTTCATACAAGGAAAGTGAATGGTCACCATGACTTTCCCCAGTCCCCATGCATCCCCATGATTATTGGAGAAGTAAGAAAGCTAAGTGTTGTTCAGTGTAGAACACGTCTTTGCATTCCAATGCACTTCCATTGTTTTTATATGTGAACATGCGCTAGATTAACATATTGCGCTCACATCTGTTGCAGTTTCTCTCACATGACACGGCGTTCCAAAAAACGAGGTGCTCAAGTTAAAAGAAGTTTGACTTTTAAAGAACATTTCTGTGCATCTTGTGTTTTTTCCCCCATTTCACTGCATCTCACGTTTTTAAACGCAAAACACGTTCTGTGTGAATGGCCCCTAAAGCAGCATTTTACTCATTATAGAACCTCTTAAGTGACATATCTGGAACACTCTACATAGGCACCAACTATGCGTACCACACAAATTCCACTCTTTTGGGGAGATTCAACTCTTTGCTTTCAATATAGTTTATTTTAAGCATGTTGTTATGCTATAAAATGTGATATTTTTTTAAATATTTTTATATTATGAAAACTACAGTGCACACATGAACATTACGTAAATTAGTCTATTTATTTGCACTGAACCCTTTGTATTCATACCTGTCAGTATTGAACGAAATTTAAGTATATTTTCAACATTTCTTTAATCTTGTCTGCTATTTTGGTATTATTTTTATTTTTTTGGAGTGTATTGCAATGTATTTTTGCATTCTGTACAAAGGGTATTTTCAATGCTGGTCAAAACAAGCCTGCAAAATTAGGCAGCTCACTAGGATTTGGAACAGGGCAATAAAGTCACAGATTTGGAAAAACATGAGGATGAGTGAATGATGACAGAATATTCACTTTTTTTGATGAACTATCCCTTTAAGGAGTGTGTAAAGAGAGAGGGGGGCCTGAAAGAAGGAGACAAAGACAGAGACAAAGAAACTGAAACGTTAGTCATGACAGTAGATAGATGTGTGTGGATGGATGTGGAGAATTAATAGGACGACATCGAGATGAATGCATCCAGGATTCAGTGCACTGCTTTGCTGCAGTTTTTTCCCTCTGATCCCTAATGAAGAAAAAAGCCAATGGTTGCAGTCTGGATGCGTCAAACCACCTCCCCCCTGCCTCCCTTTCCTTCCTCCACTCTTAATTTTTTTTTTACTTCCTTTTATCCATACACATTTCCCTTTTGGCACACATGTTCCCCTTTCTTTGGCAACTGTAAGTTCATTGAGTGCATATGATCTTCTTTTCTGCAGTGAAAGGAAAGGGAGCAACATAACAAAAATAATTGTCTTAATCAGTGAAGCATCCTTTTAAAGGAAATTGTATGTAAGAAGCAAAACTATAAATCAATCAATAAAAAATAAATTAATGTAGCAAAAAAAAAGGCAGGCAGCCTTTTTTAAGCTTGTATCAATACATTAAACAATAAACCTCACTACATTTGGCTTGATTTATACATAAAACAAGAAGAAAAAACTTTGCTAATGTAGTATACATTTTTTATAAAAAAGCTTTTAATATCTTGATGGATAATACTTAATAATTTTAATAAAAAATGATATATCTTATCTCATTCAATCTGTAAAATCAATATAAGTAATACTTTAAATGTCACAACACTTTACAATACGATTCTATTTGTTAGTATTAATTAACTATATTAGTTAAACTTTAAAAAAAGTATTTATTAATTTTAATAACATTTACTAATACATTATTCAAATCAAAAGTTGTTAGCTAACATGAACTAACAATAAACAGTTAGATTTTATTTTATTATATTAACTAATGTTTACCAGGAGGAATAAATACTCTGTTACTAATGCCACCTTATTGTAAAGTGTTACTTTTAATGTCTACTTTTAAAGTTGTTTCTATTGTAAAATTATGATAAGATTAACATTTTTGTAATAGTGTAATATTTTAAACTTAAATATTTGACCAGTTTTGCTTAAATTGACTTTCTTTTAAGGAAATTTTAATGGAAACCAAGAACACTGATTATACAGCCATTTCTGTGTTGTATTGCATGTATATATTTGCATTGCAAAAAGACCCCCCCCCCACCACCACCACATCTGCCGTACTTATGTTGCATTTCAGCACGTTTTTTTCTTTTCTTTACTACTATCGCATGTTTGCATGTTTCTTCCTTCATTATGTTGTCTCAATCTCTCCCTCTCTTTCTTCGTGCGTGTCTGCTTTTCTGCAGCCTTAATAGGCTGCTGCCGTTAAAAGGTGTTAATTCATTCTCACACTATCTTCCTCACTCCCTCCCTTTTTCTCCCTGCTCCTCCTCTCTCTGTCCCTTGTCTTGCTGTTGCTATGAGCCTGTGACTCGTGACGCTGTCCTCTCATCTGATCACTTCCTGATAGTGACAAACAGCAGCTTGACGTAGTGTGTCTGCCATTGGTCCCCTCCAAAGACACAATGCCCAAGTCACGCAGAGACACACGCGCACACAAACTATTGAGATGGGAATGTGTTGTGCCAGCACCGCCGCTGTGACCCTCAGAGCATGTTGCGTGTCTATGTTTGTGTGTACGTCTAGGGCTGCGAGAGAATATGCAAATATTCGAGCGAAATTGAGAAAGATATGAATCCAACATGGCTGCCTTGCTGCCATTCACTCAAGCCTAAACGCTCTACACTTCAACTACAACAGCCTGGCATTTCAATGCAACGTGTTCGCATTTGATCTTTTAAAAGTCACTCAGTCAAAGCCCCTCATTATTTTTAACCCAAAAAACTCTGATGTCATTCAAGCAGCGGTTCACTTAGCTTTAGCATCCATGCTAGCTCTGGTCACTCTAAGGGCCCTGTGGGAGCGCCAGGTGGAGCGGTGTGTGATCTCAGCGTAATTCAGCTGATTAATTGCTTTAATTAGGATCATGCAGGGCTGAGCAGGGATGCATTGCATGTGCTGCTCACCAGCTGAGAAAGCACTGTGGACAGTCAGAGGTCAGTGTCACTAGACCCCTGTTACTCCTGCCTCTGACTTCCTACTCATCTCCCAGCACAGATTGACAGAAGCCTTTCAGAAGTATCTATAATCTGCATCACTAGCAGCACCAAATAGATTGTTAAAAATAATTTGGTTTTCTAGACATTGTTTTAACAAACCGGTACGGTCGAGCCAGACGTTGACTTGTCGGACCGCTCAAACGAACATAGTGTGGTTCTTTGTATTATAATTTTTTAGCGATCAAGTATAAATCTTTCCACACAAAGCTACTATGAGCAGCATGACTGAGCGATAGTGTGCACTCCTGTTGAAGCAACAAGTTGGTTACAGCTTCATTTGTTTTTAGAATTTCTATTTTTCTATTTTTAAGATTTCTATTTCAATTAAATAATTTTTTTGAAGTTTTTATCCATCAAAGAATACTGGGGGGGGGGAAAACTATTTCCACAAAAATATAAAGCAGCACAACTTTTTTCAGCATTGATAATAACAATAAATGTTTCTTGAGCATTAATCAGCATATTAGAATGATTTATGAAGGATCATGTGACACTGAAGACTGGAGTGCTGAAAATTCAGCTTTAACGTCACAGGCATAAATTACATTTTAAAATAAATTTCAATAAACAAAATTGTAAGCATATTTTACATTACTGTTGATCAAATAAATATACAGCCCTGGTGAGCATCAGATACTTCTTTAAAAATCATTCTGAAAATGTATCAATAATATATCTATATAAACAATGTAAATTTAGTATTACATCATTTGGGCTCAAGCTAAAGGATCCTTTTATATATATTTTAAGTTATTAGGTTTTTGAAATGCCTATGGAAAAAATTTATAAGACAAATACTTCTCAAACCAAAGTGTTATGAGAAACAGTGGGCAGTCACTATTGTGTAGTGTTGTAGTCAAGACCACCTAATCCGAAGACCAAGACCAATGTGTGTTGAGACCAAGACAAGACCAAGACCAGACCAGCACTCCTTAAATTCATAGAGATCCACATTACCACCTGAGAAGTGACTTATAACTTATAATAAATTACTTATAATAAATATATTTAGAATAAGAAACTATATAGAGCTGTTACCAATCAAATGAAATCATTAACAACAAAATTCATCTTAGCGCTACAGAGGTGATAAAGAAGATGCATCTGAATTGATAAATTACAAATGCATAAATAATGTTGAGGATAATGTTTTAAAAAAAAATTTGAATGTTTGAATGTTCTCAAATTTGTGAAAATAGCTCTCTTGCTCTTGTGATATTGGTTAATTACATCACGTTATAAATCCAGATCTCATACAAGAACGTTTTGCAACAATATCTTGAATTTTGTGAGCATTTGTATAAATGTTTTGTGACATTTTGACACAATCCCTAATTAATTTCTGAATCAGCACAATAAATAAATCAAATTAGAAATAAGTTATTGATTGCATCTGAAGCAGTAAGTTTTACATCCAATCACATTAATGATGTTAATGAATAAATCAGACAATGCACTGACAATTTAGTAATATCCCAGCAGTTGTGGTCTTGACCGGTCTTGAAACAAAATCCTGAGTCCTCTTAGTCTGAGACCAAGACAAGACCGAGTACAAATGTGTTCGAGACCGATACAAGACCAAGACCATCAGAAATTGGTCTTAAGACCGGTCTTGAGACCGAGACCGGTCTCGAGTACTACAACACTACTATTGTGCTCTATACATCAGAGCCACTGTTTACACTCTTCAGGAAGTGCACAAATGGCTTATAGCTGACTCTGGGCATTGGAGCAAGATAGGAGAAAGTATTTCAACATGGCACACTACAAATTTAATCTTGTGTTTACTCTTGAGTGTGTGAATGCATTTACACATGCTTACACATACAACCACTGAGAGATTCTTTGTCCTGGAAAGCAATCTGAGAGTGTAAAGAAAAGCCATGCTGCTCTTCATTAAAAATGCATATTGTTCCTTATGACTCTAAGAAAAATACATAGGCACACACAAACACACTTGCCTATTCCAAGCCCAGCCGAGAGATATGAGACAGGTAGAGGAAAATGGGAGTAGAGGGCAAGAATGACACAGTTCATCATCCTCATCCTCCATGACCCAAACTGCATATCTATGGGCACATCTGCACAAAAAGACGATAGCAGCAGATAGTCTCTTTTGACATCTTGCGCAACCTATTCCTGATGTTATCTTCAGGAGAAGCTTGTCGTCAGCTCTTTTGTGAAGTGGTAATGTTTGTGTCCTGGCACATACGGAATCCTTTTTACACATTAATTATTTGATGTTTACAAAAATTACAACACTAGGTGCACATCATTTCTTGCTATAAACCCAGAACAGCATCTACTTTCACAATAACTTAAAATCAGTGTTCTTCAAACCAATGAGATATTAATTTGTATATTTACATGAGAGCTTTGATTTAAATTAACTTATTTATTTTCTTAATGCATGCTGCCGGATTTCTTACACACACACACACACACACACACACACACACACACACACACACACACACACACACACACACACACACACACACACACACACACACACACACACACACACACACACACACACACACACACACACACACACACACACACACACACACACACACACACACACACACACACACACACACACACACACACACACACACACACACACACACAGTAGCGAACTGTGACTTTTTATCCTTGGCCCTCGGGAAAAAAAGTAACCTAAAATCAGCCTAGTTTACTGTGTCTTCTATAATACTGCATGCTACCTTTGACAAGAAATATCACAAGCAAACATCAGAGTGAGCGTGATTTAATCACCAAAATTAAATATTAAACGCAAATCATCATTACAAAGAATCGCATCATCACTCAATCTGTCACATTTCAGCGGAATATGGTGAGAACTGGCCACAAAACGTTAAAAAAAAAAAGTAAGCAAGCCGACGCATCATGACAGCGCTCAGACCAAAGCACATTAGCGACAGACATCTCTGCATATGTTGATAATATATCATATCATTAGACTGGCACAGCAGCTGATTAAAAGTATGTAACAGACTGTATTAAAGGTGCACTATGTAACTTTTCCGTCCGCTAGAGGTCGCCAATTCAAAACAAAGGCGTAGTTTGATGACGCCAAGTTTGAGGGCAGAATCTTGGGACATGTGGTCTTCACCTCACAGCTGGTTGAAAAGAATCGGGATAGGACTCGGGCAGAAATCATGTTCATGGATGCGATTATTAACGTTACTGTAGTATGAAGCAGAGCAGGACCGAGTGTTGTGGGAGCTGAGCAATACAGTGGCCCAGTAGTGCACAACACAACGCAATATAAAAAGCAAACATAAGTTCACAACACAACGAAAACATTATAATTATAGTATAATTTGTATGACATGTTAAAATTCCACAGCTTGATTGTATTGGTAAAACTGACTTAGTAATGCACAACACAACATTGGAATTTGAAAAAAAGAAAAAGAATTACATTTAATTCATACAAATTATATGTTTCAACTTGGAGGAATTGGTAGACGTTCCCTTGGCAGCGGGTCAAGGCGTTCTCGAGGATAAATATGCAGCTATAATGCATATAATTTTGAATTGATATTTCATGTCGATATACAATTACACACTTAAAACTAATCGTAGTGTTTAAATATTTGTAAGACTGGCGAATCTATAGAACAATGCAAGGAAAACTAACTTTACCGCACTCCGAGAGTCCCCTAGTGGTTGGGAGCATTTCCGTTGTGTTATGGCTATTTCGTTGTGTTGTGGATTTTTCGTTGTGTTGTGGCTTGATTTCGTTGTGTTGTGTGGCTTTTTCGTTGTGTTGTAGCTTTATTTCGTTGTGTTGTGGCTTGATTCCGTTGTGTTGTGTGGCTTTTTCGTTGTGTTGTAGCTTTATTTTGTTGTGTTGTGGCTTGATTCCGTTGTGTTGTGTGGCTTTTTCGTTGTGTTGTGGCTTGATTCCGTTGTGTTGTGGCTTGATTTCTTTGTGTTGCGGCTTTTTCATTGTGTTGTGGCTTGATTTCTTTGTGTTGCGGCTTTTTCATTGTGTTGTGGCTTGAATTCTTTGTGTTGCGGCTTTTTCATTGTGTTGTGGCTTGATTTCGGGATGTATTGTGGCTTGATTTCTTTGTGTTTCGGGCTTTTTCGTTGTGTTGTGGCTTGATTTCGGGATGTATTGTGGCTTGATTTCTTTGTGTTTCGGGCTTTTTCGTTGTGTTGTGGCTTGATTTCGGGATGTGTTGTGGCTTGATTTCTTTGTGTTGCGGCTTTTTCGTTGTGTTGAGGCTTGATTTCGTTGTGGATTTATTTAGTTGTGTTGTGAACTTATGTATGCTTTTTAAAGTTCGTTGTGTTGTGCACTACTGGGCCACCGTAGAGCAAGGCCGCTAGCGCGATTGTTAATAAGATGAACGCAACGCGCTCGCAGTGGGACTTTTCCGCTTTTCCGGTTATGAGTATGAGGTAACACAGCTCTGTTTATTATATTAGACACATCTGAGTGTATTGAAAATTATGTTATGACGTTACTCTGTGCATCCACTCGCGGCAGCTGCTATGACACTTGTTGCCCACTGCCGTAAGAGTAAAGCTTTTCTGCAAAATACAGAGGGTAACGCAGATTTGACGCAATTGACAGGCGACTCCCTCACACATCCCGGTTCCTTGGTTAAAATAGCAATTTTCTCACGATTTACAAATAGTTGGAAACATTTGGGATATTGTAAGTACTCAACTGAAAAAAATATATAACATTGGCCTATTGGTTTTTGGATATTTTACTGAAAAAATGTTACATAGTGCACCTTTAAACTTTTGATTTGGGAGAAATGTATCTATTATGCAGAATTACAGCAAATGGTTGCTAAGTTAGTAAATTGACTGACCAGTAATTCTGCAAAATAACAGCTTAACATAATAAAACAGTGGCAGTGGCGGCCAAAATAAAATCAGGCACGTAACTTATTAGGTTTTAAATACCTTACCCAAACAGAAAGTTCCAGCAGTCAAGCTTTAGCTTCTTGATTGATGTTGTCATCGACAGGTATCACTTAATTTCTATGGTTGAAATGCTTTAAAAAGCTTTGGCTTTCTGCATAAAATTAAGCTCTGGTATAGGTCTTCCTTTGCGATTAACTCCAGCTTTTCTTTAAAACCTAATCTGAAAATCCCGTGGATAATAAATTAGCAATAATGTCTTCCTTGTTGCTTGCAGTTTCCATAGCGCTAGCCATTTTATCAGCATTTCTTTTCAATGGTGTTCCCCATAGTGGGCGGAATGCGTCATAAACTTGTGCTAACAAGCCCCCCCCCATTTAGAGTGACGATATGATTGGTACATTTTCCTGTCATTCCTCTCTCATTAACTTGTTATGGCTTGGCCCTCTGTAATTTCATACCTAGACCACCAATTACAGAGCTAAAAGCATTAGGCAGAACAATCCTGATAAACGCTTTTCACAGACTGTGATGACGCGTCATCAATATATATCGTAAATCCTGCAAAGTTTTTTGTATTTTTCATTTAAAAAAATGTATGTACATTTATAACACTAATACTTTGTATTATATTACTTTTGCATCAAATTACAAAAAACAAGTTACCGCTGCTGTGAGGGTGTTTCTAATACAACGTCTATGGGAGTGACGGTAAAATGAACTTCTTTCTCTCTGTTGACTGCCATTATCAATCTTTTTTAAAGTTGTGAAATCACTATTGTGGAGTTATTCTTTTGCTATTTGAGCAGATGGGGACACACAAAATATATTTAATGTATACTCTCATTTACCGCTATAAAAGTTAACCCAACTATGACGAATTCCGCTCTGAGAAACCCGGAAATGTGAAAAGGGTCTATATGGAGGACACTCAACCTACCCTAGCAATCAAATAACAACTTGCAATAAAAACCAACTCAGGAAACATTAACACACACACACACACACACACACACACACACACACACACACACACACACACACACACACACACACACACACACACACACACACACACACACACACACACACACACACACACACACACACACACACACACACACACACACACACACACACACACACACACACACACAACACTCAGATCACCTACATACCAACACATTAAAAGCCCTCAGTACACCTTAGGCCCTGTCCCAAATGGCACACTTAATTTGCACTTTCGTTCTTGTAGGCTTACAATGGCTATCGCGTGCGCGTATCTGTTAAAGGGTTAGTTCACCCAAAAATGAAAATTCTGTCATTAATTACTTACCCTCATGTCGTTCGACACCCGTAAGACCTCCGTTCATCTTCAGAACACAAATGAAGATATTTTAGTTGAAATCTGATGGCTCTGAAAGGCCTCCATTGGCACAATGCACTTTACACTCTCAAGACCCTTAAAAGGTACTAAAGACGTCGTTACAAAGTCCATCAAACCGCCAAACTGCTGACTTTGGCGATCCAAACTGCTGAATCGACTCACTGATTCATAACGCTTCGAAGCTTCATGATGCCGTGTTTTGAAAATCGTCATCACTATATAAGTCGTTATTTAGGGTTTTTTTGCGCACAAAAACTATTCTCGTCACTCCATAAAGTTATTGTAGAACCACTGTAGAGAGATGGACTTTGTAACAACGTCTTTAGTACCTTTTAAGGGTCTTGAGAGTGTAAAGTGCATTGTGCCAATGGAGGCCTTTCAGAGCCATCAGATTTCAACTAAAATATCTTCATTTGTGTTCCGAAGATGAACGGAGGTCTTACGGGTGTCGAACGACATGAGGGTAAGTAATTAATGACAGAATTTTCATTTTTGGGTGAACTAACCCTTTAAGTCCATGAGACCGTAGGGTTTCCCATTTGTCATTTTAGGTTTTGGAAGGGTGCTTGCGAGCACCCCCTTTTTTGTCGATATGCACCCTCGATGCACACTTTTGCCAAGCCCGCACTGGTGCGAGCTGCACAGCAGGCTTCTTCCCGATAGTCAAATCATTGTTATGTCACAAAAGTGCGGACTCGTAGGAAGACCGCGAGTGTTTAGGGTGCCATTTGGGACAGGGCCTTAGTAACTGCATAGCAACACCCTGGTCTCATGGTGGTGAGTTTCATGTGGTCAAACTGCACTTGCATTTTCTTCTGAAATTCTTCGGTCTAAAGATACTGCTTGATTTTTTTAGGCTGAACATTGAAATGTTTACTGCCCCGCAAGACTCTGGCTTCCCCGGTCTTGTTGAATTCTCCCAGATGAAGTTGACAGTGGCAGTCTCCTGACAGCAGTGTGTTTAGCCAACAGCACCATTTGCTGTGACTGGAGGCTTTGCCAGCACTGGTGCCTGATGTAAACACAGCCATCTGAGCAGCTCTGCTCAACCACAGCACTACTTGCCCCCTTTGGACCCAGACCACCATACAAAGCAGCCCTCCATAATTCACAATAGTTTCGAGAATTTCAACTAAAATTGGGTGAGAATTTTCAGCATTGATTTGGGTGTTATTACACCAGAGAGAAAGACAATGTGGGACACACACACACACACACGCAAAAAATGAGGAGGGTGGAGATACTCGTACCATCAGAATGAGACACAGGGCACCATTTACTTCCCATCAATAGTCTTCAAAGTCCCTAGCAGAGCTGAAATCAATACAGACACAATGTGAACCGTTATACCTGATCTCCCACTTAGAGAAGGAGAGGAAAGAGGAGCTATATATTTCTATGAAACCTGATACTATATAGTGCACGTCTTCTTGTTTCGGTAATTCAGGCTAAACAAGTGCATATTTTAACCAACTGCAGTTAAAGGGATAGTTCACCCAAAAAAGAAAAATCTTTCATAATTTACTCACCCTCATCTCTTTCCAAACCTGTATGACTTTGAATCTTCGAAACACAAATTAAGATATTTTTAAGTAAACCTGAGAGATTTATGTCCCTCCATTGAAAGTCCAGTTAACCAAAACTTAAAAGATAAAAAGGTGTTGTAAAACGAATCCATATGAATTGAGTTGTTTTATCCAAGTCTTGTGAAGCGATACGATCGCTTGTGATGAACAGATTTAATTTAGGCTTTACATCTAAACAATGATCAACACACATGCATGGTTAACGGAAGCTTGTGCATGCGTCACAAGAGTGTGTCATCCTTGTGTTCTGTGCATCATGCTAATAAAGCCTTGTATTTCTTCACAAGACTTGGATTAAACCACTCGATTTATATTGATTCGTTTTACAATGCCTTTATAACAGTTTTGGATCTTTTTAAGTTTTGGTTACCTGGACTTTCAGTGGAGGGAGTGAAAACTCTCAGGTCTTATGGCTTTAGAATGACATGAGGGTGAATAAATGATGACAGAATTTTTTGGGTGACCTATCCCTTTAACATGGTCACATGGTTTCAGATGCAGGAGAGACATGGAAATGCAGCGTGTAGCTCAATGCACATATTTTGAAAGCCAACTAATAAAACGTACTTAATGAGCCCTGCTGCTTTGTACTTAATAAACTAAAATACAGATTGAGCTTAATGTTGTCTTTTGGGGTTTTTTATTTGTGTGTGGGAAGGAACTCAATTTGTCATCTCATTGAAGTTAAAGAACTTACTGTGCAACTTTGTGTGACTTTAGAAAACACTTTCATTATTGCTTCTCTTCTACAGTTCTCCCTGTGCATATGCAATCCTCTATCTCCCTTCTCTGAGCACGTAGCCAGAGATGGGGGTGGATTTGGCCGTATGCTCCTGCCTGGACTGAGGAGCGTGACTGTCAGCACCTTGCCAGCTAGGTGCTAACCGCAGGTCTGAAGAGGTGGAAACATCTCAGTCCAGCCAGAGTCTCACCGATGCTAACCGAGAAGATATATGCTCAATATGTGAGTACCCATGGCACAAAAACAGATCATGAATAAATGAACATGACTTTACACACGGTTATGTTCAGGGACATCTTAATGGGCTGTCTGAGTGTTGTCCTATATGAAACATTGCACTTGAGGCCTGTAATACATCAGGAATGAAGCAAACACTAAGAAGCATGTGCTAAGATATGATCTTTTCCAAGGTGAGACTCACCCATAGGATAGAAAAAAGATAGCATTAATTTCTGAAATGACAGCAATGAGATTAAACGGCAATAAGAGAAAATGGAGAGCAAATGGAGTCTCATGCTTCTTAAATTGCTCTCTTGAGAAAAAGACTCCTCACGTGTCTCATCTAGAGTGTCAGATTCAATGTCACACTGTGCTATCTATCTATCTATCTATCTATCTATCTATCTATCTATCTATCTATCTATCTATCTATCTATCTATCTATCTATCTATCTATCTATCTGTCTATCTGTCTATCTGTCTGTCTGTCTGTCTGTCTGTCTGTCTGTCTGTCTGTGGATACATTAAGAATATAAGCAGAAGGTTTTTTTTTTTTTTTGTATAGATACACATACAGTGAAATATTTCTTGATATTCTAATCACCAGCATATTAGAATGATTAATGAAGGATCATGTCACACTGAAGACTGGAGTAATGGTGCTGAAAATTAAGTAAAAAGTGTATATATTCTATACTTTCTATTTCTATTACTGTACTATATTTTGTGTGTATAAGCACTCTCGCTGTATGTAAATATATGCATTATTCATTTCCTAAGGGTGTTTTCCCTCTGAGACAAAGCTGATAGATGAATAATAACTGAAGTCTCCGATAAGTTTCTTGATATATAAATGAGCAGCATCTGAGCACTACAGTGTTCTTCCAGTTTTTACCCTGAATATTTCACACCTCCTTTAAACAGTTCTGGCTTAATTTCAACACACTTTATAAAAGACAAATTAAAATTCAAACGTGCTCTGCAAGTCAATGGTATGTGGGTGTAGGTTGGGGTATCTGATCGCATCCCCTCACTTTAGTGATGCATGGTGTTTGGGTTCCTCTCTGACACAAAGCTAATGCGCTGTAATGGATTGCAAATTAACTGTGCCAAGGACACCACCAATTCATCACACCTGAGAGGGCTGCAGATTCCACCGCTGCTATCGGGGGGAAAACAGCAAAACACTTTGACTTAAAATGAATGGAGCAGATATAGAGTTAATCAGCATTTATGGCGGGATTTCCTCTCTGCCTTAAATCTGCAAAATGGCCGTCACAGAACGGGGTGGTGGGAATAAATGAATGATCTCCTTTAAACATTATCACAAAATTGGCCTAATGTTGACTGCGCAGTCTACAACAGTGGAAATGAGATTGATTCTATATAATTGGTCTTGCTCAGTATAATAGTATCACAGAGATTTTGGCACAATGCAAGAGTACATAGAGCGAATTTATAAATTACCCCAGACCTTTTGTCTGCACATGGATGTGCATGTTTCCGTTTAGTCAAATCCCTTCTGCATCTTTACCAAACATTTCAGATACATTTAATTTTTAATTTTAAATGAACTAAGTGCTGTAGACAGAATCTCAAAAACATAACGAACATTTGGTTACACTTTACTTTAAGGTGTCTTTGTTACGCTGTAATTATACATTTAAGTACTGAGTAATATTAAGTAACTGCATGTACTTACTATAGGGTTAGGATTAGGGTTAGTTAGCATGTAATTTATGTTACTCTACCCATATTCTATTGCTTCAGAGGACTTGGAATATAATGCACAAGTCGTATGGGCTATTTAATGGTGTTCTTTGTCGGCTTAAAAATAAACCTAGCCACCAGTGACTTTAAATGTAAGCAAGCAAGGCATGTAGCTATATAGTATTTACCTCAAAATGCAAGCTATTTATCTATTTATTGTACAATTATATACTTCTGAACACCTCATTTGAGCTGCCTCTGCTTATCTGTTTCATTTATTCATTCATCAGCTATGATAAGTGATGTTACACTGTAGAGGCCACTCCCACACATAGATACTGGGAGTGTCCTCTATTGATCTGTTTCCAGGGTCAAAGTGCAGAGAAATCACACAACACACCAAGACCAAAAACAAAATTCCATCCATCTCTATCCCCTGATGAAGGAAGCCCACAAGAGAGCTCAGGAAAAGAGGATTAGAGAAATGATGAATGACACCACTCGGCTCATCCTACTTGTGACAGGACTGTCAAACAGTTACGTTTATGATGCTTTCTACTTTCACCACACAATGTACAGTTTATTTCAAGGACTCTCTGATCATTTAGCAGTCCCTTATTGTTTGCAAAGAGTGAAAAGACTGCAGAAAAGCTTTTTAAAAGGGATTTTACTTATACAGATGTGCATCCCAGTAAAGGGTCAACTGAGTGGGGCGGAAGAAAGAAGTTCCAGAATAGCATGAGTACTCCTACACATGCACCTGCCAACATTCAGGTAGAAAGAAGCAAATGCAGAAAGAGAAAGCAAGCGATGGAGAAGAGAGAAGGTGAGAAATGAGATGTGGAACAGACTGTTCTGTTGCACTCTGATCACTGCCATCACATTCAACCTGCTTTCAGAGTTGAATCAGAATGAGGATGATTCAAGTGGTATTCCACCCGGGCTGTCTCCCAATCCAATATTAATAATGCCCCTGAGACCCTCATTATGTTCCCTCCTGTCTGAGCAGCAGAGAAGAATTTTGTCCTCTGATTCTGGCAGAGGTTGTCTAGATGATGCAAAAGAATAAGATCCGCCGTTTCGGCTACGTGTCCTGCATTTGAGAAGTTCAAAGTGAGAGCTGGCTTGCCAGTACATTAGCTCTAAATAAGATCATTATTCATCAAAACAAATGGCTTCTGTCATTGTTTAAACGGACAGTGAACCCAAAAAATGTAAATTCTGTCATCATTTACTCATCCTCATGTCTTTTGAAACCTATATGACTTATTTACTTATGTGGAACACAAAAGGAGATATTTATAGCAAAATGTTCAAGCTTCACTTTTCTGTCTGCTAAATGATTAAATGCAAATGTAAATGTAAACCTCTTCCTCCAAAAAACTCCAAAAGACTTGGAACATATGCCATGTTCACACTGTCAGTTTTTGGGATTGACAACCGCATTTACTTACAGGTGTCAGTCTCTAAATATCCCGTTCAAACACCAACTTAAAGTAGCATCTCAAATACTGTCTGTATAAATGTGCAACAGGAGTCAAGCCCGTATTCTTTTACCAGAAACCATAGCGACAGTGACCAAACTAACATCAATGATGGCGACATCCATAAAACTGAAAAATTGTATGACATTTCATACGACAAAAGTCCAATTTAGCCATGAGATCATCCGTCAAATCTTCATTAACCGACAGCAGCTTTTAAGGTGCATCCGGAAAGTATTCACAGCGCTTACATTTTTCCACATTTTGTTATGTTACAGCCTTATTCCAAAATGGATTAAATTCTTTTTTTTTTCTCCAAATTCTACAAACAATACCCCAGAATGACAACGTGAAAGAAGTTTGTTTGAAATCTTTGCAAATGTATTAAAAATAAAAAAAATAAAAAATCTCATGTACATAAGTATTCACAGCCTTTGCCATGACACTCAAAATTGAGCTCAGGTGCATCCTGTTTCCATGGATCATCCTTGTGATGTTTCTACAACTTGATTGGAGTCCACCTGTGGTAAATTCAGTTGATTGGACATGATTTGGAAAGGCACCCGCCTGTCTATATAAGCTCCCACAGTTAACAGTGCATGTCAGAGCACGAACCAAGCCATGAAGTCCAAAGAATTGTTTGTAGACCTCCGAGACAGGAGTGTATCAAGGCACAAATCTGGGGAAGGGTACAGAAAAATCTCTTCAGCATTGAAGGGCCCAATGAGCACAGTGGGCCTCTATCATGGGCCTCCACCTTGAAATGGAAGAAGTTTGGAATCACCAGGACTCTTCCTAGAGCTGGCCGCCCAGCCAAAATGAGCGACTGGGAGAGAAGGGCCTTAGTCAGGGAGGAAGAACCCGATGGTCACTCTGACAGAGCTCCAGCATCTCTCTGTGGAGAGAGGAGAACCTTCCAGAAGAACAACCATCTCTGCAGCACTCCACCAATCAGGCCTGTATGGTAGAGTGGCCAGACAGAAGCCACTCCTCATTAAAAGGCACATGACAGCCTGTTTGGAGTTTGTCAAAAGGAATCTGAAGGACTCTCAGACCATGAGAAATAAAGTTCTCTGGTCAGATGAACAAAGCAACAAAGATTGAACTCTTTGGCCTAAATAGCAAGCGCCATGTCTGGAGGAAACCAGGCACCGCTCATCACCTGGCCAACACTACCCCTGTAGTGAAGCATGGTGGTTGCAGCATCATGCTGTGGGGATGTTTTTCAGCGGCAGGAACTGGGAGACTAGTCAGGATCGAGGAAAAGATGAATGTACAGAGACATCCTTGATGAAAACCTGCACCAGAGAGCGCTGGACCTCAGACTGGGGTGAAGGTTCATCTTCCAACAGGACAACGACCCTAAGCACACAGCCAAGATAACAAAGGAGTGGCTACAGGACAACTCTGGGCGGAGCATATGGCCATTCGGCATCTAGATAGATATTGCATATGAGGGAGCTGGGGTTAAGGAAAAGTATGCTTTCTCCATTACTGAGGACCACTTTTCTGGGTGTGTTATAGAACTCAACGACGATGCATGCACGTCTGTCTGCTGCTCATATCGAATCGATCCTGGCTGCTGTAAACAAGATAAAGCTAGTCCAGTCACACACTGTCAAACAGTTTCAAAGACTGTTAGGTCTGATTCACTTTGTAGTGACCAAGGGGTTTTCCCCGAGGGGCAACCCGTTCCGCATGATCAAGGTTACGCGCAAGTGCATGTATCTTGATGATGCGGAGGAAACTTTGTTTTTGGCCCTAGGTCTAGTGTTAGGTGCGCCTTGTTGTAGCAGAGTGCTTACAACAAATGCGACGACAGACAGAGTGATCCTAGAGGGTCGGTCAACGCAAGTTTTGTGGAGGGGGTCATCATCTCTCTTGGCCCATAAATTGCCTGGAGATGATGGCTGTTCTTCTAGCTCTAAAGCCTTTTCTCCCAGACCTGAGTGCCAATATGTGCTCTCTCTCTCTCACGCATCCAACCTCAGCATCGCTGTGACCCTCCACTAGAGTCTTGGTAAATTGCCAGTTGGACCCAGTTAACTGCCCAGTTGGTTCAGTGCTGGAGTTCCTTCAGGATTGGTTCTCCGCAGGGCTATCCCCCTCCACTCTGAAGGTGTATGTGGCAGCCATAGCTGCTTACCTTGCACCTTTGGGTGGTGAATCACTGGGGGGAAACCCACTGGTAACTCATTTCCTATGTGGTGCATTGAGGCTGAAGCCTACAAGCCATGTAAGGGTTCAGACTTGGGATTTAGCCATTATGCTAAAGGGTCCTAACCCTAACTATTAAGAGAGTAGGAGATCTTCAGTTTCTGTTGGTAAACCTTTCATGTTTAGAGTTTGCACCCAGCATGGTTAAATCATTTCAGCATCCTAGACCAGGTTACCCTAAGGTTCCTACCAATTTTGCACGATCAATCACCTTGCAAGCCTTTGTCCTCCACCATGTCAGACCTCAGACCTGGAAAAGCTGAATTAATTTTGCCCAGTGAGAGCACTAGATGCATATGTCCACAGAGCTGCCCTGTAGAGAAAATCTGATCAGATGTTTGTGTGTTTTTGGTCACCAAGGACTTGTTCTCCAGGGACCAAACAAACTATGAGCAAGTGGATAGTCAAGGCTATTTCTCTTGCTTATGAGGTGTGCGGTCAGCCTTCACTAATGGCTGCCAGGGCACACTCTACCAGGATTATGGGAGCTTCTAAAGCTTTATGGTCAGGAGTATCCCTGCAGGAAGTGTGTTATGTGGCAGGTTGGTCCTGTCCACACACATTCGTTTTATAAGCTTAAGGCTTTCCTGTAGCTCAAACAGTAGAGCATGGCGCTAGCAACGCCAAGGTCATGGGTTCGATTCCCAGGGAAAGCAAGAACTGACAAAAAATGTAAAATGTGCAATGCAAGTCGCTTTGGATAAAAGCGTCTACCAAATGCATAAATGTAAATGTGAATAAGCAGGATATGGGCTCCACGCCGGTGTTCTGGGTACTCATGTCTTAGTTGTGCTCGCATGATTCACACTAGGCACTTGTCAGTACAGGGAGTGGTTATTAATGTTCCCATATCATCGCTACTATGACGCAGCGTGAGTTCCCTCAAAAGGGAACGTCTCAGGTTATGACTGTAACCATAGTTCGCTGAGAAGGGAACAAGGCGCTGCGTTGCCCTGCCATACATCCTGCATACCTGTGAACGTCTTGCTTCGGCCTATCAGAAGCTGACATTGTTTGGTCCAGGTGCTATTTATAGAGCTTCCTGGTTGTGACATCACACCACATCATTGGACTGATTCATTGGACTGATTTTAGACGTGACCTGAGACCTGAGAACGTGGTTGTGAGTCCTGAAAATGTACGTGTGTGAGTTTGGTTGTAGAATGCGGTTGTCAGTCCCGTAAATAACCAAACTGTGTGTGAACGTAACCATATTAAGATCTCAAATACAGGACTAACAACCGTATTCTGCTGCTGTATGAATGGGGCCATAGTGAACAAGTTAAAAAAAAGTTATTATTAAATTGACACTTTTGTGGTGTTTTTTGAAGGTCATACAGGTTTGAAATGACATGAGGGCAAAAAATGATGCTATAATCTGGAACTATCCCTTTAAAATGTAGAAAAGGACTACCGTTCAAAATTTTGAGGTGTTTTTTCATGTTTTTGAAAGAAGTCTCTTATGCTTACCAGTACTACATGTATTTAATCAAAATTAAAAAACTGTGAAATAATATTGTTAAATATAATTACAATTTCTAAAAACTGATTTCTATTTTATTTTAAAATGGAATTTATTACATTTATTGTAGCCATTACTCGTTTTCAGTGTCACATTATCCTAGAAATAAAAACAATGTTAATGTATTTACTGTCACTTTGACCAATTGAATGCATCCATGCTGAATAAAAGTATACATTTCTATAAATTCTTACTGACCCCAAACCTTTGAACTGTAATGTGTGTAAAACTGTCTGTGTGTGTATACATACATTCGTTTTTTTTCTGTTGCTTTATGAACCTCCAGTGATTTATCATTTTTAAAGGGATAGGATAAAAATTCTGTTATCATTTACTTACCCTCATTTTATTCCATACCTAATTTTTGGGTGAACCATACATTTAATGTCACAACTATACAGCTACAAACGTGCCACCTTAAAACAGTAAAGATCATGTTACAAGAACAAGAAAAAGTTGTTGAATAAAACAGCATTGTGAAATAGCTCTTCTCCTATATGTTAACCTGACATGATGATTTGGCAGTGTATATGCTGGCTTCCACTGTTTTCCCCACTGTTTATCACATCACTGGTGTTTATAGGATAAGTGGATCATGGTTTTAAAGTGTTACAGAGAGAGAGAAAAGCCATGGCGGGCATGCCAAAGAAAAAATATTATTTTTCCTTTTGTAAGTGTAGAGCTGAACTGGGATGATTGTTTTGTGGCAAATGGCCTCTGTGAGCTAACTCAAGCATGCAGTAGTGTTGTAACACTGCATAATGCCACTCTGGGCCTGGGTCATTAGCTGGGCAGATACATGCCAGGCTGGTAATCCTTATCTGATCAGTTTATGACAGTAATCCATCTCTACAGCAGTGCCAGGCACGGCTAAATCCCACAGCCTATCTGTCTATATCACACACACATATAATTATGGCATCTTTAAAGAAAATCTGACCAAGCATTTTGACCAAGATGTGATTCACAAATAACAGCACGAAGCGGCCATACTGATTCAGTCGACCTGGATGAACGCAGAGTATGAGACCTCACACGCACTAGCTTACAAAGAGCATATTTGTGAGCATGAACCAGCGAGAGGTGAGAAAAATGCAAGGGTTATTTTTCACCCCCTCCCGCTGAGGTGGCATGGGTTATCTCTTCAAACACACGCTTTGGCCGCCTGCGAATGGAAAACGTGCGCAGGAAGTCCATTCATTAGCAGCAGCCCCCTGTAGCCCGGGAAATATTCACGGCGACTCAAAGTGTTCAGAAGAATGATCTGTCTTATTGGGAAAGTTGCTGTCACAGAGATTCAGAATGATAAGTGGTGGGTATGCAAGAAATATAACTGCGCCTCCTTTGTCACTGTACTTTGCTGCGCTGTTCCTGTGCTCTCTCTTTAAAGTACCCTCACATTCATTGTTAGCGTAATGAAGATTAATAACGCAGATTAACTGTAGTTCTGCCGAAGTACACTTGGGTCTGAGTCACTATGGAAATGGCGGCCCACCGTATACCAGTTTGTGTTCTATTATGACAATGTTTAAATGTGTACATGCATGTACTGCAACTTATAGAGATGCAATGTCATGCTGATTCATATTTGGTTCCACTCACTATAGGGACACATTCTAATCTGCAGTGGCACTATAATGGCTCCGTGGGTGTCCAGAAAAAGACCTTAACAAGCTGTCATCTTTCACTGAGAGGTGCGATAACAGCAAGTGCTTTGCTTTTTTAAATGTTGCCCTAATTATCTGGTTTGCTTTTGGGATTGAGGATTAAAATAATAATAATAAAAAAGTTACGCAATACAAATATGCAATAGCCATTAAAAGTATTTGGACAATTAAGCCTAGTTTAAAAGTATATGAATGGTATTGTATTAGATAACAAGATGTCAAACCAAGTGGCATCTGCAAACAGATGCTAGACTTTTTTTCAGAAGTAACACATTTCTTTATCATTTATAATGACTTTTAATCGACTGTTTCTCTCAAGAGTAACCACAGGTGTAGTTCCCCATGTACCCTAATTACTCAAACTAAAATACTTTTTGTCCACCAAACTTGAATGTTTTTCTTAAAGTGTGCTTGTCATATTTGTTTTAATAATAGCCTGCTGGTTTTGTATCTAATAACATATAATTTTTAAGTGTGGCGTAAGTGTTCAAACACTTTTGGAGCAATTGTAAGTTCATTAGGAACAAAATAGATCTTCTGACACTAGAATTAAATGCAAATGTACTGAAAGCAAAAATGTATCAGAGTAAAAAGCTAATGGATACATGACCCCGCTACAAGAATAGCTTTAAGATTTCACAAATTAAAGCACTGCTTAATTAGCTATTGGCCTTTATTAATTATTTTTTGAAGCATTGCTCAAAGCAGACTGGTGTAAACCTCCATAGTTGACAATAGTTACATTTTATGCAGCATTAAAAGTATTTGATACACATCAAATATAGATATACACTACCGTTACTACACTAAAGTTTAAGAAAGAAATCAGTACTTTTATTAATCAAGGATATTGGCATTAAATTGATGATGAATAAATTGATTATGTTACACAAAAATATATATATATATTTCAAATAATCCTTAAAAAACCCTGTCTTTTAGCAACCAGATCAGCATGTTAGAATGATTTCTGAAGGATCATGTGACACTGAAGCTTTGCCATCATGTGAATAAATTACATTTTAAAATAGATATTAAAATAGAAAAGTTATTTTATATTGTAATAATCATTCACAAAATCATGATTTTTACTGTATTTTTGATCTGAATAAATACGGCCTTGGTGAGCATAAGAGACTTTTTCAAAAAACATTAAAAAAAAATTTACCAACCCCAAACATTTAAACAGTAATGTACAGTAAAGAATACCAACAATACTATAATTTTTCTGTTGCTAAGGAAGTTATAATACATCTGCTTGAGCGGAGCTGTACAAGATATGCAAGTCTTTTTGTAGGAGTGATTTTCTGGATTGCTCTATCGTATAGCTACTTCATATGTGGGTGGGTGCAAGGGTAAACGTTAAATATCTGAAGCTTTGTTAATATTGCTGAGGACAGTCCAGTCGAGGGTGTTTTCCCTCTCTCATCAGTTTGGAGCACTCCAGGGACAAATTACACTAACACTCTTGCCCACCTGCATGCTGTAAATCTATTCCTCCCCAGCAAATCATCTTCTGCACTGACCACTGAGATTTACATCCTAGCCTGCCTACACACGGTCTATGAGATGGCAGTGCAAGATGGGCTCTGAGAGGCAGCACCTGGTTGATGGATACAACCATGTAGGTTGAGGGATAAGTGTTGTTTACTGTTGCAGCTAATTGCTTTGTTTTATAGTCTGAGTGTGAGATCTGCTTGAAAACAGAGGGAAGATGTTTTACATTTAAGCAGCACAATCCTCTTTTATTTAAAGCTTATCATGGACCTACACCTAATTTTGCAAATGAGCCGACTGTAATCAGCTATTTAAATGTTGTGCTATTTTATTTAAGTGTGGTTATGTGTTTGTTTGTTAGGTTTTTTTTTATCCAGCTCATCTTTTTTGTTACTGGCTGATTTATTTTGTGACACACAACATGTTTTCATTCTCCAGTGTTCAATTCTGCTAGCTATCAGTTTATTAGCTGAACTAAATCAAAACGTATGCCATTCCATTGTTAATCCATTATCCAATTTGACCTCGGTCTGAAAAATATGTGTAACTGAGAGCTAAAAATGAATCAAAAATCACAAATGACTGACTGCATGTGGAATTGTGTTAGGCCAGTGACACACTTAAACACAGGCACTACAAAGAAAACTATTAGGAAATATTTTACATGGAAATGTTGATCAGGTTCCAGGTTCTCATGAAGCACTTTTTGATTTAAGAGATTCTCCTGAACACCAAATGTAACATATGACAGCTTTTTAGTGAAGTATTTATACTTTCTACTCTAGTACATTTTTCAAGTATATGTACTTTATCAGTGTTCTTCTTTGGAAAACTTTTACTTCACAACAATCCAAAGCATAATATTGTACTTTTTAATGTAAATTTAAAAGTTACTTGAGTAAAAGTAAAATACTTTTACTTTTACTCAAGTAAAAGTAATTCAAAGTTTTAGAAAATAAATAAATAAAATGTTTACTTATGAAACGTAGTGCAGTGTAGTGAGGCAAAAATTTTACAAAGAAAACAGAGATAAAGTACATATACATATACTTCACTACTGTCCGCCTCTGGGGTCATTTGATAGACAAACTTTAAGACAAACTTAAAAAGCAGATGTTAAGGACTCACTGACAGATGTGGTCAAAGTCACTTGCCTTAGTACACATATGGCTATGAGAACTCATGCTGTCATGATGATGATCAAGATCAGAAGCATCCAATCACCTCTGTCAATATGCCTCGTAATTTAACTCTTTGAATTAGCAAAGACATGATGAAGCAAAGACATTTACAGTCAAAAATGTCCAGCCTCTTTGAAATAATGCTACATGGATTTCCCTCCATAGTTCTTCTCTAGAAGCAGCAGAGGATGTGTACACATAGCATATGGCCGTGTGCCTCAGAGACCCAGGCCATCTTCTGTGCCTCCTCTGAGCCATGGCGAGGACAGGGAAGATTTGTTATGCTCTGCGACCTCACAAGGTGATATTGCTAGGCCAAAGTCAGCAGTCAGTGCAGCCACTGAAGCATGACAGGAAATCAACAGTCTGTGTATGTTGACCTGACATACAGAAAGCCTTTCTGAACATGGTTCATGTGAGTAGCATTTTTTACCTAAGTCCCAGTAGTGGACACATGCATTTATCTGCTGTTATATCCCTTCCAATGTGGGAAAATCCATCTTAAATGGATAGTTAACCCCAAAATGTAACTTTTTTTTTTGTCAGAATTTACCCTCGTCATTCTTAAAAATAAATTCTATTGTAAAGAACCTTTTATGTACATATGGATGTTAAAGGTTATTTGGAATCATAGATGCCAATAAGTGGTCATTTTAAACCTGTATGACTTTAGAAAATGTGCACTTTTTTGTCCATTTACGAAAACCACAAATGTAATGCTTTCATTGTGGATAAAAACATTCTCTTCTTTTGTGCTTCACAGAAGAAAGAAAAGTCATTTGAAATGTGTTTTTTGTCAACTATCCCCTTTTAGCTTAGTATGTGGTTTCTATCTGGCCTCATTTGCTGGTCCAAGCCAGTCATTAGCTGCGGCAAATCTATATTAGACCAACTACAAACCAGCTAATCGCTATTCTTACTAGACCAATGTTTTCAAGCCGATTTTTAGAACATGACCATCTTAGACCAGCAAGAAATCAGCTAACAACTTTTAGCTACAACACGTCATAGCATAAGAGACAGCGTTGTGTTTGGACTATATCTGGCGAAGTATAGCTCCCCAGTTTAAAATCGTTTCACATCCGTTTTTATTATTGTGCCCTTCTGTCGCTGTCCGTGGTGCTGAAAGCGGAGCTTTTATACACTCATGAAAGCAGCAGGCCTAAGATTCCAACAGTAACACGTGTGCACGTGCTGAGATGGACCCTCTAATGCAAATGGGGGACCGCTTAACGTCATCGGGTGGATAACAGAGCATGACAGTCGTCTTACCTTCCAAGCAACATGTCCTCCACAGTCCCGAATGGGTCATCACCTCTTCGTTCTTCTTGCTGGTCTCGTTCTCGTTGTTGGACTTGATCTTACACACGCCGCGCGAGTACAGCCAGTAGTCCGTGCCCACCGCGATGGTCATGAGACTGAAGGCAGCGAACGCGCCCACCGTGGTCAATAGCATCTGAACTCCGCGGTCAAACACACCCATGTTTCCGCATTCCATGAAAGGGGGACCCCCTTTCCTCTTGATGTATAGGAAATAAATATTTGAAAATTTACGGGACCAAACCAAATTAAAAAAATGGGATATATTTGAGCGAAAGGAGGGGGAAGGGGGAGGATGCGGTAGGAACCTTATGGTTGCGTTTGGGTGAGAACCGATTAAGGAAGAAATAGGTGAGCCTTTCTGGCTGTTTTTTGTTTGTTTTTGGAGAGGAACTGGACGCTTTGCGCGCTGTTCCAACAAAGAGCAATTTCACCCTCCTAAATCGTGTGTTCTTGCCTTTGTTTCTAAACGAGGTGAGATATGCAGCAGCTAGTGCTACAGCTTAAACTTACACATTCACGCTGCAAAGCCACTAATCAAAGATAATAATTAATTGCCGAGGCCTTTAATAATGGCCCGAGCATGTCATTCAAACGCCACAGCAATTAAGCCGATGCTGAACAATGCTACTCGGTTTTAATCATGACAATTTTAGGCGCGTAGATTTGATGTGTTAGGAATCGAGGATAAATACTGGTTTAGGAAGAAGGTGGAATTCAGACTGGCGTTGATGGAGTAATGGAAGGCTTTGCTTCGGATCGGAATATATCTAAACAATTCAATGTTTTACAACAACTGTTGACCTACGTAGCTGCTTAACAAACACGCTGCCTTCTCTTAATATGGCTAAGCAAATAGCCTACCAGTCTTTTCCAATCAAGAGGGAAAGACGCAGAGAGAAAAACAGAAAGGACAGGGTAAGCTCTACTGAAGTGCAGGAGCAGAAAAAATAGAGGATAGATAGATGGATGGATGGCCAGGATAGTCCAGTTCAAAACCAACGAAAAGAATGTCCAGGCGAATCTAAATCTGCGGCTGCCGAATCAAGTCAACGATGGAATGAGAAAATTCATCGAGAACGAAACATAAATGAGCAAATTAGAATACTAAAATGAAGCACTACTATATATCCTTTTTCCTAAAATTCCGATCCCCAGTTTCCATATGTATCTCCTAGCTCTTTGAAGGTTTCTTCCGAAAATGGCAATCTGCTGTTGAATATGGTGCCGTCGAAGATCCGGTTAGAGCAGGGAGCATCCAGCAGAACGAGCCGACCATTACTCGTCATAGAGCCGGCTCGAAGAGACCGAGAAGGCGGAGGCTCCGCAACTGCTGTATTCGAGACCCGTCGCTGATGTTCGCTTATCCAAATCCGCGTTGGCTTTCTCGCACCCAGAACCGTCCCGCTTGCAGAGCCCTTGCGCCATATAAAAGACAAAAAGACCTGAGAATGAGGAACGTGGTGTGCTGGGAAAGGAGAATACGGGTCTGCTTCGGTCCCCTTTGCTTGTGTGCTAGTGAAGATCTGGGAGAGGGATGTAGGCAGGCGTGCTGTGGCTCAGAAAAGAGAGAGAGAGAGAGAAGAAAAAAGATAGAGAGAGAGAGAGAGAGAGAGAGAGAGAGAGAGAGAGAGAGAGAGAGAGAGAGAGAGAGAGAATTATACAACAGAGAAGGGATGTGCGGCGACAGAAAAAGGGTGCAGTTAAAAGTCTTTATTTGGACGTAGCTAAACATACGAATATAAACTCACGTTCTCGAACGAATATAGTAGGCAGATTAAATCAATGCTGCTGAGTGGCAGTGCTGGGTTATATGTTATGTGGATTATGTAATCGAGTTACAAAAAAAAGTTTTTTTAAATGACAAATCCTTATATTTTAAATTACACGACGAAACATAGACACGGTCAGCTAATCGTCAACTAGCCTACCATAAAGACGTTTCAAACAAAAACCTTTTTTCTGTCATTTGTAAATATATATATATATATATATATATATATATATATATATATATATATATATATATATATATATATATATATATATATATATATATACTGTATATATCTCCTAATCCTATCCTAATATTGTGTTGGTCCCCCTTTTGCTGCCAAAATAGCCCTGACCTGTCGAGGCATGGACTCCACTAGACCCCTGAGGGTGTGCTGTGGTATCTGGCACCAAGATGTTAGCAGCAGATCCTTTAAGTCCTGTAAGTTGCGAGGTGGGGTCTCCATGGATCGGACTTGTTTGTTCAGCACATCCCACAGATGCTTGATTGGATTGAGATTTGGGGAATTTGGATGCCAAGTCAAAACCTCAAACTTGTGCTCCTCAAACCATTCCTGAACCATTTTTGCTTTGTGGCAGGGCGCATTATCTTGCTGAAAGAGGACACAGCCACCAGGGAATACCGTTTCCATGAAAGGGTGTACATGGTCTGCAACAGTGCTTAGGTAGGTGGTACGTATCAAAGTAACATCCACATGGATGGCAGGACCTATTTTCCCAGCAGAACATTGCCCAAAGCATCACACTGCCTCCACCAGCTTGCCTTCTTCCCATAGTGCATCCTGGTGCCATGTGTTCCCCAGGTAAACGACGCACACGCACCCGGCCATCCACGTGATGTAAAAGAAAACATGATTCATCAGGCCAGGCCACCTTCTTCCATTGCTCTGTGGTCTAGTTCTGATGCTCACATGCCCACTGTTGGGGCTTTCCGTGTTGGACAGGGGTCAGCATGGGCACCCTGACTGGTCTGTGGCTATGCAGCCCCATACGCAACAAATGCAATGCACTGTATTCTGACACCTTTCTATCAGAACCAGTATTAACTTCTTGAGCAATTTGAGCTACAGTAGCTCGTCTATTTGATCGGACCACACGGGCCAGCCTTTGCTCCCCATGTGCATCAATGAGCCATGGCCACCCATGACCCTGTCGTTTCACCACTTGGACCACTTTTGATAGATGCTGACCACTGCAGACCGGGAACAACCCACAAAAGCTGACAAAGTCGTCTAGCCCTCATAATTTGGCCCTTGTCAAATCCATTCGCTTGCCCATTTTTCCTGCTTTTAACACATCAAATTTGAGGACAAAATGTTCATTTGATGCCTAATATATCCCACCCACTAACAGGTGCCGTGATGAAGAGATAATCAGTGTTATTCATTTCATCTATCAGTGGTCATAATGTTATGCCTGATCGATATATATATATATGTACATAATCACATTATGAAATAAATGGTTTTCTCCAAAACACGTCGGCCACAATTATTTGCACCCCTTAGAAATTAGAATATAATATAGTATATGAAGTGGCTGTAAGAAAATAGCTAAAGTATTGAAAATTCCCATTTCCACCATCAGGGCAATAATTAAGAAGTCCAATCAACTAAAAATGTTACAAATCTGCCTGGAAGAGGACGTGTGTCTATATTGGCTTAATGCACGGTGAGGAGGAGAGTTTGAGTGGCCAAAGACTCTCCAAGGATTCCAAGGTTAGAAAGCCTAAAAATGATTAAAGAGTTTTAATAATATGGTCATCTTTGCTTTTCCAGCATGTATATTTTTTTGATTCACATCATGCAGTATTATGAGCCATTTTTTTCTGATGCTATCAATTCATCTATCTGTACATTTTTTCATTGACTTATTTGCTATTCAAGTTGACTGCAAGTTTTTAATTTCTCATGCTTATGTCATCCCATTGGCTACTTTATAAAGTATACATCTCTCTCCTTTCATAGTTCAATGGCTCACAATAAATGAATTATTTGATCAAAAATAACACACTGTTGCCATGAAGTTGTATACAGCTTAGACAAGTAAAAACAGGAGTGAGAAATATGCTCCAACTCTTTTAGGACTAGTCTAAAGCCACATAATATAGCACGTTACCGTGCTAGAGCTCTCCTTTAGAGCCCTTTTAAGTGTAGCATCAGACTCTACTGCACCCCCCCCCCCCCCCCCCCCCCCTCCCTTCTCCTGACCAAAGGACATGCTTAAAATTCTAGTCTGGTACAGAGCTGGACCACTCTGGATTCAAAGCGCAGACGACAGATGAGGAGAGCACACTGACAGATACAGAGAGGAAGGGGACGGCAATATATAGGCTGGTAGATTTACTGAAGCAAGGAATTGGGGAGTGTGATTTCAGATTTGCAGAGATTTATGTATGTTAAAGCATACATAAAATAACATGTTAATGCTCCAAAGCTATGATCATCAGTGAGGGCAGATGGACGGGTGCAAATTGTAAAGCTTTAAAATAGACCATAGAAATAACTATAAAAATAAACAATTTAAATAGACCAGTAGACACTAACTTAGTGCATGCCAACACCTCATTGAGCTATACTTAAACATAATATGCATGCACAGACAAATGTAGGGGGGAAACATCATAGAAGTGGTGTTAGAGCATGAGAAAGTGGTGCAGACTGGCTGGTCTCCATCATTAGTCTCTGTGTGTTTGCCCACTCTGTTCCTGCACACTAATCCGGCCTCTATTAGCTGTGTCATGATCACTGGAATGAACAATGAGCAAACAGGAGTTCTGGCTTTGGCCACTGAGTCTGAGTGTGTGATCTACTGTGAATCAGCAGGGAATGATTAAATGGACATAAATGAATGGGTATTATAGAGATAGTGTGTAATTAATGCTGAAGCGTATGGGTGTGTAGCATTCACATATGATCTTAAATCCAAGTCAAGTCACCTTCATTTATATAGCGCATTTGCAAGACAGATCGCTTCAAAGCAGCTTTACAGTGATGATAGGAAATTAATTTTGTTTGTGAAGAAAAGTTTTTTGATTCATTTCTGTTGTAAAAACTAATTAGTTATTTAATTTGGTGCCATTTAAACAACATTATCTTCAATTAAACAGAAAACCCCCAATGCGTTCCAGACCCCATCCGCACGGTAACAGCTTCTGGTGGCCGGGGAACGCAAACCATGAAATAGGTTTGAATAGTTTTGAAACTATACCATCCCCGCGCAACTCCTAAAAAGGCGAATCTGTGAAAACGGCAACGGCATGTACGCAAGCATTACGTGTTCAGCCTATAGGCAAGCGTGTTTGGATACATATGTGTGTATATGTGTTTTTATCTGTATAGAGGGGAAGGGAAGGAGGCCTTCACAGGGAGAGTTGTTGACACGGTCTCTGCAGACACTTCAGGGATGCGTTGGTTGTGTCTAGACGCAGGGCCACCATCTAAACTGGATCCGGCAGACTACAGTAAACCTCTGGATAAACAGAGAGACTAACATTAGCGTAGATGCCATTCTTTTTATGATGTAACGAGTACATCAGGTGTTATGGGAAGTGTTCCTGGTTCCGGCAGACCTAGATAATGCAGCCTAAAACAATAAATTAACTGATTTGAATAAAAGAAATTGATAATTTTCTATGTGTATGCCATAGTATAGAGGTGTTTTTAGTCTAGATTTAAACTGACAGAGTGGGTCTGCTTCCCGAACAATGCTAGGAAGACTGTTCCAGAGTTTAGGTTCTAAATAGGAAAAGGATCGACCGCCTGCAGTTGATTTTGATATTCTAGGTATTATCAACTGGCCAGAGTTTTGAGACCGTAATAGATGTGATGGAGTATAATGCGTTAAGAGCTAGTTCAGGTACTGGGGAGCTAAACCATTTAGTGCTTTGTAAGTAATAAGCAAAATTTGAGTGCAGTGTTGACAGAACTGGGCTAATATGGTCATACTTCCTGGTTCTAGTAAGAACTCGAGCTGCTGCGTTTTGGACTAGCTGCAGTTTATTTATTAAGCGAGCAGGGCAACCACCCAGGAGAACATTACAATAATCTAGCCTTGAGGTCATGAACGCATGAACTGTTCAGCATTTTGCATTGAAAGCATGTGCCGTAATTTAGATATATTTTTAAGATGGAAGAATGCACAGCTATGTTAGTGTCATGCAGAAATTTGTAGGCAACAGAGTTTACTTTGAAATATTACCTAGACTACCGCTGTGCCTATAATCAGTTAACGGCTAACGTTTTGAGTTGCATGAAGTTTATTATCAGAGGGTTTAAAGTAATACTGGGCAGCAAAAACAGCAGAAACATCTGGTGGTTTTGGGCCTCGTTGGGACATGGAAGACTTTGGAATTCATTCCCTACAATTGAGAACAGTCTGTGTTTGGAGGCCTGGTTCGTGTTTATGGTACATACTTCCCATGTGGACCTTTAATGTCAGCTAAACATTAGGCTGCAAAAAAAACAGTGCTAATCAACTGCTTGTTAAAACACCCCTTGAGCATTGGCTTAAGCAATGCTTAAAGTGAATTGTGCTCTGTAGAAGAGAGAGGGAGAGGGAGAGAGCAAGAGTGAGTTGTAAAAAATGCAAAGGATAAGGTAGCTCTTTGAACTGCCTCCTTTTTTTGTGGTTTCATTAATTGGATGTGATTAGGTGGAGTCTCTTGGTGGAACTTGCCTCAGGGCACTGTCTGTCTTTGGGGTAGACACTATTTCCCTCTGCTGAAGGTCCTGTAGATAATTGATGCACTGGTTTGAATACACCTTGTCTTTGTGTTGTCACAATCACATGTCTAACAACAGTCTAGTAGTCTGAATAAACCACTCAGGAACTAGTGCCTGCAAGGCCTTAGTGGCACACCCCTTATTCTACGTAAGCAACGTGAATGATTTAGCTTTTTTTTATTATTATTATTTTTTTTTTTAGAAAATACAGGTTTCGATTGGCTAAAATAGAAAACTAAACTTAGCCTGTATGAACCTTAAACATTGGAACATGGATTTTTGCTACAATATTTGGAAATGTTGATTCTTTTTTGGATAGTTAAAAGGTGAAAAATGTACATGGGACAGTTCAGCCAAAGATAGAAATTCAAAATCCTTTTTGATCCACTAATGTTGGACTTTTATTTTATGGACAAAAACAACTGAAGCATTCTTTAGAATATCTACCTGTTTGCAGGGGGGGGGAAGTTAGGTACGTATTTGAAATGGCATGAGGGTGAGTAAATGAGAAAAGGATTTTTTTGTGTGTACAAATATGTACACAAAGAGACTGCATAATCTATCTTAATTAAGATTTCCATTTGGAGTAAATAAATAAATAATAATTTAACCAGCAGAAGACACGCGCCAGGTTTATTCATCCCAGTTGCACAGATGTTGTAACACTGCGTTACAATGTGCCCCTAGAACTATGCTATTATATTCTATACTTTTATGAATTCTATTGAGAAACCATGAGAAATAGGTGAATAATGACTGGGAGTCAGTGTTCAGAAATGATTCATTATTATGTTTTGTACTATGTGTTTTGCTGTGTTTGTTGTCAAACTCAAAAATGTGTTCATTTATTAAAAAATGCAAATATTGTATTTGAAAAAGTTAATAATTGTATTTTATTGACAAAATATTAGTTTGTCTTAGATATTTTTATAACATTTTAAGCTTTCATGTGGTCATGTTAAAACGTGCCACTCACATGTGCCACAACATGCCCCACCTATATCATCTATTCGGGATAAATCCAGAAAAAAAGTGTACACTGTATTAATGAAATAAAACCACATAATTGTACCAGTCGTGTGAAATTAATGTGAAAAAAACCCCAACAACAACAAAAAAACACTGTCAGTGTGTGAGTTTGAGTGAATATTCTCAATCAGAAGCCCCTTTCACACAGAAATCACAGGCTTGGTGGGCCCAGAGACTAGCCTGGTCTTACCAGACTCTCGTACATTTAATTTGTACAGAGAGTCTGGCCACTCTCCATTGACAAGCGTTTACTTCCTTGAAGGCGGGTACTCTGTTGAAGTTTAAAACTATTGGATCTGCCTAGAGCCATTCTGGATCTGCCATAATATGGGGCGCCGTTTGTAAAGCGGCTCACGGTGAAAATAACAGCAACATTTTGACACATTTAGCTTCAAACAATGTTTAAAAAACTGGTATGAATTTTTGGCGGTCACTTTTTTAGCACCTTTACAACAATATTTGTCAACTTAGAGATATTTTAAATAGTTAAATCTAAATGTTAAATATTAAATCTAAATGTTAATTGTTAAATCTAAATGTTAAATCTAAATCTAAATGTTAAATCTAAATCTAAATGTTATATCTAAATGTTAAATCTAAATCTAAATGTTAAATGTTAAATCTAAATCTAAATCTAAATGTTAAATCTAAATGCTAAATCTAAATGTTAAATCTAAATCTAAATGTTAAGTTAAATCTAAATCTAAATGTTAAATCTAAATCTAAATGCTAAATCTAAATGTTAAATCTAAACGTTAAATCTAAATGTTACATCTAAATCTAAATGTAAAATCTAAATGTTAAATCTAAATGTTTAAAACCGGTTATCTGCATTCTGAATTTGCATATTAGTTAAATATTTAGTTTCACCCGAAACATTTAGATTCAACATTTATATTTAGATTTAACATTTAGATTTAACATTTAGATTTAGATTTTGTATTTAGATTTAACATTTAGATTTAACATTTAGATTTTACATTTAGATTTAGATGTAACATTTAGATTTAACGTTTAGATTTAACATTTAGATTTAGCATTTAGATTTAGATTCAACATTTAGATTTAGATTTAACATTTAGATTTAGATTTAACATTTAGATTTAGCATTTACATTTAGATTTAACATTTAGATTTAACATTTAGATTTAGATGTAACATTTAGATTTAACGTTTAGATTTAACATTTAGATTTAGCATTTAGATTTAGATTCAA